>NC_068930.1:51751529-52376529 GCF_023091745.1 Budorcas taxicolor
GACACCATAGACCATAGCCCACCAGGCTTCTCTGTCCATGGAATTCTCCAGGCAAGAATACTGGAGTGGGTTGCCATTTCCCTCTCCACACCCAAAAGATATATCCAGATCCTAACCCACGATATCTGTGAATGTGACCTTATTTGGAAATACAGTCTTTGCAGATGTAATTAAGAATCCTGGAATGAGATCATCTTGGATTTAGGGTAAGCTCTACATATCTAAATTCAATATGACTGTCCTTAAAAGAGGTGAAAACCCTGTGAACACATAGACACACAGGGAAGAATGCCATGAGCTGATAGAAGCAAACTGGAGCAATGCTGCTGCAAGCCAAGGAATGCCAGGGGTGGCTGGCAACCACTAGAAGCTAGGAAGGGGCAAGGCAGAATTCTCTATAGCATTCAGAGGCAGCATAGCCCTCCCAACATTTTGATTTTGGGCTTCTTGTTTCCAGAACTCAGATAATTAATTTCTGTTGTTTTAAGCCATCCAATAGTAATTTGCTACAGTAGCCCTAGAAAACTACCAGTACATCTGACAGCTGTATGATACATTTGTTCAAACCAATGAACCAATATTTATACTTTATGATTAATTAAGATCCATGCTTCATTTGGATTTCCTTCAGTCAGTTCAGTCAGTTCAGTTCAGTCGCTCAGTCGTGTCCGACCCTTTGCAATCCCATGAATCGCAGCACGCCAGGCCTCCCTGTCCATCACCAACTCCCGGAGTTCTCTCAGACTCGCGTCCATTGAGTCAGTGATGCCATCCAGCCATCTCATCCTCAGTCATCCCTTTCTCCTCCTGCCCCCCATCCCTCCCAGCATCAAGGTAATGCCCTTTTTCTGTTCCAGGATAGAAGTGGATACCACATTACATGTAGTTGCCATGTCTCCTTAGGCTTCTCTCAGCGGTGATAGTTTCTGGGACTTCCTTGTTTTGATGACCTTGACAGTTTGGGGGAGTACTATCAGGTATTTTGTAGACTATTCCCCAAATACTTTTTATTTGGCTGCCTCTGGGCTTAGTGATATCGTACGGACTTAGTTGCTCTGTGGCGTGTAGGATCATAGTTCCTCAGCCAGCATCCCCTGCACTGTAAGGTGATTCTTAACCACTGGACCACTAGCAAAGTCTCATATGATGTTCTTTTGGATTTGATTGTGTGTGATGTGATTTGGGAAGGAAGACCACTGAGGTAAGGTGCCATTCATCTCATATCCAGAGTACATATTACCAATGTGACTTACCATTGTTGATGTTGACCTTAATTGTCCGGCTGAGGCAGTGTCTGCCAGATTTCACTGTGAAGTTTTTCTTTTTTGCTCCCTTTCCACACTGTAGTCTGGAAAGAAGTTGCTATATATAGCCCACACTTAAGAAACAAAGAGCCATGCTTCATCTCCTTGAGGGCAGATTATCTATAAAAACTAATTTGAATTCACCCAGACAGGATGTCTCTTCTTCCCATTTATTTATTCAATCACTTGCTTATATCAGTAAGACTCATAGATGTTTACACTTTGAGTTGTGGTCAGTCGCTTCGGTCATGTCTGATCCTTTGCAACCCTATGGATTGTAGCCCACCAGACTCCTCTGTTCATGGGATTCACCAGGAAAGAATGGTGGAGTTGGGTTACCATGACATTCTGCAGGGGATCTTCTCCACTCAAGGACTGAACCAGTGTCTTCTCCATTGCAGGCAGATTCTTTACTGCTGAGCCACCTGGGAAGCCCGAGTTATACTCTAATACTATTTATTATTATTTTGCTAAGACTGAGCTTTGGTCATTGAGAGCTCCTTCAGTTGTCTCCTATGTCCCTTTGACAGACCCTATCACTGTGGAACTTTTTTTTAACATTTAATTACTGGCAGTACTGATGTTCCAGGCTCATCTTGCTTATTTCCTGTGCCAGGCCACAGAATCAGCCATTTCTACAGGAAGTCTCAGTTCCCTTAATTGGAGAAGGTAATTAGAAACTAAGATCTGGCCTTTGGATGTGCTTATTGCCACCAAGTCTCCGTTGCTTCTAGGCGTTCTCAGCTCACACAAATACATGTCTGTATTCTAACTCCTTCCTATAAATACACATTTTAATATACATAATAAATTTAATGAATGCATATAATGTGATATTTCTATATGTAACCATCTTTGTCTAATGTAAGCTATTCATGAGTTCATACTTATGTCTCCACCTCTAATTCACAACCACATGGATCATTCTTAATCTTTAAACTCCCAATAGTTAGTGACAAACCTGGTTGCCCCCACACTCCATCTATTTACCTAGTTATTCAATTCCAGCATAGAAATATCAGAATTATTTACCCATATTCTTGTGGAAAATAATCTTATCAACTGAAGTGTAGTACTATGTACAGTTTCTTTTGCCTTTAGTGTTATATACTTTACTCATTTCCAAAGTTACTAAGGTCAGCAATTTCTTCTTCCCCCTTTTATTGAGATTGTTTCATATATTTATAATAGATTGTTTTGTTATATTCCACATTTCATTGTGGGATTCCTCTTGACCTCCCAAATAATTTTTTAAAAATTTCAGCTTTTATTTGGAAAAAGTTAAATACAGAAACCAAACTAATGAACACATGACTACATGTGTATTTGTAATTAACATTTTGTCATACTTGTTTCAGATTTTTAAAAAAGACATTTAAAGAACAGATTAAGTCCTCTTGTATTTCTTAATTCCATTTCTCTTCCTTTTTACCCAAGGACGGTTACTGTTACAGTTGTGTGTTGTTTTTTTTTCCCCACTCCATGATTTTTTACTTTATTAGGTGTACTTGTGACCCTAAACAATAAATCCTGTAGTTCTGTGTGTTCTAAGAACATTTATATAAGTGACGTGACTTTGTAGGTATCTTTCTAAATCATGCTTATTTTACTGTTAAGCAGTATGCTACTAAGATCCGTCTATGGTTGATAATGTTTGTGCTGGAATGTCTTTACAGTGTTTAGTTAAATGAATGTACTACATTTTATTCATCTACTTATTAATTGACATTTAGATTGGGCTATGATTTAGCTATTTCATATGCTGTATCAACATCCTTGTACATATCTCCTCATGCGTATGTGAAAGAATTTCCTTAGACTATATAGCTAGACTTCCCGACCCAGGGATCAAACCCAGGTCTCCCGCATTGCAGGCAGACGCTTTAACCTCTGAGCAACTAGGGAAGCCCATATAGCTAGAAGTGAACTTGTTGGATCGTGTGGCACGTACATTTTCTGTTTTACTAGAAATGACCAGTTTGCCTCTTCCCACATCCTCGGCATCACTTGAAACTGCTGACTTTTTATTTTTGCTAATCTTATAGGTATGATCAATTGTCTTTCCCAGATTTTCAGAGACTGTGGAACCAATCACCTCATTTTCTCAGGAACTAGAACTAATTTTGATAGAAGCTTGAGTGTTTATCCTAGGGTCTATTTATTAGTTTCTAATAGCCTTTTATGTTATTTTCAAAGGTGTCTGCTTATCCAGGAGTTACAAAGTTGTTTTGGAATCTAACTTCACCCAAATTCTCTGTTCCAGTATCTGTCATGAAGGAAACCGTCTATCCAAAATATGAGGTAAAATGCAGAATGACTTTTCTGTATTGTTGTTTACTAATTAATCTGTATAATTAATTATGATATTAAATTTTACTGGAAGTTATTATGCAAATTGTCAGTAAAGACTGCAATAACTGAATGATTGGATGGCACTATAGAAAGTATGCATATAATAGATAATTATTATATATATTATATGTGTGTACATATATATATATATACTTATTAGCTTATAACTATGTGTACACTTATACATGTACACTTATAGGTATATTTCTAAGAAAACAGTTGGACTTATCCATGTTACTTTAGCTAGTCTTTTCATTCTGAAAGAATTAATTGACTGACCAGGTATAAAGCATCTTGGGCTGTTTAGAAGATCTTTATGATATGCTCATTTGCTTTTAAAAGTGAATTTTTAGTTATTGTTTAAAAAAGTTTAAAACTACCTAATACAATTATTAATCCATTTTCTTCTTCCCTTAAGGTGTTTCACATTTTATGTCACACTGATTATTTTAAAGGGCTTCCCTGCGAGCTCAGATGGTAAAGAATCTGCCTGCAATGCAGGATACCCGGGTTCAGCCTCTGGGTTGGGAAGATCCCCTGGAGAAGCAAATGGCAACCCACTCCAGTATTCCTGCCTGGAGAATTCCATGGACAGAGGACCCTGGTGGGCTACAGTCCATGGAGTCTCAAAGTAGAAAAATCAAGAGAGGAAAACCAAAATAGTCTATTATTTTTCTCCCTCAAGACAATTACTGTCCACTTTTTGGTCCACTTTCTTTCATTGTTAAAAGTTCTTCTTCTTCCTCCTCCTCTTCCTTTTTTTCTCCTTTCCCCCTTTTCTTCTTCCTACTTATATTTTCCTCTTAAAATAATTCTGTGATGAACATAATTGTGCATAAAGTTTTAATGGTATTTAGAATTATTTTGTTTGCATAGGATCCTAGATAGATTACTCATAACACATATATGAGAAAAAATTAGACAAAAAAGTTACCCATAGGGAAAGAACAACCAGGGTAATAGCATAAGTCAGACATGAAGAAATTCTGTCCATATATGCCTTTGCTTGAAATGAGGTCATCAGCATCAGTGTTGGTGTTGAAACATCTTTACATTCCTTGCATTACTTGATTATGATGTATTATTTTTAAATATTATATTGAATTCTGTTAGGCAATATTTTATTGTTTTTTTAAAATACATACTAAGTGAAATGTATATGTAGTGTAGTTTTTTGTTGGACTCTTATCAAGGTTATTCTTGCTTTATAAAGTAAATTGATTAGCATTTCATTTTTTTAATATTCTGGAATTGAAAGAACATAGGAATAATCTTGAAAGTGTGGAAGAATCCACTGTCTAGGAACATTTGAGCTATTTGGGAAGATAACTTTTGACAATTAGAACCTTTTGTTTTCTACTTATTGGGTTACTCATGCTTAATATTTTTCCTCAAGTCAATTGGTAACATATATGCTTACAAAAAGCCATCTATTCAGTTGAAATTTACAAGTTTATATGCAGAGTTTGTATACAGTCTCTCTTTAGTTTTAATCTCCATTTCTAAAGTTGGATTATTTTCTTTATGATTTCTAATGATATTTGGGGAATTTTCTTTTTCCCCTAGAATAAATTTTCTAGAAGTTAATTTAGTATTTCTTTCAGGGATCTTTTTTCATTTATTTTCAAGTACAGATGCTTTATTTTCTACTCATCGAATTGCTCTACTCACACTAGTATAAAACCATCCATTCAATTTTTTTTTAGCAAGGTTTTTGATGTATGATTATGGGCTTCTCTGGTGGCTCAAAGGTAAAGAAAGAATCTGCCTGACAGTGCAGGAGACATATGTTCGATCCCTGACTGGGGAAGATTCCCTGGAGAAAGAAATGGCAACCCACTCCAGTATCCTTGCCTGGAAAATCCCATGAACTGAGGAGCCTGGTGGGCTACAGTCCATGGGGTCAGACATGACAGTGACTAAGCAACAATATCTGAATCACTGTGCTATACATTTGAAACTAACACAGTATTGTAAATCTACATTTCAATTTAAGAATGAAAATCTCTCTTCCCCTTCCACAGTTGTTGAATCATGGTCTGAAGGCAACCCCTGCCTACTGCTCCTTCTCTCTTTATCCTCCATTGGTAGCATCTGCTTCTAACTGAACTGACGCAATAGAGAATCTGTGATATTAGTATAGTGTTATCTAAACTGTGTGTTTATAAAGCATGGACACATGTTTTTCTGTCTTTGTGTGTATAAAAGTATGAATATAGGGAACTGAGAGTAGGCAGAATTGTCCAAACAGAAGTAAAAATTTCAGCAATTTTAAGAAGTTTGGTTAGAACTGTTGAAAATGGAGAAACACATTACAAAGCTAGTTCAAAAACAAATCGCTCTTGGTGATTGTTCAAATCCAGTGACCAGAAGGACAAATATCCAGCAGGACTTTCTGGTACAGAAAGAGGGCCCAGGACACTTTCCATTCACTAGAACTGGAATCAGACCTTTGTTTAAAGACTGTTGGTTCCTTTGAATGGGAAATTCATTTAGATACAATGATCTGTGTGCCTCATTTTTTAAAAACAAATTTTACCTATTTACAGATATTATGGTTATTGGTGTTTTCTGTTTTATCCTGCCATTTGATTTTTGTTTTTTATAGATGCTGCCTTTTTTAAAAAAAATTTGGACAAACTAAGCAATATATGCAATCGTTCTAAAAAACAGATTACTTCCATTATAAAATGAAGAATTTACAAAGTCTTAACAGTTAGCAGTATCCCAGAGATCAAAGTGAAACTTAATTGTACAATGACAAATTTAGTACTGGTTACATAGCAAATTTGCCAAAATGTTGCAGTCCCCTTCTTTGCTTGCAAATTCATAAGCTAGATATTGCCTTTTGTTTGTTTTATATTCTCTTTTTTATTTCTTTTCTTAAATTTGTCCTTTATTGTTATTCCTTTTAAAAAAATTTCAGTGGTCTGAGTATAACATATTCTGATTTTATTTTTATTTTAACTATTTGGATAAATTATACTTTATCATCCCTGTTTTGGAAGTTATATATATTGTTTCTTATTCCTATGGTGGTCTCCCTAGAACATACATGTTTAACTTATCAATATCTAATATTAATTAATACCTTTATACTCTTCCAGGAAACTGCAATTATTTGAAAACTTGTTATTCCATTTACCCTTTCTTGATTTAATATGCTCTTACTTTGATATATTTTTAGGTCCTTATCTTTTAAAATTCAGAAGATGTTGTTTTTATCATTTTATGCAATATTCCTTAGATTTTTACCCATGAATTTATCTCTCTCTTTTTTCCTTTCTACTTTTCAAACATCTCAGACCTTTCTGTCTGGAATCATTTTGCCTTCTGCTAGAATATATCATTTAGAATTTGCTTTAAGGGAAGTAGGAGGTCTACAGTTGGTAAAAATTCTGTTTTTTCTTTGTTTTAAATGCCTTTATATTACTTCATGCTTGAGGGATATTTCACTTTGTGATAATATTATTGCAGATACTTATTTTTAGCACACTAAGGATGTCTCAAAGTTTTCTGGTATCCATTATTGCTATTGAGAATTGATTCTTTTTTTTTTTTTTAATTGGTTTTGCCATACATTGACATGAATCCACCACGGGTGTACATGCGTTCCCAAACATGAACCCCCCTCCCACCACCCTCCCCATAACATCTCTCTGGGTCATCACCGTGCACCAGCCCCAAGCATGCTGTATCCTGCATCAGACGTAGACTGGCAATTCGATTCTTAAACATGATAGTATACATGTTACAATGCCATTCTCCCAAATCATCCCATCCTCCCCCTCTCCCTCTGAGTCCAAAAGTCCGTTATACACATCTGTGTCTAATATGAACCCTTTGAAGGTTCTTTGATAAAAAATCAAAGAACCCTTTGATAATAAATTCTCTGCCTCCTCCCTTTTACTTTTAAGCTGTTCTTTTTTCTTCCATGCAGTTTCAGTATGGTATGTCTAGTTGCAGATTTCTTCTTCTTTATTATATTTTGGAATGATTGGGATCTTTGAATCTGTGGTTTGATATCTTTCATCAGCTATGGAAATTTTTTAGTTACTGTTTCTTCACATTTTGCCTCTGTCTATTCTGTCCTTTATTTTCTGGGCCTTTAATAACATGTATTAACTACTTTTTTCCCCCCTTGATACTGGATCCTATACAGTTTCTTCTGATCTGTCATATAGTTCAGGTTCATAAATTCTTCAGTTGTGTCTAATAATACCGTTTAACTTGTTCTCTGCATGTTTAAACTTGGTTTTATATTCTTTTTAGAATTTATCTGTTTTCTCTTTTACATTCTGGTGTTTTGTATTTTTGTATACTTGTCTTTAAATGTTTATCATTGTATTTAGAACATTATTTTTAGTAAATATTTGAGACCTAGAATGGCGGTTCTTCCTCTAGAGAAAATTTTTTGTCAGAACCTGATATCTGTACCGTTCAACCTAAAATTGAGGTTGAGGCTTGAGTTTCTTTGAACAGCTGTGTACAGAGCCTAGGCTGCAAGTCTACACAAATGTTGATTTATATCCATTCATTCCTAATCTTAGGGTATAACCCTGTAATATCCTTGTAGCCTTCAGTTCAGTTCAGTTGCTCAGTCATGTCTGACTCTTTGCGACCCCATGAATTGCAGCACGCCAGGCCTCCCTGTCCATCACCAACTCCTGGAGTTCACTCAAACTCATGTCCATTGAGTCGGTGATGCCATCCAGCCATCTCATCCTCTGTCATCCCTTTCTCCTCCTGCCCCCAATCCCTCCCAGCATCAGAGTCCTTTCCAGTGAGTCAGCTCTTCACATGAGGTGGCCAAAGTACTGGAGTTTCAGCTTTAGCATCAGTCCTTCCAATGAATACCCAGGACTGATCTCTTTTAGGATGGACTGGTTGGATCTCCTTGCAGTCCAAGGGACTCTCAGGACTCTTTTCCAACACCACAGTTCAAAAGCATCAATTCTTTGGCACTCAGCTTTCTTCACAGTCCAACTCTCACATCCATACATGACCTCTGGAAAAACCATAGCCTTGACTAGACGGACTTTTGTTGGCAAAGTAATGTCTCTGCTTTTCAATATGCTATCTAGGTTGGTCATAACTTTCCTTCCAAAGAGTAAGCATCTTTTAATTTCATGGCTGCAATCACCATCTGCAGTGATTTTGGAGCCCAAAGCCTTGGATACCTGTATATTATATATATATATATAAAATCAGTTTCCATACTTCAGGGAGACTCTGGGCTTGCCTGTCTGTCACCCTTGCCCTTAAAGTTGCACATATGCAGCTCAGATCTGCAACTGTTTTGGCAAACATTTTGTGAACAAAAGCATCTTTGAATACTGGGTTTACCTTTTCAGATTTTTGGATTTTTCGTATATTTTTTGCCGAGTATCTCTTCGTCATATTATTAGCTCTGATGCTTTGAAGATTATCTTTGTCATAATACATGCTTTCTAGTTGTTTTCAGAAGAATTGCTTGTTGTTGTTCATTGTTCAGTCCCTAAGTTGTGTTCAACTCTTTGTGACTCCATGGACTGTAGCGTCAGGCTTCTCTGTCCTTCACTATCTCCCAGAGTTTGCTAAAACTCATGTCCATTGAGTGAGTGATGCTATCCAACCATCCTCTGTTGCACCCTTCTCCTCCTGCCCTCAATCTTTCCCAGCATCAGAGTCTTTTCCAATGAGTTCGCTTTTCACATCAGATAGCCAAAGTATTGGAACTTCAGCATTAGCCCTTCCAATGAATATTCAGGGATGATTTCCTATAGAATCGACTGATTTGATCTCCTAGAATTACCTAGCTTGCCATAACTAGAAGTAGAAGTCATAATTGACTTTTAAGGTAGCAAAACTGTTTCCATTTCCATCTGTATCCCAGCTTTTATTGCACACATACTAATTTTAGCAATATTCCTGTAATAGAGCAGAATTTTTACATCATATATATGTAAGCACTACTGTAATTGTCCTCTCAAGGCATGCTGGTATGAGCAAATACTGATAGGTTCCAACATATGAACCACATTGTCTTTTTACAAAGCAGCCATTGATTGTTAGTTCTGCTGTTTTGATATAAAAAAAAGTGTTAAGGTTTTTGTCTTTGTTATTGTTAAAAGCATTCTTTTAAAATGTAATAGCTGCTATTCCTCCATATTTGAATATTTTGTGTAAGTATATGGCCAAATAATTCCAAAATCCTTGTGTGTCACATAATTTATCTTTGAAGAATAATGATGAAAGTGACCAGGTATCTTTCTGCAATGTCCAGTAATTCTCTTACATTGCATTGTGCTATAACTACATTCCAAAAATACCACAGAGAGGATGAACAAAAATTCAATATTGATGATAACTAAAATTAACCATTGCCTTCTCCGTATCTGTTTCATTCTCAGTAATAATTACATGATACTTTAAAAAGTTCATTTTCTACTGAATAAAAATTTTAAATTATTAAAATGCTAGTTGAAATATAAAAAGTTCATCAAACAAAGCAGCAGCATGATTTACTTCACCATGAATCCTATGGAACTTAGGTTTTCAAGTTGTTTCTGTATATCCAAATCACTGGTTACAAGATAGATAAGTAGGACATTTAATAATAATAATAACTATTGCAGCAGTTTACATTGCAGCAATAAATATATATATAATCTAACTGATGGATACAATTCAAACTATAAAGCACTTAAGGAAATTTTCATTCCAGTTAATATTTAGAATGTTTGCTTGTATTTGTCAGTGAATAGTCACATATTGATAATAACTCTAAATGGCATGTTTTGTTCATAATCCTGATGTTAACAGACTGAAGAGATTCAGCACCACTCTATGAGGTCACAGGATCATTGATTGTCCTGAGTCCAAGAATGTCAGAAATAATGTAGAAGTATCGGTTTGGCTAAGGTCCAGTGCCAAAGCCATATTGTGGGTTTTAGCCAAATACTAAGGCTCCAGCTGGACTTTGATCTATGTTTTTTTTTTTTTTTCTAGAATTATACTTTCCTATGTATTGCTCTTTTGGTAATAACATTTTAGTATGTAGCAACAGTAATCATAGGCTCTGAATTAGAAGTATTCTACTATATAGTTTACAACTGTTATCTTTCTTTTATCACAGAGTGCACAAACAAGCAGAATTTTAATTGAGAAATTTACATCTGAAAGCAAGGAAAGTATCATTACTTTAAATCAGCATAGGAGAAGTTCCAGGGTAAGTATAATTTTTAGTCTAAATTATGGGTTGGTGTCTTTGTCTTCCTACAGTTTAGATATTATTTTTAGTGATTTCAGAAGTAATTTCTTGATGCTTCCTCATTCTGGGAAATGCCTACGTGCATTCACCAGAACGTTTGTGGAGGACGTATTTCCTCTTTTTCAAATATGCTGTCTTTATGATACTCAGAATATGTTATTTACTAATCAGTAGTAGGATATCTGCTGTGAGTTTTACTGAAATTCCTAAATGTCTGTTTTTTCCATCATTCGTCACTGCTTGCCCAGGTCTTAAATGATCAAAGGAACATGTTTATGAATCTTTTTACCAAATGAGGGGAGGGGATTGTTTATGGCTATGAAACAGGGTAACAGTGAATTCTCTAAGTGGTGACTGGATTTGTGCCCATGATTTTATAGTCACTAAAGTGTATCTAAGTAAAATAATTAAATAATAAACACAGTTGAAGAGAAAAGAGATAGCGATTGAGGGAAGATAGGTATGCAATTTATATCACTGGCTTAATAAATATCCTGAACTTTATGAGGGACAAAGAGGAAATGGTTTTATTTTTCTTTCCTTAAGGCCTCCAGCCCTCTACTCCCCTTGATGATATCTTAGGAGGCTGAGTGCCACAGAGTAGAGAGTCTTATTAACCTGGGACAAATCAGATCCCTATTCTAGTCAATTACACTAGGTTTAATATGATTCTGTGCCCCTTTCTGTATTCCCCATACAGTCAGGTGATATATTTTTTTGAGGTAATGTTTCTATTTAATGTAGATCACTTTTGCTATTTTAATATAGATAACTATTTCTTATTAAATATTTGTCCTTATGTATGTTTGAGCTTTTTATTTCTCATCAGTCTGAATGATATGGAGGTCATATCATTCTTATTTTTTATCGACAGCACCTAGAACAGTGACCATCACATAAAAATTAATTGAACCAACAAACGACACTTTCTAGTTTGGAATCCATGGACTATTATAGTAGCATTACTGGTACCTAACCTGCCAGGTATTCCTGTTTTTCAAAGCTGTTTCTAATCTAACCTCCCTGTTGCCCCTTGCAATATTCTTAGAACACAGGTGTAATTACATCACTCAATCTCAACAAACTGAATAACATCACCTATCAAAGTTAGAGTGCTTATCTAAGTCTCATAACGTGGCCTCAGCTATGTTTTCTGTCTTACCTCCCATTGTGCCTCTGCTTCCATGTAACCTCCATGTACTCTGTTTCTCTGCTTGCACCAGAGTCCTTGGGGACTAACATCCCAGCACTTTGATACTTCTCTGTGCTTGTTTAGGCTATACCATTGGCCTGGCATGTTCTCAACCCATTCTCGGTCACACAGTGAAAATGTTACTACCTTTCACAGCCTGGCCCTAATGGTACCTCTTCTAGCTGGTCAATCCAGGTTCCTTCTCATTCTGAATTGACCTCCGCCTCTCCTGTGCTCTCTTTACACCTGATTCATGCTATCCTTACAGTCATTGTTACAGCTGCTGTGAATTGTTACTACTTTATGTCTTTTTCCACCATCATACCTGAAACAAGTTAGTTTTTTGTACTTTCCACCCTATCTGGTGTGGTAGTACTTCCTCTTTTAGTGTACTAGTTCTCATGGTGAGTAATATTTGTGTGAATGAAGCCATGAAATTGGAGAAGGAACCCACTCCAGTGTTCTTGCCTGGAGAATCCCAGGGATGGCGGAGCCTGGTGGGCTGCCATCTATGGGGTCGCACAGAGTCAGACACAACTGAAGTGCCTTAGCAGCAGCAGCTGTGAAATTAAAAGATGCTTGCTCCTTGGAGGAAAAGTTATGACCAATCTAGACAGCGTATTAAAAAGTAGAGAGATTACTTTGCCAACAAAGATCCATCTAGTCAGAGCTATGGCTTTTCCAGTAGTCATGTATGGATGTGAGAGTTGGACTATAAAGAAAGTTGAGTCCCGAAGAATTGATGTTTTTAAACTGTGGTGTTGGAGAAGACTCTTGAGAGTCCCTTAGACAGAAAGGAGATCCAACCAGTCCATCTGAAAGGAAATCAGTCCTGAATATTCATTGGAAGGACTGATGCTGAAGCTGAAACTCCAGTACTTTGGCCACCTGATGTGAAGAACTGACTCATTTGAAAAGACCCTGTTGCTGGGAAAGATTGAAGGTGGGAGGAGAACAGGATCACAGAGGATGAGATGGTTGGATTCAATGGACATGAGTTTGGGTAAACTCCGGAAGTTGGTGATGGTCAGGGAAGCCTGGCGTGCTGCAGTCCATGGGGTCACACAGAGTCAGACACGACTGAGCAACTGAACTACTCAACTGCTACTAAATTGATGGATTTTAAGTTCTGACCCTATGTGTGAACATAGTGATTTCAAAATCAGGAAGAACCTGTATTTTAATTAGTATTTCTGCATTTACTCTAATTTACTCAGTTATCACTAGCCAATTGTCATCTGATATTTTAGTTTACCAAATAGTATGTAGAGTCAATGTATATTTGTCATTTGACTATTTTACAGCATTTTTTCCTGAGAAAAGCTGCATCATTTGAAAATATCCAAAAACATTTCAGCACACAGTCTACTCAACTAAAGGTAAGATAATTTTTCAGTTTTTGTTACTGAAAGGAAATGTTCACATTTCTAGTAATAATCACCACCTATGCTTTTTGTTTGCTTTCCTAAAATAGCATGATCACTTGATTCATACAGAGTTGATTGAACTTTTGGATTTAACTGAGGATTTGGTGGCCTCTGTAAGATTGTTGTGCATAGTGCCAATTTAAGGTTTTCAACATCTCTTGGAAGTGTCTCATAGTCATACTTTGACTTTACTTGAAAGTGAAAAGTGTAGGTGAAAGTTGCTCAGTCGTGTCCAACTCTTTGCGACCCCATTGGAGTTCTCCAGGCCAGAATACTGGAATGGGTAGCCTTTCCCTTCTCCAGGGGATCTTCCCAACCCAGGGATCGAACCCAGGTCTCCCGCATTGCAGATGGTTCTTTACCAGCTGAGCCACAAGGGAAACCCTGACTTTACTTAGTATATAAGTCAAGTCACTTATATATTGATCTGCCATTTGCATTGAGCTCACAGTTTGTTTTATGCTGTAAGTTTATTTACAAACATATCTAGGATGCTGAGTTTGAGAGTTTAATCCTTTTTTCAGAGATTGCACCTCTTAATATGCTCCTCTTCATGTCTGTCTCATGGATTACTTCTTAAGCAGTTGGTGTCTTACTGTAAAGAAAGATGCAACAAATCCAGACCCAAAGAGCAAAGTCATCATAGTTAGTAACCTCCACTTGTTTTCCACTGAAAATGGTATATTCTTCTGTGGGCCCTCCTCACAGTGGCTCCAGGTTGTGAACGTCCAGATGCTCTGTCCCAATGTAGCACTGTTGGAAGCTCTGCAGAAGGCGTAGAGACTGAAGGTGGAAGAAATGGTGGGAGTTCATGAAGCCCTCCCTTCCTCATGACCTGGTTCCCTGGTGTGCCAGGACTGCAAAGTGGGCTAACCGTTTTAAAGCATAGATCATAAGTGAGGGACACCTACTTACTGAAATTAAAGCAGCTGCTGGAGAGGCAGAAATCTGTTGGGACTTCAGATGTGCTGGTGGGCACCATTTTTAAATCTCGTTCTAGTTTACTGATGAGGGAGCTGGTGGGTGCCATTTTTGGTGTTCTCCCTGTAACCTGTTAGTGCCAATGGGCATGCTCCAGCACATACCTTCTGCAGCAGCTATATTGAAACTGGGTTGGGTGAGTGTACCAAACTCTGCAAACCCCGTGACGCAATTGTGTCAAGCAGGGCAAGTGCCCCAAGTCCCACCCACCTGTGCCGCAGCAGCTGTGCCACAATTGGGCTGGATGAGCAAGTGCACCAAGCCTTGCTCTCTCTGTGCAGCAGCTGCAGCTTTGCAATAACTGGCAGGTGAACACAACACCCACAGGAGCACCCTTGGAGAACCTGGCTCAGGTGCCAGGGGAGACTGTGCTTCTGGGTCCCGTGGATCATTTCCTACTCAAGACTCTTTCAAGCCTAGGAGAGGTGCTGGTTTGCCTAATTTGTATAGAACACCGAGAATCAGGCCAAGTGCAGAGACAGGAATGTGTTCCTAAAGAGTTCAACGTAATGGCCAAAAGATGGTCACCAAATTTGGGAGATGAATGGATGAACACAGTGGGAACAGCAAAGAGACAGAAAATATAAGAAAATACTGAACACAAGTTACAACTGAACTGAAAAATATACGTGAAGAGTTAAAACAGCAAACTGGATGAAGGAGAAGCATGAATCTACAAGCAAGAAGGAAAAGCAACAGAGATCGCTGTTAGGCAGCAAAGTGAGAAAAGAATTTTAAAAAGTGAGGCTACCTTAAAGGACCTCTGTTACAACATTAGGCAGAATAGCATTCACATTATAGAGGTCCCAGAAGGAGAAGAGAGAAGGGACCAGAAAAATTATTTGAAGAATAATTTTGTTTTACTTTTTTCAGGCATGTTCCACTTGTTCTTGGTACATACATATGTGCTTATTTATATATATATATATATATATATATATATATACACACATATGTACACATACATGTGTTCTATAGTTGGTATTTCTCTGTTCTCTGTTCTAAGTCCATATTGAGTTAAATAGAGTTTCTTGACATGGGTAAGTATATATAGTAAGTCACAGAGAAAGTCAATATCTCTATTACATTTTAGTACATTTTAAAATACACAACTAGCTTGTATGGAATTGTTATTTGGGTTTGGAATTTGGGTCTATATTCACTGTTAAGAAAAATATTTCTATAATGAATTATTTACTAGCAAAATTAAATGCAATTTTTAATTGACAATAGCTCAATAGGTAAGAAATGCTATATCAAAGGATTGAAGCTAATCTCTTCTTTTATTTGTAATTAATGTTAGAGTTTCAAGTACAAATGCATAATTATTATAAATTATTCATTAATGTATTGTAATATTAATATTATTATTGAAAATTGATTCTGTAATGATTAGATAAAATGTTAGGTTGAAATTCTGTTATGTAAACCTATAAATATTGAATTGAAAACAGTTGAATATTAAGTATAGGAATTCTGTGTTATTGAGGTGCTTTTGAAAATAGACTTACAAATTGATGTAATAAGGTGAGGCATGTCAATAATTTTTGCTCTGCCTGCAATGCAGGAGACCCTGGTTTGATTCCTGGGTCGGGAAGATCTGCTGGAGAAGGGCTAGGCTATCCATTTCAGTATTCCTGGGCTTCTCTGGTGGCTCAGTAGGTAAAGAATCCACCTGCAATGTGGGAGACCTGGGTTCAATCCCTGGATTGGAAAGACCCCCTGGGGAAGGGAACGGCTACCCACTCCAGTATTCTGGCCTGGAGAATTCCATAGACTATACAGTCCATGGGGTAGCAAAGAGTTGGATATGACTTAGCAGGTTTCACTTCACTCACCATTTTTTTGCATTAAACTAAAAGTAGAGCACATACTTTATTTGGATATGTAAAGAGCATTCTCTTTAAATTAAGAATATATAAAATCACAATTCATATCTACTTTATGGTGTTATTTTTATATAGCTAATGAAATGTCATGTGACCAAATTATTGTACTTTGCTTTAACTAACCCACTGTTAACTTATAAGCTCACTTGAAATACATCAAGAATAGATGATTTGAAATTTTTCAATAGTGACCAAATTAAATTAACAGTAATTATAACTGAATTAATTTTAAATGTATAGCAACTAAATTGATTTTATATTTTTTGATTTTTTGTTTTCTTATGAATAAGAGAGTAAAATCTGCAGTTGAGTTGAATAAGGACGAGACCGTAGTTCTATCAGAGTTTCAGGATGACATGCAAAGCAATATAAAAGAGGTGAAGCTTCAAAAAGCAAAGGAGTTGGAGCGTTGGATGACTGAGAAAAACGAAACTAAGGAATCTGTCTCTGAGAAAGAAAGTATAGATACTATCTTAGACTACATGCACGGCAGATATGGTTCAAGAGACCTGTCTTTCACTCTTATTGAAGCATCTCGACAAGCTGGCATTACTTACATTGTTTATCCCAAGAAAAAGAAGATGAGATGGAGGAAAGGACTGAGACTCAGTAAACTTACACTTGTGTATGATGAGTTATCCAAGCCTCCAAAAACTCTTGAAAGGTCTTGTTTAATCAACATTTGTTATAGCTTAAGAAATATATTATGGTTTGGGCCTTAGTTTTATAATTCACTCATTGAAGGATCCTTTTGTATGTATATTTCCTGGGTCCGTCTCTTGTTGTTCAGTTGCTCAGTCATATCTGACTCCTTGCGACCCCATGGACTGCAGCACACCAGGCTTCCCTGTCCTTCACCATCTCCCGGAGCTTGCTCAAACTCATGTCCCTTGAGTTGGTGATGCCATCCAACCATCTTGTCCTCTGTTGTCCCCTTCTCCTCCTGCCTTCAATCTTTCCCAGCCTCAGGGTCTTTTCTAAAGAGTCTTCTCCAATGCCACAGTTCAAAAACATCAATTCTTCAGTGCTCAGCCTTCTTTATGGTCCAACTCTCACATCCATACATGACTACTGGAAAAACCATAGCTTTGACTAAACCATAGCTTTTCCTGGGCCCATCTCTGGTGCCAATTAATTTATCAGTCAGGGTCCCAGAAGTAAACAGATAGCACTCTCAATTTAGAATAATTCTAGAGAGGTATAACAAAGGGTATTTTACAAAGATGTGGGCATAGGGAAATCACAAATGATAGAGTGCTTTCCTGGGGCTAGAAATAATAGAGCCAGTCTCTACCCCTCAGTATGAGAGGACAAAAAGAGAGAATGATTACTAGAACCTGGAAGAAAGGAGTTTTATGGAAAGGATTTCCTTGAAAGAAGTAGTGAATTTTGGTCAAAGATCATGGCCAGTTTGAGGCAACCTTTCAGGAAGGGCCCGGAGGACTAAATACTATGACTTCACTTGAACTCTCTTTTCAGGGCTCCTAATTGAACATACTTGATTAGAAGAAAGCAAGTATTCCTATGTATATAGTCTGTACAGACTAGTATTCCAGGGCAAATGACAAGGTAGAGAATAGAGATAAATGTGGAGGTGGAAACGAGATCTGTTTGGCACAGATGGTCTTTCCAGGGTGACCTTTGACCAGAAATAGGAATTGAGAAGGAGTCAGCCACTCAGAAGGACTGGAAAATGCAATGGCTTTGAGGCTTGCCCTAAGCCTGGAACAGTGGGAGGCGAGAGAGTAGTGTTACTAGAGATATTTGCTGGGGTCTCATCGTGTTGTCTTGTAGGCCATGGTGAAAAGCTTGATTTGTATTCTAGGTACTAGGGAAAGCTCTTGGAGGGAGTGACATGATCTGATTTACATTTGTTTTTAAAAAAAAAAAACAAAACATGCTGGCTGCCGTGTGGAGAATGGATGAGACCAAGAGTACAAGCAGGGATTTAAGATGTTATTGTACTCTAGACAGAAGAGATGATGGAGGCTTGCACTGGAGTGTGGAGAGAGGTGAGAAGTGTCACTGAGTAAGGAAGCAGAAGGATACTGACATTTCTCACTTTTATTCTCCTTCTTTTAGCACAGGCCTTTCTCATAGTACACACTCGTTAAATATTTATGAAATGATGGGGTTTAATTTTTTTTCCTTCCAATAGAGCGTGTTTGTTCTCTCACGTGGCTATAACAGCACCAGCATACAATGAATGCTACTGAATGAAAACTGTGTGGGAAATGGAGAGTTTGCGGAGATGATCCTAGAAACATAGCATTTGAAAGCGTATTAGATGTTAGCTAATTTGATAGCCTAAGAAGTTTGGGATGAAGTCTGGGATGTCTTTTTGTTGGTCTGCTATGGAGTAAAATCTTTGCTTCTTCCTGCTTCCTCAAGTTCTTGTCCTTGCCAACCATTTGGATACATTTCCTTTTGCACATCAAGTTTTAACTCCTCAGTTCTCTGGAGATTGTATTTCCTCTGGTTGGGGGTAGGGATATAAATTAAGCCTGGAAGGAGCACTGACCCCTTATTCAGTTCTTTACAGAGGCTGTATCTTTAATAACAGTCTTCTGCTTTCCTAACCTCAGCATAGATTCTTCACACAATCTAAATGAACGAACAGCAGGACTTGGTTTGCATAAAACCCTGGGGGCTCAGAGGTTAAAGCGTCTGCCTGCAATGCGGGAGACCTGGGTTCGATCCCTGGGTTGGGAAGACCCCCTGGAGAAGGAAATGGCAACCCACTCCAGTATTCTTGCCTGGAGAATCCCATGGACGGAGGAGCTTGGTGGGCTACAGTCCATGGGTTGCAAAGAGTCGGACACGACTGAGCAACTTCACTTTCACTTTTCTTTCACATGTAATTTTATTTTGATAGCAGAGAAATAGTACTTGTCACTGAGTTGATTTATTGGTTATAAAAATTATATTTCTGTAATTTAAGAATCACCCTTTTGCATACTAGATCACTGTCCCACGGAGTCCTTCCTGGACAGAAGAAATATTTGCTCAGAATTCCACAATATGAACGTGTACTTCGGTGTCCCAGTGTACCTTTGGATTTAAATTTTGACAAAAGTGCCCAAATTAAAAGAATTCTAGAACATAATGATCCTCAAACATGGGCTCCTGAGATGGTGTCTCAGTTTAAGCAAAAGAAGACAACCCCGAGAGTTAAAATATCTGTTGACGAAGACTCATCTGAAACAGTGAAACAATCAGCAAAGCTGGACTTGAGTGATTCTTTGACCTGTGGTCTTCCTCCAGCAGTCATTAAACATTATGAGTCCGAAGTGGAGATCTTGACTGAAGAAATAAATAGTAAGAAGAAATATCCTGCATTTTTATACTGTAGGCGTGGAGCTCTTTATAGGAAACTGGGAAAGTTACAGAGTGCCATGAATGATCTACAGGAAGTAAGTTTTATGTAATCAAAATAATAATACTAACAATTTATCCTTATGATTATATATTAACTTTTACTAGAATTTTGAATAATGAACATTTGTATTATGTATATAGGATTGGAAAATTTTGACATTTTCAAATAATTAGCCTTAAAAACACTAGATTTTGTCAGATTCAGAGGCATCATATTATACTATACACATATAAAGCTGTTGAAGTCAGCAATGTTTGAAAGTTTATTTGATAGGCTTTCTTCCCTTAAATCAATTTAAATTGAATTTATACATCTATTTTCTAGGCTATATTCTTGGAGCCATTGTTCCTCAATGCCTATTGGCACCGACATTTCATTTATCTTTTCCAAGACAAAATTAATGAAGCTTTGGATGACTTGAATTTTATAAATAAATACAATAAAAATAATGCAGGTGGGTTGTCTGTGCGGTTATATCTTAACCTAAGCTTTGGTCATTTAGTGATATAAAGATACATAATTTAAGACATATAAGTCTCCACAAATGTTTGTAACTTTCCTAAGTTAAATTTACTCTTGATATTGTAAATATAGGACTCTTTTGTGATCCTGTTGTTTTAAAAAATATTTATCATAGTTTGAAATGTTAATGTCCTTGGTATACCTTACAATAAATTGGTTTCTTACTGCTTATTTTGTAAGTTAAGCTTACAGTTTTTATAGAAATAATTCACAAATTTAGTCTGAATTAGAGTTGTAGTAATTTTGCATGTGTGAGTGCTCAATTGCTCAGTTGTGTCCAATTCTTTGTGACCGCATAGTCTACAGCCCACCAAGCTCCTCTCTCCATAGGCTTCTCTAGGCAAGAATACTGGAGTGGGTTGCCATTTCTTCCTCTAGGGGATCTTCCTGAACCAGCCATCGAACTGGTGTCTCCTGAAACTGCTGCATTGGCAGGCAGATTCTTTACCATTCTTAAGACTTCTAAGATGGATGAAAAATATTCCATGAATAGAATATGATTGGATGAAAAAGATAGCTTTGTGTTTATGTACTATGCTCTAATCAAGTTGAATGACTAGGTATGGAACTTTTGAGAAATGAGAAAATGTCATATTCATCTTTGTATCTCCAACACTCACAACATACCACTAAAATATAATGAGCTTAATAAATGTTTTTTTTTTTAACTCTGTGCTGATCTCTACTAAAAGTCCATAACTTTTTACTATGAACAAAAAGATTATGAGACATTTTATAAAAAGGTAAAAGGTAATTTTTGTTAATGAAATTGAAAACACTTTTAACATAAATATTTATCCAGTCTGTGAACATGAATTTTGCATTGTTGAACAAAAGAACAAGTATTAAATGACAAAGTAAAATAGAGATACACTTTTCTAAGATTACATTTTTGGAGGGTGAAGGATTAATCTCTTAAAATTTAAGACTGTAACACTAAATTTTACCCTATTAATTTTCTTTAGATGCATATTTTTCAAGAGCAGAAATTTTCAGAGAAAAAAATGAAATTACTTTGGCAATTCTAAATTATACTCAGGCAATCAAGTGCAGGCCCACGGAAGCTGATTTGTACTTCCGGAGGGGTGAGATGTATGAAACAGAAAACAAAATGCTAGCCATTGATGACTTTTCTAAAGTAAGTTCTATTACATATAATGCAGCCTTTTATATATTTGTATATTTTAGAATATGATATAAAATACTAATTATATAAATACAAATTATCTAATTATATATTTATATATTTTAGAGCATGATATCCTAATTTATAACAAATTGTTGAAATTCTTTCATATGTTATATGAAAATTAATAAAAATTAATTAAGTCAAAATTAATTTATTTTAGATTAGATTCTAGAATATTCGTTAGTGGAATTGATATTAACAATACATCAATGATATTTTTGAATGAATGGATTTCCATCAGAGTTGGGTATGGGAGCATTCAGGAAACTTTGATGGAGCATTGACTTTCCAGCTGTCTTCTTTTGGATTATGAAGCAGTGAATAAAGAAACCTTTGCAGGTTCTTTAATAGGTGCTTCTTCTATTCAGTGGAGAAAATAATTTTCCACTTCTTGACACTGAGATCTGGCAATTTTCTCCTGCAGTAAACCTGTCTGCTTTCAAAGACTGCTTACTGGCTCATTCATTCATCCATTCATTCACTCACAAATATTTATTGCCTAAGGCACTGGGTAATAAAATCGATAAATCTTGGTGAATAAAACAGGCATGTTTCATGCTTACGTGGAGCCTATAGTATAAAGAACAAATATTAAAGAAATAAATATATATACTAATATATAATTACTAATTGTGATGAATGGTGTGATGGAAATAAAGATGGTCAGTTCTGTTTGGTTGCTCAATCATGTCCGATTCTTTGCGACCCCATGGACTGCAGCACTCCAGGCTTCCCTGTCCATCAGTAACTCCCAGAGCTTACTCAAACTCATGTCCATTGAGTCAGTGATGCCATCCAAACATCTCATCCTCTGTCGTCCCCTTCTCCTTCTGCCCTCAATCTTTCCCAGCATCAGAGTCTTTTCTAATGAGTCAGTTCTTTGCATCAAGTGGCCAAAGAATTGGAGTTTCAGCTTCAGCATCAGTCCTTCCAATGAATATCAGGACTGATTTCCTTTAGGATAGGCTAGTTCAATCTCCTTGTAGTCTAAGGGACTCTCAAGAGTCTTCTCCAGCAACACAGTTCAAAAGCATCAATTCTTTGGTGCTCAGCTTTCTTTATAGTCCAACTCTCACATCCATACATGACTACTGAGAAAACCATAGCTTTGACTAGACGAACCTTTGTTGGCAAAGTAGTGTCTCTGCTTTTTAACATGCTGTCTAGGTTGATCATAGCTTTCTTCCAAGGAGCAAGTGTCTTTTAATTTCATGGCTACAGTCACCATCTGCAGTGATTTTGGAGCCCCTAAAATTAAAGTCTGTCACTGTTTCCATTGCTTCCCCATCTATTTGCTATGAAGTGATGGGACCAGATGCCATGATCTGAGTTCTGGATGTTGAGTTTTAAGCCAACTTTTTCACTCTCCTCTTTCACTTTCATCAAGAGACTCTAGTTCTTCACTTTCTGCCATAAGGGTGATGTCATCTGCATATCTGAGGTTATTGATATTTCTCCCAGCAATCTTGATTCCAGCTTGTGCTTCCTCCAGCCCAGTGTTTCTCATGATGTACTCTGCATATAAGTTAAATAAGCAGGGTGGCAATATACAGCCTTGATGTACTTGTTTCCCGATTTGGAACCAGTCTGTTGTTCCATGTTCAGTTCTAACTGTTGCTTCTTGACCTGCATACAGATTTCTCAGGAGGCAGGTAAGGTGGTCTGGTATTCCCATCTCTTGAAGAATTTTCCACAGTTGATTGTGATCCATACAGTCAAAGGCTTTGGCACAGTCAATAAAGCAGAAATAGATGGTTTTCTGGAACTCTCTTGCTTTTTCTATGATACAGTGGATGTTGGCAATTTGATCTCTGGTTCCTCTTGGCTTTTCTAAATCCAGGCTGAACATCTGGAAGTTTACAGTTCACATACTGTTGAAGCCTGGCTTGGAGAATTTTGAGCATTACTTTGCTAGCGTGTAAAATAGTGCAATTGTGCGGTAGTTTGAGCATTTTTTGGCATTGCCTTTCTTTGGGATTGGAATGAAAACTGACCTTTTCCAGTCCTGTGGCCACTGCTGAGTTTTCCAAAGTTGCTGGCATATTGAGTGCAGCACTTTCAAAACATCATCTTTTAGGATTTGAAATAGCTCTACTGGAATTCCATCACCTCCACTAGCTTTGTTCATAGGGATGCTTCCTAAGGCCCACTTGACTTCCCATTCCAGAATGTCTGGCTCTAGGTGAGTGATCACACCATCGTGCTTATCTGGGTCGTGAAGATATTTTTTGCACAGTTCTTCTGTGTATTCTTGCTGCCTCTTCTTAATATCTTTTACTTCTGTTAGGTTCATACCATTTCTGTCCTTTATTGAGCCTATCTTTGCATGAAATGTCCCCAAGGTATCTCTGATTTTCTTGAAGAAACCTCTAGTCCTTCCCATTTTATTGTTTTCCTCTTTGTTTGCATTGATCACTGAGGAAGGCTTTCTTATCTCTCCTTGTTATTCTTTGGAACTCTGCATTCAAATGGGTCTATCTTCCCTCTTTTCCTTTCCCTTTAGCAAATGAAATATTTATTGATGATAGGGGGCAATTTATATTTGACTGGGAGATATCAGAGAACCCCTTGAGGGAGTGAATTTTTGCTAGCCTATGTTCTGAGTCTATAGTCAGGCAGATATTCCACTGATTGCAGCAGAATTGTAACCTTGAACTTCTGAGTTTTAATTCTAAATTCTGCTTCTTAGTACAACTTAGAAGTTATTTAAACAGTTTAACTTCTCATTTTCCCAACTACTCTGTTTCTTAATTTATAATGGTTAGCCACACACTTGACATTCTTTTGCTTCAAGAGAATATTGTTATAACTTGGTAACTTCTTGAATAGAAGTGAACACAAGTCTCTTTTGAAGATATTAAAGTTGTTAAAATATCTTTTCTGATCATTTCCTTTATCTAGCACTGATATTAATAGTTTAAAAATTGACTAATGCAGCGACTTGAGGTCAACCGTCAAAATCTTTAGTGTGTTTTTTCCTCTGTTAAAAATACTTCATAATTGCTGTGCTTCTATTTCCCCTCTACTATCAACAGGCAAGGAACTTTACAACTGAGTTTACAATGATTTAGTCTGTTTATTGTCTTCTTTGTCAGTGTGAAATGATTGAGCGATGCCATTACCAATTCATTTCTTTTCTCCATTTTAGGGGCTAAATTAACCCATATTTGATTTCATTGAGTCAGCCTTAATGTAGTCTAATGTGTGTCACCTTAAATTGGAATAAAATGCTATGATAGATACAATATAATCCAATCCTACTCTAGTTGAATAATTACTTATGAGGTTTTATTAATAAAAACTTTGGCGGGAAGAAACCTTGGCTTCTTATATGTGCTTGATTTGGTTTTTGTTTTTAATAAAACCTCCCCTTTCTAGAATTTGATGACAAATGGATTTCCTTAAAGGCATGGTCTTTACATGCAAATCTGAAACTTTTGGCATCTTAGTTTGTTTTTATGTAATCTGAAGTTAAAAACAGGGTTGTAGTTTTTTAATTTCCTGTGGGATTGTATACTTTTCTTGCTTATTTTTTTCATAATATGATATGTTTTTGTGACTTCCCTCCTCCCCCTGCCGCATGTAGTGTATCTTTTATGATCCCAAAAGAACAGATGCATTATTTAAACGTGGGATGTTCTACTATGAAAATGAAAACTGGATTGCAGCTGAACAAGATTTTACAGCCTTGTTAAATATAGATCCCCAAAATTCTCAAGCAAGGTAAGAATTATTTTAGATACAGTTTTTGAAAAAAAAAATTGAAATATGCTCTCAGGAAAGAAAATTGCTTGAAAAACATCAGACAGCCCTTTGAAATAGTGAATCTATTTTTAGAGCTACTAGTGTATGAAGCTCTTTACCTATACCCTCAGAGTAGTGAGCATTTCAACCTAAAAGGCATAAAAGTGATAATTTAGAGTTGTTTCATTTGCATTTTCTAAAGACGAGTTACATTATCAATTTTTAAAAATATTGACCTGTATTTCGTTTCTTTGGATTTCTTTTCATACCTGTATTTATTCAGTACAGAGAACTGTTGACATAGATTTTCATTCTTTCTTGTTGTAACTTGGATATTAAACTTTGTTCTTCCTACCTTATTGTACATAATTCGTTTCCATTTTGTTGTTTTTCTTTTAATCAAAATTTAGTTTTGAGGAGGCTTACAACGTTTATATAGTCATACCTATTTGTCGTCTATTAGCATTGTTATCAGAGAAGGCAGTGGCACCCCACTGTAGTACTCTTGCCTGGAAAATCCCGTGGATGGAGGAGCCTGGTGGGCTGCAGTCCATGGGGTCGTGAAGAGTCAAACACGACTGAGAGATTTCACTTTCACTTTTCACTTTCATGCATTGGAGAAGGAAATGGCAACCCACTCCAGTGTTCTTGCCTGGAGAACCCAAGGGATGGGAGCCTGGTGGGCTGCCGTCTATGGGGTCGCACAGAGTCAGACACGACTGAAGCGACTTAACAGCAGCAGCAGCATTGTTATAGTTAAATAAACTATGCATTCAAAAAGATGCAAAGTATAAAGACATCACAATGTAAATGCTTATGTAACCACCACCAGCTCAAGAAACATTTCTAGCACACCTCCTTGTGCCTTTGCCTCTCTGAGAAGGTAACCACTGTCCTGACTTAACATTTCTTTATGGTTTCAACACGCAAGCATGTGTCCCTAAACATTCTTAGTTTAGTTTTTCTGTTTCCTTGAACTTTATATAAATAAAATTGTAAGGTAGTATTCTTTCATCTCTAGATTATTTCATTGAATATTATGTATTAGTACATGTGGCTCCAGTTTGTTCATTTTAATTTTTGTATAGTATTCAGTGACATGAATATATTACAGTTTATTTATCTATTCTACTGATGAATTCAAATATGGTTTCATTCGCCATTATTGTACATGACACACATGTGTACATATCTATTGGGTGAATGGGGAAACAGTGGAAACAGTGTCAGACTTTATTTTTTTGGGCTCCAAAATCACTGCAGATGGTGATTGCAGCCATGAAATTAAAAGACGCTTACTCCTTGGAAGAAAAGTTATGACCAACCTAGATAGCATATTCAAAAGCAGAGACATTACTTTGCCAACTAAGGTCCGTCTAGTCAAGGCTATGGTTTTCCAGTAGTCATGTATGGATGTGAGAGTTGGATTGTGAAGAAGGCTGAGCACTGAAGAATTGATGCTTCTGAACTGTGGTGTTGGAGAAGACTCTTGAGAGTCCCTTGGACTGCAAGAAGATCCAACCAGTCCATTCTGAAGGAGATCAACCCTGGGATTTCTTTGGAAGGAATGATGCTAAAGCTGAAACTCCAGTACTTTGGCCACCTCATGCGAAGAGTTGACTCATTGGAAAAGACTTTGATGCTGGAAGGGATTTGGGGCAGAAGGAGAAGGGGACGACAGAGAATGAGATGGCTGGATGGCATCACTGACTCGATGGATGCGAGTCTGAGTGAACTCCGGGAGTTGGTGATAGACAGGGAGGCCTGGCATGCTGCGATTCATGGGGTCGCAAAGAGTCGGACACGACTGAGCGACTGAACTGAACTGAACTGATTGGGTATACAAGTAGGAGTGGATACCTGCATTCCTATGCCTAATTCATAGGATATGCAATTGTTCAGCTGTAGCACCAAACTAATTTTGCAAACTGGTTGTACTCCCAGTAGTTGTGGAGGCTCCACGCCAGCACTGGGTACTTTCAAATTTTAGCCATCCTAGTGGGTATGAAGTATTATCTTATTTAGTTTGAATTTTCATTTTCTTCATTACTAATGTTTACTAACCATTTGGATTTTCTTTTCCTTGTCATCCATAGCTTTTGTGTTGTTGGTCCTTTTTCTTTATTAATCTGTATGAATGAAAACATATTCTTGATATGAGCCCTTTGGTTATATTTATAGCAATTATTTTTTTCTGGCTCTGGATTGTCATTGCCCTCCTTAAATATTGTCTTTGGTAAAGTTTTTAAATGTAATATAATATGATCTGACTGAATAACATTTTTTCTTTAAGATTAGTGCTTTATCTGTCTTTATTAGAAGTTTTTCCTACTTTTATGTCATGTAGATATTCTCCTGTCTGATCTTCTAGAAAGTTTATTATTTTACCTTTAAAGTTAGATTTACAGTATACCTAGAATCAATTTTTGTATATGCTGTGAAGCAGAGAACAAACTTCATTTTTTTCCGTATGCATATTCAATTTTCCCAGCAACATTTAATAAAATGCCTGTCACTTTCCCATTGCTCTATATTGTTAGCTTTGTAGGAAATGAAGATCCAGGTGTGGTGGATCTCTTTCTTAGTCCTTTTTTCTATTTTGAGTTTTTTTTTTTTTTTTTTATGATATGGACCACTTTTAAAGGTTTATTGAATTTGTTACAGTGTTGCTTCTGTTTTTTTATATTTTGAGTTTTTGGCCACAAGGCATGAGGGATCTTAGCTCCCCGACCAGGAATTGAACCACCACCCCCTACATTGGAAGGTGAAGTCTTAACCACGGGATTGCTAGGGAAGTCCCTATTTTGGGGGTTTTAAAAAAAATCTACCTTTGCACCAATACTATTCTGTCTTAAATCCTGTGGTTTCATAGTAAGTCATGAAATCCAGTAGAACAGTTCTTTTGATCTTTTAAAATTGTCAGAGCTTCCCTTGGCTAGTTTGCATTTCCAAACCCATTGAATGGGGTTAAACTATGTGAAGGTCTTCCCTTATAGCTCAGCTGGTAAAGAATTTGCCTGTGATACAGGAGACCCTGGGTCAATTCCTGGGTTGGGAAGTTCCCCTGAAGAAGGACAGACTATTCTTGGACTTCCCTGGTGGCTCAGATGTTACAGAATTCGCCTGTAATGCAGGAGACCTGGGTTTGATCCCTGGGTTGGGAAGATCCCCTGGAGGAGGGCATGGCAACCCACTTCAGTATTCTTGCCTGGAGAATCCCCATGCACAGAGGAGCCTGGTGTGGGCTACAGTCCATGAGGTTGCAAAGAATCAGACATGACTGACTGACTAAGCAGGCATGCAAACTATATGAAAATTGACTTCGTTATTGATTAGAATAGTAAAGTTTCACAGTTTTGTATGGTTTAAGTTAGCAGAATCAGCATGTTAACTTCCGTGGTAATTCATTTGTATTTCAATTGGGGTTGCAATGAATTTATAGAGCAGCAGGGGAAAATTTGACATCCTAACAATATTAAATCTTTTCATGTATGCCTATGATAAATATTTTTATGTCTTCATTCCCTTTGCTCAATAATATTTCATAATTTCTGTAAAGAAGCCTTATGTGTATCTTTTTCTTTATTCCTATATATTCAATATTGCTTAGTTTTATTTTAGATACTACTTTAGTATAATTTTATTATAAACTTTTTGTTGCTGTTATATAGAAATGTAGTTGATAAATGTATATTGACCTTGCAATATAACAATCTAGCTAAACTTTAAAAAAATATATTTTAAAAACTTACTTCTATTTAACGGGAGTATAATTGCTCTACAATGTTGTGTTGGTTTCTGCCATACATGAACATGAATCAACCATAGGTATACATATAACCTCTCTCTCTTGAACCTCCCTCCCACCTCCCACCCCATCCTACCCCTCTAGGTTGTCACATTGGATTTGAGCTCCCTGCCTCATACAGTACAGCAAATTCCCATTGGCTGTCTATTTTTTTGCATCTTTCCATACATAGAAAAGTGCTAAATTCCTTAACTTAAGATATCTGGTTTTCCTTTAATTTATAATAATCTTTTAACATTAAGACCACCTGCTCTTTGTTGCAAAACTTCTATATAAACTTCCCCCAACCCCTCGCCTCCTCAGAGCACTTCTCTTAAGGTTACTTGAGCTTGAATAAACCTTGAAGTCCTAAAAAATCCTACTGAATAAAACATAACTGTCAACTTATATGTTGTGAACATTTTTTAAGTCAACAATACCTCTATGTGTTGAGATATAATCCTCCTAGTTTCTTTTAGTTCTTTATTTATAGTTTCTTTTAGCTATTTGAACATATTTAAGATAGTTGAGCATTACTTTACTAGCATGTGAGATGAGTACAATTGTGCGGTAGTTTGAGCATTCTTTGGCATTACCTTTCGTTGGGATTGGAAGGAAAACTGACCTTTTCCAGTTCTGTGGCCACTGTTGCTGAGTTTCCCAAATTTGCTGACATATTGAGTGCAGCACTTTGACAGCATCATCTTTCAGGATTTGAAATAGCTCAACTGGAATTCCATCACCTCCACTAGCTTTGTTTGTAGTGATGCTTCCTAGGCCCACTTCACTTGACATTCCTGGATGTCTGGCTCTAGGTGAGTGATCACACCATTGTGATTATCTGCATTGTGAAGATCTTTTTTGTACTGTTCTTCTGTGTATTCTTGCCACCTCTTCTTAGTATCTTCTGCTTCTGTTAGGTTCATACCATTTCTGTTCTTTATTGATCCCATCTTTGCATGAAATGTTCCCTTCTATCTCTAAGTTTCTTGAAGAGATCTCTAGTCTTTCCTGTTCTATTATTTTCCTCTATTTCTTTGCATTGATTGCTGAAGAAGGCTTTCTAGTCTCTCCTTGCTATTCTTTGGAACTCTGCATTCAAATGGGTATATCTTTCCTTTTCTCCTTTGCTTTTCGCTTCTCTTCTTTTCACAGCTATTTGTAAGCCCTCCTCAGACAGCCATTTTGCTTTTTTGCATTTCTTTTCCATGGGGATGGTCTTGATCCCTGTCTCCTGTACAGTGTCACAAACCTCCATTCATAATTCATCAGGCATTCTGTCTATCAGGTCTAGTCCCTTAAATCTATTTCTCACTTCCACTGTATAATCATAAGGGATTTGATTTAGGTCATACCTGAATGATCTAGTGGTTTCCCCCACTTTCTTCAATTGAAGTCTGAATTTGGCAATAAGGAGTTCATGATCTGAGCCACAGTCAGCTCCCAGTCTTGTTTTTGCTGACTATATAGAACTTCTCCATCTTTGGCTGCAAAGAATATAATCAGTCTGATGTCAGTGTTTACCATCTGGTTATGTCCATGTGTAGAGTCTTCTCTTATGTTGTTGGAAGAAGGTGTTTGCTATGACCAGTGCGTTCTCTTGGCAAAACTCTATTAACCTTTGACCTACTTCATTCTGTACTCCAAGACCAAATTTACCTGTTACTCCAGGTATTTCTTGACTTCCTACTTTTGCATTCCCATCTCCTATAATGAAAAGGACATCTTTTTTGGGTGTTAGTTCTAAAAGGTCTTGGAGATCTTCATAGAACTGTTCAGCATCAGGTTCTTCAGTGTTACTGGTTGGGGCATAGACTTGGATTACTGTGATATTGAATGGTTTGCCTTGGAAATGAATAGAGATCATTCTATCATTTTTGAGATTGCATCCAAGTACTGCGTTTCGGATTTTTTGTTGACTATGGTGGCTACTCCAATTCTGCTAAGGAATTCCTGCCCACAGTAGTAGATATAATGGTCATCTGAGGTAAATTCACCCATTCCAGTCTGTCTTAGTTTGCTGATTCCGAGAATGTCGATGTTCATTTTTGCCATCTCTTGTTTGACCACTTCCAATTTCCCTTGATTCATGGAACTAACATTCCAGGTTCCTATGCAATATTGCTCTTTACAGCATCAGACCTTTGTTCTATCACCAGTCACATCCACAACTGGGTGTTGTTTTTGCTTTGGCTCCATCCCTTCATTCTTTCTGGAGTTATGTCTCCACTGATCTCCAGTAGCATATTGGGCACCTACCGACCTGGGGAGTTCATCTTTCAGTGTGCTATCTTTCTGCCTTCTCATACTGTTCATGGGGTTCTCAAAGCAAGAATACGGAAGTGGTTTGCCATTCCCTTCTCCAGTGGCCCACATTCTGTCAGACCTCTCCACCATGACCTGTCTGTCTTGGGTGGCCCCACACGGCATGGCTTAGTTTCATTGAGTTAGACAAGCTGTGGTCCATGTGATCAGACTGGCTAGCTGTCTGTGGTTGTGGTTTCAGTCTGTCTGCCCTCTGATGCCCCCTCTCAGTGCCTACTGTCTTACTTGGGTTTCTCTTACCTTGGACGTGGGGTATCTCTTCACAGCTGCTCCAGCAAAGCACAGCCACTGCATGCTAGTAAAGTAATGCTCAAAATTTTCCAAGTTGGGCTTTGGCAATATGTGAACCACGAACTTCCAGATGTTCAAGCTGGTTTTAGAAAAGGCAGAGGAACCAGAGATCAAATTGCCAACATCCTCTGGATCATCAAAAAAGCAAGAGGGTTTCAGAAAAACATCTATTTCTGCTTTATTGACTATGCCAAACCCTTTGACTGTGTGAATCACAATAAACTGTGGAAAATTCTGAAAGAGATGGGAATACCAGACCACCTGACCTGCCTCTTGAGAAACCTGGATTCAGGTCTGGAAGCAATATTTAGAACTGGACATGGAACAACAGACTGGTTCCAGATAGGAAAAGGAGTACATCAAGGCTGTATATTGTCACCCTGCTTATTTAACTATGTGCAGAGTACATCATGAGAAATGCTGGGCTGGATGAAGCACAAGCTGGAATCAAGATTGCTGGGAGAAATATCAATAACCTCAGATATGCAGATGACACCACCCTTATGGCAGAAAGTGAAGAAGAACTAACGAGCCTCTTGAAAGAGGAGAGTGAAAAAGTTGGCTTAACGCTCAACATTCAGAAAGCTAAGATCATGGCATCTGGTCCCATCACTTCATGGCAAATAGATGAGGAAACAGTGGAAACAGTGGCTGACTTTATTTCTTTGGGCTCCAGAATCAGTGCAGATGGTGATTGCAGCCATGAAACTAAAAGATGCTTACTCCTTGGAAGGAAAGTTATGACCAACCTAGATAGCATATTGAAAAGCAGAGACATTACTTTGCCAACAAAGGCCCATCTAGTCAAGGCTATTGTTTTTCCAGTGGTCGTGTATGGATGTGAGAGTTGGACTATACAGAGGGCTGAGTGCAGAAGAATGGATGCTTTTGAGCTGTGGTGCTGGAGAAGACTCCTGAGAGTCCCTTGGACTGCAAGGAGATCCAACCAGTCCATCCTAAAGGAGATCAGTCCTGGGTGTTCATTGGAAGGACTGATGTTGAAACTCCAATACTTTGGCCACCTGATAGAAGAGCTGACTCATTTGAAAAGACCCTGATGTTGGGAAGGATTGAAGGCAGGAGGAGAAGGGACAACAGAGGATGAGATGGTTAGATGGCATCACCGACTCAACGGACATGAGTTTGGGTAAACTCCGGGAGTTGGTGATGGACAGGGAGGCCTGGTGTCCTGTGGTTCATGGGGTCTCAAAGAGTTGGAAACGACTGAGCGACTAAAGTGATTGACTGACTAAGATAGTTGAATATAAGTCTGTCTGATGTCTGGATGCCCTCAGGGATGATTTCTATTCATTTCTTTTTATACTGTGAATGGGTCATATTTTTATTTGCATTGCTTGTAATTTTTTGTTGAAAAGTAGTCACTTTGAATATTATAATATAGCACTTCAGGATATCATTTTCATCCACTCAACTTTCAGGGTTTGTTGTTGCTGCTTCTTGTCATTCATGTGGTTTGTTTAGTGACTTTCTGAACAGGTTTTTTAAAGTGTGTATTCTTTGTTATGTGTGGGTACTTAGGTCTCTTTTCTGTTAGCTTGATTGTTAGCTGTGATTTGACTGAGACTTTCTTAATCTCCTGGAAGAAACCAACCAATCAAACAAAAGAAGTCTCTCAATCTTTGCAGATTGGCTCTGATGAGGCACTCTTTCAGTGCTTGTCCAGATGACTTCAATGACTGAGCTTTTGTGTCCTGCTTGCACAGAGCCTGAGTTAATCAGAGGTGAGAGCTTAGGTCTTTTCTGTGCATGCTTCCAGCCTTGGGTTTTCATGTGGCTTTTAGATTTTTGCAATATGTAGAAACTTTCTAAAGGCCTTACCCCTCTGGTATCTCCTTTTCCAGCTTCTTTCATCCCAGAGTTTTTGGTTAGTTTGTTGCTTGTCCGGACTGTTATCCCTTGCCTCAAGTGGCAGCTGCTGATACATTTACCTTTAAGTGCTTTTGATAAATACCTTCCAGGAAGTCACATCAGCCCCCAGAAAGCTCTAAGGCAGTCAAAACAGAGGGAAACATTTGAGCCAGTCTTTCAGTGATCCATCCAGCAGACAGGTCAAAATACACAGCTACAGTTCTTTGAGAATAAGATTTGTGTTGTTCCCTCTGGTACTAGTAACCTGCACCAGGAAGGCAGGTGGTTGTCTTGAAGGCCACCATGGGCCTGGGAAATTGGGGAGGGAAATACAGGGTGAGTTAGAACACCACAGAGCTCCCTTACCAAAATTCAGCAGTTTGTCCTCCTTTATTAAGCATTTCCCTGGTTGTTCTGTTTTTAATTAGATTTCAGAGTTCCAAAAATTTGATTCTGACAGTTTATGCCATCTTACTCATTGCTTTTGTGGAAAAGTGGAGTTTTAGAGTTCTTATTCTACCTGTTTTGGTCTACTTCAGTCTCCCAACTCTTTTTATCATTGTATCAACTTTAACCTTATTATAACATTAGTGATAAAATAGTCTTTATTCCTTGAAATTAATGAAAGTGACTTTGGCTTTTGCCAACAAACATTGCAGTTTTCGTTTTTAAGCCATTTATTCTTTATTTTTAGGGAATATCTTTTTTTTCTGTTTAAATTTTTTCCTATGATCTATTTATACGAGTTTCATGGTAATAGGCCTTCTAATTTTGAAACCTCTTGGCTGTCATATATTTTTATACTGAATGTTATTAAACTATACTGAATTTGTCTTTTAAATTTTTAAAATTTTCATCTATATTCATAGTAAAATTGTTTACTGATTTCATATAGTCAGATTTTGATTTCAGGAACTGGCTACTTTCTCAAAATGAATTAAGTCTTTTATCTTTTTCTTTTCTTAGAAATATGTCCTTTAGGATAGGATAATTTTTATTCTTTGAAAGTTTGAAATAATTTAATTATAAAACTATCCCACCTTGCAGCCATTTGAAGGGAGGGCAAACTTTTTTGAAGCTCTTTAAAAATTCTTCCCTAGCTATTGTTCTGTTCTGGTTGTCTGCTTCTTGACTTGAAGGGGATTACTTACAGAAAGGACTTCCCTTTTGGCTCACTGGTAAAGAATCTGCCTGCAGTGCGAGAGATGCAGATTCAATCCCTGGGTGGGGAAGATCCCCTTGATCTTTATTATCTGATGATCAAATCTTAGCACTCTAGAGACAGGAATGGGATAAAATAGTAGCCTAGGTGTGATCTGATGAGAATCTTCAGTATTGAGGCAGTGGAAATGAAAGAAGCAACAGATGCGAATGTCAGTATTTTTGAAGAATTGATATAACTTAATTCTTCAAACACATTGTAGATGACGTCCTACAAAAAATATTACTAAAGATTTATTCTGTAAGATTTTAAGTTCAGAATCATATGTAGACTTAAAAGTTAATTAATATTCTTTAAAAAATAGAAATTATTAAAAATAAGTAAGATTTTATGTTTATTACAAGGTACATAAGACATTTTTTATGTGTGGGGTAAAAAATATTTTGCTCTAGTATAAAATATCCTGAGTCTTGGTGCTTTTGAAAGGCCTCTGTTACTGGCTGCCCTCTTTATTTCAAATTATCATTATTTTCCTATTAGAACCTTCTTGAGCATCTCTTTTCCTTCCCCTGGGTTTAACTTCTTCAGAGCAGGCAGCCTAGTAGCTTATTCTTCCTGTTTTTCCTTAACTGCCTTTTTAATTTTATTTACAAAAGCTGATTTGCTTTACATTATTAATTGATTGAAGATGAGATTTTCAGCGTTGATCGAGGTCAATGAAAATTTAGGAACTGAAGTCAGAAATTAATGGAGAAAGAATTCAACTCATGAAACTGATGCAATATCTTTAATGCGTGTAGATAGAGAAATCTCCCATTTATTTGGGTGTACCTTTGGTGTTTCATTTTTTTTTTTATTGACACACCTCTCTGATAGATACAAGAAATATAATAAATTCATAAGCATACAATTAATATATAACATTATTAATATTAGCATTTTATTATATATATTTATTTATAAAAAGTTTGTATCTCTTTTGCTGTTAACATTATGATTAAACTTTCCTGAGAAGCAAAGGGAAATAACCGCCAATTGTTATTCAAATATGAAATTAGTTGTATAGGTTTGCCAAAAAGAGAAAATTTATATTTTTCTGTACATGTTAAAATGAATTTTTCTCTTTTTCTAGGATGTACCGAGGGAGAGCATATTTTAAACGAAACTTCTATAAGCAAGCAGTTCAAGATCTTTCTATTGCAGTTCACTTAGATCCTAATAACTGGTTAGCATTGTATTATAGAGCCTGCTTATTTAGGAAGAGTAACCCTCTTAGAGCACTACAGGATTATAGTGTTTCAGGTACTTCACCTTCAATGGCACATATATGGGGATTTAATCTGAGGTTCAGCAGCTCACTTTCATGGAGTGGGATACTAATGTGGGATGACTAATGTAATATGTGTATTATTGTATGGTTATATATATATATATATATATACACTAATGTATATTTATATAGCACCTGTGTTTGTTTATATTTGTAAGCTATAATAGTTTAGCTTAAAGTGTTTCTAATATTCCCTTTTAGTGTGTGTGACTGTGTGTGTGTTTACGTGTGTATAACAGTGACAAAGAGAGAATATCATATCAAAGAAATCTCTTTCTATATATGAACTTCTGAGGCTATTTCTGGAAATCTAGGCCTATTTCCTAGTCCTCTTGCTAAAATGATAGTAAATTTTCCTGGTGGGATGAGTTCCCACTCCATAGGCCCAGCCGATGGATTAGTCAAATTCGGAGTTTTGTAACCCTTAAACTGAAAATGGGAATCCTCGGTAAGAGGATGCCAACAGCTAAAAGTGGCCATTTCCACCTCACTCTGTACCAGTACATTCTTGGTCCACAAGTATGTTCAGCACAATTCTGTACAGAGAATAAGTGCTCAGTAAACAGTGTCCAGTTGTTTCCAGCCAGGGTTCAACCCTCCAGACATGGCTGTGTTAACCTGGGTGCAAAGTGTTAGAATCCCGACATCCTTGATGAGGCAGAATCTAGAGCTTAAGGAAACCCCTAGACCCTTAGGAAGAGAATAGACAGCTGTTCAGGGAAGTCAATACTAGAGGATCATTTATTGATATCTCTAAGTCCATCTGACTTCTGAAGTCACCCTTCCCATGAATATGCAAATAAAATAACTCAGAGCCCACCCTATGTGCTGGGAGGAGTCTAGTGTCCTCCCTTCTATTGCCGGTGATTCCTGGAACTGAGGCTTCTTGTTCATTTCTCTTGTAATCTTTGTATCTAATTACTCCTCTCTGATTGATTCTCCCTTTTGGTTCACCAGTTCACTTCTCATGGTTACCATCTATTACTGAATGTTTTAGGGATCGTTGGATAAAGTTAGCACAGATAATTTAAAACTGAAGGTTAAACATCTTTATTTCTGAAGGTTCATCTTTTATTAGTCTCTTTGTCAGTCCTGTACATCTGCCATCTGGCCAAACCCCTTTCTTCCTGTTCTTCCTAAAAGCTGCTTTCTCATATTTCCCTCTTCTCCATGTCTTGGGCTCCTCATCCCCTCTTTTCTAGGCTATCACAATAATATAAATCCTTGTCAGTTGATTATTCAGAGCTGACCAACTTTATTTTGGCCTCAGTCCTTTCCTATAGGTTAGCCTAAGGAGTTTTATCTTTCATTAAATGGACCCTCAAGATATTTCTCTAAGCTAATAATAATATCTAACATTCATTAGACATTTCACAACTTTCCAGGTACTATTCTAAATGCTATATAGAGAGTGTCTCAATTACTCTTCAGAATAATGCTATGAGGTAGGTACTATTATCATCTCCATTTTACTGATGAGAAAACCGATGCACAGAGGGGTTAAATAATTCTAATACATTTCTTTTTTGCCCTAAAGAGAATGTTTCTGTTTTTCAGAGTAACCACCCAAACTGCAGCAAACTTTCTCCTTGTTAGACAGTCATACTGTAAACTGAGCAGTCAAATGACCTTCAAGTGATTACTTAATCTGTGTGATCATTGCTTATACTCGGTATACTTCCCAGAATATAGTACTGTGATTATTTGTGTCCCAGACTGTGAACATTATATATCTTTTTTTTTTTTTTGAAAACTTTCCCTTTTTAGCTAGAATGTGCTCGAGAAACTTGGAAGACGTAGACCATATGTTGTGTAAATCTCATCTAATTCACTGCATAGTTTTGAAAGCTGAGGGGGAAACGTGAGATGACCTCTAGACTGACTGGTTATTGTTCAGTCGCTAAATCGTGTCTGATTCTTTGTGATCCTGTGGACTGCAGCACACCAGACTTCCCTGTCTGTCAGTGTCTTCTGGAGTTTGTTCAGACTGCTGCCCATTGAGTTGGTGATGCCATCCAACCATCTCATTCTCTGTGACCCTCTTCTCTTCTGCCTTCAGTCTTTCCCAGCCTCAAGGTCTTTTCCAGTGACTTGTCTCTTCGCATCAGGTGGCCAAAGTATTAGAGCTTCAGCTTCAGCATCAGTCCTTCCAATGAATATTCAGGGTTGATTTCCTTTAGGATTGACTGACTACACTGGTCACTGATGAGGCCCACACACCTGGAGTCCTGAGAGGAGGTTACTTGTGCCCTATGCTTCTGTTATTTGGGACATGCATAGTCAACTTGCCTGCCTTAACTCCAAGGTCTGTATGCACTGGAGTGGTCTCTTTGAGCTGCCCTTCCTGGTTTATGTGTATAAATAAGCCTGGCCTCTGCTGTCTGTTCCAGTCTGGGCTTGTACCTGTTGTTTGGCCAGTAATGATGCTTTCCTGTATACCTGATAATAACAGACCATCAAGGGTAATGGCACCTTTCTGACTGCAGTTCACTGAAGTGAATCAGAGGTTAGATTCTAGGCCCATCTTTGACATTGGTTTGCATGGGCAATGTGGACCTTAATCTTTTCATTTGTAGATTACCTGGATTACCGCCAGGATGTCTTCCAGCTCTAATGAATTTGTGAACCAGGATAATCACAATGTTATTTATAAACAAATATACTTTTATATGTGAATACTTCTTTTACTCACTAAGGAATTACACCCATAGATATGTTTTATTTTATGTAATGTTAAAAAATAAGAATAATCTGTAGGAGGGAGTATAGGGTAAAATATAACTCAGATATGTTTGCTCACAACCTGAATAAGATATGTACCTTTATTTTTAAGCTCTCATAAATGATGGCTATGAGAATCTTAGTTGTTTCCTACATCGGGGCATACTCTATGCAGATCTGAAACTTTGGTTGCTAGCAATTTGTGACTTTGAAGCCGTTATTTCTCTAGAAAGGTATGTTTTCTTTTTCATTCTTACTGATTTCACTTTTGTATAAAATTAAGAAAATACCAAAAATGCAAGAAAAAGCTTTCTCCCCTCATCATTAGTAACTTTGTAAAAATGAGACAAATATAAAGTCACCCTAGAATTATAATACTACTTCCAAAAATAAGATTACTTCCAAAATAAGGACTGTTCTCAACATCTGTTTGCCTCAGCTGCTTCTGCAAATTTTAGGGGTTGAATGGGTTTGAGGGGAGTTTATATTCATGGACAAAAAAATCAACCAGTAATTAAGAGCAGTTTGGGGATAACCAGGTTAGAACTTTTCGAAGTTAAGTTCATGGAAAATTATCATCTATTTCTAAAATAATGGCAAAATATTCTGCTTGGTATATCATTACAATGTACAATATATGACTTAATGGAAGGAAATCCTCTGTTTAGAACTTCTGACTGCATTTTGTTTAGTAATGCAAAAGAAAAAAGTGAATACCATTAGAATATAGGTTCAGGAAGAAACAGACCAAAGGTTATATACACTAGTAAGAAAACCAGACTGTAAAAACAGGATTTAATTAAATAATTCCCCTTCTTTCCAAAGAAGCATTCGTTAAAATGGAAGTTGTCAGAAAGGTAACAAATTATGCCATTTTCGTGCTATCCGACAGACTGATTACTTTGCTTCTTTGGGGTAAACACGCAACTTGACTTAGGAAGGTCATGGAGCATGGCTCCATAGTGGCCGCAGTGGTTTTCTTTGGGTTATTTTTGAGTCAGGAGGAGAAAGAAGTGAGTTTCAGTTGCAGAAAGCCAGAAAGTGGGCAGTAGGCAAAGGGTCAGGACTTCTACAAAGTTGGGCTAAAGATGTGTAGTTTCTTCATTTTGAAATAGAGGCATGGAACACAATTTCTAAAGTTCTACGTTCAAAATGGTTTGATTCTAAGAGAGAAAAACAGTATTTATTTGATATAGAAAAGCAGCTGGGTTAAAAACTCCGTGGAGAGGATTTTTAACCCTAAGCCTTGCTGTTTCTTATTGTTCCACACCCTTTCTCGGGGCAAATATAACATAAGACTGAGGCAAAAGCTTTTGAAGAAAACTAAGCTTGTTATTCAAGATAAGTCAAGATTAAGTAAAAAAGAGTGAAGTATTGTTAAGAGTCAAGAAGACTTTAGGAAATCTATTCCTAGGATAAATCCTACAGATGTTTATTCCTTACTAAGGATTTTATGAAGGTGTTTGTAATTTTTAATAGAAAGTAGTTAATTGGTTTACTTTGCTTTAGTAAAACCCTGAGAATGAACCCTTGAATAAATTGCTGTATGTGTTTTATTAGGTTCATTTATAATTGGAGAACATTTGGAATAGTTAAAATGTCTAAGAATATTTTGCTTTGTCATTTTTTTTAAAGAACAATGACTTTGGCCTATATAAATATTGGCCTCATAAATCTGCTACATCTGGATAACTACATTGAAGCCACTTCCTATTTTTCTGAGGCTATTAGATATGACCCTATGTATATTCAAAGCTATATTTGTCGAGCAGAAGCCTATAATAAGGTATCTAAAGTTTGAGATGCTTGATTTTTTAAAAAAAGTTTTAATTTTCTGAATAGTTGTTAAATAGTATAATTTAAAATATATATGTATTCTTTTTTAGCTACTTACAGAGCCTAGTGTATTTATAAGCAATGAATATTAGGTATTAAATAGATTCAGTTAATTAGAAAAGCCCACTTATAAAGCCTCTCCTGATGAGGTGTGAATTTCTTTCATTTTCTTTTTTTTAAAATAATGCCTTTTTTTCTTATTACAAAAGCAATATATATATGTAATATATGTATACAAATAAGAATAAATTAAAAACCATTCGCAATCTTATTCTCTAGAATGGGATCTGTGCACTGGATGGGATCCAAATCATTCACATTTTCCTTTAAATTTGGTTTAAATTTTACACGTTATTTAAATTAAAGAACTAATGTATGCTTAGTGTAAAATTCAAACAATGCAGTAAATAAAGTTCTTCCTGACTCCAAGCAAATTTGACTTTCCAGAGATATATGGTGTTAGCTGGTTGTGTCTACTTTTCAAAGCAGATACTCCTTTCTACCGCTCCACTACTAACCACCCTGTCCAAGATACTGTCATTTCTCACTGGTTATTGCAGTAGCCTCCTGGTCTTGCTGCTTCTGTTCTTTATTCCTTTTTGATGGATTTTCAAAACAACGGCATAATGATCCTGTTAAAACATAAATCAGATTATTTTACTTTTTTGCCTGGAACCCTTCAATAGCTTCCCTTGTGTGCTCAGCATAAAAGCCAAATATCCTGCAAAAGCCAAAGGTCTGCAAGAGTTCATGTGAACTGGCTTCTCATTACCTTTTGGCCCCCATCTCCTCCAATCTCCTCCAAGTCCTCTCCTCACGTAGGTTTCAGTCAAGATAGGGTGTTATGCTATGGAAAAACAGCAACAACAGACAAAACTTCAAAGTCACCATCTTAAAATAATCAAAGTTTATTTTTTGCCCACACTACATGTCCGTTGGGAGTTTGCTAGAGGCTCTGTTCTCATTGTCAACATCTCAGAACCCAGTGTGACTAGAGTCCCACTCGAGAGTCCTTACCTACCCGATGGTGGAGGTGGATGACCCTGTGGCCATTTTGGCATTGTGCCCAGGGAGAGTTTCCCTTTGGGAAGGGATGGGGATGGAGTGTGACCCTTTTGTGTCACTCCCTGTAGATGGAGCTGAGGCCTTATGCAGAAGTTTCCTTCGAACATACTTAGAAACCAAAGCACTAGCATAATACCAAGGTGTAAGGACATATATTCAAAGACTTATTTTTGTGAGGGGGCAAATATTTCTTCACAGTAATGTTTAGTAAATTACATTGTATTCACACTCTAGAGCATTATGTAGCCAATAAAAGAATAATTAGGACTATACCAGCTGATTTAGAGGGATTTCCGAGATACTCTAGAGCAAGATTTAGACGAGTATAAGGTGTGTACAGTCTGTTCCCATGTAGATGAAACAGTGACAAAGCCAACCCTGTGTATGTATGTAGAAGAACACCTTTGCTACAGTGTGGATTCAGCCTCGAGGGTAAATCCAATTTCATGCTGCCTGGAGAAGTTCAATCCCAGGAAAGTTTGTAAAGACCAGAGAATGAGCCTGCATCATTCCCAGTCAAGGTTTTCTCAGTGCATAGCTATGTCCATTGTTGGAACCAGGTGGAGCAATGCAAACATATGACAAGGTGGTTTATTAATTACACCAACCTGGTCGGTCAATTTGAGAAGCAGCAGGCCGGAAGTTGCACAATTAAACACATTTCAAACTCCTTCCTTTTGAATTCCCTCTTTTGACGTGACCCACTCTGTATGTCTACTTCCATGAACAAATAAATTTGGATCAACATGTCAGCATAGTAAGAGGAGTCATTTGTTGTCCTGGGTTCATTTCGCTGGAATCTGTTTAGTTTCTCCTTTTGATGGCTGGATGGCATCACTGACTCAATGGACATGAGTTTGGGTATACTCTGGGAGTTGGTGATGGACAGGAAGGCCTGGTGTGCTGTGGTTCATGGGGTCGCAAAGAGTTGGACACGACTGAGCAACTGAACTGAACTGAATGTTGTAAAAATTTGTACAAATCCAGATTATGCTATGTAAACTATTAAAATAAGAATCAATGTTTGCTTTTCATTGAATATTGATTTTAAAACATATCTTTTTTATCATTGTATTTTGTTTTACTCATTCATTTTACCCTTTAAGTGGAAGCTTGTTTTTCCTCTCTTATTTTTAAATGGAATTGACTTTTTATTTTACCTTCCTTTGTGATCTAGCTTACTAATGAGTAATGTTTGGTGTAAAAGATGCTATGTTTGAGGGAGAAAAACTGAAAAGCTAGAGAAAAAGCTAAATAAAAGAAACTAGAATACATGATATAATCATATTTATCTAAAACTATGTATTTGTGGGTCTGTGTAATCATTCTTCAAACTTAAAGATAATTTAAAAAACCAGAAGACTTAGCATCTTTTTGTTTTTTTTTTTTACTTCACTGTATCCCACGTTCATTGAGGAATTCCTGCACAATTTCTGTATTGAAGAATGGGAGGAAATAAATATCAGAAAGGAAGCAATTAGTATTATTATGAGCTAAACTTCTGTTTATCACTCAACAGTTGCACAAACTGAAAAAGTCAGTAAGAGAGTTATCTTATGCTATCCACCTTCAGCCAGATGGAATCCAATTATATATAATAAGGTATGAGCATAGAAATAGAATTCTTCTTGGGATAACAGAATCTGAGCTAGCTGTTGGAATCCTTAGTTCTTTCTTGATCCCCCTGACCTCTTTGTCTTACATTTAATCTCCCAGAAATGGCCATCTCCCAACCAGCAAGTCAAATATAGTTACTGTTTTTGTTGAATTTTAAGATAATGTATGTAATAAGCAGATCTTTCCCTTTGTTCTGTCCTTGTTTCAAAACACAACTGTCTTGTGTCTAAGTTCTTTGAGGCTTCTCTAGATTACTGGTTAGATAGTTACCCCAGATCTCATGAAAGTGAGGCAATATATTTTGATTGTGTCTGCAGAGGTACCAAGTATAAACCTCAGCTAATTTGGTGAAAAAAAAAAAAAACACAAAATACGATACTTCAGACCCAGTCGAGTTTGCTATGAAAGGACCTATTGCAAATTATGAGTTAACACTACCAAAAATATAATTACTAACATGGGAAATGGATTTACAGATGTGGGAAAATGGACTGTAACAGTGCTTTCTGATAAGAGCTTGCTTTGTGTTTTAACTCTTGAACCATATTTTAACAATTTATGTAAATACTTCTCCCTTTTTATGTCCCCTTGACCTATGTTTAGCTTTAAAATTTCTCAGCAGCAGAGTGTAACATTTTAAATACTGATAAAAAAAAGACTTGAGTATTTTCCTTTTAGGTTCACATTTGCTAAATTGTTTTGTTCTCACATCCCCATGCTAATTGGCTTACTTAGACTTACACAAATTTTCATAAATTTCACAGTTTTTGTCATATATATGTAAGTGTGAATAAATGTAATTTAAGATCTTAAGTAATATAAAATCTTTATTTTAGAAAAATGCAGATTATTTTTAACTGCTTAGATTTAAAGAGTGTTATTTCTTCCAGAGGACAGTATCTTCTTAAAATGAGATGCTATGATCTTGCAAAGTTCACTATTTACCAAGTAGCAGAAATGAACAAAGGTAAATATAATCAATGCAAAACTATAACATTGCCTTAATTTTAAAATACTTCTTTAATCTTTTAATACTATTTGCTATAGCTATGTATAGCTAGCACGAAGAGTGCACTTGAAAGTCAGAGTTGGATTTTGAAACTTTAAAACACCAATTTTGTATGTATATAATCAATTTGTAAAATGCCTCATAACCTGGTGAGTTTTGTGAGAGATTATGGTATGTGTGTGCTCAGTCACGTTTGATTCTTTGAAACCCCGTGAACTGTAGCTCATCAGGCTCCTCTGTTCATGGAATTTTCCAGGTGAGAATACTGGAATGAGTGCCATTTCCTACTCCAGGGGATCTTTCTGTCCCAGGGATCGAATCCACATCTCTTGTGTCTCCTGCATTGGCAGGTGGACCCTTTACCACCTGGAAAGCCCCGAGATTATTACAGGCTATATCAAGCTTACACTATTATTTTTTTGTTTGTAATTGGAATGTCTTATTGTTTGTTGATAATAAATAGATTTTAGTATCATATTGATTTATTAAATTCATATTGTAAAAACAGAATATTGAATTGCTTGACTGCCTAAAAACAATTATATTGAAGTCTAGATACTTGGCAAAGTTATTGATAAACTTCCTTTTCCTTTCAGGTCTCATTGAGTTAAGTCCTATACAGCAAGCACTCATTTATTCATTTTGTGAGAACCATGACAAGGCCATTCAGGTCTTGGATGGGATCACGTTGAATAAGCCTGATATCCCCATGTGTACTCTATTAGCAAAAGCGCAAATGAAGGCCAAGAGAAACAAGGTGAAAAACGTTTCAGTAATGTTTACTAACCCTATTAATGGATTTTGAATATTGTGCTTAGAATTACAGCTTATATATACATTTTTAAACAAAACTAAATCATGCCATTCATTTATTGATTCTTCTGTTAATTAACATTTAGGTTATTCCCTTTTATTTTTTTTTGTTCCTCTTAAGAGTAAGGTTGCTATAAGCCTTCTTTTTCATGTCTTTGTTAACATTGCTGGAACATAGAAAATGTAAATGTTTGACTTTCAAGAAAATGGCACATCATTCCATAGGCTTCTACCAATTTATTCTTGCACCTGTGGTGTATGAGTATTATTGCTTATCTCCATCCTATGATAACTGGTATTGTCAACTTTATTTTTGTCAATTTGGTGCATAAAACTGTCTGTGGTCTTAATTCACATTTTTCAGTTTGAGCGAAAGTTGAGGTGTCATTTTATAGGTTAATAGCTGCTCACATTTACTGTTCTATCAATTTCCTGTACACATTTTTGTTTGTCTTGTTCACATTGATTTTTGGCATTGAAAAAAATAAGTTCTGTGTATGAATCCTTGGTTGGTGGCATGTGTGTCATATATTCTCTTAAAATTTGTGCCAGCTTTTTAAATTTTCTTTATGATGTCTTTTAATGAGCAGGGGGTCTTAATTTTAATGTAGTTGACTATATCTACTTTTTGTTTCATTGTCACAGCCTTAAAAAAATTCTTCTTTGGACTTTCCCAGAGGTCCAATGGCAAAGACTCTGTGCTCCCAGTGCAGGGGGTCTGGGTTCGATTCCTGGCCAGCTAACTAGATCCCACATGCCACAACCAGACACAGTCAAATAAATAAATAAAAAATATTTTTAAAAAGTTCTTGTTTAAAAATTCCCTTTCTACACCAGCTGCTGCTACTGCTGCTGCTGCTAAGTAGCTTCAGTCGTGTCTGACTCTTTGCGACCCCAGAGACGGCAGCCCGCCAGGCTCCCCTGTCCCTGGGTTTCTCCAGGCAAGAACACTGGAGGGTCGTAAGATATTTCCCAATAATTTCTTCTAAGAGTTTAAAAGTTTTGCTATTCAAATTTAAGATCTCAGTTCAGTTCAGTTACTCAGTCATGTCCAACTCTTTGTGACCCCATGGACTGCAGCACGCCAGGCTTCCCTGTCCCTCACCAGCTCCTGGAGGTTGCTCAAACTCATGTCCAGCAAATTGGTGATGCCATCCAATCATCTCATCCTCTGTCATCCCCTTCTCCTCCTGCCTTCAATCTTTGCCAGCATCGGAGTCTTTTCCAGTGAGTCAGTTCTTCGCATCAGGTTGCCAAAATATTGGAGTTTCAGCATCAGCATCAGTCCTTCCAGTGGATATTCAGGACTGATTTCCTTTAAGGATTGACTGGTTCGATCTCCTTGCAGTCCAAGGGAGTCTCAAGAGTCTTCTCAAACACCACAGTTCAAAAGCATCAATTCTTTGACATTCAGCTTTCCTTATAATCCAACTCTTACATCCATACATGACTACTGGAAAAGCCATAGCTATGAGTAAAAAGACCTTTGTTGGCAAAGTAATGTCTCTGCTTTTTAATATGCTGTCTAGGATGGTCATAGCTTTTTTTTTCCAAGGAGCAAGTGTCTTTTAATTTCATGGCTGCAGTCACCATCTGCAGTGATTTTTGGAGCTCCCCAAAATAAAGTCTCTCACTGTTTCCATTGTTTCCCCATCTAGTTTCCATGAAGTGATGGGACTGGATGCCATGATCTTAGTTTTCTGAATGTTGAGCTTTAAGCCAGCTTTTTCACTCTCCTCTTTCACTTTCATCAAGAGGCTCCTTTGTTCTTCTTCACTTTATGCCATAAGGGTAGTGTCATCTGCATATCTGAGGTTATTGATATTTCTCCCAGCAATCTTGATTCCAGCTTGTGCTTCATCCAGCCCAGCATTTCACATGAGGTACTCTACACATAAATTAAATAAGCAGGGTGACAATATACAGCCTTGACGTACTCCTTTTCCTATTTGGAACCAGTCTGTTGTCCCATGTCCAGTTCTAAATGTTGCTTCCTGACCTGCATACAGATTTCTCAAGAGGCAGGTCAGGTGGTCTGGTATTCCCATCTCTTTCAGAATGTTCCACAGTTTATTGTGATCCACACAGTCAAAGGGTTTGGCATAGTCAATAAAGCAGAAATAGATGGTTTTCTGGAACTCTCTTGCTTTTTCGATGATCCAGAGAATGTTGGCAATTTGATCTCTGGTTCCTCTGCCTTTTCTAAAACCAGCTTGAACATCTGGAAGTTCACAGTTCATGTATTGCTGAAGCCTGGCTTGGAGAATTTTGAGCATTACTTTACTTGTGTGTGAAATGAGTGCAGTTGTGCGGTAGTTTGAGCATTCTTTTGCATTGCCCTTCTTTGGGATTGGAAGGAAAACTGACCTTTTCCAGTTCTGTGGCCACTGCTGAGTTTTCCAAATTTGCTGGCATATTGAGTGCAGCACTTTCACAGCATCATCTTTCAGGATTTGAAATGGCTCTACTGGAATTCCATCACCTCCACTAGCTTTGTTCGTGGTGATGCTTCCTAAGGCCCCCTTGACTTCACATTCCAGGATGTCAGGCTCTAGGTGAGTGATCACACCATTGTAACTATCTGGAGTGTAAAGATTTTTTTTGTACAGTTCTGTATATTCTTGCTACCTCTTCTTCATATCTTCTGCTTCTGTTAGGTCCCTACCATTTCTGTCCTTTATTGAGCCCATCTTTGCATGAAATGTTCCCTTGGTATCTCTAATTTTCTTGAAGACGTCTCTAGTCTTTCCTGTTCTATTGTTTTCCTCTGTTTCTTTGCATTGATCACTGAGAAAGGCTTTGTTATCTCTCCTTGCTATTCTTTGGAACTCTGCATTCAAATGGGAATATCTTTGCTTTTCTCCTTTGCTTTTCACTTCTCTTCTTTTCACAGCTATTTGTGAGGCCTCCTCAGATTGCCATTTTGCTTTTTTGCATTTCTTTTTCTTGGGAACAGTCTTCCTCCCTGTCTCCGGTACAATGTCTCGAACCTCCGTCCATAGTTCATCAGGCACTCTGTCTATCAGATCTAGGCCCTTAAACCTATTTCTCACTTCCACTGTATAATCATAAGGGTTTTGATTTAGGTCATACCTGAATGGACTAGTGGTTTTCTCAACTTTCTTCGATTTAAGTCTGAATTTGGCAATAAGGAGTTCATGATCTGAGCCACAGTCAGCTCCTGGTCTTGTTTTTGCTGACTGTATAGAGCTTCTCCATCTTTGGCTGCAAAGAATATAATCAGTCTGACTTTGGTGTTGGCCATCTGGTGATGTCCATGTGTAGAGTTGTCTCTTTTGTTGTTGGAAGAGGGTGTTTGCTATGACCAGTGCGTTCTCTTGGCAAAACTCTAATAGCCTTTGCCTTCTTCATTCCGTATTCCAAGGCCTAATTTGCCTGTTACTCCAGGTGTTTCTTGACTTCCTACTTTTGCATTCCAGTCCCCTATAATGAAAAGGATATACAGCCTTGATGTACTTTTTTGGGTTTAGTTCTAAAAAGTCTTGTAGGTTTTCATAGAACCATTTAACTTCAGCTTCTTCAGCGTTATTGGTCGGGGCATAGACTTGGATTACCATGATGTTGAATGGTTTGCCTTGGAAATGAACAGAGATCATTCTGTTGTTTTTGAGATTGCATCCAAGTACTGCATTTTGAACTCTCTTGTTGACTATGATGGCTACACCATTTCTTCTAAGGGATTCCTTCCCACAGTAGTAGATATAATGGTCCTCTGAGGTAAATTCACCCATTCCAGTCCATCTTAGTTTGCTGATTCTGAGAATGTCGGCATTCACTCTTGCTATCTCCTGTTTGATCACTTCCCATTTACCTTGATTCATGGAACTAACATTCCAGGTTCCTATGCAATGTTGTTCTTTACAGCATTGGACCTTGCTTCTATCACCAGTCCCATCCACAACTGGGTGTTGTTTTTGCTTTGGCTCCATCCCTCCATTGTTTCTGGAATTATGTCTCCACTGATCTCCAGTGGCATATTGGGCACCTACCGACCTGGGGAGTTCATCTTTTGGTGTCCTGTCTCTTTGCCTTCTCATACTGTTCATGGGGCTCTCAAAGCAAAACACTGAAGTGGTTTTCCATTCCCTTCTCCAGTGGACCACATTCTGTCTGACCTCTCCACCATGACCCGTCCATCTTGGGTGGCCCCTCATGACATGGCTTAGTTTTATGGAGTTAGACAAGGCTGTGGTCCATGTGATCAGATTGGCTAGTTGTCTGTGATTGTGGTTTCAGTCTATCAGCCCTCTAGTGCCCTCTCTCAGCACCTGCCATCTTACTTGCATTTCTCTTACTACCTTGGACATGGGGTATCTCTTCACGGCTGCTCCAGGAAAGCACAGCTGCTACTCCCTACCTTGGACGTGGTGTTATCCTCTCACGGCTGCAGCTCCTGACCTTGGACGTGAGGTAGCTCCTGTGCCATGCAGCTGCCACTCCTGAGCCATGCAGCCATCATCTGCATATCTGAGGTTATTGATATTTCTCCCAGCAATCTTGATTCTAGCTTGTGCTTCATCCAGACTGGGCATTTCCCATGAGATATTCTGCATATAAGTTAAATAAGCAGGGTGACAATATACAGCCTTGATGTACTCCTTTCCCAATTTGGAACCAGTCTGTTGTTCCATCTCTGGTTCTAACTGTTGCTTCTTGACCTGCATACAGATTTCTCAGGAGGCAGGTAAAGTGGTCTGGTATTCCCATCTCTTGAAGCATTTTCCAGAGTTTGTTGTGATATACATAGTCAAAGTCTTTGGCATAGTCAATAAAGCAGGAGTAGATGTTTTTATGGAACTCCCTTGGTTTCTGGATGATCTAATAGATGTTGGCATTTGCTCTCTGTTTTCTCTACCTTTCTAAATCCAGCTTGAAGTACATGGAAGTTCATGTTTCATGTACTGTTGAAGCCTGGCTTTGAGAATTTTGAGCATTATTTTACTAGTGTGTGAGATGAGTACAATTGTGCAGTAGTTTGAGCATTCTTTGACATTGCCTTTCTTTGGGATTGGAAGGAAAACTGACCTTTTCCAGTCCTGTGGCCACTACTGAGTTTTCCAAATTTGCTGGCATATTGAGTGCAGCACTTTGACAGCATCATCTTTTAGGATTTGAAATAGCTCCACTGGAATTCTATCACCTCCACTAGCTTTGTTCGTAGTGATGCTTCCTAAGGCCCACTTGACTTCACATTCCAGGATGTCTGGCTCTAGGTGAGTGATCACATCATCGTGATTATCTGGGTCATGAAGATTTTTTTGTACAAGTCTTCTGTGTATTCTTGCTACCTCTTCTTAATATCTTCTGCTTCTGTTAGATCCCTACCATTTCTGTCCTTTATCGAGCCCATCTTTGCATGAAAAGTTTCCTTGGTATCTAATTTCTTGAAGAGATGTCTAGTTTCTCATTCTATTGTTTTCCTCTATTTCTTTGCATAGATTGCTGAGGAAGACTTTCTTTTCTCTCCTTGCTATTCTTTCGAACTCTGCATTCAGATGCTTATATCTTTCCTTTTCTCCTTTGCCTTTCACTTCTCTCCTTTTCTCAGCTATTTGTAAGGCCTCCTCAGACAACCATTTTGCCTTTTTGCATTTCTTTTTCTTGGGGTTGATCTTGATCACTGCCTACTGTACAAAGTCCTGAACCTCCGTCCATAGTTCTTCACGCACTCTGTTTATTAGATCTAATCCCTTGAATCTATTTCTCACTTCCACTATATAATCATAAGGGGTTTGATTTAGGTTATACCTGAATGGTCTAGGGGTTTTCCCTACTTTCTTCAATTTAAGTCTGAATTTGGCAATAAGGAGTTCATGATCTGAGCCACAGTCATCTCCTGGTCTTGTTTTTGCTGACTGTATAGAGCTTCTCCATCTTTGGCTGCAAAGAATATAATCAGTCTGATTTCGGTGTTGGCCATCTAATGATGTTCATATGTAGGGACATCTCTTGTGTTGTTGGAAGAGGGTGTTTGCTATGACCAGTGCGTTCTCTTGGCAAAACTCCGCTAGCCTTTGCCATGGTTCATTTTGTATTCCAAGGCCAAATTTCCTGTTACTCCAGGTATCTCTTGACATCCTACTTTTGAATTCCATTCCCCTATGATGAGAAGGATATCTTTTTTGGATGTTAGTTCTAAAAGGTCTTGTAGGTCTTTATAGAACCATTCAACTTCAGCTTCTTCAGCGTTACTGGTTGGGGCATAGACTTGGATTACCATGATATTGAATGTTTTGCCTTTGAGATGAGAAGAGATCATTCTGTCATTTTTGAGATTGCATCCAAGTACTGCATTTTGGACTCTTTTGTTGACTATGATGGCTACTCCATTTCTTCTAAAGGAATGTTGGCCACAATAGTAGATGTAATGGTCCTCTGTGTTAAATTCACCCGTTCCGGTCCATTTTAGTTCACTGATTCCTAAAATGTCGATATTCACTCTTGCCATCTCCTGTTTGACCACTTCCCATTTACCGTGATTCATGGACCTAACATTCCTTGTTCCTATGCAGTATTGACTTTACAGCATTGGACTTTACTTCTGTGACCAGAGGGCGTTGTTTTTGCTTTGGCTCCATGTTTTCATTCTTTCTGGAGTTATGTCTCCACTGACCTCCAGTAGCATATTGGGCACCTACCGACCTGCGGAGTACATCTTTCAATGTCCTATCTTTTTGCCTTTTTATACTGTTCATGGGGTTCTCAAGGCAAGAATACTGAAGTGGTTTGCCATTCCCTTCTCCAGTTTAAGATCTCTCTCTACCTTAAATAGATATTTTTGATGTGAGATATTGATAAAATTTCAATTTTCCCCATATGGATACTCAGATGTTCCAGTATCATTTACTGAAGTGTTCTCCTCAATCAAAGATTTAAGTAGTACATCTGTCCTTTTGTAGCTTTTCATGTATGTGTGGGACTGATTTTGGGCTCTCTATTCTGTTCCTTTGGTCAGAATTTCTACCCCTGGCTTAATAATACAATGTCTTAATTACTGTTGCTTTATTGTAATTTTTGACATCTGGTAGAGCAAGTCATCACACCATATTTTTTCAGGAAATCCCTGGTTATTTTTCAGCCTTTTACTCCTCCATACACATTTAAAATTTAGCTTGTCAAGAGTCATTAAAAACCCTAGTGGGAACCTGCTGTATAGCCCAGGGAACTCAGCTCAGTGCTCTAAAATGACCCAGATGGGTGGGATAGGGGTGGAAGGGAGGGAGGTCCAAGAAGGAAGGGATATATGTATGCATATAGCTGATTCACTTCTTTGTACAGCAGAAACTAACACTACTGTAAATATCTATGCTCAGTCGTTCAGTTGTGTCTGACTCTTTGTGATCACATGAACTGTAGCCCTCCAGGCTCCTGTCTGTGGGGTTTTCCAGGCAAGAACACTGTAGTGGGTTGCCACTATGCCTCAATAAAAACAACAGCAACAAGAAATCCTGCTGGAATTTTGATGAATTGCATTGACTCTCTAGGTTATTTTAGGGATAATTGACACCTTTATGATATTGAATTCCTTCTTGGGAATAACCCTAAATTTCCTTTAACCTCCCTGCCTCCCTGACATTGCTTTGCTAGAAATCCGAGGTCACTTTTGTTTGCACTTTATACTAAATCAATAGTCATGTTCTCTTGGATCTACTTTCTAAATATGTCTCTCAAATCCACTTCCTTTCTCTATTTCTCTGGTCATTAGTCCTAATTCAGAACATATTTTTAGTTTGCTTGACTTAATATAATAGTCTTATAACTCTTCAAAGTTTTTATCCACATTGCCACCAGAGTGTTGTGTTTGCTTATTTATTTATTTATTTATCTTTTTAATCTCTAGAGGAAAAGGTTTGAATGTTTTCTTTTATAGATTTCTTCAGTACTTTATAATTCTAATGTTCTTTTTTTTTTTTTTTAACTTTACAATACTGTGTTGTTTTTGCCGTACATCAACATGAATCTGCCACGGGTTTCTTAAGTTCCCACTCCTGAACCCCCTCTCCCACCTCTCTCCCCATACCATCCCTCTGGGTTATCCCAGTGCACCAGCCCCAAGCATCTTGTATCCTGCATCGAACCTAGACTGGTGATTCATTTCTTATATGATATTATACATGTTTCAATGCCATTCTCCCAAATCATCCCACCCTCTCCCTCTCCCACAGAGTCAAAAAGGCTGTTCTGTACATCTGCGTCTCTTTTGCTGTCTCACATACAAGGGTTATTGTTACCATCTTTCTAAATTCCATATATATGTGTTAGTATACTGTATTGGTGTTTTTCTTTCTGGCTGACTTCACTCTGTATAATCAGCTCCAGTTTCATCCACCTCATTAGAACTGATTCAAATGTATTCTTTTTGATGGCTGAGTAATACTCCATTGTGTATATGTACCACAGCTTTCTTATCCATTCATCTGCTGATGGACATCTAGGTTGTTTCCATGTCCTGGCTATTATAAACAGTGCTGCGATGAACATTGGAGTACACATGTCTCTTTCAATTCTGGTTTCCTCTGTGTGTATACCCAGCAGTGGGATTGCTGGGTCATAAGGCAGTTCTATTTCCAGTTTTTGAAGGAATCTCCACACTGTTCTCCATAGTGGCTGTACTAATTTGCATTCCCACCAACAGTGTAAGAGGGTTTCCTTTTCTCCACACCCTCTCCAGCATTTATTGCTTGTAGACTTCTGGATTGCAGCCATTCTGACTGGTGTGAAGTGGTACCTCATTGTGGTTTTGGTTTGCATTTCTCTGATAATGAGTGATGTTGAGCATCTTTTCATGTGTTTGTTAGCCATCCGCATGTCTTCTTTGGAGAAATGTCTATTTAGTTCTTTGACCCATTTTTTGATTGGGTCATTTATTTTTCTGGAATTGAGCTGCAGGAGTTGCTTGTATATTTTTGAGTTTAGTTGTTTGTCAGTTGCTTCATTTGCTATTGTTTTCTCCCAACAGAAGGCTGTCTTTTCACCTTGCTTATAGTTCCCTTTGTTGTGCAGAAGCTTTTAAGTTTAATTAGGTCCCATTTGTTTATTTTTGCTTTTATTTCCAATATTCTGGGAGGTGGATCATAGAGGATTCTGCTGTGATGTATGTCGGAGAGTGTTTTGCCTATGTTCTCCTCTAGGAGTTTTATAGTTTCTGGTCTTACATTTAGATCTTTAATCCATTTTGAGTTTATTTTTGTGTATGGTGTCAGAAAGTGTTCTAGTTTCATTCTTTTACAAGTGGTTGACCAGTTTTCCCAGCACCACTTGTTAAAGAGACTGTCTTTAATCCATTGTATACTCTTGCCTCCTTTGTCGAAGATAAGGTGTCCATAGGTGTGTGGATTTATCTCTGGGCTTTCTATTTTGTTCCACTGACCTATATTTCTGTCTTTGTGCCAGTACCATACTGTCTTGATGACTGTGGCTTTGTAGTAGAGCCTGAAGTCAGGCAGGTTGATTCCTCCAGTTCCATTCTTCTTTCTCAAGACTGCTTTGGCTATTCGAGGTTTTTTGTATTTCCATACAAATTGTGAAATTATTGGTTCTAGCTCTGTGAAAAATACCGCTGGTAGCTTGATAGGGATTGCATTGAATCTGTAGATTGCTTTGGGTAGTATACTCATTTTCACTATATTGATTCTTCCGATCCATGAACGTGGTATATTTCTCCATCTATTAGTGTCCTCTTTGATTTCTTTCATCAGTGTTTTATAATTTTCTATATATAGGTCTTTCGTTTCTTTAGGTAGATATATTCCCAAGTATTTTATTCTTTTCGTTGCAATGGTGAATGGAATTGTTTCCTTAATTTCTTTTCCTACTTTCTCATTACTAGTGTATAGGAATGCAAGGGATTTCTGTGTGTTGATTTTATATCCTGCAACTTTACTATATTCATTGACTAGCTCTAGTAATTTTCTGGTGGAGTCTTTAGGGTTTTCTATGTAGAGGATCATGTCATCTGCAAACAGTGAGAGTTTTACTTCTTCTTTTCCAATTTGGATTCCTTTTGTTTATTTTTCTGCTCTGATTGCTGTGGCCAAAACTTCCAGAATGATGTTGAATAGCAGCGGTGAAAGTGGGCACCCTTGTCTTGTTTCTGAATTTAGGGAAAATGCTTTCAATTTTTCACCGTTGAGGAAAATGTTTGCTGTGGGTTTGTCATAGATAGCTTTTATTATGTTGAGGTATGTTGCTTCTATTCCTGCTTTCTGGAGAGCTTTTATCATAAATGGATGTTGAATTTTGTCAAAGGCTTTCTCTGCATCTACTGAGAGAATCATATGGCTTTTATTTTTCAATTTGTTAATGTGGTGAATTACATTGATTGATTTGCGGATATTGAAGAATCCTTGCATCCCTGGGATAAAGCCCACTTGGTCATGGTGTAGGATCTTTTTAATGTGCTGTTGGATTCTGATTGCTAGAATTTTGTTAAGGATTTTTGCATCTATGTTCATCAGTGATATTGGCCTGTAGTTTTCTTTTTTTGTGGCATCTTCATCAGGTTTTGGTATTAGGGTGATGGTGGCCTCATAGAATGAGTTTGAAAGTTTACCTTCCTCTGCAATTTTCTGGAAGAGTTTGAGTAGGATCGGTGTTAGCTCTTCTCGAAATTTTTGGTAGAGTTCAGCTGTGAAGCCGTCTGGACCTGGGCTTTTGTTTGCCGGAAGATTTCTGATTACAGTTTCAATTTCCGGGCTTGTGATGGGTCTGTTAAGATTTTCTATTTCTTCCTGGTTCAGTTTTGGAAAGTTGTACTTTTCTAAGAATTTGTCCATTTCTTCCACGTTGTCCATTTTATTGGCATATAATTGCTGATAGTAGTCTCTTATGATCCTTTGTTTTTCTGTGTTGTCTGTTGTGATCTCTCCATTTTCATTTCTAGTTCTATTGATTTGATTTTTCTCGCTTTGTTTCTTGATGAGTCTGGCTAATGGTTTGTCAATTTTATTTTTCCTTTCAAAGAACCAGCTTTTGGCTTTGTTGATTTTTGCTATGGTCTCTTTTGTATCTTTTGCATTTATTTCTGCCCTAATTTTTAAGATTTCTTTCCTTTTACTAACCCTGGGGTTATCCATTTCATTTCTAATTGCTTTAAGTGTAGAGTTGGGTTACTTATTTGACTTTTTTCTTGTTTCTTGAGGTATGCCTGTAATGCTATGAACTTTCCCCTTAGCACTGCTTTTATAGTGTCCCACAGGTTTTGGGTTGTTCTGTTTTCATTTTCATTCGTTTCTATGCATAATTTCTGTTTTGATTTCTTCTGTGATTTGTTGGTTGTTGTTCAGCCTCCATATGTTGGAATTTTTAATAGTTTTTCTCCTGGAACTGAGATCTAATCTTATTGCATTATGGTCAGAAAAGATGCTTGGAATGATTTCAATTTTTTTCAATTTACCAAGGTTAGATTTATGGCCCAGGATGTGATCTATCCTGGAGAAGTTTCCGTGAGCACTTGAGAAAAAGGTGAAATTCATTGTTTTGGGGTGAAATGTCCTATAGATATCAATTAGGTCTAACTGGTCTATTGTATCATTTAAAGGTTGTGTTTCTTTGTTAATTTTCTGTTTAGTTGATCTGTCCATAGGTGTGAGTGGGGTATCAAAGTCTCCCACTATTATTGCGTTATTGTTAATTTCCCCTTTCATACTTGTTAGCATTTGTCTTACATATTGCGGTGCTCCTATGTTGGGTGCATATATATTTATAATTCTTATATCTTCTTCTTGGATTCATCCTTTGATCATTCTGTAGTGGCCTTCTTTGTCTCTTTCACAGCCTTAAAGTCTATTTTATCTGATATGAGTATTGCTACTCCTGCTTTCTCTTGGTCTCTATTTGCGTGGAATATCTTTTTCCAGCCCTTCACTTTCAGTCTGTATGTGTCCCTTGTTTTGAGGTGGGTCTCTTGTAGACAACATATATAGGGATCTTGTTTTTGTATCCATTCAGCCAGTCTTTGTCTTTTGGTTGGGGCATTCAACCCATTTACATTTAAGGTAATTATTGATAAGTATGGTCTCGTTGCCATTTACTTTATTGTTTTTGCATTTGGTTTTATATGCTTTTTTTGTGTTTCCTGTCTAGAGAATATCCTTTAGCATTTGTTGGAGAGCTGGTTTGGTGGTGCTGAATTCTCTCAGCTTTTGCTGGTCTGGGAAGCTTTTGATTTCTCTTTCATATTTGAATGAGATCCTTGCTGGGTACAGTAATCTGGGCTGTAGGTTATTTTCTTTCATCACTTTAAGTATGTCTTGCCATTCCCTCCTGGCCTGAAGCGTTTCTGTTGAAAGATCAGCTGTTATCCTTACGGGAATCCCCTTGTGCATTATTTGTTGTTTTTCCCTTGCCGCTTTTAATATTTGTTCTTTGTGTTTGATCTTCGCTAATTTGATTAATATGTGTCTTGGGGTGTTTTGCCTTGGGTTTATCCTGTTTGGGGCTCTCTGGGTTTCTTGGACTTGGGTGATTATTTCCTTCCCCATTTTAGGGAAGTTTTCAACTATTATCTCCTCAAGTATTTTCTCATGGTCTTTCTTTTGGTCTTCTTCTTCTGGGACTCCTATAATTTGAATGTTGGAGCATTTCATATTGTCCTGGAGGTCTCTGAGATTGTCCTCATTTCTTTTAATTCGTTTTTTTTTTCCTCTCTGATTCATTTGTTTCTACCATTCTATCTTCTATTTCACTAATCCTATCTTCTGCCTCCGATATTCTACTATTGGTTGCCTCCAGAGTGTTTCTGATCTCATTTATTGCATTATTCATTATATATTGACTCTTTTTATTTCTTCTAGGTCCTTGTGAAACCTTTCTTGCATCTTCTCAATCCTTGTCTCCAGGCTATTTATCTGTGATTCCATTTTGATGTCAAGATTTTGGATCACTTTCACTATCATTATTTGGAATTCTTTGTCTGGTAGATCCCTATCTTCTCCTCTTTTGTTTGGTTTGGTGGGCATTTCTCCTGTTCCTTTACTTGCTGGGTATTCCTCTGTCTCTTCATCTTGGTTATATTACTGTGTTTTGGGTGGCCTTTCTGTATTCTGGGAATTTCTGGAGTTCTCTTTATTGTGGAGTTTCCTCACCATGGGTGGGTTTGTATCAGTGGCTTGTCAAGGTTTCTTGGTTAGGGAAGCTTGTGTCAGAGTTCTGGTGGGTAGAGCTGGATTTCTTCTCTCTGGAGTGCAATGACGTGTCCAGTAATGAGTTATGAGATGTCAGTGGTTTTGAAGTACCTTTGAGTTGCCTGTATATTGAAGCTCAGGGCTGTGTTCCTGAGTTGCTGGAGAATTTGCGTGGTATGGCTTGCTCTGGAACTTGTTGGCCCTTGGGTGATGGCTTGGTTTCAGTGTAGGTATGGAGGTGTTTGATGAGCTCCTATTGATTAGTGTTCCTTGGAGTCAGGAGTTCTCTGATGTTCTCAGGATTTGGACTTAAGCCTCCTGCTTCTGGTTTTCAGTTTTATTTTTACAGTTGTCTCAAGACTTCCCCTTCTATATCGCACCATTGGTAAACCATCTAGGTTAAAGATGAAAAGTTTCTCCACATTGAGGGACACCCAGAGAGGTTCACAGAGTTACATGGAGAAGAAAAGAGGGAGGGGGGAGTTGGAGGTGACCTGAATGAGATGAGGTGGGATCAAAAGAGGAGAGAGCTAGCTAGCCAGTAATCACTTCCTTATGAGTACTCCACAGTCTGGACCACTCAGAGATGTTCACAGAATTATACAGAGAGGAGGAGAGGGAGGATGGAGACAAAGGTGGTCAGGAGTATAAAAGAGGGGAATGAAAAGGAGAGAGACAGATCCAGCCAGTAGTCAGTTCCCTAAGAGTTCTCCACTGTCTGGAACACACAGAGATTCGCAGAGTTGGGTAGAGAAGAAAAGGGGGAGGGAGGAGACAGGGGCGATCTAGTGGAGAAAAAGGAGAGCCCAAAGGAGGAGAGAGGAGTCAGGCCAGTAATCTCGCTCTCAAGTATAAATGGGTACTGAAGATTGTGTTTTTGAAGGTACAAAATTGATAACAAATACCAAAAAGCAAGGATTAAAAATCTAGAGTAGAGATTGTATTTTCAAAAATACAATATTAAAAAATAGAACAAGAAGAAGAAAAAAGGAAAAGAAAAAAAACAAAGTCACAAGAATTATTTAAAAAGGCAATAAAAAATAAAAAATATATACGAAGTTTGCTTTAAAAATAGGGTCTTTTTTTGGGGGGAGGAAAGTAATAGCAGGTTATAAAAATGAAAACTAAAGGAGAAATAGAGGACTTAAAAATTAAAAAGTGTTAAAAAAAAGAAGAAAAGGAAGAAAAAACAAACATAAAAAAAAAAGAATGACTGTAAAAATGGTAAAGATATATCTAGGACTTTCTCTGGTGGTGTTGTGGGCAGTGTGGGGTCAGTTCATTTTTGGATAGTTCCTTGGTCTGGCTTATATTTCTCAAGATCTATAGGCCCCTTCCTATGTAGTGGGTACTAATGACAGGATTTTAATCTATTGCACCTGTCACTTCAAAGGCGGTTCCCTCTGTTTTAGCTTCTTCTATTTGCTAGTCTCTTCAGTGTCCGATTTCTGCCCTGACACAAGGGGGGCAGTGGTGGGCAGTTTTTTATAGGCTCACTTGTTCAGTTGCACTGTGGGGAGGGAGGGATGCTGCAAACAAATAACACTGGCGAGTGCTTGCAGTGTCCCAGCCACGCTGGGCCTGCCCCTGCTCACGGCACACACAGATCAGGCTCTAGATTGCTCCACTGGGAACCGTCTGAGGCCGGCCCTGGGCTGCATGCACCTCCCAGGTCTAAGCCGCTCAGGCTCAGGCACTCAGGTAGCCCCCAGAGGCGCAGACTGGTTGGGACTGTGTTTTGTGCCCTTCCCAGGTCCGAGTAGCTCAGGTGTTTGGCGAGTGCGGTCACTGCGACTTATCGCCTCTCCCGTCCTTGCTACTCAGTTTTCTGGGTGTACAGCTGGTGTACTTTCTCAGGCGGATGATGACTGTCCAGAACCCCAAGAAGTCTTAGTTAGCAAAGAAGCCTGTTTGCAGTTTCGTAGGTAATGTCTCTCTGGGGCTGTTGTTGCCTGCTTCTGGCCCTTCTGACTCTGGCTGCCTGTCACCGGAGGGGGATGGTCTGCAGCCGGCTAATTCTGTTCCATCCTTTGTTCTGTGCAAGGTCCTGGCAGTGTCTTATGTTAGAGCTTTTTGCGTGGTAGCTATCCCACAGCCTGGTTTGCTAGCCCAAGTTAGCTCGCTCTGGTTACACTCAGGGCATACGGGGCATTTGGGCCCGATCCTTGTAAAGCAATGCAGTCTGCACCTCCCTGCCCAGCCCCAGCTTGCTAGTGGCGGATGCAGGCATCTGTGCTGCTTCTCCACTGGGGGAGTTACTGTTGGGCTCGTAATCTGTGGGGTTTATTTATTTATTTATTTTTCCTCCCTGTTATGTTGCCCTCTGTGCTTCCAAGGCTCGCCACAGACTCAGCAGTGAGAATATTTCCTGGTATTTGGAAACTTCTTTCTTTTTAAGACTCCCTTCCTGGAACTAAGCTCCCTCCCTACCTCTTTAGTCTCTTTTTGTCTTTTATATTTTTTCCTACCTGTCTTCAAAGACAATGAGTTGCTTTTCTGGGTGCCTGATGTCCTCTGCCGGCATTCAGAAGTTGTTTTGTGGAATTTACTCGGTGTTGAAATGTTCTTTTGATGAATTTGTGTGGGAGAAAGTGGTCTCCCCATCCTATTCCTCTGCCATCTTAGGACCGCCCCCCTCAGTATTGTGTTTAGAATGTAAATAGGCCTTCCTGGTAAACCTCGCAAGGATGACCACTACTTTCAATAGTAGTGAAGGAAAGAGAGGTGAGACATCAGCTGAAGGAGAAAGCAGGAGGAAGTGAAGATGTGTTCATTTTAAAGTAAATGTGATGGAAGACTGTAGGGAGTCAAGGAGACAATGAAGGGGCAGAGATTCAGAAGTGGAAGGAACTAGCAGGCTTCTGTGGGGATGGAGTTGGGGTCAAAGGCACAGCTTAAGGAGTTAGCTCTGAGAAGAAGAAAGGAAACCATCCAAAGGCAGGAGAGAAAGAGATGGAAATGAAGAAGATAGAGGGACTTTGAAAATTAAAAAGGAGGGAAACTGCGAAGTTGATTGGTGTTTTTTCTGTCGCAAGGTCTTGCGTTTAATGTTGAAAGTGAGTCTCTCAGTCATGTCCAACTCTTTACAACCCCATGAACTATACAGTCCATGGAATTCTCCAGGCCAGAATACTGGAGTGGATAGCTGTTACCTTCTCCAGGGGATCTTCCCAACCCAGGGATCGAACCCAGGTCTTCCCTCTTTGCAGGCAGATTCTTTACCAGCTGAGCCACTGAATGTTGAGATGGACTGTAAATATATTGCAGAAACCAATGGTGGGCACACAGGACACCGCATATCCAAGTTAAACCTCATCATTTCTTTAGCAATTTCATGTCATTAAGTGGGCTAAAGAGTCATAAGCATCTGCATTTCTGTATAGGTTAATACAGAGAGTCACTAATTATGAAAAGCTGTCTTTATCTGGGAAATTGAATTTTTTTCATTAATGAATTTCAACTCTTTTGGCGGAATAGTTTAAATGGGTAATTTTTGATGTTAGTTTATTCCCTCATGTCAATGGAACTCCCTTGAGAGCACAGCAGAATGAAATAAAGGGTGATTAAAACCGCCTCAGAGATTGTCAGTAGAGAACTTTTACTACATAACAGCTGGCCAGCATTCCCTTCAGGAGACTTACTAGGCAACTGGTCATAAATGGGTCTATAAATTGAAGTCTGATTGAAGACTATGAGAAAATGCCCTTTAGAATTAGAAATTAGTCTTGTATGGCTCTCTTTTTCATAGATTAAACTCACATAAATTTTCACAAAAAAGAAAAGAATTTAGAAATTACAGTTCCAAAAGTCCATTTGTGTAAGCCTACTGATATACCTGCTTATAGGCCAGGCACGTGGGTAGGTCAGACTCCCCACCTGGGTCCTCTCGCCATGCACTGACAAGATCCATGTCTTTACTAGATCTGTGTGTCCTCATGTGAAATGAGAGTAAGGCTGTGTACTCAGGATTCCCTTTATTATGTAGGCTGTCATGTTAAATAAATATTATAGAGAAACATTACCTTCCCTCACTCTCTCTTTTTTAAAATCATTATAGGAAGCCATGAGAATGTTTAAAAAGGCATTGGATCTCATTTCTTATTCTGATAAAGGACCGAGTTCCTTAGCAGCTTCAGCAGACTGTCTGTATCACTTGGGTCTATGTTACATGGAGGAAGGCAACTTACAACTGGTATTTTGTGTATTTAGGCATATAAGTTTTTCCATGGTTTTAGAAATTGTTTCCTTACGTTCAGTTTCATTTCCAAAGGCCACCTAAGCAGTGAGGGACTAGACCAAAGCTTCTGGTAAAGCTTGGCTTACTATAGTCAGCCTGCACACTGTAAAACCTACTACGTTGTTTTATTTATTCAACACATTTTATTAATGCTTGTTTGTTGACAATATTCTAAAGACATGTTTCCCACCAAAACAATAAATCTAACTGTAAGAAATTATTATAGCAAAAGAATTTCATCACTTAGTATACATTTACTTATCACATTGTCAGTACATTGAGTACATCAATGTCATGCAGGATAAATGGAAAGTGATTAGGACACTGATTTCCCATATTGACAACTGAACAATTAAAATCAGAGTAAATTGGCTGTTAAGATGGTCAGGTTCATTGAAAACCAGTTTATTCAGTTATTAAGTATTTATCTATTAGGTTGGTGGAAAAGTAATTGCAGTTTTGGACCTTGAACTTTAAATCATTATTAGCTAGGCTCAAACAAATCCTTATTTTTTTTTAATTTAATTTTATTTTTAATTGGAGGATAATTACTCTACAACATTGTGACAGTTTCTGCCATACATCAACATGAATTGGCCATAGGTATATATCTGTCCCCTCACTCTTAAACCTCTCTCTCACCTCTTTCCCCATCCTACCCCTCTAGGTTGTCACAGAACCCCAGCTTTGGGTTCCTTATCAAACACATCTTTATTAATCAAAATAGGAACCATTATAATCAACATATTTTTGCCAACAAGAAATAAGTTTATTTATTCCTGTAGTGTAAAAATCTGTGCTTCAGGATTTGATGAACTCTTGGAAAGCATTTTCTGCATCCTGCTGGTTGTGGAAGTGTTTTCCCTTTAAAAAGTTGTCAAGATGCTTGAAGAAGTGGTAGTCAGTTGGCAAGAGGTCAAGTGAATATGGTGGATGAGGCAAAACTTTGTAGTGCAACTTGTTCGACTTTTGAAGTATTGGTTGTGCAACATGCAGTTGGGCACTGTTATGGAGAAAAATTGGGCCCTTTCTGTTGACTGATGCTAGCTGTAGGTGTTGCAGTTTTCAGTGTATCTCATTGATTTGCTGAGCATACTTATCAGATGTAATGGTTTCACTGGGATTCAAAAAGCTGTAGTGGATCAGACCAGCAGCAGAACACCAAACAGTGAGCATGACCTTTTTTTGGTGCAAGTTTGGCTTTGGGAAGTGCTTTGGACCTTCTTTGTCCACCCACTGAGCAAGTCATTGCCAGTTGTATAAAGTCTACTTTTTGTCACAATCTGATTGAGAAATGGTTCGTTGTTGTGTAGAATAAAGGGAAGATGACACTTCAGAACAACAATGTTTTTGATTTCCAGTCAGCTCATGAGACACCCACTTATTAAACTTTTTCGCCTTTTTTCCAATTTGCTTCAAATGAAGAATGACTGTAGAATGGTTGACGTTGAGTTCTTTGGCAACTTCTCATGTAGTTGTAAGAGGATCAGCTTTGATGATGGTTCTCAGTTTTCGTTATCAACTTCCAATGGCCAGCCACTGTGCTCCTCATCTTCAAGTCTCTTGTCTCCTTTGCAAAACTTTTTGAACCACCACTGTGTTGTACATTCATTAGCAGTTCTAGGGCCAAAAGCATTGTTGATGTTGTGAGTTGTCTCCGCTGCTTAATGACCTATTTTGAACTCCAATAAGAAAATCGCTCAGATTGCAGGCGGGGTCAGAGCAGCCAGGCTGTGAGGATGGGTGAGGGCAGCCCAGTATAGGAGCGGTGACCACTCATGAGGACCAAACCTAACAGAGGAAAGGTGCATGGTGGACTTCCAAAGATGCTGTCAGTCCTGAGCCACCCGATGGAGAAGTCTTGAGGCTACTGTAAAAATAAAACTGAAAACCAGAAGCAGGAGGCTTAAGTCCAAATCCTGAGAACATCAGAGAACTCCTGACTCCAAGGAACATTAATCGATAGGAGCTCATCAAATGCCTCCATACCTACACTGAAACCAAGCACCACCCAAGGGCCAACAAAATCCAGAGCAAGACATACCACGCAAATTCTCCAGCAACTCAGGAACACACCCTGAGCTTCAATATACAGGCAGCTCAAGTTACTGCAAAACCATGGACATCTCATAACTCATTACTGGACACTTCATTGCACTCCAGAGAAAAGAAATCCAGCTCTACCCACCAGAACTCTGACACAAGCTTCCCTAACCAAGAAACCTTGACAAGCCACTGATACAACCCCACCCACAGCGAGGAAAAACCATAATAAAGAGAACTCCACAAATTCCCAGAATACAGAAAGGCCACCCCAAACACAGTAATATAACCAAGATGATGAGACAGAGGAATACCCAGCAGGTAAAGGAACAGGAGAAATGCCCACCAAACCAAACAAAAGAGGAAGAGATAGGGAATCTACCTGAGAAAGAATTCTGAATAATGATAGTGAAAATGATCCAAAATCTTGACATCAAAATGAAATCACAGATAAATAGCCTGGAGACAAGGATTGAGAAGATGCAAGAAAGGTTTCACAAGGACCTAGAAGAAATAAAAGAGAGTCAATATATAATGAATAATGCAATAAATGAGATCAGAAACACTCTGGAGGCAACCAATAGTAGCATATCAGAGGCAGAAGATAGGATTAGTGAAATAGAAGATAGAATGGTAGAAATAAATGAATCAGAGAGGAAAAAAGAAAAATGAATTAAAAGAAATGAGGACAATCTCAGAGACCTCCAGGACAATATGAAATGCTCCAACATTCAAATTATAGGAGTCCCAGAAGAAGAAGACCAAAAGAAAGACCATGAGAAAATACTTGAGGAGATAATAGTTGAAAACTTCCCTAAAATGGGGAAGGAAATAATCACCCAAGTCCAAGAAACCCAGAGAGCCCCAAACAGGATAAACCCAAGGCAAAACACCCCAAGACACATATTAATCAAATTAGCGAAGATCAAACACAAAGAACAAACATTAAAAGCGGCAAGGGAAAAACAACAAATAACGCACAAGGGGATTCCCGTAAGGATAACAGCTGATCTTTCAACAGAAACGCTTCAGGCCAGGAGGGAATGGCAAGACATACTTAAAGTGATGAAAGAAAATAACCTACAGCCCAGATTACTGTACCCAGCAAGGATCTCATTCAAATATGAAAGAGAAATCAAAAGCTTCCCAGACCAGCAAAAGCTGAGAGAATTCAGCACCACCAAACCAGCTCTCCAACAAATGCTAAAGGATATTCTCTAGACAGGAAACACAAAAAGAGCGTATAAACCCAAACCTAAAACAATGAAGTAAACGGCAACGGGATCATACTTATCAATAATTACCTTAAATGTAAATGGGTTGAATGCCCCAACCAAAAGACAAAGACTGGCTGAATAGATACAAAAACAAGATCCCTATATATGTTGTCTACAAGAGACCCACCTCAAAACAAGGGACACATACAGACTGAAAGTGAAGGGCTGGAAAAAGATATTCCACGCAAATAGAGACCAAGAGAAAGCAGGAGTAGCAATACTCATATCAGATAAAATAGACTTTAAGGCTGTGAAAGAGACAAAGAAGGCCACTACAGAATGATCAAAGGATGAATCCAAGAAGAAGATATAAGAATTATAAATATATATGCACCCAACATAGGAGCACCGCAATATGTAAGACAAATGCTAACAAGTATGAAAGGGGAAATTAACAATAACGCAATAATAGTGGGAGACTTTGATACCCCACTCACACCTATGGACAGATCAACTAAACAGAAAATTAACAAAGAAACACAACCTTTAAATGATACAATAGACCAGTTAGACCTAATTGATATCTATAGGACATTTCACCCCAAAACAATGAATTTCACCTTTTTCTCAAGTGCTCACGGAACCTTCTCCAGGATAGATCACATCCTGGGCCATAAATCTAACCTTGGTAAATTGAAAAAAATTGAAATCATTCCAAGCATCTTTTCTGACCATAATGCAATAAGATTAGATCTCAGTTCCAGGAGAAAAACTATTAAAAATTCCAACATATGGAGGCTGAACAACAACCAACAAATCACAGAAGAAATCAAAACAGAAATTATGCATAGAAACGAATGAAAATGAAAACAGAACAACCCAAAACCTGTGGGACACTATAAAAGCAGTGCTAAGGGGAAAGTTCATAGCATTACAGGCATACCTCAAGAAACAAGAAAAAAGTCAAATAAGTAACCCAACTCTACACTTAAAGCAATTAGAAATGAAATGGATAACCCCAGGGTTAGTAAAAGGAAAGAAATCTTAAAAATTAGGGCAGAAATAAATGCAAAAGATACAAAAGAGACCATAGCAAAAATCAACAAAGCCAAAAGCTGGTTCTTTGAAAGGAAAAATAAAATTGACAAACCATTAGCCAGACTCATCAAGAAACAAAGGGAGAAAAATCAAATCAATAGAACTAGAAATGAAAATGGAGAGATCACAACAGACAACACAGAAAAACAAAGAATCATAAGAGACTACTATCAGCAATTATATGCCAATAAAATGGACAACGTGGAAGAAATGGACAAATTCTTAGAAAAGTACAACTTTCCAAAACTGAACCAGGAAGAAATAGAAAATCTTAACAGACCCATCACAAGCCCGGAAATTGAAACTGTAATCAGAAATCTTCCGGCAAACAAAAGCCCAGGTCCAGACGGCTTCACAGCTGAACTCTACCAAAAATTTCGAGAAGAGCTAACACCGATCCTACTCAAACTCTTCCAGAAAATTGCAGAGGAAGGTAAACTTTCAAACTCATTCTATGAGGCCACCATCACCCTAATACCAAAACCTGATGAAGATGCCACAAAAAAAGAAAACTACAGGCCAATATCACTGATGAACATAGATGCAAAAATCCTTAACAAAATTCTAGCAATCAGAATCCAACAGCACATTAAAAAGATCCTACACCATGACCAAGTGGGCTTTATCCCAGGGATGCAAGGATTCTTCAATATCCGCAAATCAATCAATGTAATTCACCACATTAACAAATTGAAAAATAAAAGCCATATGATTCTCTCAGTAGATGCAGAGAAAGCCTTTGACAAAATTCAACATCCATTTATGATAAAAGCTCTCCAGAAAGCAGGAATAGAAGCAACATACCTCAACATAATAAAAGCTATCTATGACAAACCCACAGCAAACATTTTCCTCAACGGTGAAAAATTGAAAGCATTTTCCCTAAATTCAGAAACAAGACAAGGGTGCCCACTTTCACCGCTGCTATTCAACATCATTCTGGAAGTTTTGGCCACAGCAATCAGAGCAGAAAAATAAACAAAAGGAATCCAAATTGGAAAAGAAGAAGTAAAACTCTCACTGTTTGCAGATGACATGATCCTCTACATAGAAAACCCTAAAGACTCCACCAGAAAATTACTAGAGCTAGTCAATGAATATAGTAAAGTTGCAGGATATAAAATCAACACACAGAAATCCCTTGCATTCCTATACACTAGTAATGAGAAAGTAGGAAAAGAAATTAAGGAAACAATTCCATTCACCATTGCAACGAAAAGAATAAAATACTTGGGAATATATCTACCTAAAGAAACGAAAGACCTATATATAGAAAATTATAAAACACTGATGAAAGAAATCAAAGAGGACACTAATAGATGGAGAAATATACCACGTTCATGGATCGGAAGAATCAATATAGTGAAAATGAGTATACTACCCAAAGCAATCTACAGATTCAATGCAATCCCTATCAAGCTACCAGCGGTATTTTTCACAGAGCTAGAACCAATAATTTCACAATTTGTATGGAAATACAAAAAACCTCGAATAGCCAAAGCAGTCTTGAGAAAGAAGAATGGAACTGGAGGAATCAACCTGCCTGACTTCAGGCTCTACTACAAAGCCACAGTCATCAAGACAGTATGGTACTGGCACAAAGACAGAAATATAGGTCAGTGGAACAAAATAGAAAGCCCAGAGATAAATCCACACACCTATGGACACCTTATCTTCGACAAAGGAGGCAAGAGTATACAATGGATTAAAGACAGTCTCTTTAACAAGTGGTGCTGGGAAAACTGGTCAACCACTTGTAAAAGAATGAAACTAGAACACTTTCTGACACCATACACAAAAATAAACTCAAAATGGATTAAAGATCTAAATGTAAGACCAGAAACTATAAAACTCCTAGAGGAGAACATAGGCAAAACACTCTCCGACATACATCACAGCAGAATCCTCTATGATCCACCTCCCAGAATATTGGAAATAAAAGCAAAAATAAACAAATGGGACCTAATTAAACTTAAAAGCTTCTGCACAACAAAGGGAACTATAAACAAGGTGAAAGACAGCCTTTGGAATGGGAGAAAATAATAGCAAATGAAGCAACTAACAAACAACTAATCTCAAAAATATACAAGCAACTCCTGCAGCTCAATTCCAGAAAAATAAACGACCCAATCAAAAAATGGGTCAAAGAACTAAATAGACATTTCTCCAAAGAAGACATGCGGATGGCTAACAAACACATGAAAAGATGCTCAACATCACTCATTATCAGAGAAATGCACATCAAAACCACAGTGAGGTACCATTTCACGCCAGTCAGAATGGCTGCGATCCAAAAGTCTACAAGCAATAAATGCTGGAGAGGGTGTGGAGAAAAGGAAACCCTCTTACACTGTTGGTGGGAATGCAAACTAGTACAGCCACTATGGAGAACAGGTGGAGATTCCTTAAAGAACTGGAAATAGAACTGCCTTATGACCCAGCAATCCCATTGCTGGGCATACACACTGAGGAAACCAGAATTGAAAGAGACGCGTGTACTCCAATGTTCATCGCAGCACTGTCTATAATAGCCAGGACATGGAAGCAACCTAGATGTCCATCAGCAGATGAATGGATAAGAAAGCTGTGGTACATATACACAATGGAGTATTACTCAGCCATTAAAAAGAATACATTTGAATCAGTTCTAATGAAGTGGATGAAACTGGAGCCAATTATACAGAGTGAAGTAAGCCAGAAAGAAAAACACCAATACAGTATACTAACACGTATATATGGAATTTAGAAAGATGGTAATGATAACCCTGTATGCGAGACAGCAAAAGAGACACAGATGTATAGAACGGACTTTTTGACTCTGTGGGAGAGGGCGAGGGTGGGATTATTTGGGAGAATGGCAGTGAAACATGAATACTATCATGTAAGAAATGAATCACCAGTCTATGTTCAATACAGGATACAGGATGCCTGGGGCTGGTCCACAGGGATGATCCAGAGAGATGATATGGAGTGGGAGGTGGGAGGGGAGTTCAGGATTGGGAACTCATGTACACCAGTGGCTGATTCATGTCAGTGTATGGCGAAACCAATGCAGTATTTAAAGCAAAATAAAGTAAAAATAAAAATTAAAAAAAAAAGAAAATCGCTCAAATTTGCTTTCTGTCTAACATCATTTCCATAATCTAAAATAAACATAAAATAAACAGCAATAAATCATTAGCAAAAAAGCATAAAGTGAAAAATGTGTATTAAAATAACATAATGTAATCACATTTATTTAAGAATGTATTCCAATATCAAATGGCAAATTTCAAGATTGCAAAAACCAAAATTATGTTTGTACCAACCTAATAATATTTGACTATTTTATGCAATTTTCCTTTTCAAAATTTTCACTGATATGATAAATATGTAAATACCATATTATTAGCTCTTTTTGGATGTTTCACAACTGCAGAGACACACAGACAGACACACCCCCACATCATTCCAGTCCTTATATTCATAGGGTTGGATGGTGTCTGAGACCTGTATCTTCATAACTTTGAAAGAGAATTGCACTTGATCAGTTTTCCATTAAGAAATTACAATACATATGAGATTAATTACAAATATTTTTCATGTTCTTAGTCCTTTGGACAAGCAGGGGAAACCTAATTTTGCTTTACAATGTTAGGAAAAACTCTGGAGTTCTTTTGTTTTGAAATTTTGTAACTATCTACTGGTCCTCATGGGAAATAATAAATACTAAGTGTGATTTCTTTGAAGAGACACAGTAAGACACATAATGATTAAAGTCCTGTTACGGTCAAAAGCAGAGACATTACTTTGCCGACTAAGGTCCGTTAGTCAAGGCTATGGTTTTTCCTGTAGTCATGTATGGATGTGAGAGTTGGACTGTGAAGAAAGCTGAGTGCCGAAGAATTGATGCTTTTGAACTGTGGTGTTGGAGAAGACTCTTGAGAGTCCCTTGGACTGCAAGGAGATCCAACCAGTCCATTCTGAAGGAGATCAGCCCCGGGATTTCTTTGGAAGGAATGATGCCAAAGCTGAAACTCCAGTACTTTGGCCACCTCATGTGAAGAGTTGACTCATTGGAAAAGACTCTGATGCTGGGAGGGATTGGGGGCAGGAGGAGAAGGGGATGACAGAGGATGAGATGGCTGGATGGCATCACTGACTCGATGGACGTGAGTCTGAGTGAACTCCGGGAGTTGGTGATGGACAGGGAGGCCTGGCGTGCCGCAATTCATGGGGTCACAAAGAGTCAGACAAGACTGAGTGACTGAACTGAACTGAACTGAAGGTCTTCCGTGGTGACCCAGTGGCTAAGACTCAGTGCTCCCAATGCAGGGTGGCCTGGTTTGATCCCTGGTCAGGGATCTAGATCCCACATGCTACAACTAAAGATCCTGCATACCACAGCTAAGACCCAGTACAGCCAAATAAATACATAAATAAATTTAAAAAATTACCCCTTCTAAAGTATTGTAACAACATGAATTATATAGACATTAGTCTGTGAATAAGGGAACCTATAAATTATAATAAACCTGGGTCATTCATATTTTTTGGCTCCACAAAGTTCACTGGGAAAAGCATATTTAAAATGACCAAAAAAAAAAACTTTTAAATAATATTTATATACTGTAATGTATTAACTTTTTAACTAATGTATTCTACTCACTGAATGATTTTCTTTTTACCCATATGCTCTTCTAGGCTTATGATTCTTTTACAAAAGCTGTGAAAGCAAATCCTGATTTTGCAGAAAGCTTTTATCACCGCGGGCTTTGTAAAGTCAAACTCCATAAGAATGGCTCGATCCTGGATTTCAATCGTGCGATTACCCTTGATCCTAAACACTACCAGGTATTTAAACAGGTGATTGCTCTGGTTTGGAGAGTGTGTTAAATTTGTTAAGACTATCAAATCTTTAAGCGTTACTGTTATTAGTTAGCAACAGTTACTTTTATCTACTTTTCAGCTGTTTAAATAATCTATATATTATCTCTATTTTCCTTTGAACTGGAAATATGATTTCCAACAGGGATATTATGAAGGTAAAAGTGCTTTGTGAATTTTAACATATATAAATTTGTTAATATTTTAATGTACCTATTAGTCATTATGATTTTATATATTATATTATATAAATAAATGTATTTACTTCTTGCTTTGCTGTTACATTGTATCCTGACTTTTAAGGGACCATAGAGACAATATAAAATCCAATAGATGAAACTCCATTGGATCTTGATTTTTAAAGTGCATGAAATTTGAATATGAATGAAATATCAGATGATTTTAGGGAAATACTATTAATTTTTTTAGATATACAGTGGTAACATGGTTGTGTAGGAGAATGTCGTCTTCAAAGGAGATGTATACTTAAAGACTTAGGGTGAATTTTTAAAATGTCTACAACTTATTTTCAAATTGTTCAGAAAAAATTCAGTTCAGTTCAGTTGCTCAGTAGTGTCCAACTCTTTGCGACCCCATGAATTGCAGCACGCCGGGCCTCCCTGTCCATCACCAACTCCCAGAGTTCACTCAGACTCACGTCCATCGAGTCAGTGATGCCATCCAGCCATCTCATCCTCTGTCATCCCCTTCTCCTCCTGCCTCCAATCCCTCCCAGCATCAGAATCTTTTCCAATCAGTCAACTCTTCACATGAGGTGGCCAAAGTACTGGAGTTTCAGCTTTAGCATCATTCCTTCCAAAGAAATCCCGGGGCTGATCTCCTTCAGAATGGACTGGTTGGATCTCCTTGCAGTCCAAGGGACTCTAAAGAGTCTTCTCCAACACCACAGTTCAAAAGCATCAATTCTTCGGCACTCAGCCTTCTTCACAGTCCAACTCTCACATCCATACACGACCACTGGAAAAACCATAGCCTGGAATAGATGGACCTTAGTTGGCAAAGTAATGTCTCTGCTTTTGAATATGCTATCTGGGTTGGTCATAACTTTTCTTCCAAGGAGTAAGCATCTTTTAATTTCATGGGTGCAATCACCATCTGCAGTGATTTTGGAGCCCCCAAAAATAAAGTTTGACACTGTTTCCAGTGTTTCTCCATCTATTCCCATGAAGTGATGGGACCAGATGCCATGATCTTTGTTTTCTGAATGTTGAGCTTTAAGCCAACTTTTTCACTCTCCTCTTTCACTTTCATCAAGAGGCTTTTTAGTTCCTCTTCACTTTCTGCCATAAGGGTAGTGTCATCTGCATATCTGAGGTTATTGATATTTCTCCCAGCAATCTTGATTCTAGCTTGTGTTTCTTCCAGTCCAGCATTTCTCATGATGTACTCTGCATAGAAGTTCAATAAGCAGGGTGACAATATACAGCCTTGACGTACTCCTTTTCCTATTTGGAACCAGTCTGTTGTTCCATGTCCAGTTCTAACTATTGCTTCCTGACCTGCATACAGATTTCTCAAGAGGCAGGTCAGGTGGTCTAGTATTCCCGTCTCTTTCAGAATTTTCTACAGTTTCTTGTGATCCACACAGTCAAAGGCTTTGGCATAGTCAATAAAGCAGAAATAGATGTTTTACTGGAACTCTCTTGCTTTTTCCATGATCCAGTGGATGTTGGCAGTTTGATCTCTGGTTCCTCTGCCTTTTCTAAAACCAGCTTGAACATCTGGAAGTTCACTTTTCACGTATTGCTGAAGCCTGGCTTGGAGAATTTTGAGCATTACTTTACTAGCATGTGAGATGAGTGCAATTGTGCAGTAGTTTAAGCATTCTTTGGCATTGCCTTTCTTTGGGATTGGAAGGAAAACTGACCTTTTCCAGTCCTGTGGCCACTGCTGAGTTTTCCAAATTTGCTGGCATATTAAGTGCAGCACTTTCACAGCATCATCTTTCAGGATTTGAAATAGCTCAACTGGAATTCCATCACCTCCACTAGCTTTGTTCATAGTAATGCTTTCTAAGGCCCACTTGACTTCACATTCCAGGATGTCTGGCTCTAGATGAGTGATCACACCATCGTGATTATGTGGGTTGTGAATATCTTTTTTGTACAGTTCTTCTGTGTATTCTTGCCACCTCTTCTTAACATCTGCTTCTGTTAGGTCCATACCATTTCTGTCCTTTATCAAGCCCATCTTTGCATGAAATGTTCCCTTGGTATCTCTAATTTTCTTGACTAGATCTCTAGTCTTTCCCATTCTGTTGTTTTCTTCTGTTTCTTTGCATTGATCGCTGAAGAAGGCTTTCTTATCTCTTTTTGCTGTTCTTTGTAACTCTGCATTCAGATGCTTTTATCTTTCCTTTTCTCCTTTGCTTTTTGCTTCTCTTCTTTTCACTGCTATTTGTAAGGCCTCCCCAGACATAACAACAAAATTACAAAATGTTAATAATTATTGAATCCAGGTGGTAGGTGTATGGGTGTTCACTGTACTATTCTTTCAATATTCTGTGAGTCTGAAATTTTCTTAATAAAAGAGCGTGACAAAAAGTCTGGTTTATATCATCTTTGGATGGCATAAATTTTTTCTAACTACCATATATATTTTGGCAGAACTGATGCTTTTACTGAAATAATCTGTTTCCGCTTTCTTCCTCTCTTTCTCTGAAAAGGCATATTTAAGTCGAGTAGCCTACTATGGTTTGAAAGGCAGATACTCCAAAGCAATCTTGAGTTGTAATGAGGCCATCAAAATTTACCCTCAGAGTGTGCGTGCCTATGTCTACAGAGGAGTTCTGAAATACTACAGCAGGGTAAGGAATTTCCTACCTTAACCTCTGATATTTTAGAGTGTGTGGCTGCTCGGATGCCAAGGAGGGACTCACTTCCCCTTTCTCTCTGTGAAAGGAGAATTGCCATGGAATGGAGGCAGAACTACATAGAAGGTGTTGCACTTTGACAGTACATCAAAAGGGATTTCAATGAATGATTTTTTGTAAAATAGGGATATTTATTTTTGACATTTATATTTTAAATGGAATTAATTATGTATTTTTATTAAGGAAGTAGTATTTATTATAGAGAATTTGGAAAATACAATGAGAAATAAAGAAGATTAAAATCACCTGATTCCCTACCATCAGATAGTAATTCCTGAGAGCATTTTGGTGTGTTTCATTGAGTCTTTTTTTCCTAATAAAATATATACTTCCAAAAACTGGGACTGTGCTACTTAAGTAATCTGTGTTGTGCCTTGCTTCTTATATTTAATCATTGAAGATAATACCAGTTTTAACAACTGCATACTATTCCATCATAGTATATTTCAACCACTTTATTGTTGGGCATTTGGATTGTTTGAATTTTTCTTATTTTACTATTTTAAATAATACACATAGAACAAAATCAAAGGTTATGGTTCGTAAATGGATATTACTGAATTAAAACTGTGAGCAACACTATTGATGTCTAATGCTTCTTGGCAGATTTTTTTCTCCCTATTTTTCTTTTCTGACATTTCTTTGTACATATTTCATATGAAATATTTTGCAAATAATACCTTAAAACAAAGGTAAGACCTTGCATTACCTGTTAATTCTGTGAAAATTACTGTCTATAAAAATGGATGTCTAAGTTATCAGGGAAGCATCAAAGAGAAGCAAAAGAGAACGTGGGTAGAAAACATGACAATTATGTGATATGATAGTGCTAAGTGACAGAAGCAAGCCAGCTCTGGTGAATGTTTGTTGGGTGAATTAGCTTGCTTCTCTTTTATCCATTGCTGTATAGCAACAGGGGTCTTCCCAGGTGGCATTAGTGGTAAAGAATCTGCCTGTCAATGCAGGAGATGCAGGTTTGATCCCTTGGTAGCGAAGATCCCTTGGAGTAGGAAATGGCAACCCACTCCAGTATTCTTGCCTAAAAAATTTCATGGAGAGAGGAGTCTGGCAGGCTGTAGTCCATAGAGTTGCAGAGTCGGACACAACAGAGCAACCGAGCACACAGATACATATAGCAACAATGGAAAAAAGATAATAGTTGTTTGTATATTAAATTTTATTTGTGAGTGAGAAAAACTATAATAACGGTTCCTACCAAGGGACCTTCTTAATTAATTCTGTAAAAGATTAGCTTGATTGTCTTAATTTCATGGATGATACACAGAATGATTAAACGAGTAGTCCCAAAACTCTGATAGAATCAATAATTTATTTTACAACTAAATTTAAGTCCATTATGATGAACTCTTCTCACTTAATTATGTTTTCTTTGTAGACTTATAAACTAGCGATTACAGATTTAACTACAGCTATCAACATGGATAAAAACAGTTATATAGCATTTTATAACAGAGCATTATGTTACACCAAGATAAATGAACTTCAAATGGTAAGATTTGTGAATATATTTAAAGCATATTTTCTTATTATTTCTGTTACAATTTTGGAAAAATAATTTCTGTGGAAATACACACAAAACTTGAGAAGCCAAAGAACCATTTTAAAGAAAATTTAATTTTTTGTTAGTGCTTACCAAATTTTCATATACAATCTCTGCGATGTCAAATGAAAATTAATTTTATAATGCTTATAAAAGCATTTAAGGACTGTGTAAATTAACACACGTTACATGTTTCTCATTTGAGAAAAATGTTTCCACTGATAAAGTGTGTGTATAATTTTTAAGCAGTGATCACTAGCAATATTGTTTGCTTCACAATCTCAACATTAACCAGAATAGCCTGGGGAGGTATTTTGTTACAGTGCTCAGAGCGCAGATGCAGCAGGCAGTTTTGAGTGATGGTTTCCAGCTCAGAGACCATTTTGAAGCCTAACTGATGGTTGAAGCAAACCTTTTTTCTCTATTTATCCTGTTTCAGATTCTACCTGTGCAAGCCCCTTTTTATATTTTTGAATCTTACTCCGTTCTCCAGTCTTTCCTTGTCAGTTTTTTCCTTTTCGAATCAAGATTCCTCTCTGGGGAGCAGATCAGTAGTTTTTTAGTATTCTGCCCAATTTCTTGCTTCCTTTTCTGATATCCTCCTATCTCCTCTTCCTTGTTTCTATCATTTCATTGTTGATGATGCCTTCTTTTAAAAGATTGCATCGTGTTCCCGCTGTTGTGTGCGGACACACTCCCTCAATTTCCTTAAAACCTGGAAAGTTAAATCTGTTTAAAACATTTAGAAATTTAGTGATTTATTTTCAATGGAAGAAAAAGAAGTTGAGAAATATTGTTTCTGTCTAAACGGATATAAAATTGCCAATAACTGGATTTTCAGGTTTCCTCCAGAAATGCTGACAAATGAATAACTAATTTTAACACAGGCTGTTTTTACCATTCTAAGAGCCAATTAAAGGATCATTTATTAGAGTAACCTATACAGCAGGTATCTTTGACAGCTTCCTCCCCACCCCCACCCCTGCCTTTTCTGGGTAACCCTGAACTTGCAAACAATGGTCGGGGACTCGGCAGGGAAGTACTATTTTTGTTATGTCTGATTGGTATCAGAGCTGGTGCTCTATGAATAAGGAAAATGAAAATCTATGTAAATAGGAACCTAACTAGAATAAGAACATATGGGCTATTTTAGAGTGGCCTGGTACCCAATGCTTTTCATCCAATGGCCTCCTTTTACAGTTGAAGAAATGGAAACGGGGAGAGGTTAGAAACACATCCAAGTCACACAGGGAATAGGGAGCTGTATCGGCATCCACAGGTTTGTTTGCTTCTGGTTAACAGTCTTTAGGTGGCTTTGTTAAGCCATCTGACCTCCAGCATGTGGACCGGATGTCATTTTATAGTGTCACCTCCTCCCTTTTGTGTCCCTCCACCTGTTTCTCAGCATTCCTGCTGTAACAGGACCAAGCAAACCCAAGTAATTTTGTGCAAAAAATGCACTCCCAAGATACAGTTTCATAAAAACTAAGAAAAGGTGAAGTCTGGTTCCTACCCCCTTATGTTAATAAAAGTAGTAACCGTTACCACCCATTTTGGGCTTATTGTGTGACAGGCACTGGGCTAAATACTTTACCAACATTCAATCAAAATATTTTAAGGACTTCCCTGGCAGTCCAGTGGTTAAGACTTCACCTTCCAATGTAGGAGGTGGAGGTTTGATCCCTGGTTGGGGAGCTAAGATCCCACATGCCTTGGGGCCAAAAAACTGAAATATAAAACAGAAGCAATATTGTAATAAATTCAATAAATGGTCCATATCAAAAATCTAAAAAAACAATATTTTAAAGTGGACTTCTATAACAATATGATGTTATTAATATTCCATTTTTGTGGATAAGAAAACTTAGGCTTAATGTTAAGTAACTTTCCCAAGACTGAAAGTTTAGTAACAATAGCAGAGACAAAGCACAAAGCCTGCTCATTGTGACCTTCATGAAATCTCATTTCCAAGCTTTTGTTTCCTCTTTTGTTATATATTCAGCTACTTAGTAGATTTCTAAGGCATCGTGATATATACACAGGTTTTAATTATGTGATTCCACGGTAGGAAAATTGCAAACATTCTAGTTTTGTTTTACAAGTGTTACAAATTATTTTTACAGCCTGTCAGTGTTTATTTATAGTTATTCACAACATACATATAGGATGTTTAATTGTATGATTCTTTTAGATGTCGAGTTCCCCATCACAAAACACTAGAGGAGAACCACTAACTAAGCAAATAGTAAAATAATATTTATTTGCATTTTCATTTAGCACATGCTATGGGCATATATGATTTGGCCCTTTTCTGATGAAACCATATGGCTCTTTTGGGCAAAATGTTTGGAAGGAAAATGTTCAGAGTTAAGAGAATCAGCTCCAACCGATATTTGGGATACTCCTAGTACCTGGTACAGAGTAAAAACCTATTTATTGAATGAAAAAAAAAAGATAAGAAATATAAAAAGGTCCTCTGAGATGATTCTCAGCTTAGACTATCTTTAAAAGAGAGAATATTGAAGTAATTTTCCAGCAAGTGCTCATTTGTTAGTTTTATTAAGATCTGTTTTCATTGCTTTATGATTTATTCACTCAACAAAAATTTATCAAATGCCTAGTAAGTGCAGGCATGGTGCTAGTTACTGGCTTAACAATGGTGAATAAAGTGAGTAATCTCTGCCTCAGTAAAATGTAGGTTTCAGTGACAAAAACAATAAAACACTATAAAGCAGTTAAACTTCAAAAGGTTAACAAGTGCTCTGCTTTAATGTCCATAGTCATTTTGTGAAACTGTTGAGTTGGGGAAGGGTGTTGTGTGCCCCCTTCAATCCATGCACAATAAAAATGCTTAGGATAGCATGTGAAGTACAAGCACAGTGAACCCCATTTGTTAGAAAGTAGCAGCATCCGTAGTGCTTAATTAAGTGGACCTATTAAACCTAACAAATGACTATTTTTAGCCTTAAATTTTAAGTCACATTAAAGAACTAATTATGAGGTTCTAGTTTGTCCGTGGTCAATGTAGTAATGCTCTAAAGAGTTGACTCTAGCTTGTAAGTGATTATTTCATTTTTAGGCATTAACAGATTATGGAATTGTGCTTCTTCTTAATGCTGGAGAAACTGTGACATTGAACACGTACATTAATCGTGGACTCATCTATGCAGAATTAGAACAGTTCAGTTTCGCATTAGAGGTAAAACTTTGTTTACTTGTAAAAATGAACCCACTTGATTTTGTATGTTCACTTCTGAAAACCTGTGAAAAAGTTTTTCTTGATAAGAAATGGTATCATTGATGAACAATAATTCAACTTTAGTGAGAATTGTGATGAAGTACTTTGAATGATAGAATCTTGCAAAAATGTGTTTTTTACTTTTTATTTATTTATTTGTTTGTTTTTTAAATACAAATGAATAGATAATATGTAAAAAAATTCTAAATTGATGAAATATCAAGACTATCATCTCTCCTAAGGGGGTGTCTTCGCTGTAGACAAAAATTAATATGATTTAAGTGTCATTTACTTTGCTGCTCAGTGCTCTTCCTCGTTCATAGTTTTCCTCATTCCACACTGAAAATATGTCAAAATAAATGTTTGCTTCATGTGGGCAGAGAACAGCAGCCCAGAATAAGTTACTGGGAATAGGCTTTTAACTTAGTGGGAACAGGCACTCAGAATTGCAATAGAAGACAGCATCTGGAATACACGGATAAGAAACAGGTGGATTTATTTATAGAATAATGAAACAAAGTTCACTGTTCTCATTTTTATCTGTATTGTCTATATAGAGTTAAATTAGGAATTAAGAGATACAGGCAAAAATCAAATAGTAATTTGAAGTTCGCCATTACATAATGGTAGTTTTTCTTCTGTGTTTCTCAGGAACCACAACAGACAATTATGTAAGGGAATGTTTCCTGTTTTTTCACCTCCAAATATAACTTGTATTATTTTTCAACTTCTGGAGCCATCTTTTGAGATTCTGTCCCACAGAATTACTTGTTATTAAAGAAGTAACTGAGATACTGTATTCTAGGCAGCTTACATAATCGTGTTCGTCCTCAATTACAAGTTGTGTCTGACTCTTTCTGACCGCATGCACTGCAGCCTACCAGGCTTTTCTGTCCGTGAGATTTCTCAAGCAAGAATACTGGAGGGGGTTGCCATTTCCTTCCCAGGGAATCTTCCAGACCCAGAAACTGAACTTGGCATGGGATAGGCGGATTCCTGCTTGGCAGGTGGATTCTTTACCACTGAGCCACCAGGGAAACCAATTTATACTATGGTGAAATGTAATTTCAAGAGTTGAACTCCCTTAGGTTTTGGTTTTGAGATGTGCCCTTTGGAATTCCTTCAGGTAGGGAAAGCTAAAGAATGTCTTTGGAATAGGCAAAAAACCTATGAGAGTCTGGGCAATGGTGTTGGGTGGAGAAAGTGAGGAAAATGAGGTTTGGAAGCAAAAGACCTCAGCTGTTGGAGAATTAAATACAAGGCCCATGTTCAGTTCAGTTCAGTCACTCAGTCGTGTCCAACTCTTTGTGACCCCATGAATCGCAGCACACCAGGCCTCCCCGTCCATTACCAACTCTCAGAGTTCACTCAGATTCATGTCCATCGAGTCAGTGATGCCATCCAGCCATCTCATCCTCTGTCGTCCCCTTCTCCTCCTGCCCCCAATCCCTCCCAGCATCAAAGTCTTTTCCAATGAGTCAACTCTTTGCATGAGGTGGCCAAAGTACTGGAGTTTCAGCTTTAGCATCATTCCTTCCAAAGAAATGCCAGGGTTGATCTCCTTCAGAATGGACTGGTTGGATCTCCTTGCAGTCCAAGGGACTCTCAAAAGTCTTCTCCAACACCACAGTTCAAAAGCATCAATTCTTCGGCGCTCAGCCTTCTTCACAGTCCAACTCTCACATCCATACAACCATAGCCTTGACTAGACAGACCTTAGTCGGCAAAGTAATGTCTCTGCTTTTGAATATGCTATCTAGGTTGGTCATAACTTTTCTTCCAAGGAGTAAGCGTCTTAATTTCATGGCTGCAGTCACCAACTGCAGTGATTTTGGAGCCCCCCAAAAATAAAGTTTGACACTGTTTGCACTGTTTCTCCATCTATTTCCCATGAAGTGTTGGGACCAGATGCCACGATCTTTGTTTTCTGAATTGGAAGGACTGATGTGGAAGCTGAAACTCTAATACTTTGGCCACCTGATGTGAAGAGCTGACTCATTTGAAAAGACCTTGATGCTGGGAAAGATTGAAGGCAGGAGGAGAAGGGGACGACAGAGGATGAGATGGCTGGATGGCATCACTGACTCAATGGACATTGGTTTGGGTGGACTCCGGGAGTTGGTGATGGACAGGGAGGCCTGGAATGCTGCGGTTCATGGGGTCACAAAGAGTCGGACACAACTGAGTGACTGAACTGAACTGAGTCAATCAGGAAGTACTGGGACAAGATTTGAACTTAGGTCTCTCCAAATCCTGTATTCCTTCAGACAAGGCGTGGTACTAACATTGACATTGAAGATATGGAGACAAATAAGACAGATTTCCAGTCCTTGAGGAGCTCACGGTCTGGTGGGAATCATTCTTGACCTCTCTCTTTTCTCACGCCCCGTGTCTAAATCATGAACCAGTGTGGTCAGCTCTACCATCAAAACATATGTTGAATTCAGTCATTTCTCATTTTTTTTACCCCTGCTCTCCTCCTCCTTCCAGCCTCTACCTTCCCCTGCCTGGGTTCCTGCGGTAGCTTTCCATCTGGACTCGCTGCTTCTGCTCTCGTCCCTCTATGTGCTGTTCACACAGCAGCCAGAGATGCCTCTGAAAAACATAAAGCAGACCAAGCTACTCCTCAGCTCAGAACCCTCCAGGGGCTTCCCATCACACTTAGGCCAGAATTTGAACTCTTGACTGTTGCCAACCAAGACCCCAGTGGCCTGACTGCTGCTCACTGATCTGACTTCACTGTCAATGTTCTTGTTTTCTCAACTCAGGTTACTCCTCTGTGTAACTGAGTAACTCAGTAACTCAGGTTACTTCTCAGGTTACACCTTGGAAATCCCAGGCTCCCTTCCTGCCTCAGGGTCCTCACACAAGCTATTCCCTATGTGGAAAACACTCCTCCTATTGATCTGTATATGGTTCATGACCTTTTATTCCAGGTTTCTTTTCAAATGTGACCTCCGCAGTCAAAAAGAGTAGATTAATTAAAATGGAATATTAAAAAATTAAAATAATCCCAGATAAGTCTGGAAAGAGAACACAAAAGAACAGAAACAGAGGAGACCAGCAGAAAACAGACAATAAATGGTCGACCTAAATCCAACCTTATCAGCAGTTACATTAAATGGAAATTCTCCAAATATCCCAATTGAAATAGTGAGGATGTTAGATTAGAATTTTTGAAAAGCCCCAACGGTATTCTGGCTGCAAGAAACAGACTTTATATATAAGATAAAGAAGGGTAAAAGTAAAAAGACTGGGGGAAAAAACATGCCCTGCAAACACTACAGGTTTGCCTTGGAGATATTGTAGGTTTGGTTCCAGACCACAGCAATAAAGCAAACATAGCGATAAAGTGACTCCCACTAATTGTTTTGTTTCACATAAAAGTGCATATAAAAGTTATGTTTGTACAATGCTATAGTCTATTAAGTGTGCAATAGCATTATGTCTTAAAAATGGACCTATCATAGTTAAAAAGTACCTTATTGATAAAAAATGTTGACCATCATCTGAGCCTTCAGTTAGTTGCAATCTTTTTGCAGTAGTAACATCAAGGATCTTTGAGGATCACAAACTACCATAACAACTACAATAATGATGAAAATGTTTGAAATATTATGAGAATTACCAGAATATGATACAGAGACATGAACTGAACAAATGCTGTTGAAAAAATGGTGCCAATAGACTTGTTTGAGGCAAGATTGCACAATTTGTAAGTGCAGTATCTGCGAAGCTCAATAAAACAAGATATGCCTGCAATTAAAGGCAAAAAAAGTTTTTCCCCTGTGTAAATTTTAAAAATTCATTTGGAATATTAAAAAAAGATGATTGCTGAGGCAGACCAATGAAGAAATACATGACTGAATAATAAGAGGGCTAAATGCAGAACCTAGAGAGAGCAGAGTCAGAAAACCTACACAGCGAAACATTCTTAGTGGGAATGACTGATTAACAGAGAGATCAAGTAGGATGAGAGCTGAAAATGTATTAGTTAATTGATAGTTGTGTCCCCTTCATAAGAACACAGGAAATAGAGTGTGGCACTTGAACTGGAATTGTTACGCCAAATTAACGGGAAAGTTTGTAATGAAATCTCAGTTACAGTTGTAAGTTTGACTTCATTTCAACAAAAAAGAAAAAGAAAATCCTCTTAGTGGGAAATACCTGGTAGCATATTTCATTAGATTATATTTCTCTAGACAATAAATTTCTTATTTTCTTCCAAATAATTCCATGTAGCATCAAAATACGCTTCAGAAGTCTAAGTGGGGAGTTCATATTCTCAGATGGGTCTGGACTGATACCCTTCTCCTATAGTAGCATCCCAGAGGGTTCAGTTTGACACTACTGCTCCCTCTTCCATCCCTGGAATTAGAAGAGAACTTATTCTACCCCCCATTAAACAGCCAGCTTTGTGGAAGGAGAAGGGAGAGGGGAAGATGATGGAGGAACAGAGGGAGGAGGGAGATTATCTTCATGGTTGAGTTCTCTCTAGTGAAGGGGAAACCAGAAGTCTGATGCTTAGCTTTTAAGACTGTAGAGCGCTCTTACCCAGCCTTCTGAGAGTGGGAAGGGAGTCTGGAAACTAAAGTTTCCTTTAGTCACTCTACAGGAGGCTAGGGTCCTCCCCACAGTCTAGCTTGGTCAAGTTAGTTCATAACCAAAACTGCCCAAAAGATTCTTGCTGAAGCAGTCCTCTGGGAAAAAGCAGAGTCATTTTTATTTTTTATTCCTTTGTTTATTACATTTTTATTCCTTCACAGGTGTTGAACTCTTATTTTTTGAGTTCCCAAATTATGGGATATTTTTCCATAATCCCACACTATGGCAAGCATTGAAATCAATCGGTATCCCACATTATTTATGTATATATGTACACATACCTATGGACATACCTAGGACTTCCCTGGTGGCTCAGATGGTAAAGCATTTGCCTACAATGCAGGAGACCCGGGTTCAATCCCTGGGTTGGGAAGAACCCTTGGAGAAGGAAATGGCAACCCACTCTAGTACTCTTGCCTGGGAAATCCCATGGATGGAGGATCCTGGTAGGCTACAGTCCATGGGGTTGCAAAGAGTCGGACATGACTGAACAACTTCACTTTCACTTTCACACATGCCTATACATATAAGTCTCATTGCTGTTGACATGGTCTTTCGATATGTAGACATTTATTTAAACATTTTATTTGTTTCAGTTTAGTGGTATTCTCCTTGGGAAGGAAACATTTTCTTGAAAACTTTCTAAGCCTGTCAACATGGGCAGATTCAGGAGAAAATGAGATGGCCGCGTGTTTCTGTCAACCAATTTGACACTGAGTGGCAGAAATTTTATGAAGGGGTAAATGTCCGGGGAATATTTTGCATCTCACTAGCTTGGAGTTGATGCCCTCTATTGCATAGGAACCTGGAATGTCAGGCCCAGGAATCAAGGCAAATTGGAGGTGGTCAAACAGGAGATGGCAAGAGTGAACGTCGACATTCTAGGAATAAGCGAACTAAAATGGACTGGAATGGGTGAATTTACCTCAGATGACCATTATATCTACTACTGTGGGCAGGAATCCCTTAGAAGAAATGGAGTAGCCATCATGGTCAACAAAAGAGTCCAAAATGTAGTACTTAGATGCAATCTCAAAAACGACAGAATGATCTCTGTTCGTTTCCAAGGCAAGCCATTCAATATCACAGTAATCCAAGCCTATGGCCCAACCAGTAATGCTGAAGAAGCTGAAGTTGAACAGTTCTGTGAAGACCTACAAGACCTGAGAAACCTGGCTGCAGGTCAGGAAGCAACAGTTAGAACTGGACATGGAACAACAGACTGGTTCCAAATAGGAAAAGGAGTACGTCAAGGCTGTATATTGTCACCCTGCTTATTTAACTTATGTGCGGAGGACATAATGAGAAATGCTGGGCTAGAAGAAGCACAAGCTGGAATCAAGATTGCTGGGAGAAATACCAATAACCTCAGATGACAGATGACACCACCCTTATGGCAGAAAGTGAAGAGGAACTGAAAAGCCTCTTGATGAAAGTGAAAGAGGAGAGTGAAAAAGTTGGCTTAAAGCTCAACATTCAGAAAACAAAAATCATGGCATCTGGTCCCATCACTTCATGGGAAATAGATGAGGAAACAGTGGAAACAGTGTCAGACTTTATTTTGGGGGGCTCCAAAGTCACTGCAGATGGTGACTGCAGCCATGAAATTAAAAGACGCTTACTCCTTGGATGGAAAGTTATGACCAACCTAGATAGTATATTCAAAATCAGAGACATTACTTTGCCAACAAAGGTCCATCTAGCCAAGGCTGTGGTTTTTCCAGTGGTCATGTATGGATGTGAGAGTTGGACTGTGAAGAAGGCTGAGCGCCAAAGAATTGATGCTTTTGAACTGTGGTGTTGGAGAAGACTCTTGAGAGTCCCTTGGACTGCAAGGAGATCCAACCAGTCCATCCTAAAGGAGACCAGACCTGGGTGTTCATTGGAAGGACTGATGCTGAGGCTAAATCTCCAGTAATTTGGCCACCTCATGCGAAGGGTTGACTCATTGGAAATGACCTTGATGCTGGGAGAGGTTAGGGGCAGGAGGAGAAGGGGACGACAGAGAATGAGATGGCTGGATGGCATCACTGACTCGATGCACATGAGTTTGGGTGAACCCTGGGATTTGGTGATGGACAGGGAGGCCTGGTGGGCTGTGATTCATTGGGTCACAAAGAGTCGGACACAACTGAGGAACTGAACTGAACTGAACTGACTGAGTGGTATTCTTATTTTGCTTCAGGTTTCAGTTGTTTTTGTAGGGCTTTGAAAAGCTAAAGAGCTTCAGACAGCATATCTCTGGTGTCCAACAGAGAACAATGTTCAGGTCACAGCATTAGGATCTTAGGCAGAGTTAGTGCTTTAAATTCTTTTAAACTCTTCCCTGGGCTTCCCTGGTGGTGCAGAGGTTAAAGTGTCTGCCTGCAGTGTGGGAGACCTGGGTTTGATCCCTGGGTTGGGAAGATCCCCTGGAAAAGGAAATGGCAACCCACTCCAGTATTCTTGCCTGGAGAATCCCATGGACGGAGGAGCTTGGTGGTCTACAGTCCACGGGTCACAAAGAGTTGGACACGACTGAGCGACTTCACTTTCACTTTCACTTTCAACCTCTTCCTCAGTACCATTTGGGCTTCCCTTGTGGCTCAGATGGTAAAGAATCTGCTTGCAGTGCAGGAGATGTGGGTTTGATCCTTGGGTTGGGAAGATCCCCTGGAGGAGGGCATGGCAACTCACACCAATATTCTTGCCTGGAGAATCCCCATGGTCAGAAGAGTCTGGCAGGCTACAGTCCATGGGGTCAAAAGAGTTGGACACGACTGAGCGACTAAGCACAACCAGTACCATTCAGGTCCATTCCAACTGACTGCTCTGACTTTACCTGTTGCAGTTAGCATTTCCACTGCTCCGTCTCTGGAGGCTTCTAGGATCCCTGGACAAAATGACACATTTTCCCCTAAGTGTGGGTTGCCTAGGTAGGAGCTACCTTAGCTAATCCACACAAGAGTTGCAGTTGTAGGGCCTGGCCTGAGTGCTTATCTGTCCTGTAGTCCTAAGAGTCTCTGCAGGCAAATTTCTATTTCTGTGTGGATACAGAAGTCTCTGGTTGTGTTCAGTGGGGGGAAAAAAAACAATGAAAAAGAAAGTAAGTGTGATACCTCATTACAATACCAGGCAAAACCACAGGAAGGGTGGAGACAGTAGTGCAAGGTTCTGAGTGAGTTTTTGGTTATGGTATTCTGTATTGGGTTATAGTATTCTCATGTGATACTAAAAGGAAAACATAAAGTTTTAAAGAAGATGTATATTTTAAGGCTTGTGTAAAATTTATTTGTGGTAGAATCAAAGTTAGGAAGTTTATGAAAACCCAAAAGATAATGTGGTAAAATTAACAAAAATTTGTAACACTTTTTCAGGATTTTAAGCAAGCTGCATTGATAAGCAAGACTAATGTGAGCCTATGTCAAGCTACTGCTATGTGCTATCACAGGTATGGAGTGCAATTCATGTTGAAGTGAGAGCAAGTGGGACCGGCAGATTTATAATAGGAGAAACAGAGGAGAATATTGTGGAAATGACAGAGTACAAAAATGGCGAGAGACACCGAGAATCACTGTATGGAAGTGGGAACCACACCTAAGTTTCTCAAACTATTTTAGCCAAATCAGCAAGTAAATGCCTGCTGATAGCATTGGGGGTATCCATATGATTCAGGTCCACTTATTGGAAAGGACCTTGGTAATAACACAGAATGAAATAATGAATAGCTTGAAATATCTAAGAATAGAATAATTAACTTTGTTCATTAAATGGAGCTAACTTTTTAAAAGTCTGTTTCCTAGAAGAGAGGTTGATTTAGTAAAATATTTTCAAGAAAATTTTACCTTTGAAAAGCACTTCTAAACTAAAACTAATTAAAATATACCAGTAAATATCTATAAAATATAATGAAATCTACAAAAAAATACATTACTTAAAATTACTTAAAATACATTACTTGTTTCTGGTATTATTGTGAAAAATAAGTAAATTATAGAAGAGGAGAAAAGAATAGTAACATAAGGCTAAAATATAGAAAATCAGTTTAAAATTTACTCTGAAATAATATTAGATTGATTTTGCTAACTATAATTTGTAGCTTACATTTCTACCCATACATTTGATATAAAAAATTAATTTCTGGACATTTTACTTTTAAAAGGATAGAAATTCAGCTCGTGAATGTGAAATTGAATGTATTTAGTTAAGTAATAGTTTACAGCATTTTTCATGAGTGAAATAATAGCAGTTACTTCGATGAGAAAATTAGCATAGCAAGTAGACTCTGTAAATATACAATTTAGGCAACAGGACATAGTTTGAATTACTTAGAAAACTAACATTCTTTTTTCCCCTCTTTGGGGACATAACTAGTACAGGTATGGTTTCTCTATGAGAGTTATATTTTTTCAATTTTATGACTATGGTAGTATAATTACTGGAGCTTGTAAAGGTATATTTGGTTAAAAGGCCCAAACTGGTCTCAGACCTTTAAATTTATACAGGCAAAAAACATAGTCACATCATTGGCTATTTTAATACAGCATCTTTGTACAATTCATCTCTTTAAGTAATTGTCATTCTTAAAAAGAAATGGAATAATATTGACTGATGTATTTGTTTTGGTGGGCGAGTGGAGACCAGAAATGTCTGAGGTCACTGAATTCTCTTAAAACCTAAACCAGACACCAAAATTTTCTCAGGATTCCTGTATTTTGCAACTGTTAGAGTCAGTAAATTTTTCTATGTGTCAGGTCCTGATCTCCTTTATGAAATGTAATCACTGGGTATATATGGCAGGGCCTCCTTAAGCTGAAACTGCTTTGCAATTCCAAATAACCAACTTTCATCATCCCACCAGAATCTCTATTGTCTTTTAATAAAAGTAGAATTAAGTCAACAGTAAAATTCTGATAACTCAGCATCCCAATTCCATGTATTTTAACAGTTTTACTAAATTTAACAATAAGGAATGTTTAGTGATCGGTTATATTTATTTCAAGAAAAATATTTTTGCTTTTCAAGTTGAGCTATAACATGCTTATGACTTCAGCAGCATGGTTTGTAAATAATGAGATTCACTATTGATGTTTCATAGTAGAGAAAGTAAAAATTCTCCCATTTGGAAAAATTTTAAAAAGGAATAAATGTGTAAACTTTAGGGCTTTGATCTTTGAACTCGTGGGGTTGCAGACTTTTGAAGTGTGCCTTTGTATATCTCTGGTTCTCACTCTTGTGGTTGCTAGGAGACAACATTCCTTAGGCTGAATATCCTACTTGTTGCCCAATTGGGTCACTGAGAGTATTATGGTAGAGTTAATTTTTAGATCTCTTTGAGAAAGCCACCTTAAGATTAAAAAAAAAAAAAAAGTCACAGAAGGAGAGCCTGATGGCTCAGAGTTACATATTCTATCCACTTTTTACTTCAGCACATTTATTCCACTCTTCTTATATTTGCATAAAATATTTCTGAATCTTCGACTCTGCAGGCCACATTCTTTAGTTTGGGGAGGTATTTATGATTTATTTGTACAACCCAGTAGGGCACATCTGGTCACGTATATGATTCATTTGGAAAGCGCGGTGGGCCTTGGTGTCTGTGGCCTAGCCTGCCAGCTCAGCACCTGGTCCTTAGTTAATAGACACCATAATGAGAGTCACACACCTTCCTTCGGTGATCACGTTATTTTAGATTTATAGAGAGACTTTTTATTTTAGAAAAACTAATATAGTTTTGTGTTTGTGTGATTGATGTTTTAACAGTTTATGTGCCAGTGATTGTGTACCCTGATATAACAGACACTCTGCCACGTTTTTCCATTTTTAAACTGTCGTGTGATTATTTAACAGCAGCCCTGATCTACAGGACATTGTGTGACATACCCATCTTCAGAAAAATGAAGTTGCTAGGTCTATGTTATTTCCTACTGGTGTAAGGGGCTGGGGGTGGTGTCTCTAGCTTTGGCTCCATCACCTCCTCTGGACTTGATTTTTAGATATTATCAGCTTTGAAGAGGTTGCTAGGTGCCTTTCAAGGTCCCTCCCCAGGTTTAAGGTTTAATGATTGTTTACTTAGTCTGAATAGACTAGATGTTTGTTAAACATTAGTGCTGATAACTAGATGTGTGTCGAAAAATAACTTCAATTCATTGCCTCATTTTTTCTTTTAAAATTGGTTTGATGATTTAAAGGGTGAAATTATGTTTTGTAAACTACATATTGGCATATGTACTCACAAAGGATTTTAAATTTCCCTCTGGGTAAGAGGGAAGCAATGTGTATGATACAATTTGGATGTAAGCATACTAGAAACATTTCAGTGATTTGTGGGAAGAATATGAGAGAACTGGGTTGCCCTGGAAATTTCCATTTACATGGTCACTGTAGGTATGCATCATAAATAAGTAGCTCACTACCCAGAGACAGAAATGAAAGTGAAGAGTTCAAGTGTTAGTTGCTCAAACGTGTCTGACTCTTTGCAACCCCATGTACTGTGGCCCACCAGGCTCCTCTGTCCATGGGGAGTCTCCAGGCAAGAATACTGGAGTTGGTTGCCTTGCCCTCCTTCAGGGGATCTTCCGGACCCAGAAACTGAATGCGGGTCTTCTGCCTTGAAGGCAGATTCTTTACCGTCTGAGCCACCAGGGAAGCAGTGGCTGTTAAAAACCTATCAGCTAAATGCATTTTATATAGAAATGCAAATTACTACTGTGTAGTTATTCTTGATAAAGAGTTCATTATCTAGACTGGAGTTATTTCTGTAATACAGTGAGAAAGTGGCTACAAGCATTGTAACCTTGTATTCAGTGAACTTTTACTTCTCAAATAGTGCCAGTTATCAGGAAAGAGGAGGAGAGTTTCACTCTAAACTGCTTGAGGGAGGGGAGCCATGTTTTCTTTGTGAGAATCCACAGAGTGAACCCAGAAGATACCAGCTGTCTCATATCCAGGAGTGTTAACTGTCTCCTGTTTGTAATGTCAACCTCTCCCAGTGCTTTCCTGTTGACTCTTTTGTCATCTTCTGGCACAACACTTGGTGCACACTTTTGGACTCTGCTAAGTCACTTCAGTCGTGTCCGACTCTGGCATGGGGCAATCATCAGCACCTCTATTATTTTTCATGGCATGCACAAGCATTCAAAAAAATTGAATCACATTATGGGAAACTGGATTGCTTTTCAGTTTCAAAGTGAATTCTTTCAAACCTTCTGAACACATCAAGGAGAAAGTCTCAGCGAAGAGTTAGTCTTTAGCATCTTCCCCACACTTCATGATAGATGGTACAGCTCTTAGGTTTAGTTTTCTGCAAACTGTATTATCCAGCTCCAATATTTATTTATGTTTATGGTTGCCTTCTGTTTATGCATGAGATATTGATTTTGTACTTGTGGTATTGAAGTTATTTTTAAAAATAGATTTACTTAAGTAAAAAAGTGACTTAAAGAGAAGTACTCAATAAATGATAGGTATAGTTGGGACACAGGGCAACTGTCATGAAGGAAGGGCTGAGGTTTGAGAAACTGTATTTTAAGAGATAATGCTGAGTGATATCTAAGAGATGATAGTTTCTAGAACAGTTACCCTGGGTTCCATGTATTTTTATAAAGGAAACGTTAGAAAAGCAAGTGATGCATCTTGTTAAAGTTTGAAACCTTTTTGAGAAGTAATGAAAAGAATGGAAAGAGGAAAATAATCTTTATTGGGTGAGGGTCTCTCTGCTAAGGGTTTTTCACATGCTGTCATTTGGTCCTTCTAGCAGTTTTGAAAAATTAGTATTAATTTATATGTTCAGGCTTAGTTTTGAATTCCAAGCCTTTCTTCTGACTGCGCTGTTGAGAGGTCACCACACCAGCTCTTGTGTGCCAGCTACAAGTATGTTAAAGGTGAAGAATGTGGGTAGGGATGACTTGTGGGAAAGCATGGATTTTGGAGTCTGACTCACCTGGGTTTGAACCCCACATATTTGCTCTGTGCAATCTTAGCATGCTATCTACTATGTTATTTAATATGTGCAAACTTTTCTGAGTCGTGATATTCTTTTAATCTATAAAATATAAAAAATTATAACAAGCTTACAGAAGTGTTGGAAGAATTAAGTGAAATAGTATATGTAAAGCACTCAGCACAGTACCTGGTGAGTAAGTAGTTACTCAGTGTTAGCTCCTTTATTCTATTAAAAAATTCTATGGCACCCCACTCCAGTACTCTTGCCTGGAAAATCTCATGGACGGAGGAGCCTGGAAGGCTGCAGTCCATGGGATCGCTGAGGGTTGGACATGACTGAGCAACTTCACTTTCACTTTTCACTTTCATGCCTTGGAGAAGGAAATGGCAACCCACTCCAGTGTTCTTGCCTGGAGAATCCCAGGAACGGGGGAGCCTGGTGGGCTGCCGTCTATGGGGTTGCACAGAGTTGGACACGACTGAAGTGACTTAGCACTAGCAGCAAACTCTCCATATTAATTGAAATTAAAAATAGTTATTAGATTTGCATGTGAAATGGCAAAGTGACTTTATATACCCATGGATAAATGTTTGATTACTTCAACAACCCTCACCTAACCCACAGGAAGTTAGAAAGACAGAGTTATCATTTAGTCACATATATTCACAAGTTAATAATAAAATGCATTTCACCTCCTTTTCTCCCCTCCTCTTTTGGTGTCTAAAATGAAATGAGCTGCCTTTACAGAAGTACTGAAGTAAAAATTCCTGTGTGACAAAAAATTGAGCTCCTTTCATTATAAAGGACATATTATATAACAATGAATTTATTTTAATCTGATTTAAATGGTATATTTTATTAATAATAGTATGTTTTTCTATGCTGTCCACAGATAACTGTTATAAATGTGTTCAAGAATGCCATTCAGATTTTTATAATTCTGAAAAAAGAACTCTAGAATATCATCTCAATGTATTCTGCTATAAAGAAGGCTCTTACTTCCCCTCTTTCCTTCTACCAATATCTTCAAAGAACCCCATCAGACTGCCTTAGGTTATATGGCAATAGTTCTTAGTGGTGGTGGTAGTTTAGTCGCTAAGTCATGTCAGACTCTTGAGACCCCATGGACTCTTGAGACCCCCTGCCAGGCTCCTCTGTCCATGGGATTCTCCAGGCAAGAATACTGGAGTGGGTTGCCATTTTCTTCTCCATGGCAATAGTTCTTATGATAATTCATATGTTAATAAAAATTAAAGTTTTTTTTAAGGGTTAATGCATTCCTGTATGTAAAGATTATATATAGGAAAGCACTTAGATAATTCACCAGAAAGCATTAATATTTTCATTTCTTTTCAGGAATAAAGAATTTGAAGAAGCTGTCAACTTCTTCACCTGGGCTGTTAAAATTGATCCACGTTTTCTGGATGCTTACATTGGACGGGGAAATTCTTACATGGAATATGGACATGATGAGGCCACCAAGCAAGCACAGAAGGACTTTCTGAAAGCACTGCATTTTAATCCAGCCTATACAAAAGCCAGAATTTGTTTAGGCTATAATTTGCAGGTAATATCATATGACAACAGTTTGGACCACGAAAGCACCTTTTGGACAAGAAAGAGGTTATATTTGACCTTTCATTGGTGCTGGGTATATACAATGCTTCTTTCACTGTGAACATTTTACCTTTATCTTCTTATTAGTATTCACAGTGTCAGTGGGAAGCAGGGGTTTGATGAGTTACAGGGAGGCTGCCTGGGAAGCATTCCCAGGAACCTGGTGTGATAGTGAGATGAGGAGCTTGTGAACTTGAGTTGCCTTATTGCCTGCACCTCTTTCTACCTCACCCCGTTATACATACCACTCTTACAGACAGCTGTTAAGACTTTCCCAGTGAGTTTCACATATAAAAAGCTGGTTAAAATTTATTTCACTAGTTATGCCTAAGCTCCATAGGTTTTATCCTGTTAAATTAGTGAAAAGCTAAAGGGAATAGACAATGTAATGACATGACCTATGCGATGGACCAGACGAGCACTATATAGGGACTTCTGAATTCAGGTCATCTTCCAAATGGCAGTGAATTAGAACACACTGGAAGCCAAGAGAATAGACATGTGTCCTTCCAGATAGTTGGAAGAGTGTTGTTCTTTGTTATCAAGCATGTCTCTGAGTCATTTCTGGGACACTGACCTGACCCATACGCTCACTGAGCTACGTGCACTACAAAATATGGAGTGATATTCTTGGAAGAAAGTGCTAGATGACTTATATTTTCCATGAAAAGGAAAGGAGTAATCTTTTTGTGCCTTTTATTATTAAAAAAATTAAATAATGGGCAAAAGTATGTTTAAATTATTGTAATTTACAGAAATTCCTATTAACAATGTCTTTTATTTTTTTAATATAAATTTATTTATTTTAATTGGAGGCTAATTACTTTACAATATTGTATTGGTTTTGCCATACATTAACATGAATCCGCCATGGGTGTACATGTGTTCCCCACCCTGAACCCCCCTCCCACCTCCCTCCCCGTACCATCCCTCTGGGTCATCCCAGTGCACCAGCCCCGAGCATCCTGTATCATGCATCGAACCTGGACTGGCGATTCATTTCACATATGATATACATGTTTCAATGCCATTCTCCCAAATCATCCCACCCTTGCCCTCTCCCACAGAGTCCAAAAGACTGTTCTATACATTTGTGTCTCTTTTGCTGTCTTGCATACAGGGTTATCATTACCATCTTTCTAAATTCCATATATATGCATTAGTATACTGTATTGGTGTTTTCCTTTCTGGCTTACTTCACTCTGTATAATAGGCTCCAGTTTCATCCACCTCATTAGAACTGATTCAAATGTATTCTTTTTAATGGCTAAGTAATACTCATTGTGTATATGTACCACAGCTTTCTTATCCATTCGTCTGCTGATGGACATCTACAATGTCTTTTAAAGTTGAGGTGTTTTTTTTTTTTTTTTTCATTTAAAAAATAAATAAATTTGGCTGATCTAAGACTAGGAGGTGGCTATGGCTTGGTTATAGTGAGGTATGCCTAAGAACTGATTAGTAAGGGAAATAAGATTGCCTTCTGAGAGTTAAACATGAAATTAGCCATTGTTTGATCACAGTAGAAACTTGCAAAGTCAATTTAGAGACAGGGTGACTCCCAAACAGCTAAAACTGACTGCAATCAAAAGAAATGTGTTAATGTCATTGTTCATTGCATTTGCTGGGCATCTAGTATAGGACAGGGACTGATCTAGGCCTAGGGCTAGAGCGGTGAAAAGACACTGGGTTCTTCTTGTAGAGTTTACTACCTATTGAAGGGATAAGCATCAAGCTGGCACATGAATAATTACTTAATTATACTCAGGATAAGTACAAAAAAAAAAGGATGAGTTTTAGTACAGTTTATATGAAGGAATCACATCATCATGATTATCTGGGTCATGAAGATCTTCTCTGTACAGTTCTTCCATGTATTCTTGCCACCTCTTCTTAATATCTTCTGCTTCTGTTAGGTCTAGACCATTTCTGTCCTTTATTGAGCCCATCTTTGCATGAAATGTTCCCTTGGTATCTCTAATTTTCTTGAAGAGATCTCTAGTCTTTCCCATTCTGTTCTTTTCCTCGATTTGTTTGCACTGATCGCTGAAGAAGGCTTTCTTATCTCTTCTTGCTATTCTTTGGAACTCTGCATTCAGATGCTTATATCTTTCCTTTTCTCCTTTGCCCCTTGCCTCTCTCCTTTTCACAGCTATTTGTAAGGCCTCCCCGGACAGCCATTTTGCTTTTTTGTATTTCTTTTCCATGGGGATGGTCTTGATCCCTGTCTGCTGTACAGTGTCATGAACCTCATTCCATAGTTCATCAGGCACTCTATCTATCAGATCTAGGCCCTTAAATCTATTTCTCACTTCCACTGTATAATCATAAGGGATTTGATTTAGGTTATACCTGAATGGTCTAGCGGTCTTCCCTACTTTCTTCAATTTAAGTCTGAATTTGGTAATAAGGAGTTCATGATCTGAGCCACAGTCAGCTCCTGGTGTTGTTTTTGTTGACTGTATACAGCTTCTCCATCTTTGGCTGCAAATAATATAATCAATCTGATTTCGGTGTTGACCATCTGGTGATGTCCATGTGTAGAGTCTTCTCTCGTGTTGTTGGAAGAGGGTGTTTGCTATGACCAGTGTGTTTTCTTGGCAAAACTCCATTAGTCTTTGCCCTGCTTCATTCCGCATTCCAAGGGCAAATTTGCCTGTTACTCCAGGTGTTTCTTGACTTCCTACTTTTGCATTCCAGTCCCCTATAATGAAAAGGACATCTTTTTTGGGTGTTAGTTCTACAAGGTCTTGTAGGTCTTCATAAAACCGTTCAACTTCAGCTTCTTCAGCATTACTGGTTGGGGCATAGACTTGGATAACTGTGATATTGAATGGTTTGCCTTGGAGACGAACAGAGATCATTCTGTCATTTTTTAGATTGCATCCAAGTACTGCATTTTGGACTCTTTTGTTGACCATGATGGCTATTCCATTTCTTCTGAGAGATTCCTGCCCACAGTAGTAGATATAATGGTCATCTGAGTTAAATTCACCCATTCCAGTCCATTTCAGTTCGCTGATTCCTAGAATGTCAACGTTCACCCTTGCCATCTCTTGTTTAACCACTTCCAATTTGCCTTGATTCATGGACCTGACATTCCAGGTTCCTATGCAATATTGCTCTTTGTGAAGAGTTGACTCATTGGAAAAGACTCTGATGCTGGGAGGGATTGGGGGCAGTAGGAGAAAGGGACAACTGAGGATGAGATGGCTGGATGGCATCACGGACTCGATGGACATGAGTCTGAGTGAACTCTGGGAGATGGTGATGAACAGGGAGGCCTGGCGTGCTGCGATTCATGGGGTTGCAAAGAGTCGGACACAACTGAGCGACTGAACTGAACTGAACTGAACTGAACATATGAAGGAAACCTAGCTTGGTTTGAGGGGATGAGGAAAGACTTTTCGAGAAATTAACATTTAAATCGAGGTATGAAAAACTAGTAATTAGAAGTAGGAGTTGGGGCTTAGAACACCGTGTTCCACAGAGAGGGACCAGCTCATTTGGTGAGAAAGAGACAGAAGGCTTAAGGGAGGCAGAATGTTATGGACAAGGCGAGAGTAATGTGGGATAAGACTGCAGAACTGCATAATGACCGGAGGTGAAGGTCATTTTAACTGGTCTAGGTCAGTTAAATATGTGAATATCACTCACCAGAGCACTGACATCAGATCTGTATTTTATGAAGATCTCACTGGGTGTATGTCAACCTGAAGGAACTCGTCAGTATGAGGAAGAATTGAATCAGGAAAGGAAGGATGGAAAAATGAAAGCTAGAAAAACCCATCAAATCCTGTTTAGGGCCACGAGTGACCATTTTTTAGATAAATATGAAACAGATTCCCCTTCTACGCACTTAGCACTAGAGACGTGAAGTGAGCAGAACAGATGTTGTCAGGACCAGACAAGTTCAATTCCTTGTTTATCAAATGAACTTGTGATGGTGACATTGATTTTCACATAATTTACTGTGAGGGAGAAGTTTACTGGTTAAAGACAGTGTCTAGTTAACTCTAAGTTCTATTTTGTATTAGTTTTATTCAAGAGTCAATTGGTTTATGTGAGAGTCAGCTTCTGAGACTGGCAAGTTGAGTTTTTGAGCCCACAGGAATAAAGACAGGCCCTGGGCTGTGCTGAATTTATCAACTCACTGCCTTTCTGTGATGATTTATTTAGTTGCCAACTGGTCTTCTCTAGGAAATACTCTGACATCTTTCTGCTAACAGTGTCCCTCTCCTAACTTTCTCTCTTGTTTTCCAGTTGGTATTAAGGTTGGTATAAATACCTGCTTGGTTGATTTGTATGCATTTTTCATGGAATGTGTATAGTGATCCTAAAATGCCAGACGCTGGTGCAATTTAACAGTTAGGTTTTATACCATTATGGGCTTCCCTTGTGGCTCAGCTGGTAAAGAATCCACCTGCAATGCTGGAGACTTGGGTTCGATACTGGGTTTGGAAGATCCCCTGGAGAAGGGAAAGGCTACCCACTCCAGTATTCTGGCCTGGAGAATTCCATGGGCTGTACAATTTATACACTTTCACTTTATACCATTAGTTTATTTAATTATTGAGCACATATTTATTTTGTTATGTATAATATGTATAACTAGAGTTTCAATGCCAAGCAAATAAACGATTCCTGCCTGTGTGTGCAGTGAAAGTGAAAGTTGCTCAGTCGTGTCCATCTCTTTGCTATCCCATGGACTATGCAGTCCATGGAATTCTCTAGGCCAGAATACTGGAGTGGGTAGCCATTCCCTTCTCCAGGGGATCTTCCCAAACCAGGGGTCAAATCCAACTCTCCCACTTTGCAGGTGGATTCTTTACCAGCTGAGCCACAAGGGAAGCCCAAGAATACTAGAGTGGGTAGCCTATCCCTTCTTCAGCAGATCTTCCCAACTCAGGAATCGAACCGGGGTCCCCTGCATTGCAGGTGGATCCTTTACCAACTGAGCTTGCAGAACTCAATGTAAATTTGGTAGTGATTGTCAGAAGCATTGGTGTTTCCCATGGTGGTCAAGATTTTATGTTGTTGAAAACCCGTCTAAGACATGGTTCTGATTATCAGATTTATTTCAACTAATTAAAATTTCAGCATAAATACTCAGGGGAATCAGTCATTTGAATGTACTCACAGTACAGCCTACTTCCTTGTTTAAAATATCTTAGATTTAGCACAGTATAAATATACCCTTACTAAAAGACTTTATTTAAGTTAGAATCATAAACATTTGTCATGATATGGGCAATTTCCTACTTGGTGTAAATGGAAAATTATTTTAGGCCCAAGGAAAATTCCAGAAAGCTTGGAACCACTTTACCATTGCTATGGAAGTTGATCCAAAGAGCTACCTAGCCTATGAAGGAAGAGCTGTGGTCTGTCTTCAGATGGGTGATAATTTTGCTGCATTTCAGGATATAAATGCTGCCATAAAGGTAAAAATCTATTTATATTATATTTATCATTAGTGTAAATTAATGTCATCAGTGAATAAGATGAAGTAAGAAGTCCTCTGTTGCCTTTTAAAAGTGACTTGTAGAAAAAATAATATTTGTATTGTTTCCCCCAGGAGTTTCACAGAATAAAGAGTTATTATAGCTTGCCAGTTTTATAACCTAAATGTATTTAAAATTTTGAAAATACATTTCTCTTAGTTGATTCCTCTTAGTACATGCAAATTTATAGCTTCATGATACATCAATATTATTTTATAATTAAAAAAATAAAATAATCTTCTGGCTTTGAAGGAACTAAAGAAAGAATAATGTAAATCCCCAGCTTTTTCTGTAGTGAAATGGCAAATAAATTCAAAGACAGAAAATCTTCCTTTTGTCTTCTCAATTTTGGATTCTTTTTTTTTTTTTTTTTTTTTGTATATTTGGGTAGATATTGTAATCTTTGAGATCAGATAAAGGAAAGACCTGAAAGGTAATTGCTATACTGCATAGGACAAATAAACATGGTAACTTTTTAATTTCTCCTCCAGCTTAACAGAGCTAAACAGACAAACTTTTCCTCATGCATCTATTCTTAAGCCCCATTCTTTGCAAAGGAACTGAATAAAGCACTAAGATTATTTGTTTTATTGCAACCAAATCAACAAAATGTTGGCATTGAACCAACTTCATGCCAAGTCCTTTCTCAAAATGTTTGCTCTCGTGGAGTTTTACCTGCCCTATAAAATCACTAGCTTCCCACAAAGAGATTTCATAATGTCCATTTTTGCAGACATGAAATCGGAGATAAATACTATTCCCAGACGCTAACTGCTCTTACTATTATATTGCAGATCAATGGTACAGCAGAATTCTTAACAAATCGTGGTGTGATTCATGAGTTTATGGGTCAACAACAGAACGCAATGAGAGACTATCAAGAAGCAATTTCTTTAAACCCCACCTACTCGCTGGCTTACTTTAATGCAGGAAATATCTACTTTCATCACAGGCAATTTTCCCAGGTAATGTGAGTTTTTCTTCTTGTTTTCTTTTTGACAGTAAGTGCTTTCTTCATTACATATAGTTTCAAAATGCAATCTTTATGTCTCAGGCATTCATTAGCTCTTTAGGAGATTTTCTCTTTCATAAGAATGCCTATAATTATGTATTAAATGTTTACACCTCTGTGCATTTATTCTTTTCATTATTATCAGCCACTCAACACTTGTCCAGTAAACATTGTTTTGGACTTCTCCAGGTGCCTGCAGTCTCCTTGCTGTCCATTGTTGCCAGCTTCCCACCTGGAATTCTCTGCTTTTTGTCCCCATTTAGCAAAATCTCAGACTTTCTTTCAGACTATCTTTCATGATCTAATTGTCTAGCTCATCGAAATTTCTACCTTAAGTTTCAGTCACATGAGCACTTGACTGGGGGTGAGGAGATGTGTATGTTACTTCTGGTTTTTATGGCAACAATCTTTTTTTCAGCATCAGTTCATAACGTCTGAAATGAAAATGTTGGGTTAGTAGATGATATTTTTATATTTTGAATTTATTATGTTTGAATTGTAATGCATTACATGAATCAAACTATTTGTTGTGTTTTTATATGTTTACTCTTTTGTTCTTTATCTTCAATTTTATTATATTCTTTGTCTAAGTTTTTGAGTCAGAGCTTTATTTATTCTCTCTTTCACTTATATTGTGGTAAGTTGTTAAGGGTTATGCCTTTCTCCCAAGTAATGTTTTCAGCAGTATCCCCTGAATTTTGGTCTTTAGTGTTTTTATTTTTGTTTTCCCAAAATGTTGCACTTGAAATTTTAGCCAAATTTCCCCTTTGATTAAAGGATAAATTGATGGAGCACTTAAAATGTTCAGGAGGGAGGATTTTTATATTTTCAAATATTGAAATTTATTGGGTTTTAATGTGGTCTAATACATGATAACTTTTTTTCTTTAATATTCCAGGGGCCTTCCCAAAAAGAGTTTCTATCATTAGCATATAGTGTTGAAATGTATAAGATCTACCTTATTAATTATATTTTAAATTAATCTTTATTCATACTGTTTTGTTCATTTGGTTTATCTTGTACAGAGAAAGGTTTATTCAAGTATCCTATAATTAGTGTGATCCTATGTAGGTTTCTTTATATCTCTTTCATTCTTGTTTAGTGGTTGAGTTGTGCCCAACTCTTTGTGACCCCATGCACTATGGCCCTCCAGGCTCCTTTGTCCATGGAATTTCTCAGGCAAGAATATTGGAGTGGGTTGCCGTTTCCTTCTCCAGTTATATCTGTTTAATCCCCACCTTATGAAATACAGTATTTCATGTATAGATATTAATACATATTATATATGCATTGTGAATTGTAATCTTCAGCGTTACAAATGCTCTTCTTTGTTTCTCTTTGGAATAAATTCTCCTTTATCTGATATGAAGATCCTGCCCTCTGATTTCATTTGATTGGCTTCTGCTTGGTATTCCTTTGTCCTTCCTTTTATTTTCAATGTTTAAAATTCTTTGTTTTAGTTTTGTCTCTTTCCTACAGTGTAGAGTTGGATTTTGTTTTAGATGACAAAATTTGAAAATATTTATCTTTTAATAAATATCCCATTTATATTTTGGCATAGTCAGTATATTTGGTATTAGTTCTGTTATTTTATGTTTACGTGTATTTAGATTTTTATTCTGTGGTTTGTTTTATTTAAAAATTTAGAATTTTTCCTAATATTTAGGAAGGTTTACAGTTTTGCTTTGTTGTTGTCACTGAGTTGTGTCCGACTCTTTGCAACCCCAGGAACTGCAGCGTACCAGGCTCCTCTGTCCTTCACTATCTCCTGGAGTTTGCTCAAATTCATGTCCATTGAGTGGTGATGCTATTTAAATATCTCATCTTCGGCCACCCCTTCTCCTTTTGTCTTTATCCTTTCCCAGCGTCAGAGTCTTTTCCAATGAATAGTCTCTTCACATCAGGTGACCAAAGTTTCGGAGCTTCTTCAGCTTCAGCATCAGTCCTTCCAATGCATATTCAGTGTTGATTTCCTTGAGGATTGACTGGTTTGATCTCCTTGCAGTTTTGCTTTAGTGATCACCTTTATGAAAATACGTTTGTGCCCTCGCTTCCTTATTTCTTTAGTTTCTCTGCTGTGCTGTGCTGTGTGCTGTGCTCAGTCGTTCAGTTGTGTCCGACTCTTTGTGACCCCATGGACCATAGCCTGCCAGGCCCCTCTGTCCATGGGGATTCTCCAGGCAGGAATACTGGAGTGGGTTGCCATGCTCTCCTCCAGGAGATCCTCCCAAGCCAGGGATCAAACCCAGGTTTCCCACATTGCAGGCAGATTTTGTATGGTCTGAGCCACCAGGAAAGTAAAATGACCCTTTAATATCTTTCCCTCTTACTTCTCCCTCTCACACATTAGTCACTTTTAGTTAATAGTTTTCTCTTTTTAAAAATGTTTATATTTAATATCCTTAAATATGCTTGAGTTTTTTTTATGTCAACTTGTCACGTTAACTTGCTTTCCATTCTCTCTGTATTTTCCCATTTTGTTGTCCTTCATTATTCCTATGCTGTGCAAAGATTTAATGTTTGCATACTATTTTGTTATGCTTATTTTTGTTTTAGTCTTAGTTCTTCAGTTAAATATATTTAATTCTCCTCACCAGGCTTTTTGCCAAAGTTTTCCTTCTAACCAATCATTTTTTGGTGCTCTGAAATTAGTCTTCTAGTAGAGTCCTGGGGACTTCCCTGAGTCAGTAATGGTAAATAATCCACCTGCCAATGCAGGAGAGCCGGGTTCAATCCCTGTGACAGAAAGATCCCCTGGAGAAGGAAATGGCAACCCACCCCTGTACTCTTGCCTGGAAAATCGCATGGACAATGGGCTACAGTCCATGGTGTCACAAACAGCTGGACAGGACTTAGTGATTGAACAACAACCACAACAGATAGAGTCTTGAGAAAGGGTTCATATTCCTTGAATTGTTTCACGTTCACAGCTGTTAGCCCGCAGCCTTTATGTCTTCAGACAGCATGTCTGGATTTAGTATCCTTCACTCACTCTTTCTTTCCTTGAATGTCTGTGTCTTTCACTATTTTTTGGTGTTATATATATTGGTACCCAAAATCTGATGCAAACCTGATTTTTGTTGTGGATGACTTCTTTTTGTCAGAATCACAAAATCAGTTTTTTTTGTTTTTATAAATGAAAAGTTTTACTCAAGTATTTGTTAGAATTGACCTTTTGGGGTAAAATTTGTAAGTACAGAGCATTTTCAATATTTAGATTCTGGAAAATTTGTTGAATTAAGTGTAAGAATTTTTCTGTTTCACTATTTTGATTTTCTTCAATGTCAACAAATACCAATGATTATAAATGGGATGTATTTTGACTTCTATATGCCAGTTATTTTTCTTCAAGCGGTTTTTTAATCTCTTAATTTCTGTTTCATTTTCTGCTGCATTTCTCTCCTAAATCTTTGGGCTTTCCTGATGGCTCAGACAGTAAAGAATCTGCCTGCAACCTGGGAGACTTAGGTTCTATCCCTGGGTTGGGAAGATCCCCTGGAGGAGGGCATGGCAACCCACTCCAGTATTCTTGCCTGGAGAATTCCATGGACAGAGGAGCCTGGTGGGTTACAGTTCATGGAGTCGCAAAGAGTCGGACACAACTGATTGACTAACACTTTCTAAATCTTTACTGTGTTTTCTATTTGTTATTCCCTTGTGGACCTTATAATTCAGGTTTCTTTAAAATTCTTTTCTATGCCATTTCCATGCCATTTCTTCCTGGCCACCTCTTTTTAAAGATAGATTATTTAATTATTTAATTTAAAAAAATTAAATGCGATTTCTTACCAATTTTTTTTAGTTCATTTTATAATGTTACAACTTTTATCTACAGTGTAGTAATACTTTTTGCTGGTCACTTTTATTTTATTTCTAAAAATCTGTTAATTTTTTATCTTTGGTTTTTACAATGAAGGCAGGCAAATTACTTTTCTGTTACTTATATTTGAATGAGATAATTTTTTTCCCCCCTGGACTGAAAGCAGAGATTCCTGTGGAAAACAGGGTGATGTTCCATGGTAACTTTCTGAGTTGAGCTACCTCTGATGCTTTTGCAAAGGACTTTCCAGTCTGTTCTGTTTAGTGTAGCCTGGTTTGGGAAGACTTTTATCACAAGCTCTGTGTATCTTAGAACTTCTCACAGTCCTTGCTTCTAAGATAACATACTCATCTTAAAAAGTTGTTTTTATTGCTTGCATTTTCTGAGATCTATAACCTCTGTATTCTCCTCTTCCACCCGATATTGTCACCATACCCCAAGTGATCTTCAGGACACCTTTATCTACTGAGAGGCTACAGTCCTTTGCGTTTTGCTGGAAGAGTTGAGCAAGTACTTCGTGATTCCACTTAACTCTTCATTCTTTCAATCTCCTACCTGCCATCTGCTAGGAATTGACGAAGACCCTGAGGATACAGAGCTAAACGAGACAAGGAAGACTTCTTTTATGATGTAGTTTACATTTTATTGGAGGAAGAAATAGAAAATAATATAATATTAGTAGTGTGATAAACATCTAATACCATCTCATGTAAGCAGTACTATATCAGTATTAGCATGTGTGTGGGACTATAGGAGGTTACCTGGGTGGATAATGTAGGTGGAGAGAAGGGGTTTAAGGAGCAAGCTCTGGGGCAACATCAGTGTTTAGAAGTGAGGCAGAGAGGAGAAGCCAGAGTGTAGACTGAGAAGGGAGAATCCAGCCAGGATGATGGGAAGAAAAGCAGGAGAGCATATATCACCTCAAGAACAAAGTGCTTGAAGAAATGTGTCCTGTGTCAAATGCTGCTGAGAAGTCCAGGTGAGAGAGGATGGAGAGAATCCTTGATGACTTTGGTAAGAACATCATTGGAGTAGCAATGGCACCAGAGCCTTAAGTGGAAAGGGTTTTGGAGAAAATGTGAGGGGAAGAATTAGACAGTTCAACTAGTTCCAGAAATTCTCCTGTGAAGAGAAGTAGTGAAATGGGGGTGATGGCTGGAGTGGAGTAAGGTGTTGCTACTTTTAATTTTTTAAAATATGAGGGATATTGATTCATGCTCCTATGTTAAAGGATCTGGTGGAAAAGGAGAAATTGTTGGTATAGGAGAGAGTGATAGAGATAATCAGGATCAAAATCTTTGAGGATTTGGAGGGGCTAAAGTTTGGAAGTTCCAGGGGTGGCCTTTGAAGAGAGCAGGTCACACTATCCATTATGTTGTGAAGGCACGGACAGAGTATAGAAGAGAGTACCGCTGCTGTAGATGGATAGATTTTTTTTAAAGTTGCTTTTTATTTATTTATTTTTTGATTGCACTGGATTTTTGTTGCTTTGTGCAGACTTTCTCTGGTTGTGGTGTTCAGTTCAGTCGCTCAGTCATGTCTGATTGTTTCTGACCCCATGGACTGCAGCACGCCAGGCCTCCCTGTCTATCACCAACTCCCAGAGTTTACTCAAACTCATGTCCATCGAGTCGGTGATACCATCCAACCATCTCATCCTCTGTCATCCCCTTCTCCTCCTGCCTTCAATCTTTCCCAGCATCAGGGTCTTTTCCAATGAGTCAGTTCTTCACATTAAGTGGCCAAAGTATTGGAGTTTCAGCTTCAGCATCAGTCCTTCCAATGACTATTCAGGACTGATCTCCTTTAGGATGGACTGGTTGGATCTCCTTGCAGTCCAAGGGACTCTAAAGAGTCTTCTCCAACACCACAGTTCAAAAGTACCAGTTCTTCGGCGCTCAGCTAGTTGCAGTGAGTGGGGGCAGATCCTCATTGTGGTTCGCAGGCTTCTCACTGGGGTGGCTTCTCTTGTTGTGGAGCATGGGCTCTAGGCGTGGGGGCTTCAGTAGCTGTGGTATGTGGGCTTCACAGTTGTGGCTCACTGGCCCTAGAGCACAGGCTCAGGGGTTGTAGCACATAAGTTTAGGTTCTCCTTGGCATGTGGAATCTTCCCAGAACAGTGATGGAACCCGTGTCCACTGTCTTGGCAGGTGGATTCTTATCCACTGCACCACCAGGGAAGTCTGATAGGTAGATTTTGATAGTAGGCATTTCTATTTATTGGTTATAGTTTTTCCATGAGATATGAGTATCATTTACCAGTTAAGAGTGAGGATGGATAGGTAAAAAGGGGGACATGTGGCTAGGAGTTTTGAAGAGGAAAGAGAACATGTGAAATAATTATTCTAGAGAGTGGTAGTGTGAACATTCCAGGGAAGTATAGTAGGACTACCAGACAACTTTAAGTTCTCATTTGAAGTTTGTGGTTAAATCTAAAGTGAGAGCTTGACTCTATACTGCTTTGTATATAATTCTTTCTATACAATTTCAGTATGGCTTTGTGTCACTCCATAGCCATTTCTCTGAGTTAGTCTCTTATCTCCTCATTCCAGGTAAGCTCTTTAATGCCAGGAATCACACTCTTGTCTCTTCCCCTATATTTCCTTACTCAGGAAGCACATCCATACCCACGGCTTATGCTGCATGTCAGCCTCTACCTTTCTTCTGAGCTCCTAACCCATACTTATCAGTTGCTGAAACTGGATGCTTTATAAGTGCATTAGAGTCAAAACGGAATTAACCTCTGTATCTTCTACACCCCGTCCAGCTCTTCTTCCTAGAAACCCTGTCTCAATTCACGATGTCATTCTTTAGAGTCACCTGAGTAGAAATATTGCATCAATCATTTTTCTTCCTCGGCTTCATCTAATCAGTCATCTGATTCTGTCAGTTTTGCTTCTTAGTTTTTTCTCACACATGCCATTTCTATTCTGTCTCTACTGCAATTGCGTTAGTTTCATTCTTTCCCAAGTTAAATCAGTTAGCTTGCTGACCCCTATGATGAGGCTGGTTGACCTCAGAGGTGAAGTTAGATGCTGGGACCGAGAATTATCAAAGATATTATTGTGTAAGGCATGAATGAGATTGTCATAGCTCAGACCTCAGATAGCTGGGAGTCTAATGTCTTCCGAGGCTGACGGTCAGGGTAAGTTACCTTAAACTTTGTCAAGCTCAGACTACTCTCCAGCTGAGTTTTGGCAATGTGTCTGTGTGCTAGAGAGTCAGTTAATGAGATTATGACATACACAATGCCCAGGGCAATTTTCTGTTTCCATAACTGCTTATGGTCCATGTGAGAAGGAAACTCTCACATTTTAAGCTTATTTGTCCCGAATAAGTCTATGGATATCATGTATAAGACTGTTTGGTTAGATCTGAAGTGTAGTTTGAATTTTGATCATACTTAAAAAGTATGGCTCTTTTTCCTCAAACTAGGGGCACATCAGCTGGGCAAATATTTGATATAAAATATATTCTGTCCTCTGTCTTGATAGACTGGATACCTGGGCTTTATAGTGCGTGCTCCCTTCAGAGACAAACAGACTTTGAGAGTGGTTTATTCAGCTATTTTTGTATGCTCTGTGGTTTTTTTGTGGAGAAAATTCTTCTATTTGTTGTACACCCTCCTCCCTGCTTTATTTCTGACTATGGATGGAAGATTTAGGGCCAGGAGGAAGGGTCTTTCAATAAACCAAATAATCTCTAGAGGGTTAAGACATGTATGTGTTCTGGCTTCTTTTGTGATTAGTTAGTAGCTTCATGGTTTTAAACCACATTTGGATGCATCATGAATTATAGGTGACTTTTCAATAATAACTGAGTCAGCCTTCTAATTAATTGCAGGTACAAGGGAACTTACAGTTATGGTTCTGAACTAATTTTAGTTTTGGGGATTGAAATTCTAGAGACACAATTTGAATCAGAAAGCATCTAGAAGCTAGGGGTAAACAAGTTGTAGCTTCCCAGGTGGCACTAGTCGTAAAGAACCCTACTGACAGTGTAGGAGGCAGAAGAGATGTAGGTTCAGTCCCTGAATCAGGAAGATCTCTGGGAAGGAAATACTACAGCCCTCTCCAGTATTTTTGCCTGGAGAATCCCATGAACAGGAGCCTAGCAGGTTACAGTCCATGGGGCCACAAAGGGTTGGACAAGACTGAAGTGACTTCAGTCAATCCAAAAGGAAATCAGTCCTGAATAGTCATTGGAAGGACTGATGCTGAAGCTCCAATACTTTGGCCACCTGATGTGAAGAGCTGACTCATTGGAAAAGACCCTGATGCTGGGAAAGATTGAAGGCAGGAGGAGAAGGGGACGATAGAGGATGAGATGGTTGGATGACATCACCAACTCGATGGACATGAGTTTGAGCAAGCTCTGGGAGTTGGTAATGGACAGGGAAGCCTCGCGTGCTGCAGTCCATGAGGTCGCAAAGAGGCGGACATGACTGATTGACTTATCATGTCAATCAGTGGAAATTAGACCAGTTGTTAAATCAAGGCCATCCATTGTGGTAGGCATCTTTGTCCTCTAACTACTCCATGGGTGATAATACTCCTGTTCTTCTAGTAACCTCATTAAATATATAGGCTTTCATTTCCTAAGTAGTATATATTTAAAGCTGCAATAGAAAGTTATATTGTTCACAGTTAGCCATACTACAGTGTTTTACTAAGTTCATTTATTTTAGCTGGGGCAGGTGTTGGCTCCTACCTGATTGAAGTCATCCTTTTGTGATTTTGAATTGTATAGTTTTTATTGAGGACTTATTGGTTAGTTAAAATGAAACTTAAATTACTTTTTGAAGGAAGTCTTGGCCCTGCTTTGAGTCATTCCCTTGCCTCATTTGTAATGACTGTGAGTCCAGCCTCCTGTTCAGGAGTGAATTCTTTAAGCTTTTCACAGAGGAATGTCAATTCTGCTGCCTTTTTAAGGGATCCTTAAATGGCACTTAGCACAGAACAGCTCCCATTCTGGGATGAGATGGATTACACAGTCTTGATCTAATTGCTTATCAAAAGTCACAAACAGTCAAATTCATGGTGTATTGCCTGAGGGCTATGATCTCTCCATTTGCAGATACTAGCAAAAAAAAAAAAAAAGATGTATCAGTATAATTGAGTCTTTATTATATTCTACATATTGTTCTCAGTACTTTACCTGTTAGCTTGCTTAGCTGTCATAGCAGCACTGAAAGGAGAGTTCGATTTTTTGCTTTCATGAGTCAAAGAGTGTCTTAGGTACTCACCTGAGGGCATAGAGCTAATATGTGGTAGCGCCTGGACATCTGGCCCTGAGGTCTGAGCTCCTGGCCACCGTGCTCCCAGTGTTTTACTTCACCCACAGTGGAAGTGAACTGAGAACAAATCCCTGGGAAATATAAAGAAAAACAGTCCAGTGAAGAAGACTGAGAAAATGATCAGAGAGGTAGGAGAAAAACTAGGGAGACTCCCTGTTTCAAGGACAAAGAGAGTTTTAAGGGGGAAGGAGAGACCAAGGGCATCTGTGCCACAGAAATGCTGTGGGAGGAAAGGTCTAGAAAATGTCTGCTGGACTTCACAACACCCTTAGCCTTACCAAAACCTGACCTCATGGAAAGAGGGAGGGAGATAGAAGCCAGACTGTAGTGTGCTAGGGGGAAATTGAGTGCTAAAGGAATTGGATTCAGCAAGCTGTATTGTTAGAAATGACTTTTCCTAATTTAGGGAGGTTTCAAAATTTTTTTGAAACTGTGGTGCACTGGGGGAAAATTGAGTGATAAAGGGATTGGATTCAGCAAGCTGTATTGTTAAAAATGGTTTTTCCAAATTTAGGGAGGTTTCCTTTGAATTCAAATTCAAAGGAGTCAAATTTTTATTCATACTCTAACTAGAAAAGAGATTCCTACCTTGAGTAGTAGCATGTCTAATCAGTATCTCAAACTATTTGTGGTGAAGGAGCAGTTTTTAAGATTTTTTCTGACTTACTTAAGACCCCAACACCGGTCTATGGACCACACTTTGCAGGGTCCTTTCCAGCTTGAGAATTTGTTGTGAAGCATCTGGAGGCTTGGATCTTCTTGAAAAGCTGATTTTTATCTTCTCTCTTCTTTCCTTATAGCTTTTCATAGTATAACTGTGTTTTTAAACCTTTTTGGTATGGTTTAGAACTTTATTTTCAAAGTTCACTTCTCTCTTTAGCCTTTACTCTGCTTTTATATGAAAAGTGTTAAAGTTTTCTAACTTATGTTTTACTTTCCTGTTGTGACCTTTTTTCTTAACTGATAGTGTTGTATAGGGATATGGGATTTGTGTGTGTAGGGGGGGGTGGGGTGGGGGCATAGACAGCAGGTTGAGGTGGTAGGAGAACATTTCACTTCAGCAGAGAGGAGTATTTTATCTCTGGCACTATCTAAAACTGCTGACACAGGATGATAACCCAAAGCAGACCAACTATTGGTTGGTTTTATTCTCATCTTTTACATTCTCTGCAAATACTGTACCTTCTTATCATCTGTATCTGATACGGATGGCCTGAGTTTTATAGTAAATGTGTTTCAAATCGCTGTATAGCTGCCAGTTAAAATATATTCAGATTGTCATTATCTTCACATTTCTATAGGCTAGTGACTACTTCTCAAAGGCTTTAAAGTTTGATCCAGAAAATGAATGTGCTATCATGAATCGAGCTATTGCAAATACAGTATTAAAGCGATATGAAGAAGCAAAAGAAGATTTTGCGTATGTAGCTGAAAGCTGTCCATTGTGGGCTGCAGTATATTTTAACAGAGCATACTTCTACTGTTGTTTAAAGCAATATGAGCTGGCTGAAGAAGACCTAAGTAAAGGTATATTTTTTGGTAATTTTTTTAGTAAGATTACAATGTTTGAATTGTTTTTAGATGACAAAAGAAGACACATATCAGGTCTATTTGCTTAGATAAATTTACATTAGAATTAATGGTTTTATATATCTTATCTGTAATGTAATCAATATAGATTTGTTTATGTAATAACTTACCGCTTTGGTATTTAAAATGTAGAAAATTATTAGGGAAATCATACACAAATATTGCTCGACTTTCGAAAAAGACATTGCACTGTGTTTCCCGAGTTAATTTTCTTATAAAGATTCACATGTAACTAAATAATGTACATATGAGGAAAAATGTTTTCAAATAGGTAATACTAAAGTATTATTTTTATATTATATACTATTATTTACCAATAATAACTTATAGTAATAATAAAGTATTATTATAATTTACTATAAAATTTGTATTTAAAAAATGAGAGTCTTTTTGAGTGCTCACATAAAAGATACCTTGAAAATTTTTTTCTTTTACAGCTTTGTCTTTGCAACCTAATGATGCTCTAATATATAATCTTAGAGCAGAAGTTCGTGGTAAGATAGGTCTGATTGAAGAAGCTATGGCTGACTATAACAAAGCACTTGATCTTCAAGAACGTGCCTCGGTGGTATGACTACATAGACCACAGATTCTGTAGCAATTTACACAGTTGTTCTTCCAGAAATTGAAACCTGTTTGTTGCTTTTAAAAAAGTTTTCACTATCTTCATTATTGTATTCTTTGTGTTAGTCTTTTATATAATCCTTTGATACATTTTAACATCTTCTTTATATATTAATTATAAAACTTTTAGATCATTTTCTGCAGATTTGTAACAACTCAAAAATGAATTTTTTTCACAAGATTAGAATTTAAATGAGAATGTTTCTCAAGGGCCCTAGTAACACAAAATATTTTCTTTAAGTAAAATAGTTCCTTTAAAAATAATACTGCATGATTTTAGAAAAAGGATCATTGACCTTTTCATCACTACCTAGATATTCAACAATATCCAGATTTAAAAAAATAGAGAGCTGATGACTATAAAGAAATTAAAGTCAAGCACATTTCCTTTCTCCTCCTTTGAACAATATCTGCATAGGTCTGAATTCTTCCTAGTATGTATGTTGTTCCAACACATAAACATGTTTCTCTTTTTCATGTAGCCTCCCTCTCAGGATGGCGCCTATGAAGATTTTGAGCATCCACCTCTTTAATGCAAATTTTATAAACATATATAAAAATCTGTATATACTTATAATTGGCTGCTACTGCTGCTAAGTCGCTTAATTGTGTCCGACTCTGTGCGACCCCATAGACGGCAGCCCACCAGGCTCCCCTGACCCTGGGATTCTCCAGGCAAGAACACTGGAGTGGGTTGCCATTTCCTTCTCCAATGCATGAAAGTGAAAAGTGAAAGTGAAGTCGCTAAGTCATGCGCGACTCTTAGCAACCCCATGGACTGCAGCCTACCAGGCTCCTCCATCCATGGGATTTTCCAGGCAAGAGTACGGGAGTGGGATGCCATTGCCTTCTCCTTAAAACAGCTAGAAATTCTTAATAGAATATTTCTTTAGTGAAGCAGAGAACCCTTTTCCTTTACCTCACTGGTAGTAACCAAGTTTCCTGACTTATACACTCCTTTGGATTTGCTCCACTCAGTTTATTTTCCTTCTGTGTCTCATTCTTCCAGTACGTCTCCAGCTCCTCAGAGACTTGTTTTCACTGTGATGAGACTCTATGGCAAAAAAATACCCCCATCTACTCAGTTGCCTTTGTTTTCCATTTGAGGTACCAGAGTTTCATAGTAGAAAGTTGATTTTAAGTCAGAAGCCACTGTGAGGCTGCTTCACACTCTTTTAAGATAGTTTCCTTGGCGTGGTACTAGGTTCACGTGAGGACTGGGCCACGCCTGGTATTTCAGTGGATGACTCAGCCACCTTTAATAAGCCTCTTCACATCCTCTTGTGCTCTCTTGTCTCCAGAACCTTTAGTCCCAGGCCGGCCGCTGATGAGATCAGAACCTCATGCACCCACTGACAGACCCTCATCCACATCTCTCACCTACAGCCCTGGGGCATCTCTGTTAAAAGCTGAGGGGTGGCCTGCTAGCAGTGGCAGTGCTGGGCCACATACCCCGTGGACATGCAGGGGACCCAAGTCCCTGTCAAATGAACTTTCAATGGTGATGAGAGGAAAAAAACTAGTAAATCAGCTCCTTTCCATCTCTTGGTGAAGTGTTCTGAGATACTCATCTATATAGCCTCTTGTACACCTCACCTGGGAGACTAAGCTGGTACCCAGCTTCCAGACATATCCTGCACTGGTGCTTTTGACTTCCCTGGCTTGCTTGCTTTTGTTTCTCCCCCTGCTTTTCTGGGTTTGCACTTCTTGATAAAGTCATTGCCCAGAAACATTGGCCTCTGTCTCTGCTTTCTGAGACAACCCAGGCTGAGACAATTAGTGATTTTTTTTTTTTTTGATTACACACAAATCCTTATAACGTGAGGCAGGAATGATAAAAACCAAGGACCATGTTGGCATAATGGAGCGAATCATATCTAATGTGCCCAAATGCTGCAGGTCCTGGGTCCATATCCCTCAGGGACCCAGAGTTTCTGTCTGTACCGACCTCCAACCTCTTGCACAAACTTACAGTTTTCCACCTGAGGCCTTTCTGTCAGTCCATACCTCGGTTAAGCCACTGGGCCAGGCCAGGTAGAGTGTTCTATGCCTCACAGTCATTATTTTACTTTTTTACCTATGCCTTGTCAGGTAGCAGGTTTCTTTGCATGAGGAAACTGAGGCTCGGAAGGATAAAATTATGTGACCAGCTAGTAAATGGTGGAGCTGAAAGTCAGCCTCTATTCTAGTTTAAAAGTCTCTACTCCTCCTGCTCCTTTTCACCTAGAGAGAAATCAAACTCGCCCAGAAAATAATCTTTATCATAGTGACATTAAAGCTCTCTATCTGCCTAATGATTATTAGTACACAAAAAGGACTTCCAGTCTTAAAGAACACTTTTTTTTTTTTTTTAAGAACACTTCTTTTGTACTGGCATATATGTGTATTTATTTATGTCTATGATAGTAGTAAGTATGATCAGAGTAGTAAGATTATCTTGAACTTTTAATTTGAAATACAGTCAGTGGGCAACATTTTACATTTTGCCTTTGATGGTACAGGCCAGATAAGAAAGGTCAGCATGTGGGCAGCAAGAAAGGGGAAAAATAAAGGAAACCTGTATCTGCTAAAAACCTACTAAGTACCAGAAACTCATCTATGGCTTAAGGACATTTTCATTTCACCATTATAAACGAGGCAAGTCTTATTATTCCCATTTTACAGGAGAAAAAATATGAGGTAGAGACATTAATGGGTTTAGAACACCCTTGGTGTAATGTTGTTATCCAAATGTAGTTTTGTTTTTATTTATGTAATATATTCCTTTAAGGTGACTTGCTAGAATCAATTGAATTTATTTAGCAAGAAGGAATTTATAAGAAAAAAAGCATAATTATGAATGTTTGTCCCTTGTTCTACCCACAGAAATCTTTTTGCACCCGTGTTCCTTGTATCACATTATAAGAAACATTGTCCTCTACTTCTAGATGGGTGTAGCTGGAAGACACATCACAGTGAGGGAGGGAAAACATCTAATGCCTCTGCATGAACAAGAGCAGAAGTCGATTTGTGCCTGGACAGACAGATCAGAGCTAGAAGCAATCACCTTGAGCTTTGAGAGCCCGTCTACCTTCTTAGTGGGAAGATCTCACTCTCCGAGGTTCCCCAGTGGCTTAAAAATGTTTTGATAGTTAATCTTTGAGAATCACTGATTTCCAAAAATAGCAGGCTCTTTGACCATCTACTGTGAGATTCCATTGTTCAACATCTCTTCTTCTCCTCGTCCGTCTTTGCCTGGGGAATTTATTCTCAAGAAGACATTTCCTGTCCCCAGGAGGTGGTTTAGATCTTTTTTCTCTGCACTTCCACGGCACTGCTACCTACTGTTTTAGAACACCCTTCATATCTGCAGAGCAACTTCCCTGGTGGCTAAGAGGGTAAAGCGTCTGCCTGCAGTGCAGGAGACCCGGGTTCAATCCCTACGTCGGGAAGATCCCCTGGAGAAGGAAATGGCCACCCACTCCAGTACTCTTGCCTGGAAAATTCCATGGACAAAGGAGCCTGGTAGGCTGCAGTCCATGGGGTCGCGAAGAGTTGGACACGACTGAGCGACTTCACTTACACTTTCGTATCTGTAGATCTGTGTTTAATGATTATCTTCCTCACTAGACTGGAAACTCTGCGAGGGCAAGGATTAGGCCTATCTCATTCACCATGGTGTTGCCAATGGTTGTCACAGTTCCTGGCACATAGCTGGTGCTTCATAAGTATTTGATGAATTTCCCTAAATAAAATGGGAGTCTGGATGGTCACATTGCAAGCCATTATGACCCAACACTGTACTATTCATTTCTGTGATAAAGTGGACATATGTGAGATTCTAGGCATAGCCTCTTAAAGGTCAAAGCGGTGACTGCACTCATCCTCAGAGCAACATATTTAACATCCGTGAGTAGAAGAACTGTAAGATGAATACCCTAGAAAATGAAATTAGGAAAAACCGAGATGTAGTGAATGAGCTCAGTCTGCTGTAAAAATAACAAGTAGGTAGCTTGAAAACAATACTGTCAAGGTGATGAGGGTGAAACGTCTGAAATTATGATGTATTAACATCTTAAGCTAATTACTAATTTTTATAATTGGATGATGCTATGACATAATCAAGCTGTAACCCAATCAAGTATAGTGAATAAAAGCTGTAACAGATTTTAAACTTCCTTTATATAAAAAGAAACTTTGCAGTAATCAAGGGGGGCATGGCAGATATTGAACCTAAAATTGGGGCAGGGAATGGTCAGAGTCCAAACATTCATATGCTTGTTCCTGGCTCTATCTGCTGAACTAGTGCTCCAAAGAGTGGATAGGAACAATCGTTTGACTTCTTTATAGTTAATCCCCATAAAGTAAATGGATTGTACCATTGTCATAGTTTTAATCCACTAAACCATTAAGGTAATTCAGCTCCTTCTTTTCTTTCTGCTTCTATGCTAGTCTAGAAACCAGTGATAATTTGACTTTCATTATGTAGAACAATATTTATAAGTATAATTCCACTTTATTGTAACATATAAAGAATATACCTCTTAAATATATTTTAAAAACCTTAAATTATTTGAATACACCAGGCTTTAACACTGAGTACTTGTGAAGAATGGGATTGCTAGTGAAGGGTTTTTGGTCAAGGGTGTGTGGGAGGTTTAAAAGAAGCTCAGTTTGAATTTTTAGTGGAGGCTTCTGCATTTTCTGCTTTGTTTAAATCATTGAGTGTGTCTTGGCTTTAGAATAGGAACAATATAAAGTAATGTCCCCCACCCACTAAATTAAGTAGCTTATTTGCAACAACATTTATGACTGTAAAAGATGAACATTGCCTTTTCCTCTGGGTGTCTATAGTGAACTTCAAGCTAGAGCTGGCCTGCAGGCTCCCTTTATAGAGTTCAGCTGGTTGAGGCAGGTCCTGCTCAGGAAGCAGCTCAGGTCCCTGTTTCACCATCACCATCTCTTGGGAAGAACTTAGTCTTGAAAACATCTTTTTCTGCTATACAGATGGTATGATCATGAAGAAGTGAAGTGAAGTCGCTCAGTCATGTCCAACTCTTTGCGACCCCATGGACTGTACCCTACTAGGCTCTTCCGTCCATGGGATTTTTCAGGCAAGAGTACTGGAGTGGGTTGCCATTTCCTTCTCCAGGAGATCTTACTGACCCAGGGGTCAAACTTGGGTCTTGGATCGAACCCGAGTCTCCTGCATTGTAGGCAGATGCTTTATGCTCTAAGCCACCAGGGATTTCCCGGTATGATAGTCACTTATATTTCCAAGGAAACTATAAAATTTGCTGTTCAAACATGTGAGTCAATTGAGGTCTCTTATCTTCCCAGCAACTATAATTTTAATTTACTTGCAAAAGTGGAAGATATTAGTTTTCAGGTATTCATGTAGTGATTTTGCTTTACTTTAGAGCTCGTCTCTGAAAGTAGAAAGATCTCCAAAGCCTCTGATGAGAAGAAGAAAAAAAAAAAAGCACTGAGCTTTGCTTTAATATATCTATCAAACTTCATGACACAAATTATAATAGAGAAATGAATCTTAAGAGGCCAGTGGTTTATGCTGATGCTACTTGTAATTTTATAGCCATCACTTAAAAGAAAGAAATCTCTAAGTGGAAAAAAGATCATTTACATTCCAAATATAAAAATGTTCTTTAATCTTACTTCAATTGGTTAATAGGTTAGACAATTCCATTTATTGTTACTATATATATATTATTATTTGATACTTTAAAGTATGATTTTTTTTTTCTTGTGTGGTTCAGAGACCTAAGGGATAGATCCATACTTATGTTTTAGAAAACATATCTTTTTTTATAACCTTCCATAGATGATCTATATAAGTCTATAGATCAACTTGACTTATACTTAAAAAAACAAAAGGTAACTGGGAGTTTAACTTAATATTTTATATGACTGTTACACAGTAGTAAGTGTTTTCTTTTTTTAAGACAGTTATAAATAACAATATTCTGAAGTTATTAGACTGGGAGACTGCCATTTGAGTATGTTTGCTTTATAAGTTACAAACAAATCTGTCTTTTTAATCTGAAGACCATAATAAGAATTTTAGTGTCTAAGTTAAGGTGATTTATTATATTACACAAAAAAATAGAGATGAGGTCTTCTTCCTTAAAAATGATAGAGCAATGATTATATTAATGTCTTGGAGCCCTATTCAGGAAATTTCCAAAGTCTGTAGTACAACTCTGTGTCTTTGAAATGTGGGAGACATCTCAACACGCTTTTCCAGGGTATAATTTCCCCTGAATAATGTATGAGTTGGGTACTCGCTCTGCAGTGCTTTCTCTTCTCCACTGAATGCTGGCTTCTCTAGTATTGCATCTCCTGCTTTCAATTCCCATGCTGTGTGTTTACTATATTGGATCTCTGATGGTGAGTAGACAAGGTGAGGCGAGGTGGAAATGTTGGAGAACTGAAGGTCCTTGGCAATCCAGAAAATAGTTCCTATACACTAAACTTTTTTAGTGTAGTTTGGTTTTGGAAGTGTGATTTTTGTATAGAGCTTTCCTCTAGGGTTTCTGAACCTGGGATGTTTTTAACATTAGGAAATAAGTGGGTAGCCAATGCATATTAATTTTACTGGAGGAGTGTCAGAGGGAGAGAGGAGGGAGAAAGTTAAGCGAGTTAACTGGAAAGTAATTTATTACTATTACTTTAAAGAAATGTTTATTGACTTACTTGTTACTTGGCTGCCCTGGGTCTTAGTTGTGGCATGTTGCAGTGCTTGGACTTCTCCAGTTGTGGCTAGCAGGCTCAGCAGTTGTGGCATGTGGGCTTAGTTGCCCTGTGGCATGTGGGATCTTAGTTCCCTGACCTGGGATCAAACCTACATCCCCTGGACTGGAAGGCAGATCAGGGAAGCCCCCTGGAAAGCAATTTAGACATAAAAATACAGCAAAGTCATGGAATAGAACTTGAAAAATTCACATGAATCTTTACAGTAAAACATAAGACTTGGAGACATCTCTCCCTTTGGGGTGGCTGCTCTGGGGTGTGCCATAGACCCACAAGGGTTAGCATCTAGCCTCCTCTGTTGCTGGGCACTGGGAGACAGCAGCAGCCTCCAGTAGCACAGGGCTGCAGCAACTGAGGCTCCTTTCATAGTGGGTGTCCGTGAGCCCATTTTACAGATGGGGAAACTTGGTTCCAGAAAGGTTAGATGGCCCACAGAGGCTCCACACTTAAGGGAGGAGCCATAAGACAACCAGAGGAATTTGAGAAACACTGTTTCTGGAATACCTTAAAATGAAAATACCTATAAAGTCAGATATAAAAGGCTGAAGTTCCTCTTGTTTTTTTTTTTTTTTAATTTTGATGTAATGCACGTTTGACTAACTTGATGAGTAATTCATTTCTCAAAGTCCTTTCAATGATATGTGTATTTTTATTTGATGTTTTAAGTGCCATCTTCATATCTACTTGGATCCATTCTATGCTTTATAAACTATGTGGAATAATAAAAGCACATAAGTGATTACTCAAGTGTCAAGACTGCTTCTAAATGCTCTACATGTTAGCTCTTTAATTATGACAACCACCCCATAAAATTATTATGATTAACATGCCCATTTTATAGATGGGAAAGCGGAAGCAGAGGGAGATGAGGTAATTTGCTTAAAGTCACATCAATTAAGCGGTTGAACACTCTGACTCCAGGGTGTCTGTTCTTCCCTCCGACTTTAAGCCATGTGAGGGAAGACAGATACTGAGGCCCTGCCCTCTTCAGAGGAGTTGCCTGTCAGCAGCCTGCAGGTTTTGGGGAGATCTGTGCCCCAGAAACTCAGTCTCTTGGCACCCAGAAATAATATGGTTTCTTGAGGAACTCCATGTTTTATCTTCTGTTTGGAATACCCTAGACCCAAAATAAGCATCTCAATTTTGTTTTAAAATAAGGAAGACTAAAGGATAAAATTCAGCCTTAAAACCTAGTCATTTTCCTCACTATGCTCTAGGGTTGTAGCTTCTTTGGAGCCTAACTTTTATTTTCTGCAGATTAAGTCTCTCTGAGACTTATCCCTGGAAGTTTACAGGAAAACGGAAGGACCCTCTGAGAGGAAATGACTCTTGTCTCTAAACAGAACAAGACTTTCAGAGTAATTTCTGCCATTCAGCTCTCCTGTGATCCACAAGCAATAAATGACAGTCTTTTAAAAACGGCAATTGCTTATCGAATTCTTGGGCGTCAGGCAAAGAACTTGAACGATTTCTCTACACTTGTAATGTCAAGCGGAGTCATACTCGGAGACCTCTGTTATAAAAGAGGAATTGTTTATGGCTATTGAAAAATCCCGGTGGAACTGTCCATCACACTTTATGAAATGTGCGAGTTACGTAGGTATCAGCTTTCTGGATCTCATTTTCTTTCCAGAGCATTCAGAATCAAACCCTTTCCTTACTGGCTGCTTTCATACTGATAGACAGAGAGCTGTTTCCTTTTTCTTCCTTTCCTGTTTTTGTTTACTCTCTCCACATACTTTTTTCTTTCCTTCATCTCCTGTTTTGAGACCATACTCTTAACTCACAGCTTCTCAAAATGGGGTGTATAGTCCACCTGGGTCAGAATAGGCTTGAATGCTTATTAAAAATGTGTCTTTCAGGCCATTTCTCAGTTGTACTAAAGCAGATTCTCTAGGAAGCACCCAAGAACTCTGCATTTCAATAAGCTCCTGAGAGAATCCTATCCACACTGAAACAAAGAAGATCTAGTCCAGGGAGTTTCCAGCTTAATTATGGAAGGCTTATCACAACAGATTTCTAGGGCCTGGTCTGGAGTTTCTGATTCAGGAGGTCCTGGGAGGGGACTGAGAACTTGCATTTCTGTGGAGTTTCTGGGGGCGCTAATGCTGCTGGTTTGGAAACCCCACTTTGTGAACTCCAGAGGTTGAGAAGCTGCAGTCTAATCTTGGAATCTTTTAATAAAACTTGCTTTCAAGCATTTTGGTTGTAGAAATTAAAATGTTAACGAAACCCCCAAAATGTCTCTCTGTACCTCTGTGGGGCCATTCCTCACTTTCCACATCTGCCTGTTCACCCAGCTCATCCTTCACAGGATGACTCCCACCCGCTTAGGAAGGCCTGAGTCACACAATTGTGAGTCATCTCTCCAAGCTCTTCACTTGTTCAAGGACACCGGCTCCCTTCTCCCTGGGTATACAGTTTGTGTTTGAGGGAAGATGTTTCATCTTTCCTACTGTACCGTTAACTCCTTAAATACAAAGTCTGTGCCCTTTCTTAGTTTGTTTTGCTTCACGGGGGGGTGCTTTCTTGACGTGCAACAGATGTTTGATTAATGAATGAATGTTTCAGTGGGAGAAGTGAAGTGAAGTGAAGTCGCTCAGTTGTGTCCGACTCTTTGTGACCCCATGGACTGTAGCCTATCAGGCTCCTCCGTCCATGGGATTTTCCAGGCAAGAGTGCTGGAGTGGATTGCCATTTCCTTCTCCAGGGGATCTTCCCGACTCAGGAATCGAACCCAGGTCTCCCGCATTGCAGGCAGATGCTTTACTGTCTGAGCCAGTTAGAGCCAGATGGGTTTATGTTTTATATTTTCCATTTGAAGGATCTGTCTTCACAACAGTGACAGTTATTCTTTAATTTAGCTCAGAAGGTAGGTCGTGTTTGGGATAAGCATCTTTATGGTAAGATATTAAAATTCAAGGAACACTCTAGTAAGGTGCTGAGCCTTTTTTTACTGGTTTCCTAGAAATAATCCTCTACTCTGGCTACAGAAACTGCGGTTCCTGGACCAACAACATTGGTCTCACCTGGGAATGTATCAGGAACCCAGGATCTTGGGGTTCACCCCAGAATCAGAATCTATAGGTGTTTTGTCCCTGTGTTCAAATTTGAGAAGCACTGCATTACTCAGAAGAATTTCCTTCTGACTGAAAAAAAGAGTACTTAAAAATAGTGACAAGTCAGTACTGGAATTTTTGTTATTGGTGATTGTAAGTTTGTTTAAAATTGTTTTTTTTTTTTTTTTTAAACTAGATGTGGTAACTGGGAGCTCTGCTGTGGGTTTGTAACCATCATCAAAGGTTCTTATTAAATGGACTTCATGTTATGCTAGATACTGTTAAACAAAAGTAATGAATCTGACATTTACCACAAAAAGACACATCATTGATGTGGGTAAGCACCTGTTGAGACACAATTAAACACATGAACCCTATAGATGCAGCATCAGTACAACATGAGTGAATTTGTTTTTGAAGTTTTTGTTATTATTCACCCTCTATTAGCCAATGTCTTTGATTTGAGAGTTTTCAGAACAAGCTTTTTTTTTTTTTTTTTTAGCTGTTTGGATATAGAGATTTGGTATTAAACAGTAAGCTGCCATAATAATAAAGGCATCTTCTCTTTGACTTTCATTTATAGCATAACTCATGTAAATGAGTCAGGCATCAAAGGCATAAAAACAGTCTTAAATAGTCAAAAGTAAGGGAAAGTGTTTAGGTGCTTGTATTAAAATGTTTACTCATAATTTAGGGTTCAAAGTTTGTCATTATTATCCAAATACAAAACCATTCATTTAGCTTATTTGAGATTACTGGACTTAGAATATTGATTTTCCTGCTCCCTTGTGAATAGATTATGTAATATTTAATGTGCGAGGCTTCTGTGGGATATGAACTTTCTTGGTTAACAAGGTCTCTTTCCTTTTATAACAGTTGTGATTCTCAAAAGATTCTCGTTAGTAAGGTCAGAGTGGCTGCTCTGAAAACATGCTCAGTAATGGATGAGCAGATCAGCAAGGCTATGGAAGGAGTTTCTGAGCTTTATATGTCTTGTTCATTACTGTGCTCTTTTTCATTTCTCTGGGAGGTTTTGTGTGACATAATTTAACCAAAGAACAGTGTCATCAAAAAGGTATTTAGGATATGGATTACAATGCTGGTTGTAAACATTCTGCCCTCCCAGGCCTGAGAATATTAGAACAAGGGAATATAGCAGTTAATTATAAAAATCTTTTTCCATTTTACGTATTATAGTGTTTGGATGAATTATTTCTTTACCATTGAAGACTTTACTTTTAAAGTCTACTTACTAGTTATATCATCACTGTTAAACTTCTAGCACATAATAATTAATATATTATTCATAATAATTTTGTTTCACTGATGTTTTTATTGGAAACTGTGGGATTGGAAACATCAAATGGGTGCTACTATTTCAAAATACAGTATGACCATGGTCATTATGAGCAGAACATGATAATACCCATCTCTTCTTAATGGGAGAATTAAAACATCTCCAAATTCCATATGCACTTTCTAAGTTACATGAAAATTAGCATTGTAAACAGTCAAGTCTCCTATAAGCTATATTTCCCCATGGGGAACCCCGCTTTCTCACTCTACTTCCTCTCCTCAACATAAAAAAATTAGTCCTGAATTCAGTAGTAGACAGCAAAGCATAGAGAAGGCATTTGATACATAGTTATAGAAATAAGTAACTTAATATTGGGGGGGAAATTTGACCTCTCAAAACAAAAAATGGAATTTAAAACATGAACATAGATGTCAGTAAATTCACAGCAAAAAGTCAGACCTTACTGCCTGGATATAGAACGTAGTCAGGTGTCATCAATAATAGTCAAGTGATGTGCATTTCACATTAATGTTAATGTGGTTTAATGTTCATAATAATAAACTTCTGCTCACCCTGTGTCAGTTTTCTAAATTGAAGCAAATTTGAAGTAAGATACGTTTGTTCCCAGAGATGAAATAATTTAAAAGACTAAGGCAATTTTTTTTTCTGAAGTGCATATCTGGACTAAGGTTTAGAATTGCATGTCTGGAAAAACTATTCATAATCTGCTTTTCTCTCCTTTTCTTTTATTTTTGCACGTATTTATTTTGGCCAGCTGGCGAGACAGATCTTTTTCAGGGGCTCAGCCTTCCAGTCTGAGTGTGATTCTCCAAAACCAATCTTTGGATCAAATTCCCGTCTTACTCGCTCTGGTGTCTGAACAGTGTTGATGTCACGGGGGCATGGCGATCCAGTTGTCTGTCCCAAATCCCTGGTGATGTGCCAAGTAAAGAGCTTAGCTAGGAGGCCACAGGCTACCCTCCCTCACGAGGGGAAAGAGGTTGCCGTACAGGCCTTGGGCAACCTGTCTCACTATTGCATCTCCTATGTCAGCTGATTACTATGAAAGTAGATGCAGGGGTCCCCAGAAAAAAAATGGTTCCCCTTCCTAGCATGGTTGTCACCTTGTCTGGTTTTGTCCATCCATCTATGGGCTCACAAAAGGTTAGTTCAGGGAGGCAGGGCTGGAAAGTTATTCTTGCTCTGGCTTTGTTATTCCCCCATGGCATTGGTTCTGGGGGAAATGTAAAATTTGGTTCCATTAAAGGTGGAATTTGTTCTAATGAGGTTTCAAGATTTGGGGCTAACTTTGGGCCCTGTTCATCCTAGTCAGTCTTAGAGATGACCCTCCTTCTCAGAGATTCTGAAATTCCAGACCGAGGCATCCCGTGAGAAAGCCAGGTGGGATCCACTGCCTGGGAAACAGTGCTCCCTTGGAGTTGGAGAGGCTCAATGCGGGGCTTTTCACTTTTGTGTCAACTGTAGCCTTGGAACATGAGCCACAGGTGGTTTACCGGGTTCTGTAGATAACATCAAGGACCTGAATTTGAGCAAACTCTGGAAGATAGTGGAAGACAGAGGAGCCTGGTGGGCCACAGTCCATGGGGTTGCAGAGTTGGACACAACTTAGTGATCGAACAACACAAATACCTCACTCTCTCGTAATCTTGAATGTGGGTATCTCAGGTAATGTGGTCATAAAATATTCTACTATCAAATCCCTTGAGCTCCTTGCTCTCCTTCCTTCCATTGTGGTCCTTTACAGATTAAGTGACCACTTTCATCTTTCCCTACTTGAGATGGACGAGGCATCATGGTTAGCAGAAAGGCAATGGATCTGGTTGTTAGAGATAGGTTTTCTAGTTTCGTCTACCAGTTGTGTCAGCTTAGCTGCTCTGAGCCTGTTTTTAGGATTGGGTCTTCAAGTCCTGTCTAGCCTTTGAAGGTCTATGGATTTGATGAGAATAGAATTACCTGCTCAGCCTACCCAACTGGGTTGTTGTGGGAATTAAAGGAGATCATATTTATGAAACCACTTTGTAAATCCTCTACAAAAGATTAAGGAATGTGATACTATTAATTCCTTCTGAAGAATCAAAATAGCTTGCAATTTATTTCTAATCTTCAAGACTGTGTATATATCTTTTGTATTTGGTCTTTAATGATGTGCACCATAATGCAAGACAAATGAACAGACTAATCTCTTTCCCCCTAGATGTTACTCCAAGTCATTCTAAAGCAAGAGGTTGGAGGGAGGAACTTTGTTTTTTTTGAAAACAGAGGTCAAATTAATCCCAGGTACACAGGGTTCTGGACTTTTTTCCTACTCCTTTCAAAGTTCTGAGAAGCAGGTGAGTTTACTGTTTCACTCCAGAGATTGGTTAAACAGAGCTGGGGACTCAACATAGTATCTCCCCCAGGTGGAGAGAAAAGTGCTGTAGTTCAGGACAACCCATAACTAGGGGCCAGTGGGTGGCAATGGCAGGAAGTGTACACACTCAGAGACCCCAGAAAAATAATGATATGGTTTGTACCTGGCTGTCACTGTTGAGACACAGCAGCGTTAAACTAGGTCATCTCTCCAGTTGTGATGGTAAAAGAATATTTCCCATTGTTCCAACTCACAGGGTGGTGTAGAAGCTAAAATACCTCCCAAGTATTTTGTATATCTCTAGCTTATCTATCTATCTGTCCCTATGATTGGATGCAGCTTTAGAGTACTATAGAAAAAATGAGAGTCCTCTTTAAGGGTACTGAACTGAATTCTTCATGCACAGTGGTTCTCTTTCCAGTTAGCCTGTATGCTCTTTGAGGACAGAACTATATCTTAGACTCTTTTCATATTATCTCCCCTACTTTAACAGCGTCAGACCCAACCCTTGATCTATAGCAGGTACTTGATAACTTCTATAGATGAAGAGAGGGATGCTCAGACAGAGAGGGAGGAGCCTTGAGATAGGAGGCCCCATTCTTACTCCTACCTTCTTTTATGTCCTTGAGTTTTGAGCATATGGTTAAAGTTAAAGCTTAACCTTGGTAAGGTTAAGCACTGTCCTTACAACTACTAATGAAACCTGGTAAGGTGTGCAAAGTGCTCCAGGCAGGTGAATCCCAAAGAAATTGCCTACCTTCTGCCCACTCTTCATGTGGTGAATTCTAGATCACTTCAAGATACTAGCCTATTAGAAGGAGGAGTCATCAAAACTGACTTTTAAAAAATCAGGCTTCTGGAGAGTGGTGCAGATCAAAGGAAGGGGACCAGCAGTGTTTATAATGGTACTGAAATTTAATTTCAATGCTGACCTTTTATTTGACATTTTAGATGATGCTATGGATATGCCCAGTTATTTGTTCTTAACATATTTTCCATCTTTTGAGGGCACTAATCTACTTATATTCAAAGTCAGTAAAAGAATAAAGTAAACTTTGGGCTTAAAAATACCTTTTGGAAAAAAGAGTTCATTCACAATAGCAACAAAATATGCAATGCATATGAATTATCTTAAGCAATATTTAAGACTATGAAAAGGCATAAAACTACAAAAAGGTAAAAGAAAATATGGGAAAGGAAAATCATGTTCCTAGATGAGAAGAGTTCTGTGTATATGCATACATGTGCTAATTTCCCCAAATGTATGAAGTTACAAATTCTGTTAGGACTTGACAACACACTTCTAAAGTTCATCTGGGGCTTCCCAGGTGGCTTAGATGACAAAGAATCTGCCTGCAATGCAGGAGACCGGGGTTTAATCCCTGGGTCAGGAAGATCCCCTAGAGAAGGGAATGGCAACCCTGTCCAATATTCTGGCCTGGAGAATTCCATGGACAGAGGAGACTGGTGGGCTACAATCCATGGGTTCTCAAAGAGTCAGACACAGAGGAAGACAACAGAATGGTAAAGACTAAAGATCTCTTCAAGAAAAATTGGAGACATCTAGGGAACATTTTGTGCACAATAAAGGATATAAATGGGCACGATAAAGGATATAAATGGCAAGGACCTAACAGAAGCAGAAGAGATTAAGAAGAGGGCAAGAATACCCAGAAGAACTATACAAAAAAGGTCTTAATGACCTAGATAACCATGATGGTGTGGTCATTCACCTAGAGCCAGAAGTTCTGGAGTGTGGAGTCAAATGGGCCTTAGGAAGCATTACTATGAACAAACTAGTGGAGGTGATGGAATTCCAACAGAGCTATTTCAAATCCTAAAAGATAATTCTATTAAAATGCTGCACTCAATATACTAGCAAGTTTTATGCCAGCAATAGAGAAAACAACAGTGGCCACAGAACTGGAAAAGGTCAGTTTTCATTCCAATTCCAAAGAAAGGCAATGCCAAAGAATGTTCAAACTACTGTACAATTGCCCCGAAGGCAATGGCCCTCCACTCCAGTACTCTTGCCTGGAAAATTCCATGGACGGAGGAGCCTGGTAGGCTGCAGTCCATGGGGTCTCGAAGAGTTGGGCACGACTGAGCGACTTCACTTTCACTTTCATTTTCATGCATTGGAGAAGGAAATGGCAATCCACTCCAGTGTTCTTGCCTGGAGAATCCCAGGGACGGGGGAGCCTGGTGGGCTGCCGTCTATGGGGTCACACGGTCGGACACGACTGACGTGACTTAGCAGCAAGGTAATGCTCAAAATCCTTCAAGCTAGACTTCAACGGTATGTGAACTGAGAACTTCCAGATGTACAAGCTGGATTCAGAAAAGGCAGAGGAACCAGAGGTCAAATTGCCAACATCTCTTGGATCATAGAGAAATCAAGGGAATTCCAGAAAATTATCTACTTCTGCTTCATTGACTACACTAAAGCCTTTGACTATGTGGATCACAACAAGCTGTGGAAAATTCTTAAAGAGATGGGAATAACAGACCACCTTACCTGTCTCTTGAGAAACCTGTATGCAGGTCAAGAAGTAGCAGTTAGAACTAGACATGTAATAATAGACAGATTCCAAATTGGGAAAGGAGAATGTCAATGCTGTATATTGTCACCCTGCTTATTTAACTTGTATGTAAAGTACATCATGTGAAATGCCCAGTCTGGATGAACCACAATCTGGAATCAAGATTGCCAGGAGAAATAGCAACAACCTCAGATACGTAGATGATACTACTCTAATATAAGAAAGTGAAGAACTAAACAGCTTCTTGAAGAGGGTGAAAGAGGAAAATGAAAAAGCTGGCTTAAAGCTCAACATTCAAAAAAACTAAGATCATGGCATCTGGTCCCATCACTTCATGACAAATTGATGGGGAAACAGTGGAAACAGTCAAAGACTTTATTTTCTTGGGCTCCAAAATCACTGGGGACAGTGACTGCAGCCATGAAATTAAAAGACGCTTGCTCCTTGGAAGAAAAGCTATGACAAATCTAGACAGCATATTAAAAAGCAGAGACATTGCTTTGTCAACAGAGGTCGTTATGGTCAAAGCTATGGTTTCTCCAGTACGGATGTGAGAGTTGGACCATAAAGAAGGCTGAGTGCCAAATAATTGATGCTTTTGAACTGTGCTGTTGGATAAGACTCTTGAGAGTTCCTTGGACAGCAAGGAGCTCAAACTAGTCAATCCTGAAGGACATCAACCCTGAGTATTCATTGGAAGGACTGATGCTGAAGCTGAAGCTCCAATACTTTGGCCACCTGATGCAAAGAGCTGACTCACTGGAAAAGACCCCTGGTGCTAGGAAAGACTGAGGGCAGGAGAAGAAGGGGAGACAGAGGATGAGATGGTTGTATGGCATCACCAACTCAGTGGACATGAGTTTAAGCAAACTCCAGAGAAGGCAATGGCAACCCACTCCAGTATTCTTGCCTGGAAAATCCCATGGACAGAGGAGCCTGGTAGGCTGCAGTCCATGGGGTCGCAAAGAGTCGGACACGACTGAGTGACTTCACTTTCACTTTTCACTTTCATGCATTGGAGAAGGAAGTGGCAACCCACTGCAGTGTTCTTGCCTGGAGAATCCCAGGGATGGCAGAGCCTGGTGGGCTGCCGTCTATGGGGTCGCGTCAGAGTCACGGCTGAAGCGACTTAGCAGCAGCAGAAGATAGTGAAGGACAGGGAAGCCTGGCATGCTGCACTCCACGGAATTGCAGAGTCATACATAACTTAGTGACTGAACAACAACAAAGTTCATCTGGAAGAATAAATTATTCACATTGGTGAAAGTTTAAAAACTTGAAAAGACTAAAATCTATGAGGCTGTGGAGCCATGAAAACTCTTATACACTGCGAGTAGCAAAGTAAATCTATCACCACTCTGGAGAGCAGCATGAGGCCACTCAATATAAAGTTGGAGTATAAATCCCACAACTCAGATCAGTGTATATCCTCAAGAAATATCTACATATATATGTATAACAGGACAAGAATGTTCATAGCAAAAGAAACCACATAAAGCTTCACTCAAAAAATAATGGATAAATAATTTAAACGATACATCCCATTCATACCATGGAGTATTTGGAAACAATGAAAATGAAAGACTATAGCTACACATAGCAGTTGCACGAACTTCACCAACATATTGTTGAACACTATCAATGTTAAACAAGTTTAGACATGGGTGTACATAGTAAGGATATATGCCTTATATAGATATAAATATTCTATATGCCTTCTAAAGTGAAGTGAAAGTCATTCAGTCATGTCCGACTCTTTGCGACCCCATGGACCATACAGTCCATGGAATTCTCTAGGCCAGAATACTGGAGTGGGTAGCCTTTCCCTTCTCCAGGGGATCTTCTCAATCCAGGGATCAAACCCAGGTCTCCCATATTGCAGGCAGATTCTTACCAGCTGAGCCACAAGGGAAGCCCAAGAATACTGGAGTGGGTAGCACTCTAGAGGATCCTTTCTAGAGGATCTTCCCTACCAAGGAATCAAACTGGGGTCTCCTGCATTGCAGGTGGATTCTTTAACAAATGAGCTATGAGGGAAGCCCATATGCCTTCTAAAATGGTTTAAGATTTCCTGATATCTTGGAAATGTTAAAGGATAAATAGGCAGAATTAGCACAAATTCTATTGGAACAAAACAAGCCAATCATGAGGCCCTCACCATACCATATCTGACATTACGAGGTGTTACAGTGCTAAAATAAAATAGAAAAAATAGAAAGTCCTCAAGCTGGTTTATTTATCTATTTAAAAAATGGGTGCATAGTTAAATAGGGGAAACAGAGAAAAGAGAATGAACTTTTTACCAAACAATGTGGGACATCAAGACTGTTTGCAAAACACACAAGGACAAATGACTGCTTTACCATCACATGCCAAAATAAATTCCAAATAGATTTAAAAAAATTGAAAAGTCAAATGTAAATTCATAAGAATAATATAAAAATTTGAATATTATGTAATTTTGAGTGTGCTAGATTTTCTAAATCTGACAAGTCCAGAAATCATGAAAGAGAAAGGTGGATAGATATGACCATGTGAAAATTTAAATGACTGTATATAAAAAATACTATAAAAATTATAAAGTGGAACATATTAAATTATATTTGTAAAATATATAAATATTTGTTAAACATAAAATGAGCCCCATTCCCCATAAAACCCCAATCATATGAGTTTTAAAATGGGCAAAGAATATAACTCAAAAGGAAAAAAATGAATGAATAATATGCATTACAAATAATTACTCAAATAATAAAGTTAATATTACTATCTAGTGTTCAAGAAAATGGCCACTTTCATTCATTGCGAGAGGGCAGTTAAATTGTTCTAAGTTTTCTGGATTATTTGTCAGTACTCATCAAAGCCCTTTAAAATATGCCTATCCTTTGACTTAGAAATTAGACTTTTATAAATGTGTCAGAAATGATTAGAAATGTAAGCAAATATTTAGACAGCATGCCCATAAACATTCTACTTTTAAAAGGAAAAAATTGGAAACATTTTAAATCGATAAAAGCATATGCTGCTCCTGCTGCTGCTGTTAAATCGCTTCAGTCGTGTCTGACTCTGTGCGACCCCATAGGCAGCAGCCCACCAGGCTCCGCTGTCCCTGGGATTCTCCAGTCAAGAACCCTGGAGTGGGTTTCCATTTCCTTCTCCTATACATGAAAGTGAAAAGTGAAAGTGAAGTCGCTCAGTAAGCGTCCAACTCTTCCTCGATAAAAGCATATAGGTTAAATGAATTATCGTCTATACAATCAAATGTTATTTCTCTATTAAAAACTATATCATAGCTTAATTTCATAACTATAAGAATATATACAACATCATATTAATAATAATCATCATCTTTGAATGGTGGGATTAAGGGATTAAACAGTTTTCTTTACATTTCCTAAATTTTTTTTCCCTACATTTGTGTAGAAAAGAGATGTACTTTCTACATTTCTGAAAAGAGAAAACAAATTATGTTGAATTTTTAAAGTCTCTTCAAAATTTTGAAACTATAAAGCAATTCTGAAATTAAAAGCAAATATTCATAAACTGCAGCAGGAGTCATGGAAACATTTTCTATAAATAGAGATTATTACTTTTGATTCCAACTAACAGGCTCAGATACGCAGACGACACCACCTTTATGGCAGAAAGTGAAGAGGAACTAAAAAGCCTCTTGATGAAAGTGAAAGAGGAGAGTGAAAAAGTTGGCTTAAAGCTCAACATTCAGAAAACGAAGATCATGGCTTCTGGTCCCATCACTTCATGGGAAATAGATGGGGAAACAGTGGAAACAGTGTCAGACTTTATTTTTTTGGTCTCCAAAATCACTGCAGATGGTAATTGCAGCCATGATTTCATGGCTGTAAGTAAAAGACACTTACTCCTTGGAAGGAAAGTTATGACCAACCTAGATAGCATATTCAAAAGCAGAGACATTACTTTGCCAACAAAGGTCCGTCTAGTCAAGGCTGTGGTTTTTCCAGTAGTCATGTATGGATGTGAGAGTTGACTGTGAAGAAGGCTGAGCGCCGAAGAATTGATGCTTTTGAACTGTGGTGGTGCAGACTCTTGAGAGTCCTTGGACTGCAAGGAGATCCAACCAATCCATTCTAAAGGAGATCAGTCCTGGGTGTTCACTGGAAGGACTCATGCTGAAGGTGAAACTCCAATACTGTGGCCACCTCATGCGAAGAGTTGACTCACTGGAAAAGACCCTGATGCTGGGAGGGATTGGGGCCAGGAGGAGCAGGGGACGACAGAGGATGAGATGGCTGGATGGCATCACCGACTCAATGGACATGAGTTTGGGTAAACTCTGGGAGATGGTGATGGACAGGGAGGCCTGGAATGCTGCGGTTCATGGGGTCGCAAAGAGTCAGACACGACTTAGCAACTGAACTGAACTGAACTGAACAGGTCCTGGGTAGATATCATGAGTTATGACCATTATTCCCATTTCATATTCTAAAATGTGCAAAATAAATATGTTGAGCTTATCACATATTTAATGCCTTATAATAGACTCTCAATATCTATGGGCTATTACTATTATTTTTACATAATAAAGAAAATACTCCTGTAGAAAAGGATGTTTTCACGAATTTTCAGGAATGAGGGTGTGCATTAACGACTTTATAAATTACTTGAGGAAATTAAGAATACTTGCATCGGGACCATGGGCTGTGAAAGAAGCTCCCACTCTCAGAGGCGAGGAGAGACTGTGGGGCAGCCAGAAGGCCTTCCTGGAGGATATGCCTCTTGTTGGTAAGGCTGGCTGAGAACCATTTTCTACATAATAATTATTCACTGTGCCGGCCCTACCCCTCCTTCCAGCCAATGGATGTTCCTAATTATGATTGACACAAGCTATTATTCAAGAGGTTTTACTCCCTGAGCCTATAGCAAGCTGGTAGCCTGAAACGGTGTTTTGGGCAGTACAAAAAAAAAGTTTAGGACTGAAAGCTGATGAACCATCTTCTTGCTTGTATATACTACTGAATATTATTGTAACAGGAGTTAATGTAAAGTATCATGATTAATCTGGCCCTGTATTCGATACTTTTCTTGGCTACTAAAATAAAGATTAATTTTCCTGAAGTAATCATCAAATCTCTCCTACTAAGGAATCTTTGGTGAGTTCTCATCACTTTATACAGAAAATCTGACACCTTGACCTGGGGCACTCAGCCCTCCATTTCCTGACAGTCCCACTTTTCTGACCACAGTTTCCTCTATTTCCTTTCCTGTACACTACTGCCCAGACAATGGAACCACCTGCTTTTATTTTTAAGCATGTGCATCCTTTCCCTTCTCAATACCATCACTCAGATTATTTGTCTTTGAGAATATGTTCTGCATTGCCTTTGCACACCCTAATTTCACCTCAACCCTTAGCTCCTATGCAAAAATCTTTCCAAATTCTTCCAGCACAGAAATCATCTCTGTCTACCACCTGGCCAGTGCAGACTTTATCTGTGACTATATAATGACCCATTTCTAATCTGTATTGTGGAGATTTGAGTGCTTATAGCATTGATTAGTTAAAGCTTTTAGATGGCCAAACTGAAGTCTAATTATTTTTGTTTTACAAAGCACTTTAATCCGGTGCCTTGAAATATAAACATTTGTTGAGTGAATGAATGAAATGCCTAAACATGGCCCAAGGCACTATATCTCTGAGTTCCTCTGTGTGTAGTGGAGGTAACAACTGGTGGTTAACAGGATAGCACATACTTTTGGTCTTGGTCTCCATCGCTGTTGTAGGCTTCTGCTTAGGTTCCCTTACAGTCTCACAGCAGGGCTTACCAGGTGGCGCTAGTGGTAAAGAACCCACCTGCCAGTGCAGGAGATGTTAGAGACAGGGGTTCAATCCCTGGGTTGGGAAGATCCCCTGGAGGAGGGCATGGCAATCCACTCCAATATTCTTGCCTGGAGAATCCTATGGACAGAGGAGACTGGCAGACTACAGTCCTTAGGGTCGCAAAGAGCCAGACAACTGAAGCAACTTAGCACGTACACAGAGTCCCACAGTCAGTTCTGGGGGTCCTTGGGTACTGTGTCAGGGGGATTCATGAACAAACCTTGGTGACTGTTATTTCAGTGGCTGCCATCTATTTCTCTAAAGCTCTGCCTTTGGTAACTTCTCTGCCAGAAGCTTCTGTTGCTGACTGAATCCCTTTGGGGGAACCTCACCAAGGCAGGTCCTGCAATGAGTCTCCATAATGTATCTCATCGTGGGCTTGACTGCAGCCAGGGCTGGCCTGCTCCTCTTCTCTGCCCCAGCGACATGGTATCCCACCTGCCGGCTTCTTTCATTTATCCTTTATTATTATTATTTATCCTTCTCTTTTTATTATAAGATTTTTGTGCTCACAGTAAGGAGTCTGAAAAATAGAAAATACATCAGTCATCTACTTCACTAATCCCTGCAGCATTTTAGAAGCAACTGGAGAATTCTACAATGAGCAGGTTCATTGAGAAACATCTGAGGAAGGAGGTTTACTGTAAACCAAGTAAAGTGTGGCAGTCCTCTACATGACGAAAACGGCGACAGCCCCATCACCGGCCTCCACTGTGGCTTAACCTTTTGTTTTGCGTCTCTCCCGCACTGACGATGGCCACCCTTGGCACATTTGGAAACTAGGCCTTCAGGGCAGTCCCACAACTTCACTGAGCTGAGTATAGAACTTGTCTCTTCAACACCCCAGTGAAGTAATGAACTATCATGGTGGTTGGGGGGTGATGGTAATGGGGAGACTGAGTCCCCCCGCTGCAGGTAGGTCACCACCAAAAGGCCTCGTCCTCCTCTATGACAAAGACAGTGGATCCTTTCCCGTTTGCACTTCATTTTCTTTGAGCTGCTGCCCTCTCTCCTATGCTGGCAAGTGTATGTGTTTGGCAGGGAGGTTGGCAAGCATTTCACAAGACAGTAAAGGTTAAGGTACGGTGGAGGTTGTTTAGTGCAGAACTGTAAATATTTGGTAAGGGTTTGTGGAGCTGCTTCTTTTGATACCTCTAATCCACCGAGACAGAAATAACTTCAAAGCCATGCCTGGTCTGACTTGGTCCTCAACCAAAGGAAAAGATCAGCTACTGCTCAAGTATGTTTTCACTTACAGCCAGGCAGCCTGCCTTAGCAGGCGTCCTGGAGGATGAATCATCAGTTAATTGTCTCTGGGCACTTGTACCTCAACAGGGCAGGAGTGGAGCTGCATGAATAAATGTGAAGGAGCCTTTAGTTTACACCGTTCCATGCCGTCAACAGCGGAATGAGAAGTGAGGTTTGCAGTCTGTTCAGAAGGACGGGCTGAGCCAGCTCTCCTGCCCAGAGTGCGGCAGGCTTCACTCAGTGTGGCTGAAGTGGCTGGAGAGCAGGGAAGGCACTCTACCTTTTGGGTTTGTCAAGAGATTTCAGAACCTCGGATGTCCCGATATTCCTGTGAGGTATGGGTGTCTGAGGACAAGAGGAGAGGAGAGGGAATGGGAAGCTACCCTACAATTACAAGTGGGTTTGGGGAGTTCTGCTATGTATTTTTTTCATATTTTAAATTTCTGTAAGCAACTACTGTGGAATCAAGCTCCTTTATTTTCTTCCATCTCTAAATTTTACCCTCATTTTCATCTTATAAAGTCTTATTTGTTCCCCAAAGCAACATCACCAACGGACAGGAGTGACCAGAACACATATTGCCATCTCTAGGGAGAAAATGGCATACATGACCATGTCTGACTAGTGAACACTCAAAAGTGATCAGAGACATTTTTATCTCTTCTAATTCTTCCCAACATCACATAACAATTTAACTCCTATTATTACTGTTAATCTCTATAGCCAATACTAGGTGTGTGCTTGCTAAGTCGCTCCAGTGTTCAACTCTTTGAGACCCCATGGACTCTAGCCCACCAGGCTCCTCTGTCCATGGGATTCTCCAGGCAAAACTACTGGAGTGGGTTCCCATTTCCTCCTCCAGGGGATCTTCCCCACCCAGGGATCGAACCCGCATCTCACTATGTCTCCTGCTTGGCAGCCTGGTTCTTTACCACTAGTGCTACCTGGGAAGCCCCTCAGGAAGAAGTACCCAACACAAGGTACTTCTTACCATGTCTTTTTGATGAGAAGCAAGTATAAATTCTAATCTTTCATGTTTTATGTCTTAATGTTAACATCATATAACTTGGCAGCTGAAGAGGCTTTAGAAACTTTGGAAGCTTTTGGGTTGAGGTCAGCTTCTTCCCCAGCCAGTGCTTCCTGGGTTTGAAGTTGAAGTTTGAGGCCTGACTGCAGCCTCCCAGCCACTTTCCGAGAAGAATCATTACCTGGGGGATTCTCACAGTTCCTCAGTAGAAAAAGCACTGAGCCTGCACTGGAGCTCACAGGGGACAGGGGGAAGCATGAAATTATGGATGTTGATGCAAGAAATGTTTCATCAAGGAGGATGGGACCAGATTTATATCTTTGAGTTTAAGAAAAAAAGATTTGATGTAAGTTTGTGTGATTTAACAAAAGAGGCAAATGGGTCAAAGGCTGGTATAATCAATGTATGCTAGGAGTTTGAGTTCAGAGAATAAAATCGTCAGATTGCTCCAAAAGAATGTCATAAATTAAAAATGAGACTTGAGCTGGTTTTTGAAGGCTGTATCTGGGAATACAGTCTGGGAAATATATATATGTCTGTGGGGGTGGCACAGAGTAGCCAGCTGTTCACCAACCGCGTGTCCTCTTCCTTCTGGACATGCTATTGGATTATATCAGATGCTGTTATGGGACTCAGTTCTGCTGTGTGCTCCTCCATGCCTGACCTGTAATAACCTCCACTCAGGAGTCTCCCTGTTCTCTCTTCCTCTGGAGCCACCCTGGAAACCACGTGTAAAGGGTTGTAGGGCCATAAGATGGAAGGATCTCAAATCCCAAAACTATCACCTGGAGGAGAACCACCTGCCAGGTAGGAATACATGTTTTGGATTTTAACTGAGCAAGGAATAAAGTTCTCTTGTATTAAGCCACTGACATTTTGTTTTATCTATTACAGCAAATAGTGTTATCTAGAAGTGAAAGACACATTTGTAGGGCAAGAAACAGTTGCAAAAGTCCAGCAAGAAGGGCTGGAAATGGGAGTAATTAGAGCAAAGGGTAAAAAAGTGAGTGGTGGCCAGTTTATGGAGGACTTTATTTCCAAGAAGAAGTGCTTGCATTTTCATAACATTATTCTTCAAGTTTGTATTTTCACATTAAAAAAAAAAACCACTTTACGTTATTTAATTTTTTCTTACAATAGCCCTAAAAGTGAACGTCTTAGTCGCTCAGTTGTGTCCGTGTGTAGCCCACCAGGCTGCTCTGTCCATGGACTTCTCCAGGCAAGAATAACTGGAGTGGGTAGCCATTCCCTTCTCCAGGGGATCTTCCCAATCCAGGGATCGAGCCTGGATCTCCTGAATTGTAGGCAGATTCTTTACCATCTGAGCCACCAGGGAAGCCCACAGTAGTCCTATGAAGCCTATATTAATATCACATTTTATAATGATGAAATTTAGGCTTAAAGCAATTAAAGTTACAAAAGTTATTCAAGCAAAGAACTAAGATTGGAATGGTGGTGATTGATCCCAAGGCTGCACTCTTTCTGTAACCGGCCTGATTCATACGGCCAATCAAACTTCAGAAACTGCCGCAAGCAGTTGATGTGCTCAAGACAGCATCTAAGGAGTTTTGTTTCCGAAGCAGCTTTTAGGATGAATTAACAGAGGAGTGATTCCAATTAGTGAACTTCCAAGTTCAGCCAGGGAAATAAGAAGCTGGAATGAAGATGATGGCAAATGAGAAGGAAAGGAAGGTCAGGGTGAAGCTTTAGAGGGAAAAATTCATTTGCAGGACCTGGTGCCTGGGTGTGAGAGACACTGAGGCAGAATTCGACACTCTCCTCTTAATATTCACGTGTATCTTGGCATGTGTGTCAAATGGAGGGAAGGCCCTGGAGGAGTGAATTTGCATAGGGACGTTAATGTTCCTTGGGAGGAGGACACCTGTGCTCCTTTGGGTGATGGAGGAGGGGCATTTATTCCATTCCCAGGCTGTGGTCTATATCCCAGGTGGAGGGAGAAGCAGAAGGTAGAAGCAGTGACGATGTTTTCATGAGAGATTTTGTGAAATGAGGGGCACAAGTCAGGCAGTTTTTTTTTTTTCTCTCAAAAAGGCATTTTATTCAAGACAGGCAAAGAATTAACAAGGATTAACACTGGTACTTTGCTAAAATTCTTGAGTTCTTGATTTGAGTCCTCTTCTTTTTTTTCTTGATGAGTCTGGCTAAAGGGTTATCAATATTGTTTATCTTTTTGAAGAACTAGTTTTTAGTTCTGTTGATTTTTCGCTATAAATGCACATTTTTGGTCTCTTTCATTTACTGCCGCTCTTATCTTTATGATTTCTTTCCTTCTCCTTTCTTTAGCTTTTGTTGGCTCTTCTTTCTCTAGTTACTTGAGGTGTAAGGTCAGGCTGCTTCAAGGCCCAAGAGACAAAGCGGGACAGGGAGCTGGCATGAGTGGACCTCTGGCATTTTTGTTGTAGAACCAGCATGGCTCAGACCTGAGAGTGCTGGGTGGGAGGGTCGGGGTGGGGGCGGTGGTGGAACGTGCATCTTTTAGCAGCTGGTGTGTTTTGCAGATTTGGGAGCTTGGGGATAGTCCTGGGACAAGAACGGCATCCTCTCAGAAGGTGTCAGTAGTGGGGCAGGATCTGTGCTCATGTGGAGGGAGCGGGTGCAGACTTCCCATCTCTAGGAGAGAGGCAGGGCATCTCAGGAGCACCTGGTTTCGGTGAGGGGCCGTCCCTGCAGGTGGGGACAACAGGCAAGCGAACTCTGAGTGATTGCTATTGATGTGGTTCTTTCCAAAGGTTGGTGAGCCCTGGGGACATGTTGGGTCTCACTGGGACCCACACTGAGAATAATAATGTATAATTTAACGAAGAGATGTGCACGAGATAGGATCATTTAAAGATTGAAACCAGAACAACAGAAATGTGCTTATTCATACAAATGTAACTTAATCCTTACCTTTTTAAAAGCTTCTTATTGTGCCTTGTTACTTGATGGGACTTGGTCTGGCAGCGTTCTGGGTGTTTAAGAGGTTATATTTTCAGAAAATAAGGACTTTTTTTTTTCTACTTGAATGTTTCAAAATGCTTTCACGGTATGCGAAGAAAGCCACTTGATTAAAGCGTTTGCAGTTTACATTAAATCCTTTTCTTCTTTGCAAAGAATTCAAGGTCCTGGCACAAACTAAAAGGGTTAAACTACACCTGGCCCTTTCATTGTGTCGTTTCACGAGCAGCGAATATTCTGAGTAAAGTCCAAAATGTGAGTCTTCATGCGAGTATTTGGTAATTTCTGCCCTCCACGCTTCTCTGCACCGTGTCCCACCCCATGCATCTCACGATGCAAACTTGTTACTCATTTATTAAGCACTGCGTGGTGATGAAGCAAATTAGTGCTTTTGTCACACCTCCATTAGTAGAAGAGGGAGAAAACCTGTAGAGACTAAACTTTGGCTCATTCATCTGTTCTTCCTTACCTCCCCTGTTCCTGCAAAACTCACAGACCAGAAGCTGCCGGTGAAGCTCCTGCGCTCTTCTGCTCCTGGGCGGGGGTATTTGAGATGCAAATAGAAGGGGCTGGCTCTTTAAACACACAAAAGCCATCTATACATCGAGTGAAGATGAGCCCATCCTACGCCACACGCTATTATTTTTCTTGCTTTGAGTGTCATTACCGCAGGCTTCTGCCTCGCTCCCATTTGTCATCCTTCTCAAATAAACAGCTCCCACGGGAGACGGAAGTGGTGCGGCACCCTCTCCCTCTAACCACCCCCAAGCCCAAGCAGCTCGGCTTATTTTGACAGATTGCTCCATTAAAGCAAGTCTGTTTACTTAAAAACAGACAGCCAGGCTTCCTTCCATAAACGCCAGCAAGAGAGGGACAGAGCTGTCCCTTGTTCTCAGATCTCAGCCCAGCTACTCTGCGCATTGTTTCAGGCTTTCTGCATTTTGGACCGGAGGCTGGAGGCTGGCTGCCCAACGCAGCCGCCTTTCGCAGGAGTCCTTCCTGGCCGCTGCCCTGCGGAGGGGTTGCCTCATCCCGGCACCACAGCAGGGGCCAATGTTATTTTTTTGGCAGGGATGCAAAGCAAACGGAGATGCGGAAGGAAAAGTTTGGCAGAGCATGTTACACAGGCCCAGTTCAACAACCGCCTAATCAGAATTTATGTTTTGCTCATTCGTTTTATCTTTCACAATATGCTTTAAGGCAATGATAGCACAAGTCATTCACTCATTCATCAAGGAATTCTGGAGTGCCTACCCGGTGTGCCAGGCACCAGACTCCATCGACAGTGAGAATATGGCACAGAAGAAGCCAGATAAAAATCTTCACTCTTTAAAAATATATTTTTTTAAAATTTACTTTTATTTTTGGCTGTGCTTGGTCTTCCTTGCTACCTGAGGGCTTTTTCTGGTTGCAGGGAGCCAGGCTCTCTGTTGTGGTACAGGGGCTTCTCACTGCAGACGCTTTTGTTGACGGCAAACAGGCTCTAGGTCAGGCGGGCTTTAGCAGCTGTGACTCACCAGCTTAGTTACTGTGAAGCATGTGGAATCTTTCCCAACCAGGGATCAAACCTGTGTCCCCTACATGGGCAGGCAGATTCTTAACCACTGGACCACCAGGGAAATCCAAAAATCGTGGCTGTTTTGGAAGCAATATTCTGTTGGAAGAGGCAGGAAAAAAAAAAAGCATATTTGGCACAATGTGGTTAAACATAAAATTATAGGTTCCCACATATTTCATAAATCAAGTTTGAAATAGCTAACAATAGCATATGATTTTACAGTTTATCATTTTTTTTACATGTCAGGTTAAATCATAGGCAATTTCATAAGTTTAAACTTCGACATCATCTCATCTGATTTTGATAACTCTGTGGTATTATTCTTTATCCTATTTACAAATGATGAAAACGTGGATTATGTAAGCCAGAGATCACAGACTCACCTCAAACTCGGGTCTCGGGCAGAACAGCAAGGAGAGCAAAACCAAAACCATGAATCCAGTGTGTCGCCATTATTTAAAATAACACTGGAAAAACAAAAACTCAAGGTTAATAGTTGTTCTGGCAGCTCTCACGTGGAGAGGGATTCAAGGAGTTTCACAAATGTCGCTATTGTCACGTTCCCCCAGTCCTTTCAAACTTTGCCTCTTGAGTGACACATGCTCAAGGAAACCCTGCGACTGGAACGTGGTTCGAGCAGTGTAGAACCAGCGTACACGTCCTGGCTTACAGTGAGATGTGGTCAAAAGACCACAATGTTTAAAATTCCCATACCAGCCTCTGAGTTAAATCTGTGACTAGAGCCGGAGACTACGGTTAATGAAAGGGAACTTGGAGGAATGTGGGTGCTGCCACCTCTAGAAATGAAAAACCCAAAGCTCCCTTCTTATTCCAGGCAAAGTTCTGCGCTGAGGAGAAACTGCTGGGAGTAGAATCCAAACTATGAATAGAAATAATGATGAAAAAGGAATGAGAAGTTCTGATGAGAACGGGAGAGGGGAAACACAGAAAATATGTCTCAGAAAGCTCAAGGCTGTATATTGATATTTATCTCTTCAAAATATAACATGAGAGGGAATCCTAGTGCTATGAAATTAGAAAAGCTATCCACTCAACCCTCCTTCCTAAAAGTAGAGTAAAACCTCTGAAAAAATGAGCAGGAGAAAAAGATTGGGAGTGAATCAATACAGAGTTATTAAAAGCAGGGAAATAAGTAGAATAACGTCCCCACTCAATGAAAGATTCTAGAAAAATATTCCCACAAAGCAGATGACAATTGTAAACGAATATTTCAAAAAAAGCTAAAAGAAATGGGTAGGAATTATGAGAGAACAACAGGAATCAGAATTAGGAAAACTCAGGAGACACTGGAGAAAGTGACATTTAAATGTGAAACAACAGGATTCACAAAAGAAGTAAAGATAAAAGAAAAAATTTCAGAGCTAGAGAAACTAGGAGGAAAACAAGAGAAAATAACCATCATGGATATTGCTTAGAGAACTAGAAGAGGGGAAAGGGAAAAAAATTAAATATCAATCAGAACAAAGAACTAGAATTTGACACTGATAGGATTAGCAAAGAAGATCCAATATACAGGTGGTAAGTAAGTGAAGTCGCTCAGTTGTGTCCGACTCTTTGAGACCCCATGGACTGTAGCCTACCAGGCTCCTCTGTCCATGGGATTTTCCAGGCAATAGTACTGGAGTGGATTGCCATTTCCTTCTCCAGAGGATCTTCCCGACCCAGGGATCGAACCCGGGTCTCCCACATTATAGACGGACGCTTTACCATCTGAGCCACCAGGGAAGTCCATACAGGTGGTAGGTATCCTCAAAGAAGAAAACCAAATAAGTAGAGTACAACAAATGCTAAAGTTTATAATTCATGAAAACTTTCCTGAAATCAATGATGATTTCAAGCCTCAGATTAAAAGCAAAAACTTGGGAAACTGACCTCTTTTTAGAGGTCAACCTTGATACATAATCTAGTAGGCATATAGGACTTGAAGGAAAGGAAAAAACTTCAAGCTATCCAGGCTAAGAGACAATTCATGTATTAGGGAAAGGAAATAAATTTTCATCAGGTGGTTTGAGAGCAATGTGTTATGCCAGAAAAACAATGATCTAACAATTAGGATACTGAAGGAAGGAAAATGTAAGCTAAGGAGTTTATATCCAGCCAAACAAAATACAGAGTTCAGACCTGCTGTCATTGCCAGGCCAAAAATGAGGAAGCAATGGTTCTGTGAGTTCTTCTTCAGGAACCTACTGGAGAATGTGTCTTAGACAACCACAGTGACCAAAGAGGCATTGACACAAGGGTAGTGGAAGTTACTGGATGGATGATATGGTCCACTAAAAGGAGGGAAAACAAAAAGAAGAATGGATGGGATCCAGGAAGCAGGATCTAATACCAAAATGTGGAACAAAACAATCTGACAAATTCTCCTTTGTGGAAAACTGTCTTCAGAATTCAGAAGGGACGTTTTATAGAGGTCCTGGGGTATGCTTAGTCAGATGGTCAAAGTAAAGTAAGCAAAATAAAAAAAAAGGGACAATTCTTAATTCTGGAATAAATAGAAGGTTTCAGTTCAGTTCAGTCACTCAGTCGTGTCCAACTCTTTGCGACCCCATGGACTGCTGCACACCAGGCCTCCCTGTCCATTGTCAAATCCTGGAGTTTACTCAAACTCTCACGCTCAGAGGGCTCAAACAAACCTTGTGTGCACCAGGACCCAGAGACCCCACAGAGACAAAGTCAGAACTATGTTTGAGTGTCTCCTGTGGAGGTACGGGTCAGCAGTGGACCACCATAGGGGCAGGGGCTCTGGGTGCAGCAGATGTGGGTATGGCATAAGCCCTCTTGGAGGAGGTCACGATTAACCCCACATAGAGCTGCCAGAACTTACACAGGACTGGGAAACAGACTCTTGGAGGGCACAAACAGAACCTTGTGTGCACCAGGACCCAGGAGAAAGGAGCAGTGACCCCACAAGAGACTGACCCAGACTTGCCTGGGAGAGTCCAGGAGTCGCCAGCAGAGGCGTGGGTCAGTGGTGGCCTGCTGCAGGGTTGGGGGCGCTGAGTGTAGCAGTGCCTGCATGGGACCTTTTGAAGAAGGTCGCCATTATCTTCATTACCTCCACCATAGTTTGGTCCCAGGTAAATAACAGGGAGGGAACACAGCTCCATCCATCAACAGAAAATTGGATTAAAGATTTACTGAACACGGCCCCGCCCATCGGAACAAGACCCAGTTTCCCTGTCAGTCAGTCTCTCCCATCAGGAAGCTTCCATAAGCCTCTTATCCTTCTCCATCAGAGGGCAGACAGGCTGAAAACCACAGTCACAGGAAACTAACCAATCTGATCACATGGACCACAGCCTTGTCTAACTCAATGAAACTATGAGCCATGCTGTGTAGGGACACCCAAGACGGACGGGTCATGGTGGAGAGTTCTGACAGAATGTGGTCCACTGGAGAAGGGAATGGCAAACCACTTCAGTACTCTTGCCTTGAGAATGGGATGAACAGTCAGTTCAGTTCAGTTCAGTCGCTCAGTTGTGTCCGACCCCATGAATCGCAGCACGCCAGGCCTCCCTGTATATCACCAACTCCCGGAGTTCACTCAGACTCACGTGCATCAAGTCAGTGATGCCAGCCATCTCATCCTCTGTTGTCCCCTTCTCCTCTTGCCTCCAATCCCTCCCGAAAAGGTAAAAAGATAGGACACTGAAAGATGAACTCCCCAGGTCAGTAGATGACCAATAGGCTACTGGAGATCAATGGAGAAATAACTCCAGAAAGAATGAAGAAGGTTGTACAAGAAACTAAGTGTAATCACAGTATATTACTTGACACAGTATGATACCTAAGTAATATTTATATAGTTATAATATAAACAGTGACTATATTACCAACACTTTCGAGTCTGGCCCCAACAAGGGTCCTCCTGCCTGGTGTCATTAGAACCAATGGAATGAGACCAGGTTTGATTCAGAAGCAAAGCTTTGTTTCTTCCTAAGAGAACGGAGGTGGCTCAGCAAGTAAAGAATCGGCCTACCAGTGCAGAAGAGATAAGGGTTCCATCCCTGGGTGGGAAAAGATCCCCTGGACAAGGAAATGGCAACTGGCTCCTGTATTCTTGCCTGGAAAATTCCATGGACAGAGGAGCCTGGGGGGCTACTGTCCTTGGGGTTGCAAAGAGTCGCAGACACTGAGCCAGCACGCACAAAACAGGAAGGGAATGGAGAGGTCCGTGTTTGGGCTCTAGAGGGCATGCTGTCCCCATAGGCCCCGGGGCGGGGCTGCTCAGCTGGGTTCTCTGCAGGCACCAGGAATGGGGCGGAACTCGCCTGGGTCTGGGGCAGGCGTCCTGCTCAGGCTTTAGATCACAGCACAGGCGCAGCGTCTCTGCAAGCGACCTGCCGCCGCTATCTTGATCTAAGTGCTGTGCCTGGTCGTCGGCAGTCGTTGGCTGTGTCAATTGCAACCCGTGGACTCGGGAACTCTGGTTTGAAGGGCTGGATGTGAGGCCTCTGTGTGTGGCCCTCTATGAACAAGTGAAACGAATCGCAAAGGGAAAGAAAAAGGTTAGCCTGTGTTTTATTACCCGGATTCTACTTTAATGTCCCAGGAATTGCTAATGGTCTTTCTTTGCTTGTGACAAATGTAGATATGATTCAAAAAGTAAGACCGATTATTTTTGGAGAATAATGAAGGGAAGAGATGGCGTGATTGAGTTAGTATCTAATCTGCCACAGAAAAAGCCAATAGTAGTAGTAATGCCAGTCGAGTCCGACTCTTTGTGACCCCATGGACTGTAGCCCGCCAGGCTCCTCTGTCCATGGGATTTTCCAGGCAAGGATACTGGAGTGGGTTGCCAGTTGCTTCTCCAGGGGATCTTTCTGACCCAGGGATCGAACCAGAGTCCCCTGGGTTGGCAGGTGGATTCTTTAATACTAGCGCCACCTGGGAAGCTCAGCTGGGTCAAGTAATAGGATTATATTATATATTATTTGGAAATACGGAGGCAAATTGGAGAAGAAACGAATTCAAAGACATTGCTCCTGAGGAAAAGGATGAGGAGGATAAGAGGAAGAAAGACTTTGTTTCAGTTATAAGCCTTTTAGTCCTATTTACTTTTTAATTATTTGCATGCAATTTTTAACAGCGTAAAGACCAAAACAAAACAAAACACCCCCACAGCCACCAAGGAATCCCAACTTTCAGAGCAAACTGAAGGCTTGTTGGGCTTCACCCAGCAGAGGGACCAGCCACCTCACCCTGTCCGCCCTCTGACTCCCCACCCCTTGCCCGTAGTATAGGGATCCTTCCAGTTTTCTCAAACCCAGAACCAGGAGCACTGATCATAGGATGTGAAGGTTGAAAATGCCCATTAGAGACCACGCTTTGCATTTTTTCCTGATTTTCCGCGAGGGAATCAAGGCTGTTGGTGAGAGAGTGGCTGGCCCAAAGGCACTGCTCCCTTTTCCTGTCTGAACTGGAGCTTGGGTCTCCCGACCAGGTGCCACTGCTACAAAGTGTTCCCTCCTTCGAGTTTATTCTGGCCTGTGTGAACATCTCTCTCCTTGCTGCTGATTCTGTCAGCGTCTTGCTTTTCCTGTCTGGCTCTCTTACCTGTGTTCTGTTTTGAGCTTAATTAAGTTTACTTTCAGGGTATTTGGGCTGTTGTGGGGGTGGGAGGAGTCCTGCGCAATTTACCCTGCCCTCTGCTGCCCTCTGCTGGCGACAGATGGTGTTTACTGTTCACCTTTAGATCTAAGTTACACCAGCCTCATAATGAAATAGTTATTTTTAGCACTTTGGGCTCTAGCTCAGTGAAGAAAATCTTTTCTTTCAGGGAAATAATGTGCCCTCTGACCTGTGCCAGTCTGTGTTGCCCAGTCCAGTTGTTCTAAGCTTCCTTACTTCTTTACCTGTGATCTTTGAACTAATAGTGTACACATTCTATGAGATTGTTAGAAGTGCAGAATCTTGGACCTCACTGAACATATATTGAAGAAGAATCTGCAGTTGAATCTGAAGTGATTCATGTGCACATGAAATCTGGAGAAGCACTGCTCTAGATCAAACTCAAGTAGACTTCAGGAAAGAATTGAGATCAATCTTGTATTGGTGCAGTGCCTACTAAGTTGCTTCAGTTGTGTCTGACTTTTTGTGACCCCATGGACTCTAGCCCACCAGGCTCCTCTTTCCATGGAATTCTCCAGGCAAGAATACTGGAGTGAGTCGCCATTTCCTTCTCCAGGGGATCTTCCCGACCTAGGGATTGAACCCATGTCTCCTGTGTCTCCTGTATTGGCAAGTGGGTTCTTTACCATTAGCGCCACAGAAAGAAATCTTACTACTTGGTAATTATCTCTAATCACTCTAATAGCTGTTCCAGTCCTGTTACCTGGTAGTAATCAATTCTTGCCCAGATACCTTTTTCTGCTCTGTTTATGCCAGGACAACTGCCTACAATAACAGAGAGGAGAAAGTAGCATAATTGGAGTTCTAAGTTTTAAAATTCACAAAATTAAAATTAGTCCATTAAATCAAATGGTAGAAAGGCATAGCACATGGATTGTGCTACAGTATTTTAATCCTTCTGCGTATTTTCTCCTTTCCTCCCACTGTTATTAATAAAAATGTCATATTTTGGCTTTGAAGACAGACTAAAATTATTCAACAAGTTTTTAAAAGCTCTATTTTGTTTATAATTTATCAAATCTCTGTGTATGGCTGAATGGGTACTGAGGAAACATTGATCTGGGGGGTTTTCAGAATGCCAGAAACAGGACATGTTATTAACTGAAGTCTCTCCCATGTCCTGCACAGCTTCGTTCATTCTCAGGCATTTAGTCAGCAAACATTTAGCAAGCACTCACTCTGGGTCCGACACCGTGTTGGTGCTGAGACTTTATGGTAGGTACCGTTCCTGCTTTCATGGATCTTCCAGTCTAAGTCAAGCCATTAAAGACATTAGGATTTAATAAAATTGTATCAAGTGCTAAAAGAGAAAGTTAGGGTGATGGAAGATAGGTTGGTTGGCGTCCATGAAATGAATGACACTTAATGGATACTGGAGTTGGTGAAGAGTAGAGGTAAGAGCATTTTAGGCAGAAAAGTCCCTGAGAGGAGCAGGAGCAGGGTGGGAGCACTAGGAAGGTGACCGTGGCTCCAGCACAAGGATGGAGGGAAAGTCTCCTGAGAGGGGACCTGTGACGTGTATGCAGGTCAAATCTGCAGGGCTTCATAGGACCTGGAACTTAGTTGGGGATTTATCATTAGAACAATGGGAGACACTGGGGAGTTAAACTCAGGGGAATCACATGATATGATCTTTTTGTTCTCACCAGCGTGCTGTCTTTCATACAGACTGAAGCTGACCCTGGATCTCTGGCCCACGGCACCATTTTGGGGAGGACAAGTTTTTGGGTAGAGTGTAGGCTCTATGTCCTTGGGATGGCTCATCACTCTCTCACTCTTTCCTTCTCCACATCTGATGTGTGGTGACTCTCAGGGAGTAAACTGCTGAGACCCAGGTTCTAGGATAGACATATCCCACTGCATCCAGTGAGATGAGCAGGAGCCCTAGTCTCCACCTTCCCCACTCTGCCTATAGACTGTGTCTGTTTCTGTCAACTCTCTGAAACAGGTCCTTGCTTTTTTCTCTCCTAGCCAGCTCCCTGCTCCAAAGTGTCATAACCTCTCTGAAGTTTTCTCCCCCATGAAATATTCTGACTCCATATGAAGTGACGCTTTTTCTTTGAAAATAAGCCTCCAGTGTTTCAAGGTTAAGGATATCTTTCTTTAGGCTTAAAGCAGGCACTGATGTCAGTTCATCCCTGGGTAGAGTCACTGGAAAAGGAGGTTCAAAGGGAGAGTTCTACTTTGGCAAGAAGAATCTCAGAAGAATGATTTCGCTCAAAAAGATTTCCTTCTGGAGGAAGTACTTACACTATTCTAGAGGGAGGAGGTGGATTGATTAGAATCTCTGAAAACTTAGTAGGAGGCATTTATAATTTTATAGCTTTTGAAGAAAGATACTTTTGTATTGGAATATAATTGCTTTACAAAGTTGTATTAGTGATAATGTTAGTCTATTATTGAAAAACTATTGAATGAAATACACTGTTTAAGGTTTCTTAACAGAACTATTTTACATAAATAATATTTCACACAGTACTTTGAAAAATATTTATGTATTTATTTTTGGCTGTGCTGGGTCTTCCTTGCTGCGTAGGCTTTTCCCTAGTTGTGGCGAGCAGACTGCTCATTGCAGTGGCCTCTCCTGTTGTGGAACATGGGTTCTCGGGCATATGGACTGAGCAGTTGTGGCTCCCGGGCTCTAGAGCATGGGCTCAATAGTTGTCGCATGTGGGCTTAGTTGTTCCATGGCACGTGGGATCTTCCCAGACCAGAGATCAAACCTGTGTCTCCTGCATTGGCAGGCGGATTCTTTACCACCGAGTCACCAGGGAACATACAGTACTTAATGTCTGTCTTTGTCATAAGCTCCATGGACAGTCAAGCCCATGGCCATACTAACTGACCATTTGAGTTCACAGCTGAGGCTAGCAGATGTAGTCTTCAGAAATGTCCCAGGAAGCCCAGGAAAACCAGTCTTAGTGGAAAAACCAAAGTGGGTATGTGGTTTTGAAAAGAAGTTTCTCTAAACTCACACTCAGCACTACCCTGGCCACACTAGCACTGATTGCGTTGGGCTGAAGCCAAGAGTCTAATTTTGCAGTTTTAGTGTGCTACCAGTATTTCAAAGGAAGCTGTAAAATCCTCAGTCCTGGCCAACTGTACACTGGTTTATATATTTCTATTTGTGCCAACATAAGCACATGCCATATAACACAGTGAGGGACTCTGCAGCAAAATCATACAATAACGGGTTGTAACGCCAAGAATTCTGAGCATCCACTGAGTGTCCAGGCTCTTCTAGAACTTTGTATGAGCCCTCTTCGCAGGTAGAGTTTGAGGGTGATTTACCCCTCAGCCAAAGCCTATTCAAGTCACATTCTAGGAAATAAAAATTGCCACTTCCCAGGGAGCTGTCATTTCTCTCCCTGTTTCCTCTTTCCCCATCAGTCTTCCTTGAACAAGATCAGCAAATACGGGAGTGAAATTGCGGATCCAAACCACATCCTGAGGATCAGCATTTACCAGATGAAGTTCAAGAAGGGAGGCGAGGGTTTGGGTGCCATGAAAATCCAAAAGGGCATGTCTAGTGGAACAGAAATGTTGTCCTTGCAGCAGATATCTAAGGGCTCTCACACTTTTACTTCTCGGGAAAGATAATAAATACAGTAAAATATGTGATTTTCTTTAGATGGTCTGGATGATTCTTTTGTGTGGTTTCTCTCTGTGCGTTTTGTGTGTGTGTGTGTGTGTTGTTTCTGTGTACAAGAGAAAAATGTGTTTTTATTATGACTGGAGGTAAAAGTCAAGCAGGCTGGAGGTCTTTGCCTTTCCTCTGGTTGTCTCTTCTGTACTGCAAAGTATTTATGGTGGGGGCAGGAGTGTCGCAGAATGAACAAAACTGGGTGAGCTTAAAAAGAAAACCAGGGACAAAGGAAGTGGCTACATTGAGTGTGTTTAAATGTCCTATTTTCTGAAGAGGTGCATGTAATAAACTAACCTCTGAGAGTCACACTCACAGGTTCATTAAATGCCCAGAGCTGGAAAAAACGTGCAGAAATACTTGGCCTATTTCTCACTCTATTCTTGTTCTGGTTGGGCTTAGGAACTTAGACTGTCCCAGTGAAGGAGGAAAGAAAGAGAAGTAAGAGAGAGAATCATATTTAGAATGACAGCATTAAATTTGAAGAGACTAAATAAACTTCAGTGCAAATAAAAGCTCAAGAATTAAAATGACAGCAGTTTTAGAAAAATAAAGAAATGTAAAATTTTGTATATCTCAGTATGTAATCTATGAAATTTATACCTGGTTGGCAGCAACAGCAGTCATTAAACTTCCCTTGTGGCTCAGCTGGTAAAGAATCCGCCTGCAATGCAGGGACCTGGGTTCGATCCCTGGGTTGGGAAGATCCCCTGGAGAAGAGAAAGGCTACCCACTCCAGTATTCTGGCCTGGAGAATTCCATGGGCTGTATAGCTGTAACGTCCTTGGGGTTGCAAAGAGTTGTACAAGTGAGCGACTTTCACTTTCAGTCATTAAACAGAGCACAGAGCCACATCTGTATCACAGACGTCCTCAGGAACACTTTTGTGTGTGGAACTGAAAAACCATCCTAGAGAGTTTCCCAAAACAAAATTGTCTCCCAAGGTAACAAATATTTACCTTCAGGGCACTTACCTGTCAGGCCAGTGGTTAAGATGTTGGTTTTCAGTGCCAAGGCTGAGTTTTTGATCTCTGGTTGGGGAACTAAAATCCCACATGCTACGCATTGGGGCTTTACCTTCAGAAAAGTCAAGGCTAGTAGTAGGTCCTCATCAGTTGCTCCTTTGCTAAAAAAAAAAAAAAAACAACTCATCGTCTGGCATCGGCCAGTTTTGTAATGCCTAAATCTGATACTTATTCAATGTGTGCCTGGTATTGCAAAGCTATAAATTTAAATGTGGTGTATCTTGCCCAGGGAGAGTTTACATTCTAGTCGAAGAAACAAAATGCATACATAGTCAGTAAATGATTAAGGGGTAGGACAGGATATGATAAAGTCTCATTGTGGTACACGTGAATAATAGTAACGTTTATTAACCACCTACTGTGTATGACAGAGGATGAGATGGTTGCATGCCATCACCGATTCAGTGGACATGAATCTGAACAAACTCCAGGTGATAGTGAAGGACATGGAAGCCTGGTGTGCTGCAAGTCCATGGGGTTGCAAAGAGTCGGGCATGACTGAGTGAGTGAATAACAAATGTACCAGAGTCTGAACTGGTTACTCTATATCTGTTAACTCATTTATCCTGGGAGCAATTCTCTGGGTGGGGAGGAGCAGTTATTATCTCCATTTTCAGAAAAGGCAAGGGGAACACAAGATTTCCACCATCACCAGACTCTAAGTGACTGAACTAATGAAACTCACAGTATGGTTCCTATGCTCCCCCTCTAACCTCTGAGATTTTCTGCCTCCCAGAGTGAGAAGGAAGGAGAACAAGGGCCAGCACCATCCGGGTAGATTTTTGGTAAAAGCATGGTTTGAACTGGGTCCAGAAATACTAGCAGGCTCATGTGAGTTGCCAGAAACAGGCTGGAAGGATCTTCCAGCTAGGGGAACAGCGTGAACATGGGCTAGTGCCAGGCAGACTGAGTGGAGGGACAGTGAGAAGCCATGCTCACTTGGAGCCAATGTATTTCATTGGAAGACGAAGGGGCTCAGGGTGACACCCACTTAGTTCACTTCTAGCTCAGTCACTTACTTGTTTGATCAGCTTCTCTAAGGCGCAGTTTCTTCATCTGTCTAATGGAAGGAAATCAGTCCTCTCATCACTCTCTATTACTAGTAACTAACATCTCTACTATAATATCTCTATTACTAACAACTCATCTCTACTATAATATCTCTATTACTACAGTATCTCTGTTAGTAGTAGAGATATTGTACACATAGTCTCTAGTACAGAAATTGTCACATTATACATACACAATAAAAGTAAGCTATTGTATTATGTTAACAACTGTGTTAGCAGAAATGGGAACAAGATACAGAGATGGTTTGGATGGTGGAAGGCTTTGCAAATAGACATGTCACAGTAACAACTTGGGAAGTGAGATCACAAGTTTTTGTGTTTTTCAAACAGGGTTAGGGACCCGCTAATGGGCACTGACTAATTACAGTGGGCAGCAAAGAGTTTGTTTTATTTTCAGACGAAACAGACCATGGATTGATATTTCAGAGAGCACCAAGGGTATTTAGGAATTGTTTTGTGATTCTCTTGATTCAGTTTATATATATATTTGTGTATTTATGCATGTGCAGGGTCACAATATCAAAATTATTTTGTTCTGTGGGTCGAGGTTTAAAAAAAAAAGGTTTAAAAGCCACTGCTTTAGGTGATGCCTTCCTCTGCTAATTCCAGATGTCCTGATAGATAATAACTTGCCAACAAGACCCAGAGCAATTTCGAAATTCTTGACACTGTAGTTAAGTGCAGATTTTAGTCCTCGGCAGAATGAGACTACAATGGAGAGTTTATCTTGGCTTTATCCCATGTGGCTGCAGAGGCACCAAACTGGCCAAGCAATGTGAGGAGAGGAGGAGTTCTTTGGTAAGAGTCACACTTTACTGCTTTCGACCTCAAGAAGCGATGTGGTGAAACTTGTTCTGAACCTGGCTAACAACTTTTATGAGTCTTTTGGAATATTTGTGTCAGTCGCAAACCTCCTAAAGAAAGAAAGAAAAAAAAAAAAACCCCATGGGAAATGATCATCCTTACAGAAGTACTGTTTTCAATTTTGTTAAAATTTTTTTTTTTTCCAAAATGTCTTTTTTCCCCACCAGCAGTACCTTCTCATCTAACCACTTGATAGGTTGGGTCTGCAGCATTTCCTCACTCGAGGAAATGGACATGAGCAAACTCTGGGAGAGAGTGAAGGATGGGGAGGCCTGGAGGGCTGCAGTCCATGGAGTTGCAAAGAGCTGGACATGGCTGAGCAACTGAACAACAGGGAGGCAAGGGCAAGTTCTTAAACTCTGTCAGTCTTAAAGATAAAAATAACAATAACAACAAACAACAAAAAAACCAGGTAAAGGGTGGAAAGCTGGAGGCAGGGGGGAATGTAAAAGATGGTTAATGATTACTAGTTAAGGATGTCAGCCTAAAAGAATGCTGTCCTAAATAGCTTCACAACTGAGATTCCTCTCTGCCTCCTACCACACAGGATGTCTTTCTGTTCCCACAGCCCCCGCCCTGACCTTTCTAAGGGCTACAGGGACTTTGACCCAGCTTCTTATTGGTGCCTTTCTGAAGTTATGTTTCTGTGCTGAAAGGAGAAATTATTCTTGCCTTCCAATTATTCTTGCATCCCAGGAAGTCACTCTGGCATCTCCCCTCTAGTTTCATTTTCCTACCTTGCTGCTCTGCTTGTCCATCAAAGACCATTCCCTTTTCCTCCAGCACAGTGACTTGAGACATTGCCCCCCACAGCCTGTGTTTTTACTTTATAATATATATTCTTCCCTAGGGCTCTCTAGTAATTATTTTGACTTTAGAGTTTTCTGGAGGAGAGTAAATACCAGTATCTCTCAAGCTCCACTTCTACCTACCTAACTGACCCTATTCTTCTTTTGCTTAAGGCCAGGAAATTGTCTCTTTACAATTTGTATCTTGACAATCTTTTTTTTTTCCACTAAAATTATGTAAAACAACTCTGCTTCTAGAACAACTTCCTACTTCCTGAATGTCTAACCTCTTTCCCCTTTCTGAGATATTTTCCAATACTTCTTGTTAATACAGCAAAAATGTAGACTGGATTCCCAAGACTCCAGCTACACCCACTGATGTCAGAAGAGAAAAGGACAGTTAAGGACATGAGATGCTAAATTCTATAGTGACCTGGGCTCCAAGAAGTCTGAACATTTTCAGGTATCTGTTGGGTTGGCCAACAAGTTCATTTGGATTTTTCTGAAAAACTCAGATGAACTCGTTGGCTGACCCAATACTTAGCTATTTGACACTAGCCACTTTCTTTTGCGTTTCTTGATTGTGAAATCATTTTGTGTGAGTGGTGGTACAAGGTGAAACATTCCTTGGTGAAAGATGTTTACCTTCTAACTTCTCTAAATATTGATTTGTTGCACATTCAAAATGTTTTGACTCCCTGATTTGAAGGTGATAAGAAAACAACATGTGGTTTTCTCCAATCTGTATATTTTCATAAAGGAGTACAGCCTATGAGAATAACATACTGTGAAGCTAGAACATAACAGAATGAAGCTGTCATCTTTCTCTTCTACTATTGTGATTTTAAACCAGGATAAATGAGAGGATTTAACATCCCTCAGAGGGATTTCTCACTCTTTTCTCAGAGCCAGTGCTGGAGTCCTTCTCTCTGGATTTACTGTCATATCCACCATCACTTATTGAATGTCCAAGGGGGCCCATCTCCTGCTAGGGACGCTATATATTCACCCCAACGGCTTGAAAGATAGAGATTACTTATCAACATTTTTCTAATGAGGAGAAGCTCAGAGAGGTTAAATGGCCTCTTTTGTGCCAAGAGCTAGCTTGTAAGCCAAGGAGTAGAACGTAGCTCGGCACCTTGGTCTTCAAAGCCAGGACCTTTCCCATTGTTTATGAGCGCTTCCTTTGCCACTTTCGCATTTTCAGTATCTAAAGTCTGCACTCTCCAGGGCTGTAACCACTAGCCACCTGTGGTGTCTATTGCATACTTTAAATGTGGCTAGTCCAAAATGAGATAGTGTATTTCACAAGCCTAGTATGTAAAATGGATCTACAGTCTCATTAATAATTTTAAAATTATAGATTATATGTTGAAATGCTAGCAGTTTATGTACATTGGGCTAAATATAGCTTATTATGACTGTTTTAAGCATATTATTAAACTTAAGTTCACTTATTTCTTTTAAACTTTATAAAAACTTAAAATTACATTCATAGCTTGCCTTACATTTTTGTCAGACAGAGTTGATCTCAGTAGAAGGTGAGAGAACTGATACACTTTACTGTCCTCCATGTTTCCTCACCACAAAGCTGGCTTTGTTGATGACGGCTGTGTGCCAGGCTGGTGAATGTGGCAGGGGCTACTCCTCTGCACTTGCAGGGGCGTGGAGTTCGTTCTCTGCTCAGGGCATCTGAGCCTTTAATGGTCCCTGCCAAGCTTCCTTCCTTCAGCTCAAGGTCAGCGGGTGTGCTGGCTCACGTGCAGACATCCCATTTTCTTGGCTGGCTGTGTGCTACTGTCTGGCACCATTTTACATTGTCTCTCAGCCAGCAAAGTCAACGTTACCTTGTTCCCCTGCAGATCGTTGGGAGACAGCCCATGGGGAGCTTTTGGCTTTAAAAGGCTAAAGGTCTGTGAGTCTTTGGAAATGGTTCCAGAAGCCCCAGGTGAGCACTGTGGTTTGGGTAAAGATGGAAGTATTTTCTATCACCCATCCAAACTGCACACAGACATCTGACCCACCCTACCGTGCATCCTAATTACCCACTGGCTTGACTGAAAGTTGACATCCTACATGTTGGCTTACATATTTTGAATACAATTTTCAGACCCTCAAACAAATTCTGGGTTATGACTTTCTTTGAATGACGAGTAAGAAGAAAATGTAAAAGTAATGTGTTATTTTACTGATCAGGTTGGTGGCTACCTGTGTCAAATCTTTTTTTTTTTAGAATTTAAACCAAATGAAACACTCTCATCATATGTACTTAATCCATTCCATTGGACATTTATTTATTCATTCATTGATATAGCACTTACTGTGTGGTAGGTACCCAGATGATACATGTTCCTTCCCCTCAAAGTACTTTTGAAGACTCCATCTCTTAATCTCCTTATGTTTCTCCATAAATGATGTTAGGGAAAACAATAAGTAAATAAATGTCAAGAAACATTTAACAATGAAATAACGAAATGTAAATAAAAGTTACCTCAGTAGGGGAAATACTAATTAAAATAAGAAAACAAGAACAGATGACACAGCAGAGTAAAAACTGTTTATGAGCTTCCTTGTGGTCAAACGGAAAAGGAAGTTAAGGTTGGTATTGTAATTATTACTGTCTGCAAGGTAAAAGCTTTTCCTACCCCCAAATTTAAAAAGACATTTTTGACATGGGCTGAATTTAGTATCTAGAAAAGTCCCCAACTGCATAGATTTATTTTTAGTGTCCCTTATAAAATCAGAGGGAAACCGCCCTGTAGATTAGTGCTTTTCAAAGTGCAGTGTGCTCGGTCACCTGAGGAACTTCATAAAATGTAGGTCCTGAATCAGTAAGTCTGGGGCTGGCCTGATATCTTGCATTTGTAATAAGCTTCTACTGCTGCTGTTCCATCCGCAGAGTACAATGTGAGTAGGACCAGCTACTGCAAAGTGTACGAAAGCAGAGAATTATAAAAAAATCATGCATATGACATTCATTTTATTATAAGGAAAGGTGCAGTTTCTGAGATGTATTTTGATGTAGAGCCTGGGCCTTTTCTTTACAATCCGATCTGAAGGAGGAATGCTTTTACGTTTCTACATTTTTGGACATTTCCCCCCACCCCCTCTTTTTTTTAAATAGTTATACCAATTTTTAGCACCTAATTTTCTGATGTATCCGAAATAATCAACCAAGTTTTTATAGAAACAACTAATCTCTGTTCACCTACATTTTGATTACTTTTTATAATAACAAATTATGAATTATGACAACAAAATTTAATAGTATAAATAGATTTGAGAAAAAAAAACAAACTGACTCTGGGCAAGCAAATAACTGGGGAAGACAAAAATGCTTGGATTTGTTAGCTGCTAGCATTCAGCTGGCCCTGGGCTTTCCTCGGTTCATTTTCAGAGAGAATCAGGAACAGCTGTTAACCAGCTAGCCGGATAAGTGGAGGTCAACTAAAGTGACTTCAGGAAAGCAGAGGCCAAGAATTCAGTTCTCAGATAATTAGACTGGAGAGAATATATAAAGGCTTGGATGGGCAGCGTGTCCTCCAACAATATTCCTTCAGTGTTTAATCTCGACCCCATGATGTTGGACGGCAGCTGATTCAATACAGTGCTCTCTCGCAAGGCCTGGTAGGAGGCACAATCCTGGGAATCTTTTTTTTTTTTTTTATTCAGAGTAGGGTTCAGGGAATGGTAGCTGCTGACTGAATGGTTCTGGAAAGGCCCAGGTCATCTGAAACAAGCCAGTTCATGAGGATGTTTAGTCCATAGCACTCCTGGTCTCCACCCAGTGACAGCGCTCCCTGAGGAGTCAGTCAAAGCTTTGCTTCCAGAGAGACAGAAGAGGATAAAATATTTTCAGCTCATAAAATACAGAGGATTGATGCCCGGTATGTATAAAGAGCTCCTACAAATAGATAAGAAGAAATCAGATCCAACTGCCAAAGGGAAAAACGTATTTGAACAGGTAATTGACTCCACAAGGTCTCAGGGAATGTAGATTAAAATGAGCTCTTGGATTAACAAAAATTTGAAAGTCCTACAATGGGCAGTGTTAGCAAGGGTGTGGGTTAGTGGGCACGCATACACTACTGTGATTATGTAAATTGATAACATCTTTTTGAAGGGTGATCTCAACAGTATTCATTCAAAAAATGTTTTGAGTGTCTCTGAGGTGCCAGCACTGCTCTATAGACTGGGAATATAGCAGTACAAAAAAGGAAGTTCTGTCTCATAAAGCTTACCTTTTAGTGGCGGGAGATAGACAGTAAACAAATAAATATGTTTGGGTTGATAAAAGCTGAGAAGAAATAAAGTAAGGGATGAGAATGACAGAGATGGGGAGAGTGCTGTTTTATAAAGATGGCCAGGGACACCCTCAGACAAGGTGACATTTGACTATTTGCATCTCTTAGAAGAATGGCATATCAATATGCATAGATATCAAAAGCGCTTCAAGATCTATTGTTTATTGTAGAGCTATATCATGGATATAATTCCTTTATGTTAAAAAGGTGTGTGTGTGTGTGTGTGTGTGTGTGTGTGTGTGTGTGTGTGTGTGTGAAAAAGAAGAGAGAGAAGACAGGCAGATTGTGGCTAGGTCTTACAGAAGGAGGTACAATTTGGAACCACAGTTTATACTTGGGCACCCCCACTCATTTGTGGTGAGGCCTTGGACCCCTTAACCTTTCTAGGAATCAGTCTCTTTATCTGCAAAATGGGACGACTACTTCTTAGAATAGTTGTGAATGATAAATGAGTTGATACACAGGCAGTGCTCAGAACAGCACATAGCTTACTTAGTGCTTAGTAAATATTAGCTATTAAAAGGGTCCTCAGTTCCACAAAATTGAGGATGACTTCACACAAAGCAGGCAGCCATTAGCAGAAGGTGGGACCCTTTGACTTGCTCTTTAGCATCTTGGCATTTCTCAGATATCTATGAAGTCTGAAAAATATTCATTCGGTTATTAATCAGGGTACAAAGGACTGACTGATGTGTGGTTTAGAGGTCAGGGAGCAAGCGTGGGACATGATGGAGTCTGATACAATGGAGCTCAGAGCTGGCTCCACCACTTAATAGCTTTCACCTTTGTCAGCTGAAAAATAAACAGGTCTTCAGACTCCCACGGGAGTGCTGTTTGCACTTATGGAGAGTGGGAAAACAATGGACAGGCTCTCTCTGCTTTGTTGACATTTGCCTTAATAAGCTATAATATTGGTCCTCAGAAAATCAAGAGGTTTAGGTGGCTTTCCAGACTTCTAGGAAATGTAAGTTTGCACACCCGAAAGTGAGTCATTAGCTTTAAAATAAATGACTAAACATTTAAGTTTCTAGAAAGCAAGTTGCAAACTCTGCCCATTGCATTCCTTTGATTTCAAATGGCAGAAATGGGTGACACATTTAATACAGCTGAGGACAAATGTTAAGGGACCCAGCCTGAGGAAGAAGGAACCCAGATTCCCCAGGATCCCACTGGACACCACTCTTCTTATTGCTTCCCCAATACAGTCTCTCCCTTTATCTTCCAGAATAATGTTGCCAAGTAAGTCGAGGTATAGAATGACCCTGCCAGGGTCCCTGTGCATTAACAGCTTTGGGACAAAGCCGGACACATTTATAGGACTCTGTCAGCCAGCCCAGGTCCTGACCTACCAGACCCCCTTGTGTCAAGACAGCCTCAGCAGGGTCTCCCTCCCCTTTTAACTCTTCTCTTCTTTGCTGTCTTCTATTTATTTCCTTCTCTTCATTCAGTTCTTCTCTACCCCCTGTTCTATGCATCTGCTATGTAATTTCTCATCTTGTTACCCATGGGGCATAGTTGTCAACACTGCATCCAATTTTAAATTAATTTTAATATCCTCACATGTGCTCAAGCTTCCCAGTTGGCACTAGAGATAAAGTGGAAGCTGCCTGCCAGTGCAGAAGACATAAGAGACGCGGTTCGATCCCTGGGTCAGGAAGATCCCCTGGAGATGGAGATGGCAGTCCACTCCAGTATTCTTGCCTGGAGAATCCCATGGACAGCGGAACCTGGTGGGCTACAGTCCATAGGGTCACGAAGAGTTGGACATGACTGAAGCAACTTAGCATGCAGCCCATGTGCTCAAAATAGACACAGCCTACAGATGCTGTCTCAGATGGAAAAAGCTGTCATTTACCGTACTAGAGCAGGCTTGATCAGATTTCCACACCCTCATCTTTTTAGGTGCTCCATAGTGTCCTTGAGTGAAGGAGGGCATGGCAACCCACTCCAGTATTTCTTCCAGGAGAATTCCATGGACAGAGGAGCCTGGCATGCTACAGTCCACAGGGTTGCACAGAGTCAGATGGGACAGAAGCAACTTAGCACACACGCAAATATATTTGAGAAATAACTTTGGGGAATGAGTTATAATTTATTGGGAGAAATTAGCTTTAGCAAGGAGAAGGCAGTGGCAACCCACTCCAGTACTCTTGACTGGAAAATCCCATGGATGGAGGAGCCTGGTAGGCTGCAGTCCATGGGGTCGCTAAGAGTTGGGCACGACTGAGCAACTTTACTTTCACTTTTCACTTTTATGCATTGGAGAAGGAAATGGCAACCCACTCCAGTATTCTTGCCTGGAGAATCTCAGGGACAGAGGAGCCTAGTGGGCTGCTGTCTATGGGGTCGCACAGAGTCGGACACGACTGAAGTGACTTAGCAGCAGCAGCAGCTTTAGCAAATACTTAGTAATGTCATGATGGGGGACCAAGCAAAATTTGTTTCTGTCCCTGACTGTTTAAGAATTTAAGCATAAAAGCAGTAGCATTGTTCCTGGTGGATGGCAGCCCCAGAGTTAAACGCTTCTGGTTCAGGGCAGTTTCTCAGAGCTTTCTTGGCTGATGACTGCTGTGACGAATGCTTATGTGTTCTGTTCTCGACACTTAAATTTGCACACGGGGCATAGTGGTCAGGTTATTGAAGAGGGAACGGGAAAGCAGTGGCTTTATGAAACTCATTTATTCTCTTTATCAGGATTGCTCCATTGTTTGTCAACTCAAAATATTAGTGAGGATTTAGGGAAATAATCTTGCTCTCTAATTAGATGAAATTGGAGGCTGATTGCTGCAGCCATAAGTGATCTTTGAGGTGTTACTAATTCAACTAAATCTCAAATGCCCAATTTGTGAAGCCTGTTGATGATATTAGCCTAGTGAAGAAGGGGTGGGGAGATTGGGGATGATTAAGAAAATTGGTTTTGCTCACAACTTAATGATGGTACTTGAGGGTAATGTAAAAAACAATAGCAACTTCTAAATTCAAGATGGCTTGTCCAGCAGTGAGCTATTACTCAGTTACCTCCCAAGATTCAGATCATTAAGTGCTCAGCTACACAAAGAAGAAATAAATTACTAATTAGTGCTGTTAAGGCTAATGTTCTTGTCTAGTGTTGAGACTGACTTGCTGGTGTCTGCTCCATCCTGAGGCCTGGCGTGCTCTCCTCACAGAGTCCCCACATCGTCTCTTTCTGGGGAGCAGCCGCATTGCGTGCATGCATGCTCAGTCGTGTCTGACTCCTTGTGACCTTAGCTGCCAGGCTCCTCGGTCTGTAGAATTTTCCAGGCAAGAATATAGGAGTGCGTTGCCATTTCCTACTCCAGGGGATCTTCCCGACCCAGAGATTGAACCTGCATCTCTTGTGTCTCCTGCATTGGCAGGCAGATTCTTTACCACTGAGCCTCCTGGGAGCAGTGGTAGGAAAGGGGCAAAACAGTCTCCGTGTGATGTCTCCACTTATCTGGCATCAATAACCCAAGCTTCAAGGTCTGGTTATTCTCTGTCTCCATCCATATGGAGTCGTGTCCCGTAAGTCACTTCAGTCATGTCTGACTCTTTGCGACCTCATGGACTGTAGCCCACCAGGCTCCTCTGTTGTTTTCTTAGCCTTTGTTAAAAGAAATTGGCCGTCTAAGAAGTGCTGGGAAGGAAATGAGGGTATGTTGGATATGTATCCTTAAATCTGTTTCTTTGCTTTGTATAATGTCCCCAACATTTATTCTTCTCTCAGAGAGATGCTGGCTTTTTAGGGAGGGCTCATTCTGTCTTATCAGGACAATTCAAAGGAACTGAAAAATGCGTAAGTGATTTGTTCATACGTAGAAGGTAATAAAGATCCAAGTACAAGAGGCTACATGGACCACAGACTCTACTCTGTCTTCTGATGACCAGGAACACTCAGGGAAATTGACAAAAGAGTATGGGTGGATACTTTGGGGCCCATTTAATCAGTATTCAGTCTGATGGGTTAATTTTGGGGCAGTCTCACAGATCTAAAGGGCTCTACCAGGGGCCTACAAGCCAGGGAAGCCGCAGGCTTTCCAAGAATGGAACTGAGAGCAGTTTTAGGAGCAGATGTGTAATAACTAGGCCTCCACTTTTATTAACAAAATCAATTCTGAAGCCTCCAGGTTTCTACTTGGCAACTCCAAAATTCTGAACTCTTGTCAATGCCATTATGATGATTTATGTGTATCTCCATGCCTTAAAAAAAATGTCTCTCAAAAGAGTGGTGGCTTTAATTAAGTTTATTTTAAAATACAAGTGTTGGCCATACTGCTGGATAATAGAAAAAACTTCACCTACTGAGGAAGATCAGGAATGATCTTCAAGGTTATGCAAAAAGGGCCATTTAGACATTAACTGTCCAGTGGCGTTGCTTTTCAGAGAGGACAAAAGCAGGGCTGAAGCAGATGTGCATTGCACGTTGGATCCCTGTTTGAAGGAGCTAAATGTCAAAGGTTACATGATTTTGTATCTGCTGAAAAATGAGGACGATCCATTTCCAGAATATATTAAATTTAAAAAGGCAAGGTGCTAAAATTGTATATAATATGCTACCTTTTGTGTATAACCAGGGCACAAAATAAAAATATACATTTGGTTTGCTTGTATTTGCACAAAGAAACCCTGGAAGGATAAACGAGCAACTAATAAAAGTGGAGGGATGGTGTAGGTGGTGACAGGGTGGGAGCATGACTTCTCAGACTATACTTTTATATTGGTTTGATTTTTTTTTTGGTATTTAAAAAATTCTTTTCCATTATGGTTCATTACAAGACATTGAATATATTCCCTGTGCTACACAGTAGGGCCTTGTTATTTATCCATTCTATATATCATAGTTTGCACCTGCTGTTCCCAAATTTTGATTTTTTTAACCTATCGATGTTTTCCTTCTTTAAGAAGAATAAGTTAAAAGACAAAACCATGATTAGATGTTTTCTGGAAAACTTAGCCCTTAATGAAATGTGGCTGGGAGGCTGTGAAGCAAGAAAACATGGCATTTGGACATAAGCACAGCATGGTGAGGCAGTAGAGAGGTGAGTGGCCTGAGAAACAGGGGACATGAGTTCAGGCCTCAGGCTTAATTCTAACATCACTTAACACTGGATCAGCAAATGGGCTTACTGTATGATGCCAGTCACATTTATGATTAAATATGAAGAGGCTGCCTGGAGTATTCTGTTGAGAAGGATTTGGAGGCCAACAGGGGAGGCTTCTGCAGTTGATGGTGTAGGAGAGGAAGGGAATGTGACGGCCTACACAGGCTTTCTACTTGTCCTTCCTGTGACTCTCTTAACCTCACCTGTGTAAATTTGGGGACTTAGTCTTTAGTCTCTGTAGTTCTAAAATGTTAATAATGAATGAGATACATTCCAAAAAGAAAAAAACGAAGGAGAGTTCAGGAGCGGAGCTGCTGCAGAGGACAGAGTATGTTCAGCAGGGAAAGATTGCCTTCAGTGGAATGTAGGGAAAGCTAAGTTTCAGAAAAGCTCCATCCAACCGTGGTGAACAGGCTGAAATGGCCTAGTATTTCCAACTCCTCAGTTATTCAGTTGGAAAGTAGTTAGGATAAAGTTTGCTGGAGGAGATTCTAGGAATATGACAGGCTTGAGAGCCCCCTTCCCGTTTCCTACTGGAACAGATAACAACTACAAGAGGAAGCTTGAGAGAACACCTAGGCTGCAAGTGGAGAGTTCAGAGACAGAAACGGTGAGGGCTGGTCCCTCCTCAAAGCCTACAGTGAAATGAGAGATTTTTTGTGGCTTCTTCAGAATCCAGCAAGTGGAAGCCTCTGGGTCCTCTTGAAAAGGAGCCAGCCTATTTGCCGTGTGTGGTTCCCAATGAACTCCCCAATCCTACATGCTCTTTGAGTTGGAGAGCCACAGTTTTGAGTCCAGGGCCAGAAGCAGAGCAGGAAGTCAAGTATGCTTGAGGAAGGGGACTGTCTACCCACCATCTTCAGTAAGACGTCAGGCAGAGATCCCTTAACCAAAGGGCTTCCCGGTCTCATGGAGACAGAGTCCTGGAGATGATATTTTCAGTGCTCTTGATGGCAGGAGTCTGCAGAGAGAAAACACATCTGGAGAGCTGACCCAGAGCCCCTTGAAGATGGAGGTTTTCTTCTCCTCTATGCTACCTGGACCCTCCTTTGCTCTGGAATCACCGGCAAAGCAGGCTGGACTCAGGCTGCTGGCTTCTGCCTGTCAAGTGGGGACCCTCCTCTCCTAGTTTACCAGGCTGACAAAAGCTTCTAGGTTACATGGTTCAGTGCAATAGCCATGGGCCAGATGTGACCATTTAAATTAACCAAGATTACTTTAAATAACAATTTCAGTTCCTCAGTTGCAGTAACCACATATCAAGTGCACGATGGCCATTTGTGGCTACAGGTTACTGAATTGGGTAGCAGAGATTTAGAACATTTCCCTCCCCACAGAACATTCTATCGGATGGTGCTGCTCTAGAGTATGTGTCTGGAGACCACTATGAACAGATGGATCCACAACAATAAAGAATAATAAAAAGTAAACCTAAAATCAACAAAAGGGGTTAAGGATGCATATTTACTTTCACACAAGATGTGAATAGGTTAAATTCATTCATCAAAAGACAGAAAAGTTCAGATTTCATTTAAAAATAAGCTACTAATATATATTGCTTAAAGAAATTCACGCACCACAACATGGCCAAGAAAAGCTGAGAAGTTCTTGTATGTGAGTGGTACTCGTGTGGTACAGACTTTATGTAGCTGTTTGTTATCTAATTTTACAAGGGATGTAAAGCCCAAGCTGTGAGGTTTTTTTTTTTTAATAATTTTATTTATTTTTGGCTGTGCTGGGTCTTCACTGCTGCGTGGGCCCTTCTCTAGTTGTGGTGCGCATGCTTCTTATTGTGACGACTCCTTTTATTGCAAAGCACAGGCTCTGCAGTGCTTGGGCTTAAGTAGTTGTGGCACGTGGGGTTAGTTGTCCTGCAGCATGTGGGATCTTCCTGGACCAGAGATCAAACCGGTGTCGCCTGCATTAGCAGGCAGATTCTTTACCACTGAGCCACCAGGGAAGCCCCCTAGCTGTGGTTTTAGAAGATGATGAACATCAGGCTTGGGGTGTTCCTGCAAAAGTAAATTAATAAGCTTGTGGACAGGAGGCATCACTATCTTTTTGTGATTCTCTGTGGGAACATTATTCTGCTAGAGGTGGGGGGGGCAGGAGAGATGAAGGGAGAATCAGTCCCTTTAGGATTGTTCTTGTCAGGCTTCCAACCAGGTAGAAAGAACCCTGTGCCAGCCTCCTGGGAACACTTATTCCGCCTGCTTTTTTCTTTATAACCCACCAAGGAGCCTGTCATGGCAGAGCCATTAACATGCAGGGCCACCCTAGGAAACATCAGGTCCCTCCAGCCATACTAGTTACCTCTGCCTCTGGGGGCTGGAAAAGTCAGTTGGCACCTATAAACCCTGATTACTCTCATCAAACCCTTCCAGATTCAATAATAATAATGCTTCCATTGGCATCGCCAGCCAATGTTCATGACTTAGGATAGTCCTTGCATATTTGAACATCCTTCCCTTCCTCCAATGTTTCATAAGTTCTTGGGAGATTACAGTGTAAATAAGAATAGGAATTGAAAATGCTTGATGTCTATTTTGGGCATTATATAATATAAATCTTGCTGAGTCAAGCTAAGAGACTAGAGTAAACCTGATGTGCATAAGAATATTATCTTACAATGCATATGTAGAGGAAAAACAAACACTTGATATTGGAAACAAGGGTTGCTTATTTTTTGTCAGCCATTTCCTTGTACATAATTCTGTGATAGCACATAATAGCACAATACATGGCATTAAATTAATGTCATTTTGGAAAATGGTATCCACAAACTCACATTCTAATAGAAATATAATTCAAAGTCATGGTGCAAGCTAAAATGATAAAACCTGAGCTAAAAGCTGAAATGAAGTGTACCCAGTTAGAATATAAGCAAAGATGATTATTTTAGTTTTTTTTTTTTGTGTGTGTGTGTGTACTGCTTGAAGATGTGAGTAGAATGCAAACTGAGAACCTAAAATGACCTAGGTGCTCTGTGCTAACTTTTGCTTTTTCTTTTCCAGTCCAGGATTTATGGATTGCAGCCCAGAGTCCCAGCCGATCAGAGAGATGACAGATCTTCATACTAAACAGGCAGAGGGTAAGTGAGAACTCGTTTTCTGTTCATCTAACAACTGAGCATTTTTTTCTAAGCTTGCCAGTCTTAGAAGGGGGATCAAGAGAATGTGTTCACCTCTTACACTGTTGGTGGTGAAAACTAGTACAGCCACTATGGAGAACAGTGCAGAGATTTCCTTAAAAAAACTGGAAATAGAACTGCCATAAGACCCAGCAATCCCACTGCTGGGCATACACACCAAGGAAACCAGAATTGAAAGAGACACTTGTACCCCAATGTTCATCGCAGCACTGTTTATAATAGCCAGGACATGGAAGCAACCTAGATGTCCATCAGCAAATGAATGGATAAGAAAGCTGTGGTACATATACACAATGGAGAATTACTCAGCAATTAAAAAGAATACATTTGAATCAGTTCTAATGAGGTGGATGAAACTGGAGCCTATTATACAGAGTGAAGTAAGCCAGAAAGGAAAACACCAATACAGTATACTAACACATATATATGGAATTTAGAAAGATGGTAATGATAACCCTGTATGCAAGACAGCAAAAGAGACACAGATGTATAGAACAGTCTTTTGGACTCTGTGGGAGAGGGAGAGGGTAGGATGATTTGGGAGAATGGCGTTGAAACACGTACAATATCATATGTGAAATGAATCGCCAGTCCACGTTCGATGCAGGATACAGGATGCTCAGGGCTGGTGCACTGGGATGACTCAGAGGGATGGTATGGGGAGGGAGGTGGGGGGGGGGTTCAGGATGGGGAACACATGTACACCTGTGGTGGATTCATGTTAATGTATGGCAAAACCAATACAATATTGTAAAGTAATTAGCCTCCAATTAAAATAAATAAATTAAAAAAACCCAAACAAACAAACAAAAAAAGAGAATGTGTTCATTGAAGGTGAAATGAAGAAAGTCATTGTGTGACTTTCTAATGGGTTGTATTGCCCTCCCGCACCATGTGCTTGGGGGGCGTGTACCCTAGCCTGGATCATCCCCCTCTCCATTTACAAGATGTGAGCAGATGAGACGGTCCCCCAGCGTAAAGTCACTACCGTGGATAGGCAGATGCTGCCCTGGCATTTGAACTGGAGGTAGTGGAAGAGTAACTTCCGGGGGTTTAAGGCGTTTTATGATACTTTGTGATGTTACCTCCTTTTTTTAGAAAGACACAAGTGATAGAATGTGTGACCATTCTTATACATTTTTATTATGTGTGATGTTAGACAAACATTTGGACATTTGAGGTTTGTCTTGATGTGTTGTGTTGAATTGCTTAGTTGTGTCCAGCTCTTTGCAAACCCATGGACTGCAGCACGCCAGGCTTTCCTGTCCTTTATCTCCCAGAGTTTGCTCAAACTGATGTCCATTGAGTCAGCGATGCCATCCAAACATCTCATCCTCTGTCATCCCCCTTTTCCTCCTGCCCTCAATCCTTCCCAGCATCAGGGTCTTTTCCGATGAGTTGACCCTTCGCATCAGATGACCAAAGTAGTTTAACTTCAGCTTCAGCATCAGTCCTTCCAATGAATATTCAGGGTTGATTTCCTTTAGGATTATCTGGTTTGATCTGCTTTCTGTCCAAGGGACTCTCAAGATTCTTCTCTAGCACCACGATTTGAAAGCATCATGCATTATAATTCCTGGGAATCTGAAGAACCTAGTATTATATAGATGTACATTTTCACTCTTATACTATTCTTAGATAAAAGTACTTTAGGCTTGTTATCCTCTGGCAGATCCAGAGAACACAGGCATGGAGAATCCCAAATGCTGACTAGTAATTTATGTTCCATTAAGTACTTTCAGGAAATTTGGGGCCCTTCGCAATCACTTGCCATGTCCTCTTACTGTCCTTAGGGTCATCACAGCCCTTACTGTAGTCCAGGGAATTCTCTTCTGGGAGAGCTTGCCTAACCCCTTTCTATCCTTTTTATTATCTTTTCTCCTGAATCACAGAATTGGCTGTAAAATAACATATTACCATTAGGTGTCGCTCTCTAACATATAATGTGCTTGGTGAAACCGGAGAAATTTCAATTTATTTAAAAAACACTCAATTGATATTTTAGGACATTTAATCTGTAGATTTTGAAAATATTTCCCTTGCAAACAAGAAATTCTTTCAGATAGAATAATTGGGAAATAGAATTTAAATAAAATTTCAAAGTTTATTTTATTTTCTGGAGGGATCAAAAGGATATTTGAACATTTTAAGCAGGCACGCACTCAAAGTTTCTCCTGACTTATTTCAAAACTACACTTCCAAAATTACATCTTATTCTATCCACCTTTAGTTACCCTACCCCTCAAATTGTGCTACTTGCCTTGAAAAAAAAATACTCATATACATTTCCATGCTACTCTATTTCCTAGGAGCATCCTTCCATCATCTCTTAATGTCATCTGTACTTACTCTTATAGATAAACTCACGTACTAAGTCCTCTGTGAAACGTTCTCTAATCTCAGATGAAAGCACTTATTCCTCCTTCTGTATCTCTGTGACATTTTGCTGTGTTTCTTGTGCAGTGTTTTTAAACACTAGCTCAAATGATAATTATTCACATACTGTCATGAAAGCAAGGACTATGATATAATCCCCACAAGTCTAGAACAGTGCTTAAAATAAAAGTTAGACAAGGTAGTGATGTTAGTTAAGTGAATGCACTGATACTTTAAAAATACAGAAGCAGAAAGATTTTAGTCTAGTTGACTTTTGAAGCATTGCCGATTCACTGGGTACTGGAACCGGGCCAGATAATGATCATTAAAGAGTAACAGTAAAATGGATGAAGAAATGCATCCTACACAGTGCTGTAGGGAGCCAATCAGTGCAATTGATTTATTGGCCATGATAATTGATAACATGAGAAAGTAAACAGCTCATCAATCCCTTGGAATCTCTATTTGGAACTTCTGCTTTTTACTCATGCACTTGTGCATAAGTAAGAAGCATAGTAAGAAATAAAAAATATTCTGTCTATATTAATTTCAGAAAACTTGTTTCCTTCATCTACCGTATTCATGATGAAACTTAAAGACAGGGGATGCTTGGAGGAGAGGATGGAAATTCTATCAAGGTTAAGATTTAAGGGAAGTCTCAAACAGAAGTTTGAGCTACTGCTTAGCAACTCACTGTGCCAGGGAGAGGTGAACAACTGAACTCATCCACAACAGTTTTTTCCTATCACTGTTGGCCTTTGTGATCATTATTGGTGACCTTGTTCACCACACAAAGGACTACTCAGTCACAGCCCAAAGGTTGGTATACTGTCCCACTAAGCAGAGATTCTACGAGTCCTGACAGTCTCAAATGTTCAGGACACCCACGCTCACTGGGACTTGGCCCCTAACTTCTGGTGCAGTGTTGAGAGAACTGGCCATTATTTTAGTTGCAAAAATTACAAGAAACAGCCTATAGAAATAGAAAGAGCTATCCATTTCATGTGATAAAATTACCCAGGACAGACTAAAATATAATGAATTATGCATACTTTTGATATTATTTTTATCTTATTTATACTCCTTCATCTTAAACAGGTTCCTAAAAAGTAACCTAAAACCCCCAAACATATACAGAGGTTTCTAATGTTTCATGATGACCAACTAGACATGGAGATATGGATTTGATTCCCCAGAAGGGGAAGATCCCACATGCCGTAGAGTAACTAAACCTGTGAGCCACAGCTGCTGAGCTGGCGCTCTAGTGCCTGCGAGCTGCAACTCCTGAAGCCTGTGCACCCTAGAGTCTGGGCTCCACAACAAGAGAAGCCAGTGCAATGAGAAGCCCGTGCCCCACAACCAGAGAGTAGTCTGTGCATCAAGAAAGAATCAGCACAGCCCAAATAAATAAATGTATAAAACGCTTGGGGAAGAGGGGAGGGATACCTTCTCAAATGCTTTTGAAGCAAACTGGGTGTGTAAAAAAAAAAGCATGTGTGAAAGGTCATCATAGTAAAAGAAGGAAATTTAAAATATACCTGCTTTGAGTTATGAAAAGGCAAAGAGAAAGGTATCTGTGAAAGAGTATTTGAAGGGAGAGTGGATAAAGATATGCCAGTGTTAAGAAAAGAATCCCTAAAAATGAAAACTCCCCTGCAGAATTAAAATCTACTTTGGGGATAGTTAATGTAGAATCCATTTTATAGTGCAGAAGAAAATGAGAAAATGATAGATTTGGGGAATGGAAGGTGAAGGTGTGAATAATTGGCATCCTTGAAGATGAGACTAAATGAATAGAAAGTATAAATAAGTGTATAATCAAAGATATGTAAGGAAAAGTTTCTGGGTCTGAAAAAAATACCTGACAGTATGGATTGAGGAAAATGTTTCAAGGAAAATAAAAAAAATCAGGTATATGCTGGTGAAAATGTGAATTTCCAGTAGAAAAACAAAGTTATCAATCTAGAAAAATGAGAGATACTTCTAAGGATAAGAAAATAAAATAGATTATCCTATATATGACTCAAAATTTTTTTTTAATTTTTATTTTTTGTCTGTGTGCAGGATCTTAGTTCCCTGACCAGGGATCAAACCCATGCCCTCGGCAGTGAAAGCAAGAAGTCCTAACCACTGGACCCCCAGGGAATCCCCCAGATGAACTTAATGACAAAAGAGAAACAGACTCTTAGACATAGAAAACAAATTTATGGTCACCAAAGGGGAAAAGGGGTGGTGTGAGTGTTAGTTGCTCCGTCATGTCCAACTCTTTGTGACCCCATGGACTGTAGCCCACCCAGATCCTCTGTCCATGGGATTCTCCAGTCAAGAATCCTGGAGTGGGTTGCCATGCCCTTCTTCAGGGGATATTCCTGACCCAGGAATCTAACCTGGGTCTCTCACATTGCAGGCAGATTCTTTACCATCTGAGCCACCAGGGAAGCCCAAAGGGGTGGGGAGGGATAAATGAGGAGTTTGGGATTAGTAGATATAAACTACTATATAGAAAATATTAGATAAACCACAAGATCCTACTGTAGAGCACAGAGAACTCTATTTAGTATCCTATAATAAACCATAATGGAAAAGAATAGGAAAAATATGTATATGTATAACTGAATCATTTTGCTATATACCAGAAACTAGCACAACATTGGAAATCAACTATACATCAATTAAAAAAAATTAGATTGTCCTAAAGGACCATGATGAGAGCACTAATGTCAGATATATGTATAGAGTGAAGCCCAAGTAATTATTTTAAATTGTTACTCAAATGAAATATAAGAATAAAAATTTAAAGTGAAATATGCAGATGATACCACCCTTATGGCAGAAAGTGAAGAGGAGCTAAAAAGCCTCTTGATGAAATTGAAAGTGGAGAGTGAAAAAGCTGGCTTAAAGCTCAACATTCAGAAAATGAAGATCATGGCATCCGGTCCCATTACTTCATGGGAAATAATGGGGAAACAGTGGAAACAATGTCAGACTTTATTTTTTTGGGCTCCAAAATCACTGCAGATGGTGATTGCAGCCATGAAATTAAAAGACTCTTACTCCTTGGAAGAAAAGTTATGACCAACCTAGATAGCATATTCAAAAGCAGAGACATTACTTTGCTGACTAAGGTCCGTCTAGTCAAGGCTATGGTTTTTCCAGTGGTCATGTATGGATGTGAGAGTTGGACTGTGAAGAAGGCTGAGAGCTGAAGAATTGATGCTTTTGAACTGTGGTGTTGGAGAAGACTCTTGAGAGTCCCTTGGACTGCAAGGAGATCCAACCAGTCCATTCTGAAGGAGATCAGCCCTGGGATTTCTTTGGAGGGAACGATGCTGAAGCTGAAACTCCAGTACTTTGGCCACCTCATGTGAAGAACTGACTCACTGGAAAAGACTTCGATGCTGAGAGGGATTGGGGGCAGGAGGAGAAGAGGACGACAGAGGATGAGATGGCTGGATGGCATCACTGACTCAATGGACGTGAGTCTGAGTGAATTCCGGGAGCTGGTGATGGACAGGGAGGCATGCTGCGATTCATGGGGTCACAAAGAGTTGGACGTGACTGAGCGACTGAACTGAACTGACAGAATGAAAAACAATTTGATAATATTTTAGGTACTTAATCTTGGGCAGTACTGGTAAGAATTGGGAAGTAAAGGAATGTTAAAGTAAAACTTATATTACTCTTGGATTTTGTAATTAGAAAAATATAAATTCAGATAGGGTTTTGAAAAAAGTTCGTTTTATTTAAAAACTAGCTCTACATTGTCTAAATCATTTAGTAAAATGAATATATAGATATGACTGAACTCATTAGTTTTATGCATATATGTATGAATTCATCAAAATGCTAACAGAGGTTACTTCTAGTTACAGAGACTATGGATAACTTTTATATCCTTCCTTATGTTTTTGTATTTTTATAAAACAGTGAAATGATATTAAAGTTATAAGTCAATCAAAGTAAAAGCAAGCAGTGTTTTTTGTTTGTAAAGGAAAAGAAGTAGACTCAAGCTACTGTTTAAATATTGAGTAAGGTTGGTTTTCTTATTGCATCTTTGAATAATTATGGATATCAAATAGGAACAAGACAGGAAAATCTTCAAACCCATTGCAAGGTTCTAATGATATTGACAATGCTTTAAGTTTGTCTCTTCTTTTGAAGCAGTAAAATCTTCTGGGGCTATTCGAGCTGCCTTATGTAATCTTAAAGAATGTGTTATTCTCCACCTCTATAAAGCCAGGCCCATTATCTTAAGTACAGTATCATTAGTAATCAGTCTCCCACCTCTGCACCAGATTGCAAAGGTGATAGGTAAAAGATAAATTCAGGTACAGATAAATTGTAAATAGCTGGAGGTTTAATTCCAAACTTAAATTTACTTTCCTTGGGAGCTGAGCTGTATCACAAAATGCCACAAAAATGTTTTTCTTACCCAGCAGTCAGACTTAAGTGGTTGAGGTAAACTTTAACAAGCATGCTAAGAACCACAACCCCTGAAACATAGCCCAGAGTCCTAACTGATGTCTTTCTTCTAAACTCACGTACACAGTGGGTAAAAAGGAAAGAAAAGACACCCAAGTTAGACTACTAAAGTCAGAGAGGAGAATGATTTCGTCTCAGGCCTACAGAGGTGCTGGTTTAAGGCATGGTCCCATTGCAAGGCAGCCCCTGGGTTCATTTCTTTTGCAGCAGGTATGAGAAAAATCAAAAGCAAAAAAGCAACAAACAAACAAACAAACAAAAAATCCAAACAGCCTCTTCATTTTGTAGAAACCTAAGTTCTAACTTTCCTCTCATTTTACCAAAAGTTCTCTTCTGACTCAATATGGCTTTGGACTTGACCCATTCTATAAATATCCTACCCTCTGAAGGATAACAAAATAACTAAAGAACCCAGGTAAACAAGTTCACTGAGTGAATGAACAAATCACTCAGAGAGGACAACTTGGTTCTAATGCCAGCCTGAGATCTGGCGGCGGAGAAGGAAGTCTAGACATGAGCACTTTGCTTATTTCAAGCTAAATATGACATGGTTTATCCTTTCTAGTCAAACAGTTCAATTTTCACACGTTTCTGCTTACTTTAAGAACAATCTCCATCCTCATGCCCTCCTCCCAATGGCTGCACACAGCATTGTGGGCTAACTGTCCCTGATTTGAAAAAACATCTAAATCTAAGTCTGTACTCTGAAAGTGCTCCCCAGATTTCAGTAGGGTGCATAAAAAAGGATATATTGAGGTATGGTAGAAATTCTTGAATTCTTAGAAAAAAATGGTCCCAAACTTGGACTATGACAAAGGGATGATTGGGTGCTTTCTCTGTGCAGGGCTAGGCTTGACTTTTTATTGACTAAAATATTCTATAAGTCTGTAGTGGCTGAAATTAATATGCAGATTTTGTCTGGTAGAGATGAAAATAATTTCTGTTTCATGGAACAGGCACCCGCCGAGGGATATAGTTTATGACTCTGTAAGACATAAAGCAGTTTTGTATCTAACTCAGCAATTTTATCTTTACATTCCTTTTTGTCTCTTTCTTTCTGCCTGCCTTCCTGAATCCTCACCGAATTGCTCTCTCTCTCCTCTTTCAAAGAGTTTACTGTTTCTCTTATTTTTAGTGAGTTAAAAAAACATTGGCAAGTGCTCCTATTGCACTAGAATTGTGGTTTTACCTTTTTGAAAATGATGCTTGTAACAGTTTTGGAGATTCTCCGTTGAAATGCCCAAGTGCACTCAGCTGAAACGGTTGCTTCTTTGAAGTCACCTGGAGATGCTTATGCTCAAGCATTCTTTTCTTGCCCCCTGGAGTAAATGTCAAGCAGCAATGGAAGTTTAGCTTTTGCAGATGCTCTGCTTCTTCAGATTTCTCTTTCTTGATTTTGTGGTTTTACTTTTTCCAGTTCCTGCATGGTCAGTCAGTCAGTTCAGTGGCTCAGTCATGTCTGACTCTTTGCAACCCCATGGACTGCAGCACACCAGGCCTCCCTGTCCCTCACCAACTCCCAGAGTTTACTCAAACTCATGTCTATTGAATTGGTGATGTCATCCAACCATCTCATCCTCTGTCATCCCCTTCTCCTCCCGCCTTCAATCTTTCCCAGCATCAGGGTCTTTTCATATGAGTCAGTTCTTTGCATGAGGTGGCCAAAGTATTGGAGTTTAGCTTCAGCATCAGTCCTTCCAATGAATATTCAGGACTGATTTCCTTTAGGATGGACTGGTTGGCTCTCCTTGCAGTCCAAGGGACTCTCGAGTCTTCTCCAACACCACAGTTCAAAAGCATCAATTCTTCATGCTCAGTAAAGTCATTCCACATTGGTGGCAGCAGTGGTTGGGAATTTGGTTTTATGGCCTGACCATTGGTGATCTCTGTCAATGGATGATGGAGATCTAGTCTCTGAAGAGTGGGGGGTTTGATTGATTGGGATCTTTTCCTGTTTTCCTACTTGTGAGCTCAAATCAGTTGAAAAATATTTGGTGACCATTGGGAAGAGTAATGAATGGCTCTTGAAATTTAGACTGATGAACTTTTGACTTTCTGGGTTTACTTTTGACCTGCAGTTGAAGTTGTGTAGCTGGGCTAAAAGCTGTGTGTTTGTAATTCAGAAAAACCTTTACCTCTTGTGTGTGAATGTGAAATATTTTCTTACTTCTGGAAGATATTAATAAATTAGATTACATTGTATAGTAAGTTTGAGGAACTGTGTTCTGGTTGGTTTTTAGAGATGAACAAATGCTTATATAAATTAAATATTCCTAGAATTCATAGAAAAATAAATAATTAACCTTTTATCACTTTAAATGCACTGGGCATATGAGGGAAAAAATCTCTCTTACAGAAACTGCAAGCTTAGAAGCATATTAAGAACCAAAGTTTACATAATGAAAGTGAATCTTTGGATGAATTATACTGATTTAATAAATGTTTATTTATCAGTGTTCATTATAATACAGTGTATTTTTTAAAACATAATTTGGATATGTCTTCTCATGAGGAGACTAGTTTAATATAAACTTCCTAAACCCATTACTCTGGATTATTAACCAAATAAATTAATATTATAGATACATAGTGCTTAAGATTATAAAATTATAAATTTGTTTTCACAATTCTGACAAACACTTTTACAGCTATAATTATATTTGCAGTGTGTCAGTTTGAACATCATTTCCAAGATCAGTAGGTAACTTAAAATCTTGGAATTTAAAAAACCTGTTATGTAGAAGATAATCAATAGACACACAGATAATTTATAAGTACTATTGAGACTGAAACGTGGATTACTAAGCATAATTTCAAGTTCATATACTTTTGCATCTGACTTTGATACACTATAGTGTTGCTACATCTTTGGAGTATTCCTGTTAATGAATGTTCTATTTTTGTTACTTATGACAGTGTAAAGGAAGTGTGTATGTGGAAAAAGTTTTATAATTAGTATTCATGAGTTTTGTTAGACTGATAAAATTCTCAAGTATGATACATTTCTCAGTTTTCTATCTTCCAGTTTGCTCTGTGAAGTAGAAGTTATTTTAGTTAAAAGCAATAATTAATATGGATGCTTGAAAGTATAGTAGGAGCCGCAGTGTGAGAAAAATGAAACTGTATATGTACTTTTGTTTTTTCAAGAAAAAAGGAGAGTGATTTAATTCCACATTAAAGGGTGCGAGTTTGTCCCAGAATATTCTCAAGAGAGCACAGCGAAGGACAAAAATCTGAGTATGTAGAGCAAGTTGCTGAGAATTTGAGGAAAGTGATTTTATTTGCCTTGAATTATAATAGTTTAGTCTGAAAAGAAGCTATGACGTATTAAATTTTTGGCCAATTTGTTCAATTTTGAAGAATTTGGTTATGGGATAATTGAAGGAATGAAAAGGGGCTTGTGAATCTTTTACTTTCAGATATATTAATGAAAAATTAGAATTTAGCTTTCTATTAAAATAATAAATTAATCTTAACAAGAGATTGAAAAATGTTTTTGTGTATCCTCTGTCAAATCTATTCAAATAATAGAGGCACTGTATCTCATCAGAGTATTTTTTTCTGTTCTGTATTGACTTTTTTTTTTTAGTAATGTCCTTAATTATTTTTTAAAAAGCAAAAGTAATGAACAAAGATGCTTCACTTGTGAAAGAATCAAAACTCCTTATAATCATGTCATTCTCTTTATTGTTTAGCCTCTCAGTCTGATCTTTTATGATTCCATGGACCGTAGCCTGCCATAATCCTTCATCCATGGGATTCTCCAACCAAGCATACTGGAGCGGGTTGCTGTTTCCTTCTCCAGGGGATCTTCCCGACCCAGGGATTGAACCCATGTCTCCTGCAAGTGTCCTGCAGGATTCTTTACTGCTGAACCACCAAGGAAGCCCAATATACCCTACTTGATGTTATTTTAAAATACCTTATTGACACTTCAATTAAATAGATAGGCAGGTACTAGTTCACAGTATCCATAATGTTATCTTAATTAAGTCTTCAAAGCTCTTCTAATAACTCTTTTGACTTAGACCCTAAAATTAGAAAAATAAATCAGTATGTCTTTTACATCTAAAACTGTATTTGAGAATTAACAGAGGGCCCTGGAAGATAAAAAAGATGTATTATTTTACCTTATATTTGTATCTTACCTTTATACCTCTAAGAATGCTAGGAATAATTATGAGTGTTTAGTATGTTCCATATTTCACAATTAATTTAACATGACTGTAAAAACAATATGGAGTAATTGTTAAATCAGAACACATGCTGACTCTTCCCTTGTTAAGTTTGTATAGGTAAAATATTATTAAGATAAATATTTCAGAAATTGTACACTTTGTGAGAAAGCCCTTGAGATTTATTGGTGCTCTCATTATTTCTATTTGCAGGAAAAACAATGATCAAACCCTTATGAAATGGTTATGTACTATACTTCATTAGAGAATATTATTTTCCTCCATTCTGATACTATTAGTCACTGCATTGTTGACCAGTCATTCAGTTTCATTATTGAACAAGTTTCAGCTCCCCTTGGATGTTTGTCTAAAGACTTTCCTATTTACTGCAGACTAGTATAAGTCCTCAACAAAGAGGGACAGTTGTAGAGTCTCATGGGTGATGGACTCTATCACATACTATATTGACACTTTAAAGAACAGATACTTGAATATGTACTTCTAAGCTCTACAATGCTTAGGGGACTTTCAGATTTTACCAGTGGGCTGTTAGGAATTACAGGACTTTTTCCAGTCTTGAAGCAGACATTATGATGAAAGAAGATTATTTGGCCTTGGATCCAGTGGAATAAAAGTGTGGGACTAGACAAACTGATAAGGAAATTAAATTGTGGTTATTTGTTTGAAATATAGTTGGAATTTTTAATGTTTCATTGTTTTATATATATATATATATATATAATTGACCCTTTAGAATTAAGAAATGCTTCTATTTAGTGTTCTCTCTTTAATAGCAATAATATTATTTATAGAGCTTCAGTAAAAATCTATTCTCCTTTTCACCAGAATATAACTGGACAAATTATGCACCTGAATCTATATCTGTAGTGTCATATCTGAAAATAAATCTCATTTAATCAGGTATGATATGCCCACTATTAATAAATAAGTTTGAGTTTTGTATAAGGAGCTTCAGTTATCCCTTGTGTATTCCATCTCAGAAGACTACTTGGTAAAAGACTCCAATTAAACAAGAAATGAACCATATCAGAAAGTAAGATAAGGGAGGATAAAGAAAGAAAGCAGGGAGAATCAATTTAAGTTATCCATTGAATAGAAAATTATAAGTTGCCTGGAAGTGTATAATGTTAGGAGCTGAACCTAGACTCTTGAAATGGAAGGCATCTACTACAAGAAAAGTCTAATAATAGTCTAGAGTAAAAAAAGCACAAAAATGTAGCAAACTATCTCACAAAAGCAAGAATTGGGCTGGAGGGGGCAGAGTAAAAGTATTCCCAATGTCTCATGGGGCACAAAGAGGGAACATGAAGTAATCTAAAAAAAGTATAATTTTATTCAGAAGGAGTATATTTATGAGGGGAAACACTCAGTATTTTATTTCAATTATCAGCAGAGACTGACATGCATCTAATTATAAGAGCAGGTAGGTAAATGGAAGGTGCCTCAAATAAATAAAGGAAAAAATGGAATAAATAGTGACTTGATTTTATCAGAAAAATGGGAAAAGGAGGCACCTTTAGTGAAAAATTAATAATAATCTTTTCATTTATATCATAATTTTATGCCTCTTCTTACAGAAGTTTTTGAAATCACTTTCACTGTTTCTGTCAGTTCAGTTCTGTCGCTCAGTCGTGTCCGACTCTTTGCGACCCCATGAACCACAGCATGCCAGGCCTCCCCGTCCATCGCCAACTCCCGGAGTCCACCCAAACTCATGTCCATTAAGTCGGTGATGCCATCCAACCATCTCATCCTCTGTTGTCCCCTTCTCCTCCTGCCCTCAATCTTTCCCAGCGTCAGGGTCTTTTCAAATGAGTCAGCTCTTCACATCAGGTGGCCAAAGTATTGGAGGGTGCCCATAAAACATGATAGGGATGATAATATTCCTATATCTTTCCATGTTAACAATATACCTAGACTTTATGCATTTTAGGCTAATGAATAAGGCAGTATTCTGTACTGAAGTAAGTACGGTGGTGGTAGTTCAGTTGCTCAGTCGTGTCTGACTCTTTATGACCCCGTGGACTGTAGACTGCCAGCCTCCTCTGTCCATGGGATTCTTCAGGTGAGAATACTGGAATGGGTTGCCATTTCCTACGCCGTGGGATCTCCCCAACTCAGGTATTGAATCTGCATCTCTTGCATCTCCTGCAATGGCAGGCAGATTCTTTACCACTAGTGTCACCTGGGAAGCCTGAAGTAAGTTTACGAGATCCCTATTTAAGGGCAGGCTGGGCTTCCCAGGTGGCCTAGTTGGTAAAGAACCCACCTGCCAGTTCAGGAGACATAAGAGATGTGCATTTGATCCCTGGATTGGGAAGATCCCCTGGAAGAGGAAATTGCAACCCACTCCAGTATTCTTGCCTGGAGAATCCTATGGATGGAGGAGCCTGGCAGGCTGTAGTCCATAGGATCACAAAGAGTCAGACACAACTAAAGAGACTTTAGTTACAAGGCTGATATATTGTTGCCTCTTTCATGCCTGTTAAGAAATTTTAAAATGGAAAGTTCACGAGCAGCAGAGATATTGTAACCAATGTCAATACTATCCCTTATTTTTCCCCTTTAATCAAATATATTTATAAAAACTATGTCCATCTTGGTGATAGCATACTTGAAAGCTAATAGGCACTTTATTTTTGGATTGAATGATTGAGGGACTGAACCAATGAATAAAATAATTCATTCACACTAAAATGTCAGAGACAATGTGTTAGTGGGACTCTATGTTGAGAAATCTGTATTTTAAAGGAGATTAGTATGTATCACAAAGAAGAGAAAGGGCTGTGGTAGATATTTTGCAACATTTCTGTGGAAAGACTACCTGTGAATTTTCTGATTACAGTTCAGTTCAGTTCAGTTCAGTTGCTCAGTCGTGTCTGACTCTTTGCGACCCCATGAATTTCAGCATGCCAGGCCTCCCTGTCCATCACCAACTCCCGGAGTTCACTCAGACTCACACCTATCGAGTCAGTGATGCCATCCAGCCATCTCATCCTCGGTCGTCCCCTTCTCCTCCTGCCCCCAATCCCTCCCAGCATCAAAGTCTTTTCCAATGAGTCAACTCTTCACATGAGGTGGCCAAAGTACTGGAGTTTCAGCTTTAGCATCATTCCTTCCAAAGAAATCCCAGGGCTGATCTCCTTCAGAATGGACTGGTTGGATCTCCTTGCAGTCCAAGGGACTCTCAAGAGTCTTCTCCAACACCACAGTTCAAAAGCATCAATTCTTCTGTGTTCGGCTTTCTTCACAGTCCAACTCTCACATCCATACATGACTACTAGAAAAATCATAGCCTTGACTAGATGGACCTTAGTTGGCAAAGTAATGTCTCTGCTTTTCAATATGCCATCTAGGTTGGTCATAACTTTTCTTCCAAGGAGTAAGCGTCTTTTAATTTCAGGGCTGCAATCACCATCTGCAGTGATTTTGGAGCCCCCCCAAAATAAAGTCTGACACTGTTTCCACTGTTTTCCCTTCTATTTCCCATGAAGTGATGGGACAGGATGCCATGATCTTCGTTTTCTGAATGTTGAGCTTTAGGCCAACCTTTTCTCTCTCCACTTTCACTTTCATCAAGAGGCTTTTTAGCTCCTCTTCACTTTCTGCCATAAGGGTGGTGTCATGTGCATATCTGAGGTTATTGATATTTCTCCCAGCAATCTTGATTCCAGCTTGTGTTTCTTCCAGCCCAGCGTTTCTCATGATGTACTCTGCATACAAGTTAAATAAGCAGGGTGACAATATACAGCCTTGATGTACTCCTTTTCCTATTTGGAACCAGTCTGTTGTTCCATGTCCAGCCTGGAAAATGCTTAACTTTCTTGTACCCTGATATTCTTCCTACATTTTGAAGCTCCAGAATACTTATCAGGCTTCTGTGGGTGTCTTCAAAGTATTCATCAACTCTGTATATCCCCATGATGTGGGCATAAAAAATCAATGGCCCCTTCCTAATCTTGACAGGAAAATCACTAGTTTGCATATAGAGAAGCCTCCAGGTTCATGGACCTTTGGTTCTGGCAGTCAAAATCTGGTATAACCATGGAGAACATTATTATTTGACTGTGTTCATCAAAGTAACTTTACTATTTGACAGACTTTGTTAGGATGATTTTTAAGATTCTATGAAATTCTTGCCCAGAAAGAAAGTTGCAAGTCATTTTATTTTTTTCAGAAACATTCCCCAAACCCACGAATCTGAACACTAGACTCCTCAGTATACCCTCATCAGAATAAATATTCCTTTTCAGGATGATGTGTGTGTGAAAGTGTTAGTTGCTCAGTGTCCAGCTCTTTGTGACCCATGGGCTGTAGCCCGCCAAGCTCCTCTGTCCATGGGATATCACAGGCAAGAATACTGGAGTGGGTAGCCATTCCTTCTGCAGGGGATCTTCCCGACCCAGGGATTGAACCCAGGTTTCCCGCATTGCAGGCAGATTATTTACGGTCTGAGCCATGTTTTTCTCTTCAAGATTCACTTGAAACCCTTGCCTTGCTGTGTTCACCAGTCCTAAACTATTATGTCAAAAACTTGATCTATCCTAATCAAACTCCCCCTCTCCTGCCTTTATAAAAGAAAAAAATACCTGCCTAAACCAGATCCTAAAAACCTTTTAAACAGCTTACCCTTGCTCTCTTCCCTCTGAAATGCTACCAAGAATCTTTCAAGGTGGTGATCTCCTATACCTTGTAAATGAAAAATGAAAGTGAAGTCGCTCAGTCGTGTCCGACTCTTTGCGACCCCATGAACTGTAACCTTTCAGGCTCCTCTGTCCATGGGATTTTCCAGGCAATAGTACTGGAGTGGATTGCCATTTCCTTCTCCAGCGGATCTTCCCGACCCAGGGATCGAACCCAGGTCTCCCGCATTGTAGACAGATGCTTTACTGTCTGAGCCACCAGAGTGCTTAGTCATGTCCAACTCTTTGCCACCCATGGACTGTAGCCCACCCGTCTCCTCTGTCCATGGGATTTCCCAGGCAAGAATACTGAAGCAAGTTGCCATTTCCTCCTCCAGGGCATCTTTCTGACCCAAGGATCAAACCCACATCTCCTGCATTGGCAGGCGGATTCTTTACCACTGAGCCATCTGGGAAGCCCCTCCCATACCTTAATAAGCAATAAACTCAGCATTGCTCTTTGACAGGGTATTTTGGTGACATTTTTTAGGAAATCAGAATTTGAAAATCTAGAAGGAGGAAACTGTAGAGTCTGATTGACTTATTCAAGTTATTTAAATAGATGAGTTTACTTTCTGAAGGAAATCTTAAATTTTATTTTTATGTGATGCTGGTGAGCTGGAACTGACTTATATTGACTCGCACTGGCTCTCAGAATTGATTTTCCAGTAATCAAGTATTTGCAAGTTGTTAAAACTTTGGTAGCTTTAACTTGCCATGGTAGGAATATTTTTATCATAGAAATTACATCCTGTCACAAATACTACAAATCAGGGCTTTTTTATTCAGAGAGCAGTTATACTTGCACATCACTAGTTTATTGCTGGGTTAATTTCATGTGCCTCAGGGAATCCTTTGCTCATATTGGGAAATAGGGATGAAAAACATCCCCTCTTTTGAGAGACTGAAAGCTTTAAAGCTCTATTATTACGAGAGATGTATTTATGTTTTTCCATTATAAAAACATCGTTATAGAGAATAATACACATAACCAATAGGAGAATTTATTGTCTCACATCCCTGGTAGATATTTTCCTAAGTTCATTACTTCTAACCTACTATTGATAATATTATAAATGGGCGCACTGAGTGTATAAAGAGCTCAACAGTTAGGAGTTTCAAGTTATTTAATATCTTGTAGAAAATAAGCTTTGAAGGATCACATACATAAGGGTATGTGACATGCGTTAGTTGCTCAGTCATGTCCAACTCTTTGCAACTCCATGGGCTATATAGCCGGGCAGGCTCTTCTGTCCGTGGAGTTCTCCAGGCAAGAATACCGGAGTGGATGGCCATTTCTTTCTCTAGGGCATCTTCCTAACCCAGGGATTGAACCTGGGTCTCCTGCATTGCAGCCAGATTCTTTACCGTCTGAGCCACCAGGGAAGCGCATCTAAGGGTACAAGGGTATAGCCAGGTGGGAAAGTAATGCTCAGTCCTGTTCCAAGGGGCTGACTTTCTTTTTTTTTTTTTTAATTTTTAAATTTTTTTATTTTTTTAAATTTTAAAATCTTTAATTCTTACATGCATTCCCAAACATGAACCCCCCTCCCACCTCCCTCCCCATAACATCTCTCTGGGTCATCCCCATGCACCAGCCCCAAGCATGCTGTATCCTGCGTCAGACATAGACTGGCGATTTGATTCTTACATGATAGTATACATGTTAGAATGCCATTCTCCCAAATCATCCCACCCTCTCCCTCTCCCTCTGAGTCCAAAAGTCCGTTATACACAGCTGTGTCTTTTTTCCTGTCTTGCATACAGGGTCGTCATTGCCATCTTTCTAAATTCCATATATATGTGTTAGTATACTGTATTGGTGTTTTTCTTTCTGGCTTACTTCACTCTGTATAGTAGGCTCCAGTTTCATCCATCTCATCAGAACTGATTCAAATGAATTCTTTTTAATGGCTGAGTAATGCTCCATTGTGTATATGTACCACAGCTTTCTTATCCATTCGTCTGCCGATGGACATCTAGGTTGTTTCCATGTCCTGGCTATTATAAACAGTGCTGCGATGAACATTGGGGTACACGTGTCTCTTTCAATTCTGGTTTCCTCGGTGTGTATGCCCAGCAGTGGGATTGCTGGGTCATAAGGTAGTTCTATTTGCAATTTTTTAAGGAATCTCCACACTGTTCTCCATAGTGGCTGTACTAGTTTGCATTCCCACCAACAGTGTAGGAGGGTTCCCTTTTTTCCACACCCTCTCCAACATTTATTGCTTGCAGATTTTTGGATCGCAGCCATTCTGACTGGTGTGAAGTGATACCTCATTGTGGTTTTGATTTGCATTTCTCTAATAATGAGTGATGTTGAGCATCTTTTCGTGTGTTTGTTAGCCATCCGTATGTCTTCTTTGGAGAAATGTCTATTTAGTTCTTTGGCCCATTTTTTGATTGGGTCGTTTATTTTTCTGGAATTGAGCTGCATAAGTTGCTTGTATATTTTTGAGATTAGTTGTTTGTCAGTTGCTTCATTTGCTATTATTTTCTCCCATTCAGAAGGCTGTCTTTTCACCTTGCTTATATTTTCCTTTGTTGTGCACAAGCTTTTAATTTTGATTAGATCCCATTTGTTTATTTTTGCTTTTATTTCCAGAATTCTGGGAGGTGGATCATAGAGGATCCTGCTGTGATTTATGTCTGAGAGTGTTTTGCCTATGTTCTCCTCTAGGAGTTTTATAGTTTCTGGTCTTACATTTAGATTTTTAATCCATTTTGAGTTTATTTTTGTGTGCGGTGTTAGAAAGTGATCTAGTTTCATTCTTTTACAAGTGGTTAACCAGTTTTTCCAGCACCACTTGTTAAAGAGATTGTCTTTACCCCATTGTATATTCTTGCCTACTTTGTCAAAGATAAGGTGTCCATATGTGTGTGGATTTATCTCTGGGCTTTCTATTTTGTTCCACTGATCTATATGTCTGTCTTTGTGCCAGTACCATACTGTCTTGATGACTGTGGCTTTGTAGTAGAGCCTGAAGTCAGGCAAGTTGATTCCTCCAGTTCCATTCTTCTTTCTCAAGATTGCTTTGGCAATTCGAGGTTTTTTGTATTTCCGTACAAATCTTGAAATTATTTGTTCTAGTTCTGTGAAAAATATGGCTGGTAGCTTGATAGGGATTGCATTGAATTTGTAAATTGCTTTGGGTAGTATACTCATTTGCACTATATTGATTCTTCCAATCCATGAACATGGTATATTTCTCCATCTATTAGTGTCCTCTTTGATTTCTTTCATCAGTGTTTTATAATTTTCTATATATAGGTCTTTCGTTTCTTTAGGTAGATATATTCCCAAGTATTTTATTCTTTTCGTTGCAATGGTGAATGGAATTGTTTCCTTAATTTCTTTTTCTACTTTCTCATTATTAGTGTATAGGAATGCAAGGGATTTCTGTGTGTTGATTTTATATCCTGCAATTTTACTATATTCATTGATTAGCTCTAGTAATTTTCTGGTGGAGTCTTTAGGGTTTTCTATGTAGAGGATCATGTCATCTGCAAACAGTGAAAGTTTTACTTCTTCTTTTCCAATTTGGATTCCTTTTATTTCTTTTTCTGCTCTGATTGCTGTGGCCAAAACTTCCAGAACTATGTAGAATAGTAGCGGTGAAAGTGGGCACCCCAAGGGGCTGACTTTCAAGGGAAAAACTTGAATGGACTTTTCAGCCAACCCAGTAGAAAAGCAACAACAAAGTAAATAAATGAAATACAAAAGCAAGATCATATGTGGTGCACATAATTAAGATCAACTTTTGCTTTTCTTCTCTGCCGCATTTCCCCTCCTCTCTTTCTTCACGTTTGTTCTCTGATTTTAGAAAAGGGCTGGAGTGAAAACTGGTTCAACTCTCCTCCCTGGTGAATGCTAGATAGTAAATGAATAGATGTGTGAACTTATTTATATTTTGCTATTCCATGTATTTCTGTATTTCCTGGCCTACATGTATCTTTTCTCTGGGAGCACACTGACTAAAGGGATAGGTGACAGTGACAGTCTGGAGGACCACGTAACTCTTGTCTTTGGTCTTTTGTATTTTCTTTTTGTGGGAAGGTATTGAATTATTGGAATGAGATCAGCACTAAACCCTGGGGGAATTTGATTGATAAAGGACTTAAAATTCAAACCTAGTTATGGTGCCTATAACTCCTCAAGTTGGCAGCAGAATAAAGCAACTTTTCTTTCACTGTGTGAGTTAAAAAATATTAAACAGCAACCTCTGAGATCCCTGGCTAGGTGCTCACTGGCAGTACTTTCCTTCACCCGGACCTTTGGCTTTCTAATAAAGGGAGGCAGAGAGCTGAGAAAACAGAATACTCAATGCTTATTTGTAGAAGCCTATAAAATCATAGAACATGAAGGAACCTTTGGATAAACAACACTGTGCCCCAGACTTACAGAAAAGGAACAGGAGTAAAATTAACATGCTAAATGTCACATTGTTAGTGGTAGAGTTAGAAGCAGAGCAAATGAGTAGATTCCAAACTTGTGGTTTTGGGGAGTAATAGCTGATGCGATGTTGGGCTTGTACGTGCGCGCGTGTGCACACACACAGATACATTTTTAAAGTTTTACCTCCCTTACTTCTCTGCCTAACTTCCTCTCTTTTTCCTGTTTCCTCCTTTGTCTTTAAAATATATGCAAGTCTCACAAAGAAAAGGGACAATCTTTAGAAATGAGCAAAATAACTTTAGATTTTTTTTTTTCCTTTATTGTTCAAGGGTCATTTGTGAGCAATTAAAAAACCCCTGTTAGAGTCCAGCCTGAATTTCCATGTATAGAAATCCAGCTAAGCCACAAAGGTAATGGAAGAGTGGGATTTTTTTTTTTCAACAGATTTTCAAAACTGTCTTCCAACAGGTGACACCTACCGTATATGAACTTCTCAGGCAGTCAGGAGAGACATAGCCTGCTGAGTTAATTTAGTGCTCACCAATCTGTGGTCTTAAAAAGCATTTAGCCATATTTTTCCTGTGGGCAAACTCTGCATGAGAAACTTCTTTTGGAATTAGCCACATTACCTCTTTCTGGTCACTAGAGTATCATTCAGTAAATTGCTTCTTTAGTGATCCTTAGTGGCTGGAAAGAAGTAATGAAGTTACTAGGTAATTTTTGCACTGTGAGAATCTGGCTATAATTTGTTAAAAAGAAGACACTCCATATTGCAAGCATTTCTTTACAGTATTTCTGTTTTTATCTTTTTCATCCAGCAGACATTTGTTGAAGACCTACTCTAAGTAGGCTCTTTATCAGGCACTAGGGTGGGGGGCAAGATAACAAAAGCAGTCCCTGACACCAAAAAATAAGGCTAGTGAGAGAATGTTGTTGTTTAGTTGCTAAATTGTGTCTGACTCTTTTGCGACCCCATGGACTGTAGTCTGCCAGGCTCCTCTCTCCATGGGATTTCCTAGACAAGAATACTGGAGTGGGTTGCCATTTCCTTCTCAAGAGGATCTTCCTGACCCAGGGATTCCTGCATTGGCAAGTGGGTTCTTTACCCCTGAGCCACCCCTGAGGGAAGTCCAGTGAGAGAATAGCCAGTACCAAACAAATGCAGTGTGATATAGCCGCATTAAGAGATGTGCGCAGGCTTAGATCGGGCTGTAGCGGTGGTGGCGGTGGTTGTAAGTGACAAAGGAAATAGTATGGTTGTGGTAGCAGTTGCGGGTGCTGATGTTGAGGATGCGATGGGGATCGCCAAGAGCTTCTTGGAGACGGTCATTGCTGAGTTGAGATCTGATGGATAAACAGAAATTAGCCAAATGGAGGAGAAACATGTTCCCTCATTGCTGCCCCTAAGTGCCTCAAACATATATGCAATGCATTTTAATTAAAAATCCCAATTTAGCTAACATGAGTACAGTTCTGAGAGGTTCTTCAAATTCTCATCTTAAAGTTCGAATTGGCCTTCTGACATGCGGTATATATCTCATGCATGCATCGTCACAACTCCCCACACATTTGTAACCTATTCCATCGGAGAATGTATTACATGCCACAGTTTTTGGCCCCGTGTCAGTATTTGATTCAAAGCAATACCTTCTCCATCGCCTTTGCTCTAGCAAGAAGTATGCCATGCATCATCAGACTGCCTGGTAACATTGACACTTTTATGTATCCCTGAGAAATAATTTCTGTAGCTGAAAGGCCACAAAGTTTGTAGAGCTGGATTTTGGAGAAATAAGCAAAATGGAGACAACCTGTTAAATTCTCTAGTGTTGATACACTTTACAAAAAATGGCATTTGGGGGACAAAGGTCACTGAGGTGAGAAAAATGATTCATGAGGCTGTCACATAAATTTCATCTATGTGCTATAATTTTTAATCTGCTCTAGGTCAGTAGGGGTTTAGAATGCCTGGCCAACAGGAATGGGACAGTCAAGATATTCCTCATGGGAACCTTAGAAGAAATATAGGTTATTTTATATCTTTCTTGCTATAGGAACCAAGAGACCATGAGGTCACTCTTGATACCCTAGGACATATTGGACTCTGCTTAATACATCCACATATCTATTCCTAATATACTGAGCAGTGGTTTTCATTTCAGTTCTCCCAACATGTTTTCTGTTTCACTAACAAATGTTATTCTCAGCCTTCCCAGGCATCAAAGACTTCTCTATTTATCTTTCACAAAACTGATTGGTGGTAGAAAACTTTATCTATTTTTAGTACTGACTTGAATTGAAATGTTGAATAATCAGGCAAGTAGTGCTTTCAAATATTGACAGCTATTATTTAGTAAGTGCTTGCAGAATCTACCTGGGATGACTACTGATTTCCAGGCACTGTATCAAGTGTGTGGATGGCAAATATGCATTTTCATACTGTAAGACCACTGAATATCTGGCAGTTGACCTTGAGTAAAACTGAGATAGGGACTTCCCTGGTGGTCCAGTGGTTAAGACTCCACACTCCCAGTGCAGGGGCCTGGGTTCAAACCCTGGTCAATGAACTAGATCCTAGATGCCACAGCTAAGAGTTTGTATGCCACAGCGAAAGATCTAAGATCCTGAGTGCTGCGACTAAGACCCGAGGAGCTAAATAAATATTTGTTAAAAAATAAAAAAATTATTTTTACAGATTTTTATCCTCTCTAGGTATATTGTTTAGTTTGCATTATAGGAAGCTTGCTTTTCACAGGTTGATTCCACTCTTTTTACTGTCTCAGATACTATGAAAAAAGAACACAAGGGGCCCCCAAATGGAGTCACTTATGCCAAGCCCCACATCACCAAACCTAGACTTAATTATAGTTTCAGCTCTCCCAGAAATGGAATCTTAAGCCTGTCAATCAGGAATTGCCTGATCGGCACTGGTTAGGTAATCAGTCTGATAGTCCCCTCTCCCCTAAAGGAAAGTTAGCTTGCTGTGACCAATCCTCTTTTTTGCCTTGTATAACTTCCTTAGATCTGCTCCTTTCTGCCTATTAAAGCCTTTTATTTTGTACAGCTCTTCTGAGCTCCTTTTTGTCTGCTAGACTGGATACTGCCCAATTCATGAATCGTTGAATAAAGCCAAGAAGATCTTTAAAATTTATGCAGCTGAATTTTGTTTTAGCAGATACTGTTTTTAGAATAGCCCCTTTTCTCTGATTGTGAAACTTGTCCATGGGGGGCAGAATTAAATTGTGTAGACTTGGTTTTGAATCCCAACTCTACCATATGCCAGGAAAGTGATCCTTGGCAAGTTATCTAATGGTGCTAATACTTCCTACATAGGTTCTTCTTTGCCCCTTTCTGTAGAATAAAATGAAATAATATATACAATTTTCTTGGCATAGTGTCATGTACATTATAGGTAGTCAACAAACCATTACTGATAAAATACTAAAATATATGCTTACTGTAGAAAACATGGAAAACACAAAAGGATTGAAAAGAAAGTGATAAAATACTCATAGTGGCATCCTCAAAGATTTACGACAGTGACTGTTTGTTGTGTTTTCTTCTCTTCTAAAAATACTGTGTACATTTAACAATAATTGAGATAACATTGCATATATAATTTTGTGAAATGCTCTTTTTGTTTTTACCTCAGCAGGAGACTAATTTGATTAAGCGATAAAAGCAAAAACAAAACAAAACAAAAGTCAGAAGCGCCTTCCACACTGGAGCATTTGAGGCTCTGTTCCTAGACCCTAAATGGGCACTTCTTCGTCTTTTAAATTACTTTTCTGCTCAAGGAGTGATAAAGTTGAAGTGCTGCTCCCCAGGGTATCTGGGAGGCAGTAATTATTCAGCTCTCTAACTGAAGAATAAATGTCCAGTTTTTACTCTGTGCTTTTTACAGGCCTGTGCTAATCAGGATGCTAGCTCATCAGGCTTTCAGACAATTAGTGATGAACATTTTGCTCCGGTTGTTCAATAACCTTCCCTTTCCTTTTCAATGCCTTCTCATTAGTAATCAAAAGAGAAATTGCATCAAAAAAGCTGAACATACAGTTATCTGACTCAAATGCCATGACTGGTTTGTGAATTACTCAAGAACCTGGGAGCATTTCACTTGGAAACCAGATGTGCTTGTAAAGATGCGCTTGTAACGATGAGGAAAGGGATGCCCACAGTTCAGGGGACTGATGGTGAAAAGGTCGTGGGCTGCTTTCTTCTTGGCCACTTGCATCTCTCAGAGTGACAGAAACATGGTTCAGCTTTTAGGGACTATGAGGGGTTGCTGAACTGCTTCTTTTGACTCTCACTCCGTTACAGAAGACACTGTCATGTCAAAATTACTTTCACTACTTTTAGGAGAGAGAAGATTAGAGATTCAAGGCAGCCAATCAATTCTCAAAGCAAATAGATATACTATGGACTCTAACCAGCCTAGAAAGTAAAATAAGACCACAGGTGTAAGTATAAAGAATTGAGCATGAACTTTCTGTATATTCTAGTTATGCTGAAGCCTATATTCCTGACTGGAGTAGATTTTTAGAATTATCATCACTACCATCAATATTTTCATCATCATCATCACCATCACCATATTTGGTATACATGAATGAGTACAGAAGGGCTTCCCTGATAGTTCTGTTGATAAAGAATCTGCCTGCAATGCAGGAGTGAGTGAGCAAAGTCGCTCAGTCGTGTCCGACTCTTTGCGACCCCATGGACTGTAGCCTACCAGGCTCCTCTGTCCATGGGATTTTCCAGGCAATAGTCCTGGAGTGGATTGCCATTTCCTTCTCCAGGGGATCTTCCCAACCCAGGGATCGAACCCAGGTCTCCTGCATTGTAAACAGACGCTTTGCCATCTGAGCCACAAGGGAAGTCCTGGTGGAGACCAATGCAGGAGACCCCAGTTCAATTCCTGGGTCAGGAAGATCTGCTGGAGAAGGGATAGGCTACTCACTCCAGTATTCTTGGGTTTCCCTTGTGGCTCAGCTGGTAAAGAATCCACCTGCAATGCAGAAGACCTGGGTTCAGTCCCTGAGTTGGGAAAATCCCCTGGAGAAGGGAAAGGCTATACATTCCAGTATTCTGTCCTGGAGAATTCCATGGACTGTATAGTCTATGGGGTCACAGAGTCGGACATGATTGAGCAACTTTCGCTTTCACTTTCAATGAGTACAGGACCTACATCATATTTTGGAAATCTCAGAGATGCTGAAGACATTATTCTTTAAACTCATATGCATCTTTTAAAATGCCTGTGTTAGACTTGATCTGCATATTGGACTTCTGGATTTCTGACAACTGATTTTTCTGAGTAGAGACTTTTCTGACTTGATTGTTCTGTTAAACTGGTAGATATGGCACGGTGTGGGTTGAACTGTATCCCCCAAGAAATAGTTTCAAATCCACACCTCCTGTATCTAAAAGGGATCTTATTTGGATATAGGGTCACTGTAGATGTAATCAAGTTAAGCTGAGATCATACTGGACTGGGGCAGGGAAAGGGTGCTAAATCCAATGAGTGGTGTCCTTCTAAGAGGACATGTGAATAGGCAGAGAGGCACACAAGGAAGAACTCCCTGTGAAGACCAAGGCAGAGATTGGAGCGAAACAGTTGCAACCCAAGGAAGGCTTGCAGGATTGCTGGGAGAAACTAGGAGGGGCAAGGAAGGCTCCTTTCCTAGGGTCTTTAGAGGGAGCAGATTCTTAGGCATCCATGAATCAGAATTGTGAGCAAAGAAATTTCTATTGTTTTAGGCCACCAAATTTGTGGTTATTGTTATTGTAGCCCTAGAAAACTACTACATAGTGTGAATGAAGTTGAGCTCCATCTATAACTAAGCAGCCCCTTTTCAGGAGGACTAGAGGTCTTTTACATTCTCGAACTGTTTTATACTGCTTTTTATTCTTTACTGACTACCACTGTAGAAAAGAGAGAAATAGGGTATTCTCAGAGGGAATAATATAGTGATTGTAATAATTATAATAATAATAATTTAATAGTAATAATTGTAATAATAATTATTATTAATAGCTATTTTTTAAAACTCTAATCTTATTTGCATCTATTATCTATTATTATTTCAACAATAGCTGCAAATAGCTCAGAGGAACTCATGGGCATACACATCCTTTTAGGTTGGGTGTTCTTAGAAGCAGGCACTGAGACAAGGATTTGTGTGAAAGTAGTTTCTTTGGAGATAATCCAAGGAAGGGTTGAGAAGGGAATGGAGACATGAGATAAGCAAGAGAAAGAAACAAATATAGAGCAAGTCAGTCAATTTAGCACTGGGATGTGATCATATTGGCAAGCTCTGGAGTACAATGTAGAATACCCCTCAGAATTACCCACCGGAGAAGGGGAGTTGGAGGATCAACACCTGTATTTTTGCCACAGATGCTCCTTTATTTACTTCAAGAATTTTGTTCTTGTCTATGTTATTAGAGGGTATGGTTTGCATTCTTAGAGTTTGCTTTTTACGTCTGTGAGATTCAGTTCTTAATCTTTACAGTTGAGTTCCAAAATCAGAATGGGAAGGACTTTTTAGGGATAAAAACAAATAAACTTGAATGAAACTGGAGCCGATTATACAGAGTGAAGTAAGCCAGAAAGAAAAACACCGATACAGTATACTAACACATATATATGGAATTTAGAAAGATGGCAATGATGACCCTGTATGCAAGACAGCAAAAAAGACACAGAGGTGTATAGCGGACTTTTGGACTCAGAGGGAGAGGGAGAGGGTGGGATGATTTGGGAGAATGGCATTGAAACATGTATACTATCATGTAAGAATCGAATCACCAGTCTATGTCCGATGCAGGATACAGCATGCTTGGGGCTGGTGCACGGGGATGATCCAGAGGGATGTTGTGGGGAGGGAAGTGGGAGGGGGGTTCATGTTTGGGATTGCTTGTACACCCGTGGTGGATTCATGTCAATGTATGGCAAAACCAATACAGTATTATAAAGTAAAATAAAGTAAAAATAAAAAGTTAAAAAAAACACAAACAAATAAACTTGAAAGTAGTGTTCAGCTTCTGCCATGATAATGCTGGAACCTTTCAGCCTGTCACCTTTTCTGCATCATTCTGGAGGGAATGTTCCTCCTAGATTTGCTCTTCATTATGTGCAGTTCAGAATGCCCAGAAGAGAGGAGATCCTCAAAAGTTAGCTTTGAGGTGGAAGGTCAACATGCCCTGAATCTGCTTAGAACATCGTAGTGTAATTCCTTTGAAGATTTGAATTTGTAAACAACTGTCTAGCTGTGGAAGCTAGTTGATCTTTTTAAAAATAAAAATTTCAGCCTTATTCTTAGTTGCTGAGTCAGAATAGGTGCTTTAGAAATGTTTTAAGCCCTGGGTTTGATTTGGCAAGGAAAGTATTTTTAAAGTTAGTAAAAATTATGTAATTTTCTCTCTCACTACAGAAGTGATGAACAAGACCAGAGATTGCCTTTTTTTTTTTCTTTGGTATTTACATAGAAAGACTTGCCCTACAGGAACATGCTGTCCCCAACCCAGAGGGCCTTTTGGGTATTACAAATTTTGCAAAAACTTCAAGGCATGCGGGAGAGGGAAGTTTTCTATCACCTTCAACAATAGTAAGTGGCAATGGAACACCTGTCAAATGAACCTGGCTTTCCTTCCAGCAGCAGCAGCAGCAGCAGCGAAACTTTCAAGGTGTGATGAATTATTATCCACCATCTGTTTTACAAAATGTTAATTCCTCTTGAACCAAAATTACAATCCAGCAAATGAGCTCTTAGCAAAGACACAAGTCATCATTCATATGCAGCTGTAGAGAGACCTTGAGCCGGAAATTATTAGCACAAATGCTTTGCCAGAAACAGTGGAATCTTATTAAAGACCAGAGAAAATGGGCAATTAGATAAGGAGAAATAAGCAGTCAGTGATGGAAAGAAGGGAAACTAGTAGCTCCAGAGGTTAAACTAGAGGATGTTATTCTGCTTTATCCTTTAGAAAACAATTACTGACCATCTCTACTCAATTTTTCATGTGGTATTTGTCCAGGGTTGCTGTATAAGTGTGCCCCAGAGTTGTAAAATGTAGTTGTGCTGGGTTTTTGTATCTATGACTGTAGTAAGATTAGTGTGTAGAGAACTTGTACTTAAAATCCATTCTTTATTTATATGTGATATGCGATTGAACTTGAGATGAATAACATATTTGGGGGATATTTTATTTAAATACATATCTGTAATATAATTCATAAATATATATTACTTTTTAGGAATTGTACAAAAGTTTGAGTTATTGATATTGACTAAGACTACTTTTCCTTATGAATTATGGATTCATCTATAGCTATATAAATAATATATACAGAGATCAACAGTAATACATTTTATATTAAACCATAAGATAATAGGGGATTTTTAATATAATGTGATTCACAAAATTCATTTGCAAATAAAATTTTATTATCAAATATCATTTGCTGATGTCTTTTAAAGTTGTAAATTTTTCAAAGTATAGATATTTTCAGTGTAGATTATTCAAGTATCTTGAATTTATTATCTAAATTGCTAAATATAATATGTAGTATATTTAGTAATTTTCCTTCAGCTATTTATTTGGCTATAAATCTTTGGTGTCTTAAATAAAACATATTTTTTTCTCTTAAATTTTCCTGAACTCTGCATACCTCTCTTCTATTATGGATATATAACAGACATAAAAAGCAATAAAATGAAAGTTGTCTAAGGACTGGACTGTTTAATAATTGCTGAAATTTAAGATTGTTGCTGCTGCTGCTGTTTAGTTGCTAAGTCATGTCTGACTCTTTGCAACCCCATGGACTGTAGTCTTCTATTCTTGGGATTTCCTAGGCAAGAATATTGGAGTGGGTTGCCGTTTCCTTCTCCACAGGATTTTCCTGACCCAGGGATCAAATCTGCATCTCGTGCACTGGCAGGCAGATTCTTTACCACTGAGCCACAGGTTCTGAAAATTTGGGGAATATAATAAGTTTGAGGTAAAGAACTAAAGAGGATATACTGGAAAATATAGGAGTGGGTCTCAAGTATGGTTCTGAGATCCCTGATAAATTCATATGTACATCTAATCCTATGTATACTCCATGTCTATGTTTATGTTTTGTTTTCATATCCCTATATATAGCTGTCTATATCTACACATTTACAGTAATTCAAACAAGAGATAGCACAGCTAATGGACTATAAGTTATATTTTACACATCTAAAAGTTTTAAAAGTCATGAATTCAGTACAATTAATTCCAATTTCTTTGTTCTTTGGATGTCTATCTGAGATGATGTTTGATGATATTACTGTTTATTTTGGTGATAAATGAAAAATTAGATCTTCCTGGGAAGAATTGTCCACCCACTCTTGGGTCTCCAGGTTTTTAGATTTCCTTTGTTCTACTCTGAACTTGAAGTTGTGAGATTGTTTGTTGAGAAGGCTTAACATCCTTTGGGTGCATTTGAATGGCACTGAAGCCCCTAGAGTATTTTTTTAAAATATAACATTGTGTGTATGTTTGCTGGTCACATTATATCAATAATATAAAATTTAGTTACAGGACATTTGGGGGAAGTAAAAAATGTAAAGGAAAAAAATGAGTCATTCATAATCCCTATCATCCAAAAACAGCCACTATTAACATTTTGGTGCATATCCTTCCAAATATATAGTTTAGAAATTTTCAGACATATTTCTAAAGGCATGAATATGGTTACCACAGCAGTAATTATCATAAACTTCATGGGCTTGAGCTCCCTCCATCATATGTAAGAGTCTGAGCCCTCTTCAATACTGCACCATGTTATTTTGGGCTGGCCAGGAGACACTCTTAATGGCCTCATTACAAGCATGTCATTCACACTCCATCACCTGCAAAACCACCTGGATGACAGCTCTTCAGTTGCCTTGATGTCATGGCCTGGTCTTTCTGGTGATCAGCCCCCATCCAAGAGTCCACAGAGAACAAAAATCATTTCTATCACCAAGGAAATTCCAAGGGATTTAGGAGCTTGAAGTCAGGCACTTCCATCACTCAGGAAATTATAACAGCCTTAGGAGCTCTGTCTCAGGAACAAGGGCAGAAACCGACATATATATTTACTGTCATTCCATATTTATTCACACTGGTTTGACCTATTCAGAAAAGAACAGGTCTGCACTACCTATGAAGTTCTGAGTATACCTGTCCTGCCCAATCCTATTTATTTGCACACCTCAACTGTTCCCCTGTGGCCCTATACTTCCTGTTCAGTAGCCTTCCCAAATCATGCCCTGGTTTTTTGCCAAGATGGCATTTGAAATTCTCTCTTGATTTCTGTTTACTTCATCTATACTTGTATCTTTTAATTTTAGAGGCAGCATGAGAAAGGGTTCCATTGTCTGGTTTCAGCCTCACTGAATTCTCTATTCATTTTGCTAGCCTCCTTTCAGTCTAAGAGACCAAGGCCACAAATGCTTTGTGGTCTCCTCCTTTTTTATTGCATTGTGTCCCCCTAAAATCTTGCCAACTGTGGAAAACTATTGTATTTTACTAACTAACTTGGTATCCATCCTTTAACATTATAGATTTCTCTTCTGATCTGTGTTACTCAGACAAAAGAGAAAAAAGAATTTTCACTGAATGATTTGTTTTGAAAATCTCTTTGGTCCTTCTTATAAAATTGTATCAAATCATTGAAATCTCATTCAAAGGTCCTGCTTTACGGTATATATTGAATAGTTTATGTAATAGATTCTTCTGCATCTTCACTTCTAAGATATAAAGTAAGAATTATAATAATGAAACATCTCATAGGGCTGTTATCAGCTTAAATGGGCTTACAGTATTACCTGGCACATACTATAAGTGCTTAATAATATCATTTAAATAACCATTACTATTACTATTGCTATACTGCCTTTTTTGAGAGTGGCTTTATATTTCAGTATAAATACACTGGGCTTACAAATGGGAGGAGGCTAGAACCCTTCAAGTAGAAGCTATAGGGTATCGAAAGTAAATGACTGTCTTTTGTAATAACAGTGAATTTAGATGGAAAATTTTATCTGCTTCAGTATATTCTGCACAATGCTGGTTATTGTTTTCGTGATGTTGAGCTCTCCTGTATCCTCACTGTTGTGTATTTGTGTGCCCTTATGGAGGCCAGATCTCTTTGAGTTACAGTTGGCGTTCAATTTTGTTAGTGGTAAGAGGGACATTTTAAAATCCTTTCTGAGAGTCATTGGGAATGGATTCCCCATTGTGTGGCATCATAAAATTTCCTATTGTTAAAAGATAAATTGAGCCATAATAAAAAATTTTAAGAGTTTATTTAAGCAAAAACTGATTAGAATCGAGCAGCACCCAATCTGGCGGATAGACAGGACCTCTGAGGAACTGTACAAAATGAAAGGCTTTTATAGGGTGAGGGGAGCAGGCACAAGGAAGTTATACTAGGCCATAAAGCAGGTTGCTTATTGCAAGTTTACTTTCCTTTAGGGGATGGCAAGGGTCTATCAGGCAGGTTACTAGTGCTGATCAGGTGATTCCTGAGTGGTTCGTTTATGATTCCATTTCTGGTAGAGCCAAAACTGTAATTAACATAAGTCTCAGTTTACTGATGTGGGAGCTTAGCATAAGTGGTTCCATTTTGGGCCCGTTGTTTTTTTTTTAACACTGTGTAACCCCATTAAACCTGAGATCTGCAACTGACGAGCCCTACTGTCTTTATGTTCACTATCTTTTGTTTTCCGAAAGCACTGCATAATAATAATATATTTTCACCTGATTAGGAGGCTGTTACCAACTGTGCAGCTGGCAGGAGGCAAAAGAACAAGCCTGGAAGTCAAGCATCCAGAGCTACATTTCACCTATGCGGAAGTCATAAAACAAAGCAAGGCATGCAGGGTGCATACAGTTATGAGAAGGACATAGAGACAATTCCATGTGTCCTCAGTGAGGGATTACAGGTCCTCTGCTCCTCCCAAAGGGGAGCTCCTCAAGGAGGGAAATCTGACGTAAGCATCTTCATAGCTTTGTGCCTGTCTAATTGTAGTTAGATGCTTCCCATTGACCTGAATCTGTGGCAAGGCACTTACTTGGCCTTCTCAAATTCCCATCAGAGCCTGAGGAGTAGGCAGTGATGGACTCAGTTAAAGAGCCAGATTAGAGGAGCTTTGGGTGGTTAAACAGAGAGTGGCAGAATGGGAATCCAGGTTCAGGTCCGCTGACCGCAGGACCTTGATGGGCAGGTGGCAGGGTCCTTGAGCTGGGCTGCCTGGCTCAGATCCTGACTCGGTCACTCACCAGCTGTGTGAATTTAGGCCGACCACATAATCTCTCTGCTTCTCCATTCCCAAGATGTAAAATGGGGATGATGAATATACTAACCTCATAGCGGTGTTATCAGCTGAAGTTTGTAGTATTGCCTAGCACATACTAAATATTCAAGAAATATCAGCTGAAATAACTACTACTACTGTATTACCATTCTCTAAGTGGATTTTATATTTTAGTTTGAGGGCACTGAACTCAATAGGGAGCTAGAACTTTGAAAACAGAATCTGCAGGGTATGAAATATAACATTACTGCTTGACCTCCTTTAGTATCTCTTAGTATCTTTCTTGCCATTACGTTTGGATTTCTGGCTCAGTTTGAGTCATTCCCTAAAAAGAGACAGAATGTACTAAAATTCTACCTGGATGACAGTTTCAACGCTAAACAGTCTGTCTGTCCATAGGAAGTCATTCAAAGTCAAGGAAAATTTCATCTTAAGAGTAGAACTGATCCCACAAAGGAAAAGCATAGCGGTGATACATTTGCTAACTTTTGGAGGGGGTTCCATTCCCCAAGATAAATATATAATTCTGAATATTTTAATTCATCAAGATTTTCATTTTATAAAATACTGAATAAATTAGTATTTTCTAGGCAGAGAAGCTCATGGAAACCCAGTACTTCTAATTTAATTTCCTTTCTTTAAATAGTTGTTGGATAAATATTAAAATGAAAATATTCTTTTCTTTTAAGCAGGGAAGGGATTTAAATTTATTGCATTTCCTCCTTGACCAGATTAAGGATAAGATTTTATCCTTCCAGTTCACTACTCAGTGGTGAATCTAGAGACATATGGTATTGATCATCTCTTTTAGGGTTTACAACTGTTCTGTGGGAGTGCTTGGGTATTAAGAGAATGTGGGGGCAGTGGGAGAGGTTGCTGTGTTTTTCATATTTTGTCTCTTTCATTAGAAAAACATTTTTAGAAGTACACAGATATTTTGTACTTTGCAAAGACATAAAAAGTAATCTTCATATCCAGAAAAAGTACATTTGGGAAAAATACATAACCAGCTATGGCTTTTTGAAATGAATTTTAGAAATTGCCTTGTGCATTCAGGTTTCTTATGCTGTAAAGTTACCCTTTCTCCCCCACCCCCTCTTTCTGTATACTGTGGAAAAGAAAGGAAAGAGATCACTATTGGTAGCTCGAACTTAAGGGGTGGGTTGTTAGGCTCTACTTCCTTGACTGGCACATATCTGCACATATTATTCGGAACTCTGCTGGGAAAAGTTGTCTGTTCTCCCCAAATTATTTTTTTATTCAGTCACTTACATCATCAGGGATTCATGTGTGCTCATGCATATTTATATTTTGAGTTATAAACTAATAGTACTTTATTAATTTGGTTGCTCAAATTTTTCCAGGTTTGTTACTCAAAGTTCTATTGGGAATCGGCTCCTAGATTCCTTTAACATACCTACATCATTGTTATTTATTATTACTCTTTTCTTCTGTAAAACATACTTACTTGCTGATAGTACAAGATATTCCAGGCTCATCTTCTATATTTCCTGCCCCATCCTAGAATCAGCCATTTCTTCCAGGGGCCCTATTGCTTTTTTTTTCCTGAAGGACAATGTTAAAAGCAATATCTGGGCACTGAATGTGCTCCCCAAGGAGCAGTTGGCTCTCACAGCTAAAAAAACAGGAGATTAATGTGTGTATTCTGATCTACATATATACACCTATCAGAAAACTACTGTGTATGTAACCAACTGTATTTATATGATAAAATTTATCTAATGAGTTCATACTGATGTTTCAAACTCTATTATTTCATAGATCATTCTAGTTTTCTCCCCTTGCTTATCTCTAAGGTTCCACTTCCCCCTTCTGTCATCTGTTTACTTAATTTTTCACTTCTGGCATTCACATACTGTGCTTTCCGAATTGTTAACCTATACTCTAATGGGATGTACAGTTTCTATGACTTAAAGCCTTATAGACTCCATTCATTTCTAGAATTATTTAGGCTGCCACTTTATTCCCCTACTCATGTTGCTTCATATAATGAAGTTACTTCATATATTTGTAAGACATTTAGATTCTTTTGACACATCCTTCATTCTCTGTTGGATCCTACTACCTCCTAAATTGATTTTTAAACAATTTTACATAAATTGAAGGTTGCTCATTATGCTATCAAGTTCTATGTTGTTGTTTAGTTGCTAAGTCGTGTCCAACTCTTTCGGGACCCCATGGACTGTAGCCTTCCAGATTCCTCTGTCCTTGGGATTTTCCAGGCAAGAACACTGGAGTGGGTGGCCATTTCCTTCTCCAGAGGATCATCTCAACCCAGTGTTTGAACCTGCATCTGCTGCATTGGCATATGGATTCTTTGCCTCTGGGCCACCAGGGGAGCCTTATAAAGTTTGATGGTTTTTGTCAAATGCTTAATGTTTTGCATTCACCATTACAGTAGGACACAAAATAGTCCTCCTACCCTAAAAAGTAACCCTATTCAATCACCTCCTCCCTCTGAGTCCTTGGCCACTCACACACTTACCATTTTTATAATTATACCTTCTTCAGATTATGCCAAAGCCTTTGACTATGTAGATCACAACAAGCTGTGGAAAATTTTTCAAGAGATGGAAATACCGGACTACCTTAACTGCCTCCTGAGAAATCTATATGCAGGTCAAGAAGCAACCGTTAGAACTGAGCATGGAACAACAGACTGGTTCCAAATTGGGAAAGGAGTACATCAAGGCTGTATATTGTCATCCTGCTTATTTAGTATCATGCAAAATGTCAGGCTGGATGAAGTACAAGCTGAAATCAAGATTGCAGGGAGAAATATCAATAATCTCAGATATGCAGATGACAACACCCTTATGGCTGAAAGTATAGAGGAACTAAAAAGCCTCTTGATGAAAGTGAAAGAAGAGAGTGAAAAAGTTGGCTTAAAACTCAAAATTCAAAAAACTAAGATCATGGCATCCAGTCCCATCACTCCATGGCAAATAGATGGAGAAGGTGGGAACAGTGACAGACTTTATTTTCTGGGGCTCCAAAATCACTGCAGATGGTTGACTGCAGCCATGAAATTAAAAGATGCTTGCATCGCGGAAGAAAAGCTATGACCAAGCTAGACAGCATATTAAAAAGCAGAGACATTACTTTGCCAACAAAGGTCCATCTAGTCAAAGCTATGGTTTTTACAATAGTCATGTATGGATATGAGAGTTGGACTGTAAAGAAAGCTGAGTGCCGAAGAATTGATGCTTTTGAACTGTGGTGTTGGAGAAGACTCTTGAGAGTCCTTTGGACTGCAAGGAGATCCAACCAGTCAATCCTAAAGGAAATCAGTCCTGAATATTCATTGGAAAGACTAATGCTGAAGCTGAAACTCCAATACTTTGGCCACCTAATGCGAAGAACTGACTCATTGGAAAAGACTCTGATGCTGGGAAAGATTGAAGGCAGGAGAAGGGGATGACAAAGGATGAGACAGTTGGATGGCAACACCGACTTGATGGATATAAGTTTGAGCAAGCTCCAAGAGTTGGTGATGGACAGGGATGCCTGGCGTGCTGCAATCTGTGGGGTCACAGAGAGTTGGACATGACTAAGAGACTGAACTGAACTGAACTGAACCTTCTTCAGGCTGTCATATAATTGGAATCACACAGTATATAGCTTTTTCTGATTGATTTTTATATGCATCAGTATGCATTGAAGATTCATCTGTGTCTCTTTGTGACTTGATTCAGTTCAGTTCAGTTCAGTTGCTCAGTCGTGTCTGACTTTTTGTGACCCCATGAACTGCAGCACACGAGGCCTCCCTGTCCATCACCAACTCCCGGAGTTTACCCAAACCCATGTCCATCGAGTCGGTAATGGCCATCCAGCCATCTCATCCTCTGTTGTCCCCTTCTTCTCCTGCCCCTAATCCCTCCCAGCATCAGGGTCTTTTCAAATGAGTCAACTCTTCACATGAGGTGGCCAAAGTACTGGAGTTTCAGCTTTAGCATCAGTCCTTCCAATGAACACCCAAGACTGTTCTCCTTTAGGATGGACTGGTTGGATCTCCTTGCAGTCCAAGGGACTCTCAAGAGTCTTCTCCAACACCACAGTTCAAAAGCATCAATTCCTTGATGCTCAGCTTTCTTTATAGTCCAACTCTCACATCCATCCATGACCACTGGAAAAACCATAGCCTTGACTAGACAGACCTTAGTCGGCAAAGTAATGCCTCTGCTTTTTAATATGCTATCTAGATTGGTCATAACTTTCCTTCCGAGGAGTAAGCGTCTTTTAATTTCACGGCTACGGTCACCATCTGCAGTGATTTTGGAGCCCAGAAAAATAAAATCACCCACTGTTTCCACTGTTTCCCCATCTATTTACCTTGAAGTGATGGGACCAGATGCCATGATCTTAGTTTTCTGATTGTTGAGCTTTAAGCCAACTTTTTCACTCTCCTCTTTCACTTTCATCAAGAGGCTCTTCAATTCTTCTTCACTTTCTGCCATAAGGGTGGTGCCATCTGCATGTCCGAGGTTATTGATATTTCTCCCGACAATCTTGATTCCAGCTTGTGCTTCCTCCAGCCCAGCGTTTCTCATGATGTACTCTGCATATAAGTTAAATAAGCAGGATGACAATATACAGCCTTGATATACTCCTTTTCCTGTTTGGAACCAGTCTGTTGTTCCATGTCCAGTTCTAACTGTTGCTTCCTGACCTGCATCCAGGTTTCTCAAGAGGCAGGTCAGGTGGTCTGGTATTCCTGTCTCTCTCAGAATTTTCCACAGTTTACTGTGATCCACACAGTCAGAGGCTTTGGCATAGTCAATAAAGCAGAAATAGATGTTTTCCTGGAACTCTCTTGATTTTTCAATGATCCAGCAGATGTTAGAATTTGATATGTGGTTCCTCTGCCTTTTCTAAAACCAGCTTGAACATCTGGAAGTTCACAGTTCATGTATTGTTGAAGCCTGGCTTGGAGAATTTTAAGCATCACTTTACTAGCGTGTGAGAAGAGTGGCTTGAGAGCTCTTTTCTTTTCATTATTGAATAACATTCCATTTGATGTATACTAGTTTGTTTATCTATGCTAATAGAAGGCTTCTTGGTTGCTTCCAGTTCTTATTGGTTATGAATAAAGCTACTATAAACTTTCATATGCACTTGTTGAATGGACATAAACTGACTCATTGGAAAAGACCCTGATGGTGGGAAAGATTGAGGACAGGAGGAGAACAGGGTGACATGGTTGGGTGGCATCGTTGACTCAATGGACATGAGTTTAAGTAAACTCTGGGAGATAGTGAAGGATAGGGAAGCCTGGCATGCTGCAGTCCATGAGGTTGCAAAGAGTCAGACACACCTTAGCAAATGAAAGGTAACAACAAAGCTTTCAAATCAGTTAGGAAAATGCTTATAAGTGAGGTTGCTGAATTGCATGGTAGAGCTACATTTAGTTTTGTGAGAAATTGAACTCTCTGCCAGTCTGTCTTCCAAAGTGGCTGTACCATTTTTCATTCCCCTAAACAATGAATGAGAATTCCTGTTGCTCCATACCTGAGCAGTCCTTGTATTGCCAGCTTTTGGTTTTAGTTACTCTAATACATGTTTAGTGGTATCATGCTGCTAAGTCGTTTCAGTTGTGTCCGACTCTGTGCGACCCCATAGGTGGCAGCCCACCAGGCTCCCCCGTCCCTGGGATTCTCCAGGCAAGAACACTGGAGTGGGTTGCCATTTCCTTCTCCAATGCATGGAAGTGAAAAGTGAAAGTGAAGTCGCTCAGTCATGTCCGACTCTTAGCAACCTCATGGACTGCAGCCTACCAGGCTCCTCCGTCCATGGGATTTTCCAGGCAAGAGTACTGGAGTGGGTTGCCACTGCCTTCTCCGAGTGGTATCATATTGTCACTTTAATTTGAATTTGCCTGATGACGAACGATGTTGAGAATCTTTTCATGCACTTATTTGCCATCTGTGATTTTCTTTGAGGCATTGTTCAGATCTTTTCCCCATTTTTTTGATGAAGGGTTTTGCATTTTTGTTGGCTTTTAAGACATCTTTGTATATTTTGGATATAAATACTTAATCAAATACGTGTTTTGCAAATATTTTTTTCCTTATCTGTGGTTCTTCTTTTCATTCTCTTAAGAGTGTCTTCACCAAAGGATACAGCTTTTAATTTTAATAAAGCCCATTTTATCAGCTTTTTTTTTTGTGTGGATTATGCTATTGGTGCTGTGTTAAAAAACTTATCACCAAACCTAACATTGGGCAGTTACTCCCATGTTTTCTTCAAAAAGTTTTATAATTTTGCATCTTACATTTAGATTTATTATATATTTTGAGTTCTTTTTGTGTAAAATGTAAGGTCTGTTTCTAGGTTTATTTATTTTTTTGCATATTCACATCCAATTGTTCTGGCACCATCTATTGGAAAGATTGCTCTTTTTCCATTGAATTCTCCTTGTTCCTTTGACCAAGTTCAGTTGACTAAATTTGTGTGGGTCTAGTCTGGGCTTTATTCTACTCCATTGTGCTATATATCATTTTGCTGAGATGATGCTGTTTTTATTACTGTGTCCTTAAAATAGGTCTTTAAATAGAATAATGTTAGTCCTCCAGCATTGTTCCTCCTCTTCTCTCTCTTCCTCTCCATCTTCTTTTTCCTCTCTTTCTTCTCGGCATCCCTACTCCTTCTTGGTATTATGTTCGTTGTTCCAGGTCTTCTGTCTTTCCATATGAACGTTAGAATCAGTTTGTTGATATCTACAAAATAGTTTGCTGGTATTTTGATTAGGATTGCATTATATCTGTAGATCTATTTGGGAAGAATTGACATCCTAATTAACAGTATTGTGTCTACAAGTTCATGAACATGGACTATTGCTCCATTTACTTAGATCTTCTTTCATTTTTTATCACTCTTTTCTGTTTACAGGTCCTGCGCAGACTTTGTTAGATTTTAATTGAAGTATTTAATCTTGGAGGGATTCTACTCTAAATGGTGCTGTCTTACTAATTTCAAATTCCAATTGGTTATTTCTGGTATATATAAAGGGAAGTAATTGACTTTTGTGCATTAGCTTCATATCTTGTGACTTTGCCAAACTTGCTTATTAGTTTCAGAAGTTTTTTGATAATTCTTTGAGATTTTCTGCCCAGATAATCTGTGAATAGAGATAGTTTCAATCTGTATACCGTTTATTTCTTTTTCTTGTTTTATTCCACCAGCTAGTACTTATTGGATAATGTTGAATCGAAATGATGAGAGAGAAATCCTCATCTTATTTTCAGTGTTGGGGAGCAAGTGGCCAGTATTTATTTCACCATTAAATATTATGTTAACATATGTTTTTTTGTAGATGTTATCAAATTGAGGATGTTCTCCTTCATTCCTAGTTTGCTGAATGTTTTAAAATCATGAATGGATTGGATTTTTGTCAAATGCCCGTCTGTGTCAGTTGGCATAATAACATGATTTTTATTCTGTAGCCTATTTATTTGGTGGATTATATTGATTGATTTTCAAGTGTTGAACCAGCTTTGCCCACTAGAAATAAATACCACTTGGTTATGGTGTATAATTCTTTTTAAACATTGTCAGATTCAATTTGGTAATATTTTGTTAGGGATTTTTATCTCTATATTCATGAGAAATATTTGTCTGTAGTTTTTGTTTCTTGTACCATCTTTCTATGTTTCTGGTATTACACTAGTGCTGGCTTCATAGAATGAATTAACAAATATTCCCTCCTCTTCTATTTCTTTTAGGAGATGAGTATCATATCTAAGTCTGTTTCTGATGCTTGCTTTCTCTCCTCAGAGTATTTCTTCCCGCCTTTTGGTGCACCTTGGAATTTTTTGTTGGAAGCTGTACATGTTTCATTGGATAATAGAAGCTGGGGGAAATAGGCCTTCACTGTGATAATATATGTTAACATAGAGTTGGGCTGTATTGCTGTTGATAAAAGTGCCAGACACTCTAAGTTCCTCTGGGCCCCTGATTTGTTTTCCCTCTTGACTTTACATTTCCCTAAGTCCTTCTCCTCCTAGAGGATTTGTGTCTTGCAGCTTTTCAGCTATAATCCATGGATATCACACTGAGAATCCCTGATATGATATTTTATGGGTCTGTGTTTATGGCGTGGGATACTCACAATTTTTTTTTTTAATAGCTTCTCCTCTTTCCCCTACCTCCCTTAGATGAGACAGGAAGGCTGTCAGGACTGGAGTCCCGGGGCTCTGAAACAAGCTCTGGTAATCTTTTATGTGGGGGAGTAGGCCTTTGTTATATATAAGATTCTGGATGTACCTCACAAGGATTCTTCTTTTCCTCCTACTAGAAATACAAGTGTTACAAGTTTATAGCTCCAATGGCCTCTGCTATAGCTAGGCAGATTTTGACTGTGACCCCTTGGATTTGCTGGTTTCTTCAGATTTGGTTGTGGTGGTTTGCCCTGCAAAGTTCAGTTCTGTCATGGGTTTAAGAAAAGTTATTAGATTTTTCAGCTTATTCAGCTTTTTCTTGTAAGGATGGGGCGAAGAATTCTAAGTTTTTTACATGTTATGGCTGAAACTGCTAGTCCATTCTCAAAGACCTGTTCAGTTCAGTTCAGTTCAGTCGCTCAGTTGTGTCCGACTCTTTGCGACCCCATGAATCGCAGCATGCCAGGCCTCCCTGTCCATCACCAACTCCCGGAGTTCACTCAGACTCACATCCTTCGAGTCCGTGATGCCATCCAGCCATCTCATCCTCTGTCGTCCCCTTCTCCTCCTGCCTCCAATCCATCCCAGCATCAGAGTCTTTTCCAGTGAGTCAACTCTTTGCATGAGGTGGCCAAAGTACTGGAGTTTCAGCTTTAGCATCAGTCCTTCCAAAGAAATCCCAGGGTTGATCTCCTTCAGAATGGATTGGTTGGATCTCCTTGCAGTCCAAGGGACTCTCAAGAGTCTCCTTCAACACTACAGTTCAAAAGCATCAATTCTTCAGCGCTCAGCCTTCTTCAGAGTCCAACTCTCACATCCATACATGACCAGAGGAAAAACCATAGCCTTGACTAGATGGACCTTAGTCGGCAAAGTAATGTCTCTGCTTTTGAACATGCTATCTAGGTTGGTCATAACTTTTCTTCCAAGGAGTAAGCGTCTTTTAATTTTGTGGCTGCAGTCACCATCTACAGTGATTTTGGAGCCCCCCAAAATAAAGTCTGACACCGTTTCCACTGTCTCCCCATCTATTTCCCATGAAGTGATGGGACCAGATGCCATGATCTTTGTTTTCTGAATGTTGAGCTTTAAGCCAACTTTTTCACTTTCCACTTTTACTTTCATCAAGAGGCTTTTTAGATCCTCTTCACTTTCTGCCATAAGGGTGGTGTCATCTGCATATCTGAGGTTATTGATATTTCTCCCGGCGATCTTGATTCCAGCTTGTGTTTCTTCCAGTCCAGCGTTTCTCATGATGTACTCTGCATATAAGTTAAATAAACAGGGTGACAATATATAGCCTTGATGTACTCCTTTTCCTATTTGGAACCAGTCTGTTGTTCCATGTCCAGTTCTAACTGTTGCTTCCTGACCTGCATACAGATTTCTCAAGAGGCAGATTAGGTGGTCTGGTATTCCCATCTCTTTCAGAATTTGCCACAGTTTATTGTGATCCACATAGTCAAAGGCTTTGGCATAGTCAAGAAAGCAGAAATAGATGTTTTTCTGGAACTCTCTTGCTTTTTCGATGATCCAGCGGATGTTGGCAATTTGATATGTGGTTCCTCTGCCTTTTCTAAAACCAGCTTGAACATCAAGAAGTTCACGGTTCACGTACTGCTGAAGCCTGGCTTGGAGAATTTTGAGCATTACTTAGTTTATTCTATTAACCTCTAATTTGTTGTTTCTTAATAGGGTATGGCATTTCCCTACCATATCTCACCCATTGTTTCATCCCTCACTTCCAGCTCCCCACTACCCCATGTGCACATATTGTACTTGTCCTCTGAGGACCTCTCTGAGAATTTCTTTTCTGTCTTGGCTTTTGTTATCTCTTAGTTTTTTAGTTTTTTGTTAATTATGTTTTTGATTCATCTTGAATTTTTTTTGGTTGAAGGAGTGAGTTAGCCATCTACTTTTTTGTTTTGCCCAGTGCCAGGCCATTTTTTTTGGGATAAATCTATCTTTTCCCTGATGACATAAAATGCTTTTACTTTTTATATACTAAATTAAAAATATATTTGATCTATTTCTGAACTCTCAAGTTTGTTCTATTGATCTTTTGGTTCACCCCTGTGTCAATACCAACGTCTTAATGTAAGTTTCATAGTGTGGTGAGAAAAATACAGTTTTTAAAAATAGTAATTCATTAATCATATATATTATGTTAAGAATAACTGATGAACTGATATTTATAATATTTATTTTGCTTCTCTATGAACAGGTATCTTTTTATTTCATACAATTCATATTGTACTGTATCCCTTAGTAGAATTAAATTTTTTTTTCATATAGACCCAATATACTTCTTATATTTTTTTTAACTTTTATCCTTTCTTTGTATTTTCTTGGCAGTAATTGCTTGTATATAAGAAAGCAATCAATTTGGGGACATTAATTTTGTAACCAAAGATTTTACTGCACTACTCTTTGTGTCTAATAGCTTTTTAGTTATGTCTCTTGGGTTTATGGTTATAAAACCATATCATTTTCAAGTAATGGTAATTTTGTATTTTCCTTTCTATTTTTTGCCTCATTTATTTCTCTTGCTTAATGACAATGGCCAATCATTTTTTAGAAAAATATTAACTAATAGAACACACTTCGTTGTAATAAACTTTTTTTTTTAAATCACACTTATTGTCCTGTTAGACTGTAAAATCCTTGGTGTAAGGACTATTATTCCTAATGTTTAAAATAGCACAGGCATAAAAAATAGGTACTCAATAGGCAGCTATTGAATGATCTAGGCAGGATAAGATAAACTAGGCTGAGCTGAGGTACCCCACTCAAATACCTTAGCCTATATGAAGTGAGTATTCCCAAATGTCAAGTGTGTGCTGGAGATAGCTAGATTACCTCTTCATTCATAACACCCATGAAAGTCTGGTTTGAGTCCTATACCTAGAACCTATGATTTGTTTTTTTTTTTTTTTAAATTTGGGGGTATAGTTGCTTTACAATGTTGTATTAATTTCTGCTGTATAACAGCGTGAATCAGCTATATGTATACATATATCCCCCTGTTAGGTTCTACCCCCCTCATCATGGTATCCCATCTATCTCACCACAGAGCACTGAACTGAGATCCTGTGTTATACAGCAGGTTCCCATTAGCTATTGTTTTGCATATACATCAATCCCAGTCTCCCAGTTCATCCCAACCCAACCCCCACAGTGTCCACCCATTCATCCTCTATGTCTTCATCTCTATTCCTGACCTGCAAATAGGTTCATCTGTACCATTTTTCTAGATTCCACATATATACAATGAAATATTACTCTGCCATAAAAAAGTGATGATGTTGGGTCCTTTGTAGAGACATGATGGACCTAGAGGCTGTCATAGAGTGAAGTAAGTCAGGAAGAGAAAAACTAACATTGTATGTTAGTTCATAGGTGTAGAACCTATGAGTTTTGACCACAGTTGAACCTTCAATTGTGGAAACAGTGTCAGACTTTATTTTTTTGGGCTCCGAAATCACTGCAGATGGTGATTGCAGCTGTGAAATTAAAAGACGCTTACTCCTTGGAAGAAAAGTTATGACCAACCTAGATAGCATATTCAAAAGCAGAGATATTACTTTGCTGACTAAGGCCCGTCTAGTCAAGGCTATGGTTTTTCCTGTGGTCATGTATGGATGTGAGAGTTGGACTGTGAAGAAAGCTGAGCACAGAAGAATTGATGCTTTTGAACTGTGATGTTGGAGAAGACTCTTGAGAGTCCCTTGGACTGCAAGGAGATCCAACCAGTCCATTCTGAAGGAGATCAACCCTGGGATTTCTTTGGAAGGACTGATGCTAAAGCTGAAACTCCAGTACTTTGGCCACCTCATGCAAAGAGTTGACTCACTGGAAAAGACTCTGATGCTGGGAGGGATTGAGGGCAGGAGGAGAAGGGGACGACAGAGGATGAGATGGCTGGATGGCATCACTGACTCGAAGGATGTGAGTCTGAGTGAACTCCGGGAGTTGGTGATGGACAGGGAGGCCTGGCATGCTGTGATTCATGGGGTCGCAAAGAGTCGTCACGACTGAGCGACTGAACTGAACTGAACCTTCAACATGGACAGAGGAGCCTGGCAGGCTACAACCCATGGGGTCACAAAGAGTCGGACATGACTGAGCATGCGTGCATGAACCTTCAAGGAGCTCTGTCCTTTGGGCCTGCCTCAGTTCAGCTGGAGTGAGGGAATACTCCTGCCCAATGTCAGTCTTTTAAGCACAACTACCCTGAAAGACAGAACTTAAAATTTTTAAAGACGGTGTATACAGAGAAGCAATAGATGAGAGGCCACAGTGCTCTGTAGATTCTACCTGCCAGCCTGCAGCAGAAGTCTCATAACAGCCTCACAGAAGCAACAGGAACCTTCCAGTTTCCTGGTCTTGTGGGTTGGAAGATAGAGGCAGAAACTTGACTTTTCTATGCATAATAAGCATCAAGATTTTTGAAGAAACTGGAGAGGCAGACTTATCTACAAGGCAGCTTTGAGAGCTCTATCAATGGGGACTGCCTGGAAAATGGTCAGGGAAATGGAATGTCAGCAATGGGAACGTTAAAAAGATAGCTCCTGGTTGGAATGGGACCAGAGTGAGAAAAATAAGTGCAGTAAACAAGCCAAAGACACCTGTCTGTATTCTTGGGTTATGCGCAGGGGCCAACGTAGTTTAGTGACTGCTCAAATTATGGGCAGACTTGAAACCCAAAGCCTTTGGCTTATAGACTGATGGACAAATGTCTCTGACTCAGTGTTGGCTCCTACAACCCTAATATGGTGGCTCAAGAATATCGTGCTCTCCTTTTCAACTCTATTCCAGTAAGTCCTTTATCATGTGTCCCTATTTCAGAGAAGATTGCTTCTAACTTTTCCATTAGAAAAATGAATATTATGATGGATTTCATTTTTCCATTGAAGCTAATTGACTGTGGGCAATAATACTAAGCACTGTATTCTAGTAGAAAGGAAAGCAGAGGGATGTTGTTCACAAATTGCCACAGGGAAGCAGAGATCACAGCTCATTTGAGGAACTGAGGCTTCTGATTAGGTGTGCTACTTGAGGGGCAGGTTGCTTCTCAGTGCCCAGCAACTTATTCCCAAATGGGGTTTGTGCATTTGTTTGTTTATTCATTAGTCAATTCATGAAAAAAGTTTTTGAGGTATATCATGAACAGAACTATAGATTCAAAGATGAGTAGACCATCTTCAGGCTGGAGTGGAGATCGTCTTCAGGATAATGTGCTTTTCTTTATTTAGTATGTAAAAGTCATTTTTGGTCATGAATCTCTATGGACAACTTAAGGAAGTGATGATTCCTCTTCCCAGGAGAAGACACATAAGCCCCTAATTTTCCATACAGTTTCAGGGGATGCACAGCCATCGGATGCATGTCCATGGAGCCCCTCGGGTTGAGAGCTCCACTAAGACTACAACAGACATCAGGATGGATGGCAGAAGAGGTGAATTTCACACATCGGTGTAGTGAAGGTCATGGTCTCTGACCAAGCCTCTCTTTGACAGCTCATCCACTTTTATAGCCCATCTGTCCCTGTTTCTCTTCTCATTTGAAGTCTTAGAAGTTTCCATCTCTGTAGTAGTATAATATTACTGAACACTGGTGAGGGTTTAGTTGAGGAGGGACACTGAGGGTTTTGTAATATTGCCACTTGGCAGTCTGTGTTTCTACAGCAGCATTCCACCCCGGGAAAGCTGATGAGATTTTGGTTGGATCCAACCACAGTCTTGCCTAGGATTCCATGACTTGTTAATGGCAGAGCCTGAACACAGAATTCCTGAATCTCAGGTCTGTGCCTTTATCACTGGCTTATTTCTTATTTTAAACCCTGCCCCATCTTTGGTTCTATCTTTTGGCCTGAAAACTCCATGTAAGGTCTAATAGGCACTTTTTCTGAAGAAGAGATAAGAATTTATTTGCCAGAGTTGTTAGAGACAAATATGGAGTTAGTAAGGTATTTTCCTGATTAAAATGAATATGTTAATACAGTGTTCAACATCTCCCCATCATACACAATTTCAAAGTACGCCCAAAGTATCTCAAAAGAAGCATTTTGTCTTATTTAAGAGATAAAATTTAAAAAAAAATTGTGGTCCTAGATGAAAGCAATTTTTTTTCTTTTTTGGAAAAGATGGTTTTCTGAACAGAGCTTTCCTTTTTGTGATGTAGGCCACTAGTGTTGCCCAAATAGGACAGAAAAATGCAGAAGTTAGGAAGTAAATGCTGACAGACTCACAACCTCAGGGGCCAAATGGCACTACAATGATTTCTCACATATTTTAACTTTCAAAAGACCCTAGAGAGTGCTTTTATTGCACATTTTATGGAGCCATCTGTCTTTTTACCAGAGATAGTATATGTTCAAAACTTTAAATAATATTTTTCCCCTGTGTCAAAGGACCAAAATCTTTACCAATTGAATCTCTAGTAGGAAATTCACATGGTTCACAGTGAAAGAAAGAGTCTTGGCACGACTGTAGAAGCTTGGTGCATCTGCTGCTATGGAAACAGCACATCGTAGGTATTTCTTGTTACATGTGTCTTCCTACCTCAGCCGAGAATAATCAATGCCGTAAATCATCTTAGATGATATATCTTTTTAGGAATTTTCCTTTGGTGTCATTTAAAGTTCATTATACTTCAGTTGAGACTTTGTAAAGAGGAAGGCTTCCTCCAAATTCATATTTTGCAGCTTGAGAGGAAGAGTGAGGGGCAAGATATGAAGGAACAGCGTTTTGCTTGGGATAAAGCACTATGGCAACTATGTGAACGAAGTGGTTTAAGTCTTAAGAAAGTCTAAATATAACCACTAACTCAGACACTTATGAGTCTAAGGATATGTGAATATAAAGTACATAGGACTTGATAAAGGAAAAGCATTTGATATAGTCCGACTCTTATTTACTAGTATTCTTACTCCTACTGCTGCTACTGCTTTTGAAGTCAGGTTTATAAAAAGTATTATGCGATGTAATGGAAATGTTCCTGAATTGACTTTCACATTGTGAAAGATGCCTTAATTTCCAAAAGAATATAGGTTATCCAAGTAAGAACACAGGTTATCCAAGTAAGAACACAAGAATAGAAGAATCCTCCATTTTAAGTAAACCTGCCAGCAACACTTTTTCAGGACTTTTGGGCACACTGACAACATCTTTTTGGAAGCTTGTTAGTATTCAGGATTAGGAATAAGTATACTTATTTCTTAGAATTTGATCTAGAGAATTATGTTTGGGTCAGAGAGCAATCTAGGGGCCGTTGGTGTTTTTAGATGAGGGTAATGGTGGTGATGGGGAAGTAAGGACAGTGCCTGGGAATGATCAGTAGTTCTCAAATTTGTATGCATGAGAATCACTTGGGGTGTCTGTTAAAAATGTAGATTTCTAGAAGCTAGTCCCCAGTGATTTTGATTGAGGAGTCCCATAGGCAGAACTACCCTATGGGCACATGCCCAGGCACTTTTGCCCCCTGCTCCCTCCCATTATTCTTCACTTACCAGCTGCCAAGATCTTGGAAGCACTGAAACTCAGCAAAAAGGGAAATCCGTTGAGAACAGTCCCTAAAGGGTCAAGCAATATCCGTATATTACATGCATCCTGCCTATCCCCTGCCTAAACCTGGGATTCTTCCATTGAGTGAGTAGTTGTGGGCCCCACATTGGCATTGCTCATTTGGGTGATGAGGACACTTTGACAGAGTTGTTGCCGCTGAAGGAGAAGTAGAGGACAAGATGGCCGAGTAGAAGGACTTGAGCTCGCCTACTCTCACAAAAAGACCAGAATCACTAGCTGCTAACAACCATTGACAAAAAAGACTACAACCTAGGGAAAAAGGTATCCTACATCCAGAGACAAATAAGCCAGTAGGAGGGGTATGGAGGGTGCTTTCATGATATAATCAAATCACATACTAACCAGATGCTGCTGCTGCTGCTGCTAAGTCGCTTCAGTCGTGTCCGACTCTGTTCAACCCCATAGATGGCAGCCCTAAAGGCTCCTCTGTCCCTGGGATTCTCCAGGCAAGAACACTGGAGTGGGTTGCCATTTCCTTCTCCAATGCATGCATGCATGCTAAGTCACTTCAGTCGTGTCCGACTCTGTGCAACCCCATGGACAGCAGCCCACCAGGCTCCTCGGTCCACAGGATTCTCTAGGCAAGAATACTGGAGTAGGTTGCCATTTCCTTCTCCAACTGACCAGGTCGGTGACTCACAAACTGGAAAATAGTTAAATCACAGAGGTTTTCCCACAGGAGTGAGGGTTCTGAGTCCCACATTAGGTTCCCCAGCCTGGGCGCCTGGCATTGGAAGAAGAAGCCCCCAGAGCATTTGGCTTTGAAGGCCAGTAGGCCTGGAGGAGGGCGTGGCAACCCACTCCAGTATTCTTGCCTGGAGAATCCCATGGACAGAGGAGCCTGGTGGGCTATAGTCCATGGGGTCACAAAGAGTTGGACATGACTGAAGTGACTTAGCACACATGTACGCATGCATGCACGCAGGGCTTGAGTGCAGCAGTTCCACAGGACTGGGGGAAACAGAGACTCCACTCTCGTAGGATGCACATAAGATTTTGTGTGCACCAGGATCCAGGGCAAAGCAGTGACTCCCTAGGAGCCTGGGCTAGACCTACCTATGGGTCTTGGGCGGTCTCCCAGGGCACAGGGATCAACTATAGCTCACTGTGGAGACCGGGACACTTGTGGCAGGGGCTCCAGGGCATATTCATTCCTGTGAGCGCTCCTAGAGGTCGCCATGTTGGAGCTAAGACCTGGCCCCACCCAGCAGCCTGCAGGCTCCAGTGCCAAGCCAAACAACCATCAGGGTGGGAATGCAGCATACCTATCAGCAAGCAGGCTGTGTAAAGTCATCCTGAGCCCACAGCCACCTCTAAACACACCCTTTGAAACAGCTTGGGCTTCCCAGGTGGCACTAGTGGTAAAGAAGCTCTCTGCCAACTCAGGAAACATAAGAGACATGGATTTGATCTCTGGGTCAGGAAGATCCTCTGGAGAAGAAAATGGCAACCCATTCTAGTATTCTTGCCTGGAAAACCTCATGGAAAGAGGAGCCTGGTAGGTTACAGTCCATTAGGATTGCCTATAGTCAGACATGATTGAAGAGTGACTTAGCACTGCCCATCACAGGAGCAAGACCCAGCTCTACCCACCAGAGGGCAGGCACCTTTCCAGCTCACCAGGAAGTCTGCACAAGCCCCTGGACCAACCTCACCCACCAGGGGGCAGACGTCAGAAGCAAGAGCAACTACAGACCTGCAGCCTGCAGAATGGAGACCACAAGTTAGAGAAAATGGCAGAAAGATATGTTCCAGATGGAGGAACAATATAAACTCCAGAAGTATGAAGTGGAGGTAGGCAATATACCTGAAAAAGAATTCAGAGTAATGAGAGTAAAGATGATCCAAGATCTCAGAAAAAGAATAGAGGCACAGACAGAGGAGATATAAGAAATATTTGCCAAAGATCTAGAAGACTTAAAGAACAAACAAGCAGAGGTGAATAATACAATAATTCAAAACAAAAATACACTAGAATGAATCAACCAGTAAATAAGGCAGAGGAATGAATAGGTGAGCTGGAAGATAGATTGGTGAAATCACTGCAGCAGAACAGAATTTAAAAAAAAAGAATGAAAAGAAAGGAGGACAGTCTTAGGATCCTCTGGACAACATTAAATACACCAAAATTCACTTTACAGGCATCCAAGAAAGAGAAGAGAGAGAGAAAAGGCCTGAGAAATATTTGAAGAGATAATATCCAAAACTTCCCTAACATGGGAAAGGAAATGGCGCACAGAGAATCTCAATCAGGACAAACTCAAGGAGGAACATGCTGAGACACATATTAATCAAACTGACAAAAATTAAAGACAGAGAAAATATGAAAAGCAACAAATAACGTGCGAAGGAATCCTCTTAAGGTTATCAGCTGATTTTTCAAGAGAAACTCTGCAGGCAAGAAGGGAGTGGCACAATATATTTCAAATGATGAAAGGGAAAAACTACAACCAAGAGTACTCTACCTGGCAAGGCTCTTCAGATTTGACAGAGAAATCAAAAGCTTTACAGACAAGCAAAAGCTGAAAGAATTCAGCACCACCAAACCAGCTTTATAATAAATGCTAAAGGAGCTTCTTTAGGCAGAAAAGAAAAGGCCACAAATAGAAACAAAATTACAAATGCAAAAGCTCACTGGTAAAAGCAAACATACAGTAAAGGAGGGAAACCATCCACACACAAATATGATATCAAGACCAGAAATCATGAGGAGTCAAATGCAGGATATTAGAAATGCATCTGAAATTAAGAGACCAGCAACTTAAAACAGTCTTGTATAATTATAGACTGTTGTATCAAAACCCAGTGATTTTGAATGAGAAAGTAGAGAGTGGGGCCCATGCAGCTGCATTGTCAAGAAGTCCCTTATCTGATTCTGATCAGCTAGCCCACGCTCCACACTGTGAAATGCTAGAGATCCCATCTTGATTTTGACTTATAGGCTAACACTTCTAGATTCCATTCTGAATAATAATAACTTACAAAATATACTCATGGTACATCAATGTGTTTGGTTTAAAAATAAGTACAATGAACTATGATTTATATTAAAAATTCAGATGATACAACTGCAGTATAACAATTAACATTACAATAAACATTGTAGTGTGGTGTATAAATACAGAAACTATTTTTACCAAAATCTGATAGTGTATAACTAATTCCCTCCTCCCTCATAAAAATGACCAGTTTCCAAAATGTAGCTCATTAGTATCCTATGTTCATTATTCTCAGCTTGTTTATGGGTTACAACCAATAATCTCCTACTGAATATCATCCCATCTTCAACTACATTAGTCTGTATTACAAACAAACCTAAAATTCTCCATCTTTCAGTAAAACAGAAAAGCATAATGCTTTTGATCCATAACAGGCTGACAGAACTTAAATACAGTTTTTACAAAGAAGTCACATAATGTATTGACAGAAAAACTGCTAGATTAATGGTACATTGCTTATCATGTTATCCCAGAGATTATAAGTACTTTCCTTTCCACACCTAGGCAGACATCATTCATTGATCATACCACGTTCCCAGCTAAATTAGATGCTGCCTCAGAGTCCTCTCCAACAAAGGTAGTCACTGCCAATCTCTCAAAGTTGACTTGAGGATAAAATTCTGTTTTCCATACCAGCCCTACACTGAACATAAACTAGTTCTCTCCATCTCATACACACACATTCTCTCTCCACTGCCTCTACCTCTGAAGCAATCAGAAACAAGTCATCCATATGACTCATCATAAGGTCTGGTGAAGTAAAAGTGTTAGTTGCTCAGTCATGTCTCACTCTTTGCGACCCTATGGACTGCAGCCCACCAGGCTTCTCTGTCCATGGTGATCCTCCAGGCAAGAATACTGGAGTGGGTAGCCATTCCTTCCTCTAGGGGATCTTCCCAATCCAGGGATTGAACCCAGGTCTCCTGCATTTCAGGCAGATTCTTTACTGAGCCACTGGGTAGAAGGCTCTATTTTACCATAAATTAAATCAAGAACAAGATTTACTTGCTTGTAAAAGGAAGTATGGGACTCCATATCTTCTTTTGCTTTTCTTTGTTCATAAGCTTTAAATAGATAGTTCATATCTATCTATTATTAAGAAGACAGTGATTTCAACCCACATATTGAAATTCACCAAAGTACTGAGGAATCAAGAAACCTAACTTTGTCTTTGAAGTTCCAATTTAAAATAAACCCACCAACAAAAAAACCTAGATTATTTTAAGGAAGCATCATATGTCTCAATTTAGCCATTTTAAATGCTTAGCCACTATCTTAGTCCATTCAAGTTGCTATAAATACCACAGACTGGGTGGCTTAAGCAACAGAAATTTATTTCTTACAGTTCTAGAGACCAAAGCATGGACAGATTCGTTGTCTGTTGGGGGCCTGCTTTCAGTTTTACAGATGATCACCTTCCTGTCCCCCCACATGGTAGGAGGGGGAAAGGAGCTCTCGCGGGTGTCTTGCATGGAACACTCATCTCATTCATGAGGACTCTGCCATCACAACCTAATCAACTTCCCAAAAGCCTCACCTCCAAATGCCAAGACACTGGGGATTAGGTTTCAAGATATGAATTTTTGGAGGGACATAACTTTCAGTTTACAGCAGCCAAATTATTTATTTTGTATTTTCTATAGAATCTATATTTTGTTAAATTATGATGTTATATCATGTTTTAAAGTTAAAAATGAAACAATCATTTAGATAACTTACAACATTCAGAAAAATCCATAAAATCAAATTAAAATCACCTATAAAAAGACTACCCCAAAATAACCACTTTTGACACTTTGGTATATTTCTACTTATTCTATTTTCTATGTATCTTCATATGAGTGTGACTTTTTCTTTTATTCTCCCACAATAACTGGCTAATTTGGGGCATAGAGTTTGCATTTTACTTTTAAAAATGTACTATTTCATGAAGCATTTGATTTAAATTTGTTGTTCATTTGCCCAGTCATGTCCGACTCTTTGTGACCCCATGGACTGCAGCATGCTAGGCTTCCCTGTCCATCACCAACTCCCAGACCTTACTTAAACTCATGTTCATTGAGTTGGTGATGCCATCCAACCATCTCATCCTCTGTTGTCCCCTTCTCCTTCTGCCTTCAGTCTTTCCCAACATCAGGGTCTTTTCCAATGAGTCCATTCTTTGCATTAGGTGGCCAAAGCATTGGAGCTTCAGCTTCAGCATCAGTCCTTCCAATGAATATTCAGGGTTGATTTTCTTTAGGATGGACTGGTTTGATCTCCTTGCTGTCCAAGGGACTCTCAAGAGTTTTCTCTAGCACCAATTTAAAGTTAGAGTATGAAATTAAATAATCATTTCAAATTGTCTTTTCATGTGTCTTAGTCTGGGGTGTTCTGAGGAGCAAATGCCAAGATGTAATTAAACCTGCAAGGATTTTATTTGAAATGCCTGTGGTAGAGAAAATTGGAAAGGAGTCAGATGAGACTGGGATGGCCATCATACCTCCATGCCAGGCTGACCAGGAATGAGTCTGTCCTAGTCCTTGGTCTCTTGGTCAGTAGCGGGGGAGCAGGCCTTGGGAGGGATAGCTTCAGTGCAGGTGGAACAATGGGTGTCAGAATGCAGCAGCCAGGTTGACCCTTGCACAATTATATCGCCTGGAATTAGAGGTCTATGGCAAACATTTTCATGGTCCCCACAAGGGTCACATGATACTCCATCATATGAATAGATTTTTTTTCCTCCAATCTTTCCCGACAATTCTGCATCAGTGATTATTTTCTTAGTTGGTTTCCTGAAAATGAAGTTGTGGTAGATCGTGGTATGAAATTTATTTCTAAATATTTTATCAGTGCTTATTCTTTCTATGGTTTTTTCCAAATGAATTTCTAAATTATGATTTATTTACTTGAATCTCAGCAATTACTTGGAAAGTATACAGCATTCAATTAGTGGCTATTTTTAGGTTTTGAAATAATTTTTTAGTCTGTATTTGTCACCAGCCTATAAAAGCTATTTAAGACATTGTCATGCTCTCCTTTTCTTTCTCGTTTTAATTTTTCTTAGACTAACTTTTACCATTTTCATGAATATTATACAGAGTTTGCTGCTGCTGCCACTGCTGCTGCTAAGCAGCCCACCAGGCTCCTCTGTCCCTGGGATTCTCCAGGCAAGAATACTGGAGTGGGTTGCCATTTCCTTCTCCAACACATACACTATAAACGAAGAGAAAAAAGGGCTTCCCTGGTGGCCCAGTGGTTAAGAATTTTGAGGCTAAGTGAAAGAAAGTGAAAGGGAAAGTTGCTCAGCCGTGTCTGACTCTTTTCAACCCCATGGACTATAGAGTACATGGAATTCTCGAGGCCAGAATACTGGAGTGAGTAGCCTTTCCCTTCTCCAGGGGATCTTCCCAACACAGGGATCAAACCCAGGGATCAAACCCAGGTCCCTCCTGCATTGCAGGCAGACTTTTTACCAGCTGAGCCACAAGGGAAGCTCTATCGTACTTTAAAAGAGAACCACTTATTCTGGTTAACTAAGTGTGTCTTTTGATGCTATATTTTATGTTAGCAGCAACATCACAGGGGAATAGAGCTATCTTCACTGAAACAGAATTTTCTTTAAAACTGATTTTGAAGCAAGGAAACTTGGCGCTGATTTAACATGTTGTTCTGGACTACTGTGAGTTGGCCACCAAGAGCTTCTTCCTCCTACTCATCAGTGAAGTTCTCTACTGGATAGGAAAGCTGCCTTCTGTCTCCAGCCACATGCTGGCATCATCATTCTAATGAGGGTCAATTTCCATTTCTCCCACCTCTGTGCTGCATAATGTTTCACAGCAGAAATATTTGTCCTCTAGTGTAACATTAATTCTTCTGGCCACATTGATGACAAAATACTGACTTCATGCTGAAATGGTAATACCACATCCATCTCTCTCCTGAGAAGAGAAAGTTCTAATCATCTCACATGAAGGTATTAGCAGTGTGAACAGACCCCAAACTGCAGCAATCTGCATAGGCTTTTGACATTGGGAAATGAATTCTTCTGCAACATGTAATTTTCTTATTTACCTCCTAGAAATTTTTACTGCTTGTCAGGGAAATAGGTCTCACTGTGTCTGTTTCCTCAGTGCTAACCTACAGAATCATAAAGAAGAGATGAAGCAGGGGAACTGGCAGGGGTGTGGTGGTTGATCAGTGTCCTGTTAAAAGGATAACAGAACTGTCCTGTGCAATATTAACCACCCATGACACCATTTAGTCTGATAACAGACAGCCCTGTGAATATTTAACTTTCATAATGTTTGCTTTACTGATAGTGGGTCACTTTCATATATGAAATATTGCCTATTGCTTATTATTAATTAGACCTGACTTGACCTTCAGAATTTAATATTCTTTCAACAGTGATATGTATAATTTATTAATACTATGGTAGATACATTCAAAATGTGAGAATGTTAGGATTTAAAACATCACAGGCTTGGAAAGAATCTTGATAGACCATCTAATTTATTCACTCAACTGTCTATTGAAAATCATTTGCATGCAAGGTGCTGGAGGGCATTCAGTGAAATACAAGATACTTTCTAACCCCTTATGTACTCAGGCTCCACTTTCAGGGGAAAATGAAATGACCTCACAGGAAGACAAGGCAGTGCTGGTTGACAGACATTGAATCTCTCGAGTTCAGAGCAGAGTAAGAGAGATGTGGGCAGCAGGCAAAGACCTAGGAGAGGAAGAAACAGTTGGAATAGCCATGGAGGAGGGCAGGGTGTGGGTAGGCAGGGGAAGGGAACAGCAGGAAGCCAGACAATACCTGCTGATGACTGTAAGGACTTAGGGCACATGTTTGTAGGTCACCAGCACCCCAGCTGGCTCAGGCCATGGTGTGACATTAAAGTCCTGACCACTTTTTAGAACCACTGATGGGTTGAGGCAGGTGGATGCCTTTTGGCAGGACATAGAGCTCCTTTGATCTAGTGATTTATAGAAGGCCTCTGTGATAAGAATACAGGCTTATTAACTATGCCTCTTCTCAAAACACTCCATATTTTAATCAAACACACTGCTACCTGTTCCTTGTGGCTCAGATTAATTAACTAGCATTATGTGATGTTAAGTGCAGATGGAGATAGGCAAGCAAGAACCTAAGGCCAGTACACGATGCAGGGTAAAAAGTTAAGACTTTGATCATTAAAGTGTTAGAAATTCATTCATGGGGCTGGGCTTTAATTGGGGTGGGGGGATGTCATAATTAGATTTGCATTTTAAATGGATGACTGAATACAGTGGCAATATCCATATCATGTGGTTGTTAAGCACCAGAATTCTGGAGACACACTGCCAGGGTTCGGATTCCTTCTCTGATCTTACTAGCTCTGACTTTATTAACTTCTCTAAGTCTCAGTGACCTCATTGTTAGAATAAGGATGAAAACCATTTTTTGTTGTTGTTCAGTTGCTTAGTTGTGTCTGACTCTTTGGGATGCAATGGACTGCAGCGTGCCAGGCTTCCCTGTCCTTCATTATCTCCTGGAGTTTGCTCAAATTCATGTCCTTTGAATCGAAGATGCCGTCCAACTCTCTCATCCTTTGTCACACCCTTTTCTTCTCCTCTTCCTGCAGTCTTTCCCAGCATCAGCGTCTTTTCCAGTGAGTTAGCTCTTCGCATCAGGTGGCCAAAGTGTTGGAGCTTCAGCTTCAGCGTCAGTCCTTCCAGTGAATATTCAGGGTTGATTTTCTTTAGGATTGACTGGTTTGATCTCTGCTGTCCAAGGGACTCTCAAGAGTTTTTTCCAACACCACAGTTCAAAAGCATCAATTCTTCAGTGCTCAGCCTTCTTTATGGTCCAACTCTCACATCCGTACATGACTACTGGAAAAATTATAGCTTTGACTATACAGACCTTTGTCGGCAAAGTCTTATAAAGTCATTGTGAAGATTAAGTGAGATAATGTATGTAACGTACTTAGTCTGGTAACTGGCATAGAAAGAAAGAGCATTTAGTATTATTGGTTGTTATTACTCTTCTTATCTCTCCAGGAATAGTATAAAAGATATATGACTCTGCTGGCAGCTCTAAGGAAGGGACTGGAGGGCAAAGACCAGATAGAAATTCATTGATGGCAATATTATAAGAAAGGTATTGACACACTGAGTTAAGGCAATAGCCTAAGGATTGAGAAAGCCCAACAAAGTTAACATCATAATAGGAGTAAAATCAATGGGACTTGGGGGTCTACGTAAAAGTGGGGGATAAAGAAAATGGAGAAATCATGCATGATTGAAAGGTTTCTAGCTGGAATCTCTTGTGGTGTGGCGCCTTGACCAAAATGCAGAGCACAGCCTGATAGCTGAAGTGTGTTTCCAGTACCTGAAGGCCTTCTCTGGTGGCAGAGGCAAAGGACATGGGACCATGGGATTGGAAAATTAATGTTCTGGTAACACCCCTCAACCATTGTTTGACAGTTGCTCAGTTGTGTTCTATTCTTTGTTGCCCCATGAACTGTAGCCCATCAGGCTCCTCTGTCCATGGAATTTTCCAGGCAAAAATACTTGAGTGGGTTGCCATTTCCTACTTCAGAGGAGTTTTGTGACCCAGGGATTGAACCCATGTCCCCCGTGTCTCCTGCATTGGCAGGTGGATTCTTTACCACTCCTGCCACCTGGGAAGCCCATTGTGGGTAAATGCCTTGGTACCTTTGCACCACAGGTGAGGTACTCTGAGTTTTTTATTCTACTCCCAGAGTTCCCCAATGGGATATAGCTCTAGATTCCCATATTGGTCACTTGCTTGACAACTCAGCCTTTTTGGCTACCTTTTCTTCTTGGTCTCCCTACTCTAACCCTTGAGTAGTCTTTCTTGGATCACCATTCATATAAACTTTGCACTGGAATTCTTGTCTTGGGATTTGCCTCTGGAAGAAATAAAACTAAGAGATAGAAAAGGGTAAAGGGAAAAGGGGAATAGGAAAATAAATTCTGATTTAGACATTTTGAGGGGTACATGGCTTTGGGATAGTCACCTAGAGATGGTTCAGAATGCAACTGAAATAAGGAAATGGAATTTTAATAAATAGCTGGGTTCTGATATTCTAGATTGGTGAATAAACTGCAAAAAAGTATTGTTGAAGTTTTAGAAATGGAGTTTGTAATCTGTGAAATTTGAAAAAGCTAATGGAAAACGCAAAATGGACACAGAAATAATGGTCTTAGAAAGGTGAGAACAGAGCAAGAGGGTGATGTGATGGAGCCCAGAAGACAAAATTGTTCAGGAAGGAAGTCTGGTTTTTTTTTTTTTTATTATTAAAGTACAAATCCTTTAGGGAAGTCCATGTTTTATCTGGGTAATGACCAAAGTGTTTCACACATAATAACAATAATAAAGTGAAAATTTTGTTGAGTAAACATTGCTTTTCTCCATCCCACTGTGAAGATAAAGGAAAAACAGAGGTGGTGAAATTAAGGGACCAAGAGTAACCTAACAAAAATTCTCACCTTGCACAATCTTTTCTGTTCCTTGGTTGGTTAGCTCTCTGCCCTTGTTTGCTACAAAATGGATTCTTATTGTGAAGAAATGAGTCCTACCATGTTCCCTTAACTAGCAGTTTGTTTCCTGTGTGAGTTTATTCCCAATACTGCTAAGATAAGATAATTTTGGCATTTGGGGTAAAAGTTCGATGGGGAGAAATCTTGAAGAAAGAGGAGGAAGAAAGGACAGGGAACTCCATGATACAAAAATCCAATTCTTGCTCATCCCCTTCTGCCACTAGTTGCTCCAAAATTCTCCTTCTGTACTTTATTATTGCCTCTTAGATTGGAACAGAAGGTTGAAGCATGTTTTCTCTGGTACTGAGACCTGATATCCCTTGGTTTTATTCTTTCTCTGTGGTTTGAGACAGTATAGAGAAGTTAGAGTTTTCAGTGCCTCATGTTACAACAAGTTCTTCTAAATGATAAAATATTTCCGTTGAAATCTCTTCAGTGACCTGTCCATTGCAGGTAGACTTAGACACAATAAAATTCCTAATCACATTATAAAATTTCCATTGTCTTTTGAGTTATGGGGATTTAATTTACAGGGCAAAGTGGTATCTACATTGTTTCTGAAGAGGGGGGCATGCAAACACTTGTCTTAGGTTTCATGCCTTTCCTGAGTGCCTGGTCTCCTTTAACACTTTGCTTCTTGTTTTGCAAGACTGTCCAGAGAAACTTGCTTCAGACTCTTCTACAAGGAAGAACAAGTGGCTTCTTCTTGGAAATAGAAGAGATAGACTCATTTGTTTGCTATCAGGTCAGCCAATTTTATAAACTCTAGAAAAGCAATGTCCTTTTAAAATACATACATCATTTAAAGAATAACTTCTGATCAACTCATTATACTCTTCAGTGTTCAGTACCCTTAAGCATTCAGCATCCCTAAGATTGTATTCAATGCCCTGTTGCCTCCTGAAGTATCTTTTCTACATGGTCTACTGCTGTATTAAGTCAATTATGAAGTTGTCTTTCCCCATTTATATAAAGCCATTAAACCAGTGTCCTGTCCTGTACAGAGACAATAAGCAATCCCTGACAGTTTCCCACTTGATTACATGCTTCACTGGGTGCTTCATGATTGAAAATATTCTCCTGTGATTTCCTTTGTTTTATGCTCATGATCTCACCCCTGTAACATAAGAGAAGATAAAGAAAGACCTGATTCAACAAGATAGGTTGTAGCTATACCTGTCACTCCAATGAAATGCACAACATTTTGCCCTTTACCTTCAGGCTGGAGTGTTGAATCTGGGGTCTCCCCTGTGGGTTACTGAGTCTTTCATTTTCCAAGAAGTGTTACTCAGCCCTTGGGGTATGATTTCTCTGGAAGCTGTTTTTCAAAGGCCAAACATCTGCTTCCACTGGCCTTTTCTGGTGTTTTGAAAAAACAAAATGACTCTTACATTTCTGTTCAGGATTGGTTTTTCAACTTCCTGACCTCTTGGTTATTTGGACCAGTAATTAGCAAGCTCCTATAACCCCCATGACATGGCAGGAAGCCCTCAAACAGTTTTTGAAAAAGAATCACAGAAATGCCTTTGCTCAACCAGTAATGTTATTTATTGGATGCAGAAATAACTTTGAACTGTAGTCAGACCAATGGATGCTTTGAAATGAAGGGTTTGCTTGAATTCTTGTTCTTATGTGATTTAACCACCAATGCTTGACTTTTAAAAATTTTATAGTTGTGTTATTGCCATGAAGTGATAATTATGGGCAGCCAGGTTGACCACATGAGGAAGAAGAAACCTGTTTTGTTCAGCATTCACCTTTTCTTCCCTCTCTCAAATTCTTTCTCTAGAATATCAGGAGAAAATATAATCGTTAGGCTAATTTATTTTGCTTAAAGTGTTAGATCTGCTAAAATAAAGTTGCTTCAAGAAGAAGTAACAATTTAGGACTTATTTATTAACCACTGGTTAATTAATCACCCTGTATATAATACTATGAGTATAAAAATGTTAGAAATAGGAGGACTGAACACATAATTCTATCTTGTTTGATTTCCTTATTTCATAGACAAAGAGAATGAGGCAGAGAGGTGAGGTGATTTCTCTTGATACTGACTCCTTCGGTTAGAACTGGCACCGGAACACAGGTCTTAGTCCAGCTCTCTTTCTTTCTGATGAAATTCTTCCAGAAGAACATGTTTTTGTTAGAAAAGGTAAAATCTTATAGGTACTAGGGGAAAAAAGGCTAGCTTGCGGGGCAAAGATAGGGTGTAGGGTGTCGTGAGACAAAACCAAAGAAGCTTGGATTGTACTGATTGAATGCTGGAAAACATGGGAAACACAACTTAAAGATTTCAGGTTGGAAAGAAGGCTGGTATTAGTGATGAATCTTATAAACATTGGCTTAAAACACAGCAGCACTTGGTGAAAAGTTGAATATCAAGGATGAAGGAAAGAAAAAAGTAAATTGTGATCACAAGGTGACCTTTTCAGACTTTGGCACCTACCCTACCGTTTGGTTTATTTGTCACTCTCCTTGGATGGACTGGGGGCATGCTGGGGTGAGGATTATACCCCATTCTATGGACCCAGAACGTATCATAGAGACAAATATTAGGGGTTCAGTAGAATAACTTGTACCCCGGTATCTGGGAGGACAGTAATATTATATACAAAAAATGCAGGCTTTAGATGTGGAAGGAATGCCATTTAGAAATTCTGTGTTTATGGAAATGCCAGGAACCTTATATAGAAAGACCTTAACTATGGTTCGAAATACTGGGTCTTGGGTGAAATGTCAGGCCCAATGATAAAGAGTTGTGAATTGACAGGGTGGGGTTTCAAGCTGAGTTTTGAGATTGGATGGAATCTCTGAGAATGGGGAATTAGGGAGGAAAAAAGCAGGAAGTTTAACTATAAATTGTCAGTTCCCATAAGAGTGCTGTCTGAAAAAAGAAATTATATGTAAATCCACTGTTCATTATTGAGGTTAGGAGTTTCTGTTTGCCCAGCAATGTTGAACAATTCCCTAGTTTATTTGATATATATTTTCTCTGTATTTCTACTCTCAAAATGCAGAGGATAGCATCTCAACTAGGTCAAAAGGAGAACAGGGGGGGTCAGGTGGCTTAGTTCCCTTGCTATCCTGAGGCTCATTAATATTGAGGCATCAATGCTTTAAGGAGAAGACTTGGAGATTAATGGAGCAAAGATGAAAGAGGAAAAAAGGCAAAACCTAAGAAAGCAAGACAAAGTTTCAAAAGAAGCCTTCTCAGCCAGAATAATGTGGAATTGTGCATGAGGAATGAAATTTTTATTATTATTTTTTGTTCCTAATATGTGAAGAGAGAATAAGGCCAATAGAGTGCATGAGAGGGCAGATTATGGAAAAATGACTGGAATGTCTGAAAGCTCAAATTATCTTTTCATTACTGCATTGTAAAAAGACGAACATCTCAGAGACTGAAATATGTTCTGTTTTTTTTTCTGGGGAATTATATTGTTAAAAGTCCATTATATCTTCTTTCTTGATATTAATGTACTTGGTTGGCCTGGTGAATCATGGCCAAAGACTTTGCAGCACAAATCCAAAAGCATTTAATGAAGATTATAGCTGAGTAGTGCAAGAGGGCAGAAGAGCGATAGCCTTGAGCTGTAAGAATGTCTCTCAAATCCATGAGTGGTTTGACTCACCTGGAACCCAGATCAGCCTCAGGGTCTGTAGTATGACTAATACGACATAATAAACAGTGTTATATTGTATTATGTAGCACAGATTGGGTGATGAGAGAGGTAGCTGGGGAGATCGCCAGTGATCTGGATATATAGTCCTTGCCTGTAAGTCTGTTTAAGGAATTTGGACTTTCTTGAGGAAGTAAAGCGATGCGCTCTCCATTTTAGACATCTCTGTCTGGCTGAAGTATGGTGATTGGATTGTTACAAACTTTGGTGGAAGACAAATAGTGCAGGTGAGAGACCTAAGATAAAAGCACTGGGGTGAAGAGAAGTGGGTAGATTTAGGAGCTATCTAGAATGACAGGGATGATGGATTAGGTGTAAAGAGGGAGCATTAAGAATGACTCTTAGACCCCTCCTTGGCTTGAGTGGCTGGGTAGATAAAAGTGCTGCTCACTGTACATTTCCACTAACAGTCTACAAGTGTTTCAACTTCTTCATATCTTTGCCAACACTTGTTATTTATTTTTTTTAAATAATAGCCATCCTAATGGTGTAAGATAGTATCTCATTGTGGTTCTGGGATGGGTTTTGATACGAGGTCTTGCAAGCGATACTGGTGAATGAAAAGGAATCTTTCTGTTCTTTATGTGCAGTTTAAATAACAAGAGAAAAAGCAAGATGGGGATGACATAGCCTTTGAATCTCCCTAAATTCCCCTCAAAAATTAGGAAAAAGGTAGATAAACACTACCACTACCACAAATAACCAAAAAGACAGATGCCTCTGTAAAAAAAGGAAGAGTGAAACACTCCGTAAAGTCCTAAAACCAAACAGCAAACCAATAATAACAATAAGAACTATGCCGTATAAGCCACTGTGTGATAGAAGAGCAGAGAGGACACAGGAAGCAGTCAGAAATTAACATGTTCCCTTTTAAGGTGTGAAGCTCCATCGGCTTCTCTGAGGATGACAGCAAAATTTGGGGGCTTTGGATCAAAGAAATGTTTCAAGAAGAATGGACTACGTATATAAGATCCAGTATAAATTTGCTGATGGACTGATTAGTATTAAAGTAAAATTGCATTTCAAATTTGATTCTGGGGAGAAGGAGGGGAGGGAATATTAAAGTTAACCAGCTATTTTTACTGTTTGTCCTACTAGGGAACCAACAGAAAGCATTCTAAAAAGAGAGGACTAATGAAATTACATATGTGTGTGTGTGTGTGTGTGTGTGTGTGTGTGTGTGTGTGTGTGTGTGTGTGTATGGGCTTTCCTGGTAGTTCAGATGGTAAAGAATCTGCCTGCAATGCAGGAGATCTGGGTTTGATCCCCAAGTTGGGAAGATCCTCTTGAGAAGGGAATACAAATATACACACACATATATATACATACATATGTATATTTGTATGTTTTCTTATAGGGAAATCATGCATTTTTCTCATCGAACTTAGTTCTGAAAGCACAGAAAAATGAGAGTTCTGCATTACAAGATCAGTTGCACCTTTCTTTCTTACCTTAGCTGATGCATAGACATTCCCCTGATCTTTAATTTGTTTTGGTTAGTGGGTGACATGGAATAATGACCCCTCACTCTCAAGATGTCTATGTGATAATCCCTGGCACCTGCAAACATGTTAGGCTACATGGCAAAGGGAAATTAAGGTTGAATATGGAATTTAGGTTGCTAATAAGCTGACCTTAAGATAGGAAGATTGTCATGGAGTAGCGAGGTGGAGCCAATGTGATTACAGGGGTCCTTAAAAGGAGACGACAGAGGCTAAAGAGAACCAGAGAGGTGGCAACCTGAGAAAGACCTGGCCTGATGTGTTGCTGGCTTTGAAGATGGAAAAAGAGGGCCACGAGCCAAGGAATATGGGCAGCCACTAGCAACTGGTAACAGGAGGAACTGGATTCTCTTCTAGAGGCTCCAGACAGGAATATGGCCCTGTCAATGTTTTGACTTTAGCTTAGCAAGACCCATTTTGGCTAAGATAATTTGTGTCATGTTAAGTTCTACATTTATGGTAGCCTGTTATAGCAACCATAGAAAAATAACAGAGTTAGTTTAGATATAAACTCTTCTTCATAGAATTTATGTTAGATGTTGGTATGTTAGTGCTCAAAATCTATCCTACCTTCTTTGCCCTGCACTGGATATCAAACTTTTGGCTTTAGTCCATATGATCCATGTGATCTTTTTGCATCACAGCCAAGGACATACACACCTCTGAAATAAAATACTTTGTAAAACAATCTTCCATTATTACATAAGAATATATTCTATTCCATTTCATTAAAAATCAATTTATTTCATGGCCCATTAAATAAATTGATTTTATGACTTACAAGTAATTTGCAATGTAGAATATGCAAATGCTCTTCTAATATGCCTTTCTGCCTGGTAAAACAACTAGAATGCTAAAATTTTCATTTCTTGGACTCCTTTGATAAGGATATATATATATGATAAGATTTGGCCAATCAAATGCACTTACATGAAATTAGAGGCTACATTTCAACTTTCCTTCCTCTTGTTTTCTTTTGGAAAACAGAGTTGTGGAGACATTGGATTAACCTATAGTAGAATTTTCCTGTCTAATCATTAGCTTTGTAGGCATTGAGAGGTAGGACTTGGAGCATCACTAAGACATTCCTGAAGTCAGAATCCCCAGGGGCAGCTTTCTGATTGCTCCATTCCCTGGTCGTGGTCTTGGCAGGTCAGTTCTGAAGTGGTTTGATGGGAGTCATTCCTCAAAGTCCAACCTAGAGCTCTGCCATTGATTTTGTAAGTACCCGGATCTCTTTTCTTCAACTTCTTTCTTTGGAAAGTAGTTTCTGTTTTCTGTAAAGCAACCCTGACTGGGATGGTATTTTAACCCTATGGATATAATTGGACTTCCCTGGTGGATTTAATCAGTGAGATCTCTTTAAAACACATGGGCAAATCACAGCTACAGAACCTGTATGGGACTGGACCTGAGGGTAAACACAGGGTGCAGTCATATCAGGGGCTTCCCAGGTGGTGCTAGTGGTAAAGAACCCAGCTGCCAGTATAGGAGACTTAAGAGACACAGCTTTGATCCCTGGATGGGGGAGAGTCCCCTGGAGGAGGACATGGAAACCCACTCCGGTATTTTTGTCTGGAGAATCCCCCCAGGTTCCTGTGCAATATTGTTCTTTACAGCATCAGACTTTACTTCCATCACCAGTCACATCCACAGCTGGGTGTTGTTTTTGCTTTGGCTCCATCTCTTCATTCTTTCTGGAGTTCTCTCTCCACTGATCTCCAGCAGCATATTGTTCACCTGTGGGAACCTGGAATGTTAGGTCCATGAATCAAAGCAAACTGGAAGTGGACAAACAGAAGACGGCAAGAGTGAACTTCGACATTTTAAGAATCAGTGAACTAAAATGGGCTGGAATGGGTGAATTTAACTCAGATGACCATTATATCTACTACTGTGGGCAGGAATCCCTTAGAAGAAATGGAGTAGCCATCATGGTCAACAAAAGAGTCCAAAACGCAGTACTTGGATGCAATCTCAGAAACAACAGAATGATCTCTGTTCATTTCCAAGGCTAACCATTCAATATCACAGTAATCCAAGTCTATGCCCTGACCAGTAATTGTGAAGAAACTGAAGTTGAATGGTTCTATGAAGACCTACAAGATCTTCTAGAACTAACACCCCAAAAGATGTCCTTTTCATTATAGGAGATTGGAATGCAAAAGTAGGAAGTTAAGAGATACCTGGAGTAACAGGCAAATTTGGCCTTGGAGTACAAAATGAAGCAGGGCAAAGGCTAACAGAGTTTTGCCAAGAGAATATCCTGGTTATAGCAAACACCCTCTTGCAACGACACAAGAGAAGACTGTACACATGGACATCACCAGATGGTCAACACCAAAATCAGACTGATCGTATTCTTTGCAGCCAAAGATGGAGAAGCTCTATACAGTCAGCGAAAACAAGACTGGGAGCTGACTGTGGCTCAGATCATGAATCTTATTGTCAAATTCAGACTTAAATTGAAGAAAGTAGGGAAAACCACTATATCATTCAGGTATGACCTAAATCAAATGTCTTATGATTATAGAGTGGGAATGACAAATAGATTCAAGGGATTAGATCTGATAGACGGAGTGCTTGAAGAACTATGGATGGAGGTTCGTAATATTGTACAGAGGCAGTGATCAAGACCATCTCCAAGAAAAAGAAATGTAGAAAGGGAAAATGGCTGTCTGAGGAGGCCTTATAAATAGCTGAGAAAAGAAGAGGAGTGAAGGCAAAGGAGAAGAGGAAATATATACCCATTTGAATGCATAGTTCCAAAGAATAGCAAGGAAAGATAAGAAAGCCTTGCTCAGTGATCAATGCAAAGAAATGGAAGAAAACAACAGAAGAGGAAAGACTAGAGATCTCTTCAAGAATATCAGAGATACCAAGGAAATATTTCATGCAAAGATGGGCATAATAAAGGACAGAAATGGTATGGATCTAACAAAAGCTGAAGATACTAAGAAGAGGTGGCAAGAATACACAGAACTACACAAAAAAAGATATTCATGACCCAGATAACCACAATGTGTGATCATTCACCTACAGCCAGACATCCTGGAATGTGAAATCAAGTTGGCCTTAGGAAGCAACATTATGAATAAAGCTAGTGGAGGTGATGGAATTCCAGTTGAGCTATTTCAAATTCTAAAAGATGATGCTGTGAAAGTGCAGCACTCAGTTCAGTTCAGTTCAGTTGCTCAGTCATGTCCGACTCTGCAACCCCATGAATCGCAGCACGCCAGGCCTCCCTGTCCATCACCAACTCCCGGAGTTCACTCAGATTCACATCCATCGAGTCAGTGATGCCATCCAGCCATCTCATCCTCTGTCGTCCCCTTCTCCTCCTGCCCCCAATCCCTCCCAGCATCAAAGTCTTTTCCAATGAGTCAACTCTTCGTGTGAGGTGGCCAAAGTACTGGAGTTTCAGCTTTAGCATCATTCCTTCCAAAGAAATGCCAGGGCTGATCTCCTTCAGAATGGATTGGTTGGATCTCCTTGCAATCCAAGAGACTCTCAAGAGTCTTCTCCAACACCACAGTTCAAAAGCATCAATTCTTCGGCGCTTAGCCTTCTTCACAGTCCAACTCTCACATCCATACATGACTACTGGAAAAACCATAGCCTTGACTAGACAGACCTTAGTTGGCAAAGTAATGTCTCTGCTTTTGAATATGCCATCTAGGTTGATCATAGCTTTCCTTCCAAGGAGTAAGCGTCTTTTAATTTCACAGCTGCAGTCACCATCTGCAGTGATTTTGGAGCCCCCCAAAAATAAAGTCTGACACTGTTTCCACTGTTTCTCCATCTATTTCCCATGAAGTGATGGGACCAGATACCATGATCTTCATTTTCTGAATGTTGAGCTTTAAGCCAACTTTTTCACTCTCCACTTTCACTTTCATCAAGAGGCTTTTTAGTTCCTCTTCACTTTCTGCCATAAGGGTAGTGTCATCTGCATATCTGAGGTTATTGATATTTCTCCCGGCAATCTTAATTCCAGCTTGTGTTTCTTCCAGCCCAGCATTTCTCATGATGTACTTTGCATAGAAGTTAAATAAGCAGGGTGACAATATACAGCCTTGATGTACTCCTTTTCCTATTTGGAACCAGTCTGTTGTTCCATGTCCAGTTCTAACTGTTGCTTCCTAACCTGCATATAGGTTTCTCAAGAGGCAGGTCAGGTGGTCTGGTATTCCCATTTCTCTCAGAATTTTCCACAGTTTATTGTGATTTCAAATTCTAAAAGATGATGCTGTGAAAGTGCAGCACTCAATATGCCAGCAAATTTGGAAAACTCAGCAGTGGTCACAGGACTGGTAAAGGTCAATTTTCATTCCAATCCCAAAGAAAGGCAATGCCAAACAATGTTAAAACTACTGCATAATGGCATTCATCTCACTCTGTAGCAAAGTAATCCTCAAAATTCTCCAAGCCAGGCTTCAACAATATGTAAACCATGAATTTCCAGATGTTCAAGCTGGATTTAGAAAAGGAAGAGGAACAAGAGATCAAATTGCCAACATCCACTGGATCATCGAAAAAGCAGGAGAGTTCCAGAGAAACTTCTGCTTCATTGACTATGCCAAAGCCTTCGACTGTGTGGATCACAACAAACTGTGGAAAATTCTTTAGGAGATGGGAATACTAGACCACCTTACCTGCCTTCTGAGAAATCTGTATGCACGTCAAGAAGCAACAGTTAGAACTGGACATGGAACAACAGACTGGTTCCAAATTGGGAAAGGAGTATGCCAAGGCTGTATATTGTCACCCTGCTTATTTAACTTATATGCAGAGTACATCATGCGAAATGCCAGGCTGGAAGAAGCACAAGCTGGAATCAAGATTGCTGGGAGAAATATCAATAACCTCAGATATGCAGATAACATTATCCTTATGTCAGAAAGCGAAGAAGAACTAAAGAGCCTCTTGATGAAAGTGAAAGAAGAGAGTGAAAAAGTTGGCTTAAAACTCAATATTCAGAAAACTAAGATCACAGCATCTGGTCTCCTTGCTTCATGGCAAATAGATGGGGAAACAGTGGGAACAGTGACAGACTTTATTTTTTGGGCTACAAAATCACTGCAGATGGTAACTGCAGCCATGAAATTAAAAGATGCTTGCTCCATGGAAGAAAAGCTATGACCAACTTGGACAGTGTACTAAAAAGCAGAGACATTGTGCCAACAAAGTTCCATGTGAACTTAAGTTGCTCAGTCATGTCCAGCTCTTTGCAACCCCATGGACTGTAGCCCACCAGGCTCCTCCGTCCATGGGATTCTCCAGGCAAGAGTCCTGGAGTGGGCTGCCATTTCCTTTTTCAGGGGATCTTCCCAACCCAGGGACTGAACCCAAGTCTCCTGCATTAGAGGCAGACGCTTTAACCTCTGAGCCACCAGGGAAGTCCAAATGTAGTCAAAGCTATTGTTTGTCTAGTAGTCATGTATGGATGGGAGAGTTGGACCATAAAGATAGCTGGGCACTGAAGAATTGATGCTTTTGAACTGTGGAGTTGGAGAAGTTGGAGAAGACTCTTGAGAGTCCCTTGTACTGCAAGGAGATCTAACCAGCCTATCCTAAGGGAAATCAGTCGTGAATATTCATTGGAAGGACTGATGCTGAAGTTGAAACTCCAATACTTTGGCCACCTGATGCAAAGAAATGACTCATTTGAAAAGACCTTGATGCTGTAAAAGATTGAAGGCAGGAGGAGAAGGGAACAGAGGATGAGATGGTTGGATGGCATCCTCGACTCGGACATGAGTTTGAGCAAGCTTCGGGAGTTGGTGATGGACAGGGAAGACTGGCTTGCTGCAGTCCATAGGGTCTCAAAGAGTCGGACATGATTGAGTGGCTGAATGAAACTGAACTGAACATTCTCCCCAGGTGGCCTAGATGGTTAAGAATCTGCAGAATATTCTACCACTGGTAAATAATATTGCTGGACTTCAACTTGTCATTGACATATTTTAACAGTTGATGAAAGGTATTATGTGAATAATGTATTTTGTGCTCTTAAAAAAATAAAAGAATCTGCTTCAATGTCAGAATCTGCTTTCAAATGCCTTTGATCCTCTGGAGAAAGGAATGGCATCTCAGTCCAATATTCTTGCCTGGAGAATTCCATGGACCAAGGAACTCGATGAGCTATATATAGACCATGGGGTTGCAAAGAGTCAGATACAACTGAGCAACACTTTCACATTCTCCAGAAGTCCAGATTGACCATCTAGAGGTTAACCATGGGTTAGATAAAGAAATATCTTTCAATCCACAGGAAATTTCAGCACATTTTTCATTTCCTGACACAGAAATTCTCCTGAGCTCTCTTTTTCCGGAGGGGAGAGGGAAGAATAAATGAGAAATGGCTCCTCTGAACAGAAAGAGCAAGCTTGAGTTCAGCTTCATTATGGTAGATGGGATCTACGTCATGGTGACCACTTGGGCATCATGCAATGGAATGATAATAGCAGGGTATGTTTTTCAGTTTCAGTCCTCTTAACTAGCTATGCATGATCCTCAATAATCACCAGGCTGACTGTGTCATGTACTGTTTCTCTGGTCAGCCTAATGCACAGATTTGCTTTGTGGAATTTTATTTACCCTCAAATTCTTTGAAATACTCTGCCTGAAACACTTGTTGAGAGGAGAAATTCTAAATGAGTGGATAAAGCTAGTGCCTTTAAACCAACAGCTCCGAATAGTACATAAATAGTTAATGTATGAAGAACAGTGCTGGCAGATCGCAAGTGCTAAAAAATTACAATAGTCTCTGTTCATCCCCGGCTTTGCTTTCCACAGTTCCAGTTACCCTTGATCAACCACAGTTTCAAAACATTATATGGAAAAAAATACCGGAAATAAACAGTTTGTAAGTTTTCAATTGCACACCATTCTGAGTAACACAACGGAATTACTCAGGTCCAGTTCAATCCTCCCAGGACGTGAATCATCCCTTTGTCCAGCATATCTTGCCAGTTAGTCACTTAGAACTTGGTTACCACGTTGACTGTGGTGGTATCACACTGCTTGTGTTCTAGTGACTCTTATTTTACTTAATAATGGCCCCAAAGCATATGAGCAGTTTGGATATCTGGCAATTTGGATATCCCAAAGAGAAGTAGTGAAGTGCTCCAACTGAAAAAGTGATAGTTCTCCACTTAATAAGGAAAGAAGAAATAAATCGTAGGCTGAGATTGCTAAGATCTATGTGAAGAATGACTCTTCTATGAAATTGTGAGAAAGGAAAAAGAAATTCATGTTAGTTTTGCTGTCACACCTCAAACAGCAAAAATTACAGCCATAGTGCATAAGTGCTTGGTTAAGAGGGAAAAGGCATTAAATTTGTATAATGAGGTATCTTGAGAGAGAAAAGTTATAAAATAATTTTTTACAGTATATTGTTATACTTCTATTAATAGTTCTTGTTAATTTCTTTCTGTGCCTAATTTGTAAATTAAAGTTTATCATAGGTATTCAGAATTGATAGTGGATAGGTTATTCTAAAAATGTGTATGGAGAAGTCATGAAAAATGATAAATACATTTAATAAGATTATTTTGGTGGCCTTGAAAACAGCTTTTTAAATCCCACCTGCAATGCAGGAGACCTGGTTTCAATTCCTGGGTCTGGAAGATCCCCTGGAGAAGGAAATGGCAACCCACTCCAGGATTCTTGCCTGGAGAAGCCCATGGAGAGAGGAAGCCTGGTGGGCTCCAGTCCATGGGGTCGCAAAGAGTCGGACACGACTGAACAACTAACACATCCAAACAATAAAGATTGTTTAGGGATTACTGGAATTTTTAAATTAACCTTTGATGTATTAAAGTAATAATATGATGAATCTAATTTGTTCCTAAATGTTTCAATTTTACTTAAAATATGATTCTACATATAACTTTAGAACATTTCAGGAATTACTTTTAAGGGAGGTTTTAAAAATCTTTTGTGACTTAGAGACTAAAGTTATCCTAAGCATTATAAAATATAAATGTGTTAATAGTAGTATAATAGAAGTCACTAATTCTTTTTAAAATTTTTTCAGAAAATTTCAAGTACTCAAAAAACTCATACTCTAATAAAATAAATTACAAATATGGTAATTCTGAGTTCTCTTAACACTCCAATAGTATTACCAAACAACAATTTTTTATATATTATGCTGAAAATCCGACAAATCATTAATTATACATTTTTTTATTGTGGTATAATACAAACAAAAAAATTTACCATCAGCTGTTTTAAAGCATCTGGTTCAGTGGTATGAAATACATTCACATTTTTGTGTGGCCATCACCGCTATCCATCTTCATAACTCTTCTTATCTTGTAAAACTGAAACGTTATAAACAATAACTTCTCATTCCTCCTCTAACCCCAGCTCCTGGAAACCACCATTATATTTTCTGTCTTTATGATTTTGACTACTCAAAGTACCTCTATAAATGGAATCATATAGTTCTTGTCTGTTTGTGACAGGCTTATTTCACTTAGCATAATGCCCTTGCAGTTCATCCATGTTGTAGCACGTGTCAGAACTTCCTTCTTTTGTAAGGGCTGAATGCTATTGCACTGTATGTATATCCCAGATTTTGTTTATCTATTTATCTGTTGAGGGACTCTTGGCTTGTTTTCTGTTTTGCTGTTGTTGTTGTTTTGATAGTACCAATTCTAATGGGTGTGATGTGGTATCTCATAGTAATTTTAATTTGTATTTCCCTAATAATTAGTGATGTTGAGCATCTTTTCATGTGCTTATTGACCATTTGTATATCTTTGGAGAAAGATCTATTTAAGTCCTCTGCTCATTGTTGAATCACATTGTTTGTTATTGTTGTGGTTGTATTTTAATGAGTCTTTATGTATTTTGCTTATTAATCCCTTATCAAGTATATGATTTGCAAATATTTTCTCCCATTCTGCAAGTTGCGTTCTCACTCTGTAGATGGTGTCTTTTGATGCATAAAATTTTTCGATTTTCATGAAACCCAGTTAGTCTATTTTTTCTTTTGTTACCTGTGCCCTTGGTGTCATTTCCAAGAAATTATTGCCAAATACAATGTCCTGAAGCTTTTCCCCTATATTTTATTCTGAGTGTTTTATTGTTTTAGGGCTTTCATTAACACTTTGATTTATTTTTAGTAAATTTTTATATATGGCATCAGGTGAGTTAAACTTCATTCTTTTGCATGTGGCTATCCAATTTTCCCAGCACCATTCCTTTGAAAACGCATTTCCCATTTAATGATCATGGTCCAAAATAATTTGACATATAAAAAAGATTTCTATCTGGCCCCTCTACTTTATTTCATTGGTCTATAAGTATATCTTTATGCCAATATCACATTGTTTCATTACTATGGACTTGTATTAAGTTTTGAAATCATAAAGTGTGAACCCTCGAGTTTTGTTCTTCTTTTTAAGATTATTTTGGCTATTCAGGTCCCCTGGAGATTCCATATGAACTTTAGGATGGGTTTTTCTATTTCTGCAAAAACATCATTGGCATTTTGATAGCAGTTACACTGAATCTGTAGATTGCTTTGGGTAGTATTTTAACAATATTAAATCTTCCAATTCATGAATGTGGGATGTCTTTCCATTTATTTATGCCTCTTTTAATTTCTTTAAGCAGTGTTTTGAGTTTTCATTGTACAAGTCTTTCATCTGCTTTGTTAATTCTTAAGTTTTCTTTCTGATGCTATTGTAAGTGAAATTGTTTTTGCAATTTTCTTTTTCAATTTTTCACAGTTTGTCTATAGAAATGCAGCTAATTTTTATGTATTAACTGTGTATACTGCTACTTTGCTGAATTCATTTATTAGTGCTAAAAACTTTTTATGTGAAATCTTTAGGATTTTATGCATATAAGATAATATAAATGTCTTGCAATAGAGATACCTACAAATAGAGATAATTTTACTTCTCTTCTTCTAGTCTGGATTTCTTTCTTTCTTTTTTCTCCTGATGGCTCTGGATATTATGATGTTCTAGTACAAGGTTGAACAGAAGTTTCAAAACTGGCATTCTTGCATGTTCTTGATCTCAGAGGAAAAGCTTTCAGTCTTTTACTATCGAATATTATATTTGCTATGGGTTTTTCATATATATAATTTATTATGTTGAGGTAGCTTTCTTCTAGTCCTAGTTTAACTGAATGTTTTATCGTGAAAGGGTGGTGAATTTTGTCAAATTGAGATGATCATATTTTTCCTCCCTTCATTGTATTGATGTGATTTGTTTTTTTACAGTGATTTTTTTCATGTATTGAGCAATTCTTGCCTTCCAGGAATAAATCCCAATTGGTTATGTTATAAAATCCTTTAAATATGCTGATGAATTCTGTTTGCTAGTGTTCTGTTGTGGATTTTTGCATCAATGTTCATAAATGTTGTGGGGTATAGTTTCATTTTCTTGTAATGTATGCATCTGGCTTTGGAATCAGGGTGATGCTTGCCTCAAAGGATGAGAAAAATCTTCCCTTGTCTTTAATTTTTGGGAAAAGTTTGAGAAATTGGTGTTAGTTATTCTTCAGATATTTGGTAGAATTCACCAGTGAAGCAATCATGTCCAGGGCTTTACTTTTTTCAGAGATTTTTGATTATTGATTCAATCTCCTTACTAGTTATAGGTCTATTTAGATTTTTTATTTCTTGTGATTTAGTCTTGGTAGATTTTGTGTTTCTAGGAATTTGTCCACTTCATCTAGGTTATCCAATTTGTTGGTTTGCAGTTATTCAGAGCAGTCTCTTATAATCCTTTTTATTTCTGTAGAATCTAGGTAACATCTACACTTTCTCTTGTGATTTTAATAATTTGAGTCTTCTCTCTTTTTTCCCTCAGTCCATCTTGTTAAAGTTTGTTAACTTCGTTGAACTTTTTGAAGAACCAACTTTTGATTTCATTGATTTTCTCTTTATAAAAATTCTTTATTTATCTCTGCATTAGTCTTTATTATTTCCTTTCTTCTGCTAGCTTTAGGTTTTCATTTCTGTTTCTTTAGGACTGGCTGATGGATGTTATATTTGGAAACTGCAGAAGCTGGGAAAAGCAGATGGTATCGCATGTATAAATATGTGTGTGGGGTCCTTGTTACTCAGACAAGCCTCACCTTCCATCAGTCCTACCATGTTGCTGTTGTTTTTCAGTCACTAAGTCACGTCTGACTCTTTGTGACCCCGTGAACTGCAGCACGCCAGGCTTCTCTGTCCATCGCTGTCTGTCTCCCTGAGTTTGCTCAAACTCATGTCCATTGAGTCAGTGATGCCCTCCAACCATCTCATCCTCTGTCGTTCCCTTCTTCTCTTGCCCTCTATCTTCCCCAGGATCAGGGTCTTTTCCAATGAGTCAGCTCTCTTTCTTTGCATCAGGTGGCCAAAGTATTGGAGTTTCAGCTTCAGCATCAGTCCTTCCAATGTATATTCAGGACTGATTTCCTTTAGGATTGAGTGATTTGATCTCCTTGCTGTCCAAGGGACTCTCCAGCAATTCAAAAGCGCAATTCTTTGGTGCTCAGCCTTCTTTATGGTCCATCTCTCACATCTATACATGACTACTGGAAAAACCATAGCTTTGACTACACAGGCCTTTGTTGGCAAAGTGATGACTCTGCTTTTTAAAACACTGTCTAGGTTTGACATAGATATTCTTCTAAGGACCAAACATCTTTTAATTTAGTGGCTGCAGTCACCATCTGTTTTGATTTTGGAGTCCAAGAAAATGAAATCTGACACTGTTTCCACATTTTCCCCATGTAGTGATAATAAGTCACTCTCAGGGGAAAAGAGGTGTTAACTCATTTATCTGTCTAATGTGTGTATGGTGGAGAGAGGAGTGGGAATACAGAGATACTTGGCACTTTAATATACATTTCATGGGACATAAGCAATAACAACTTCTGGCCTTGAAGTCCAGATGTGATTACAAGCTCAGAATCTCTGAGTAGACAAATTAGGAACCAGGTGCCAAAATCCCAAACCAAACAAAGAACCAAAACACAAAAGCAAAGCATAAACACTACAAATTTATGTGAGAAACGTCTAGACTATGAGATTAAGCCAACAAAAGATTCAGAAGAATTAAATTCTGGGTGTTTATCACCAGTTACTCTTCACAATAATCATATGGTACAACAAGGAAGTTAAAATGGTATAGTAAAAGATATCTGTGCTGTCCTTAGTCATGTCTGACTCTGCGACCCTAAAGAGACTGCCAGACTCCTCTGTCCTTGGGGATTCTCCAGGCAAGAATACTGGAGTGGGTTGCCATTTCGTACTCCAGGGGATCTTCCTGACCCAAGGGTCGAACCCATGTCTCTTGGGTCTCCTACATCGGTAGACAGATTGTTTAGCACTGCACCACCCGGGAAATTATGGAGTAGGTACTATTGAGAAAGCTGAGACTCATATGTTTAAAATAATGTAGTGGATTGCACAGAAAGCAACTTAGAAACTCAGCCCAGGTTCCCCAACTTCAAATCCAGTACTTTGACTCTGCCAAGATCTCATACTTTTTGGTAAATGAGAGCCAGGAAAGAGAATTTCCTGTTATTTAGCAATACAATTTAGAGATGAGGCTTTGAGCACTGGATGTACACAGAGTGACATGCTAGTGGGAATGCATCTTCTGGGATTCCCTATTGTGCTCATGGATAAGACTCTATATTTTGGACAAAATATCAATCTTTAAGCCTCAATTTCCTCTTGTAAGTAGAGATAAACTACATTTTGTATTTATTTACTTTGTCTCCCCTGCTAGAATGTCACCTCTGTGAGGATAGGGACTTTTTATCCTCCCTGGGTATTTGTTGAATGTGGGAAATGAATGACTAGTGGCTCAGATGGTAAAGCGCTCTGCCTGCAATGCAGGAGACCCAGGTTCGATCCCTGGGTTGGGAAGATCCCCTGGAGAAGGAAATGGCAACCCACTCTAGTACTCTTGCCTGGAAAATTCCATGGATGGAGGAGCCTGGTAGGCTACAGTCCATGGGATTACAAGAGTCGGACACAACTTCACTTTCACTTTTACTCTGTTTTTATCACCTCTGTTAGTTTCCTAGGGCTGCTGTAACAAAGGAACACAGATCAAGAAGGCTTAGAAGAGCAGAAATTTATGGTCTTACAGTTCTGGGGGCTGGAAGTCTAAGATCAGGACTTCGGCAGGATGTGTTCCTGCTGAGGGCTTTGACAGAGAATCTGTCCCATGTCCCTTTCCTCAAATCTGGTGGTGTTCTGGTGGTCTTTGGTGTTCCTTGACTTTTGCTACATGACCCTGATCTCTTCCTTCATCTTCATGTGGTGTTTCTTTGTGTGTGTATCTGTGTCCAAAATTTCCCTTTTATTAGGACACAAGTCATACTGGATTAGGAGCCCACTAATACACCACCCTTATGGCAGAAAGTGAAGAGGAACTAAAAAGCCTCTTGATGAAAGTGAAAGTGGAGAGTGAAAAACTTGGCTTAAAGCTCAACATTCAGAAAATGAAGATCATGGCATCTGGTCCCATCACTTCATGGCAAATAGATGGGGAAGCAATGGAAACAGTGTCAGACTTTATTTTTTGGGGCTCCAAAATAACTGCAGATGATGACTGCAGCCATGAAATTAAAAGATGCTTACTCCTTGGAAGAAAAGTTATGACCAACCTAGACAGCATGCTGAAAAACAGAGACATTACTTTACCAACAAAGGTCCGTCTAGTCAAGGCTATGGTTTTTCCTGTGGTCATGTATGGATGTGAGAGTCGGACTGTGAAGAAAGCTGAGCCCCGAAGAATTGATGCTTTTGAACTGTGGTGTTGGAGAAGACTCTTGAGAGTCCCTTGGATTGCAAGGAGATCCAACCAGTCCATTCTGAAGGAGATCAGCCCTGGGATTTCTTTGGAAGGAATGATGCTAAAGCTGAAACTCCAGTACTTTGGCCACCTCATGCGAAGAGTTGACTCATTGGAAAAGACTCTGATGCTGGGAGGGATTTGGGGCAGGAGGAGAAGGGGACGACAGAGGATGAGATGGCTGGATGGCATCACTGACTCAATGGACGTGAGTCTGAGTGAACTCCGGGAGTTGGTGATGGACAGGGAGGCCAGGCATGCTGCGATTCATGGGGTCGCAAAGAGTCAGACACGACTGAGCAACTGAACTGAACTGAACTGAATACACTATCAGTATGACCTTATTTTAACTGATTACATTTGCAACGAACCTCCTGAAAAAGGAGGTCACATTCTGAGGGATTAGACGTTAGGACTTCAATATATGAATGGGGGATGACGGGGACAGGGGTGGGCATAATTATTCAATCCATAACATCATTCAAATACACTCTTGAATAAAATATAGTCCTTGCTTTGAGAAACTCATAAAATTCCAAAATGACCTAAGAGGTAATTCTTGTATGCTTATAAAATTTGAACAACAAAGGGGTTTTATGCACAATAAATTAAGAAACTTTTGAGTAAAACCATTTAAGGAACTTTTATTTTATGCTTTCTCAAGACTTTAGGCTAAGAATACATGTTGTGTACCCTTTTCATGGAGGATCTCACATGATTATTTTTCTATAGACTCAGTGCAGTGCTGGCAGGATAGAAAAACACTGCTTTGAGAGTTAGGAAGTTTATCTTGGAAAATATTTGATGTTTGCTCCTCAGCTTCTATATTTATAAAGGGTACAAACCTTCTGCAGAAACTGCTATTGAGGACTGTTGCAAGGACAAAATAAGATCGGGTTTCTAAACGTGTTTAAAATTAGTAAAGGACTTTGTACTTAAACCATCATTGGAAATCTACAACTTTCCTCAGGTGGATAAAGATATCAGCTTTAGTGCCTAGATTTAGAACTGGTATAGTAAGAAATTTAAAAATGTATCTTAATTGCTTATTTGGAATAAACATACAGCTTCTCTACTTCTCTGCTTGTCTGGTATATTTTGCTTCCTGGTGATTGTTGCCTGCAGCATGGAATGACTCGCTTGCTATATGGTTTCTATGACCATAGCTCACCCAGTCCCTGCTTCATGGTAGCCAGTTTGGTAAAGGACCCCTGACTTCTGTGGTGAGGGAAAGAGAGCAGAGGAAAGGAAAGCTAAGTGTCTTGATTTGGGGAGAGTGGCACCTTCTTTATCTCAGAGCTACATTCTAGTTTTCCATTGCTTTCCACATACCTGCTAGGAAATAGCTGAAGATCACCCAGCTATCTAGGAGCTTGGAGAAAACTGGTCTGAGTTTTATTCTTTCTCATGACTAGGGACATAAAAGATGTGTGTGTGTGTGTGTGTGTGTGTGTTTATGTGTATGTTCCCAGTTGTTAGTCCTGTCTGACCAGAGCAGGAGAGAAAGCTAGTGGCAGACTATGAGGTGAAAAGTATATCAACGCCTGTTTTTAGAATAGGCATTGTTGGATTAAAAATGGAATGCAAGCATGGAAGTGAATGCTCTTCAGCCCTTTCCCTCAACAATGGATGTGCATTTGCTTCAGACTGACAGAATTTTGGTGATAACCATGGTTACTAAAATGGATCATTTTATACTCAATGAGAGGAAGCAGCCTGACAACAGTTGCTCATTTCACAATAGTAAAACTCTTCATGGCAGTTAAAAATGGAAGAGTCATCTTATGTTTGTAAGCAACTTATTTCAGCCTGAATTATCCATTTAAACTAAACAACATGATGAGATTCTTAAGCTAAACCTTATGAGGGGATGCTAAAATCTGGTAAACACTCAGACATGAGTACTTGAATGAGGAAACATTGTGATGTAAGCATGGCACAAACGGTGTAGAGAAGTGGAACAAGATGCTTTTCTTTAGTATATTTATTAGGCATGGATTGGATATAGATAATGGGATGATAGCACTAATCCCACAAATAGTAACAGAAAACTATAACTCCATTTACTAAATTGTTCTCCAATATCACCACAAGAGTTTTTATTTTGAGACTATCCATAAGGCACAAATACATCTTATGAAAGAAAATTGATGGTTTGATCCATTCCCCAGTTTGACAATATAGAACACTGATTTGTATTATTTGACCTACTTTCTGAAGAGGAGAAAGCACTTACTTCTCAGTATTCAATACATTTATACTTGAATTTGATGTAACCAAAAGGAAAATATCAAGTAGCCAATGGACACAGAACTCTTGGGTTTTAGAAGCTTCTCTGCTCTTGAGCAAAGCTTGCTCAGGATCCCCCAAATATATGCCCGTGTTATAAAGCTCTTAGAGAATTCCTTCAAATAGGATGCAAATACAAAGTATAGTTTGGTTTCTTGTCTTTATTCAAAAACCTTACCAGTGAATATTTAATGAATGTCAGTTATGTGATAAGCTGTTTGAAATCCCCCTCATTTAAGAACCTCTCCTTCCAACTGACAAATGAATGTATGCAAGTTTTTTTCTTTCCCTGTTTACATAGTTTTATTTATTCATTTTTAAGGTTTTATTTTTTATTGAAGTGTAGCTGATTTACAATTTTGTGCTGATCTCAAGTGTATGGAAGAGTGATTCAGCTATACATATACATATACCTATTCTTTTTCAGATTCTTTTCCCATTTAGATTATTACAGAATATTGAATAGAATTCCCTGTGTTACACAGTAAGTCTGTTGATTATTTAACATGTAGTATACGTTACATATGAATGTATTTTAAATAGTGGCCACAATGTACAAACTGTAGAATATTTAGATTGAACCATATGGAATTGCCATATTTGACCTTAAGTTTTGACATACACACACATACATATGCACACGTCAATAAAGCGGAGTTTGCTTCTAATCCCCTGTTATTGCATATTCTTGTCATTGTTATTTCTATTAATTCTAACATATGGAGTATGCCTGAATTAACTTGCTGCATGATGAACAACTAGAGAATTTCAATGGCACGTAGTAGTAGACACAAGACGTGCTCCAGATCTTCTGGTCTGCTTCATGTATCTCTTAGTCCCCTTGGCCCAGCAGACTCCCATTGCATGTCTGTGTCATGGCAGTATTAGAAGTGCAAGAGGGCAAGCAGAACATTCAAGGCTCCTTAAGGCCTGGGTGTCACACCAACACAATGTCATTTCTAACACCCCATCCCTTTGGCCAAAATAAGTAAGTAAACCATGACTATAGAGAGGAGGTGAAGAATTGAGGCCAGTAGTACAAACCTACGCAGTGACTAGCACTGAAAAAGCAATGCATTATCTCTTTATGTCACTGAAGTTTGCTAGGGAAGTACCTTCCTATGAGAAAAGGAAAACATCATCATAGTTGTTATCATCATCATCATCAACAATTTGATCTCAGGCACATATCATGCTTTCTACATGCCAATGCCTCATCTAAAAGCTTTACATTTGATTTTTTCAATAACTCAATGGCGTCATCACTAATAGTATCCTCCCACTTATAACTAGAGAAACAAGGCACAGAGAAATTAGTAAAGATGTTCATTGTTTGCAAGAGATTGAGAATACTGGTATTTCAAACTGCTCTATTCTAGCACAGAATCATGTATTGGAGGATGTGACTATGTTCAAGAGGTTTTAACTTCTTGTCAGGGCACTTATCTGCTGTCTAAGTCACAGAGAGGAGGACCATCTCCACAGTGGGTGGGATGACCACAGAATGCTAGTGGGATTCTGTTGGTTACTCCCCAGTTCAGTGGCCTAGTCAATCAGGTATTTTTCTGGACTGTTTTGTCCATTTTTCTACCTGGGAACAAGAAAGTCAGGTCTACCATTCACCATTTTTCTTTTCTTTCTTATCTTTTCTTTTCTTTGCTCATCTAGTATATTTCTCCTTTCAGCACACTGGTAGGATGTCATTTAAATGCATTATCAAAAGACTCATATACTTTTATATCCAATAAATTATTGCATCCAGCCATTCTATGTGCAGTACTTATCCCTTTGCTTTATAGAACATGATGAGCTTCCCTTTGGCTACAGAGGTAACTTGACCCAAAGAGAACCAGAGAGCCAGGGCCAAGATATAGCAGAAAAACAAAAATGAATTTCTGAAGCATTCAATTCCATTTAGAAACTAGAAAAGAAAACACAGCTAGTCTGGTCCAGTCTGAGAAATTACTCTCAGTATTTTATGTAAAGAAAAATCAAGACTTCAAAGGAATGTATGATAGATAACATATGCATGTGTGCTAAGTGGCTTCAGTCATGTCTGACTCTTTGCAACCGTATGGACTGTAACCTGCCAGACTCCTCTGTCCATGGGATTCTCCAGGCAAGAATACTGGAGTGGGTTGTCATGCCCTCCTCCAGGGGATCTTCCAAACCTGGGGATCAAACCTGGGTCTCCTTTGTCACCTGCATTGCAGGCAATTTCTTTACCACTGAGCCACCAGGGAAGCCCATGATAATGTATACATTCATACAATCTTTGGTAAGTCCTTATATGCCATTAATTCTTACAAGAGTTTTAAAAATCCATGAGTTTAATTTTTTTGGATCTGCTACCCCAATTTTTTGACTCAGTGTTTTTCTTGCCACAAATACTTTGTATTAAAAACTTTTTACTGGATGTATTAAATTGTAGCTTTTCCCAATATTATTTTTACCTCTAGGCATTTACAAGTTAATTACATAGTCAAGTATTAGGGAAATGCTTCCTTTTTGTTTATCAACAGTCAAGTGTCCCTGGATGCCCTATGTGCCCCATGGTTGCTCGAGCCATGAGCAAATGGGGCTGAGGGTACCTTGCTTCAGTGCACAGCTTCAGGGTTTACCTTGGAAATCTAACCTGGCTCATCATCTGCAAGGTGGATGACACAGGCTCTTTTGGGGAAGGAATGCTGTGAGTTTTAGAATGATACCTAAGGGCTGCTCTTCCCTTGCTCTTCCCAAACCACAGAAGTGCTACTCGCTATAAATGTGTAAGAAGTACATTTGATAATGCTATCTTTTTGAGGTGTCATTCCTGTTAGAAACTTTCTGGCTTCTCAGCTTTCACTGCAGTGGTATTGCAGGGTTACAAAGGAGCATCTCATTAGGGAGTGGAGATGGCATCTGTCTCATTTTTCAGAAACCCTGACAACAAGTGTGAGTCTTGGCCAGCAGAAGGAGCGAGACACAGGTGATGTGAGATTGGGGGTGCAGCCTTGCTGTTTCAGCATTGATTTACTTTGGCAAAGCTTTCATTCGTTTTTTAATTAAAAAAGATTATCTCCTCTTGGACTGGGAACTGTGCTAGGCGTTGGATATAAAGAACTAAAGCAGTGTGAGCCCTAACTTCCTAGAGTTTGGGGATGGAGGATGATAATCACTAATAAATTACAAACAAGCTGACACATAAGTAAAAATAGTTTCAAATTGTGATCTCTGCTAAGGAGAAGCCAAGGGGGCTGAGATCGGGAATAACTTGCAGGGGAGAGTTGAGGGAGCCACACTTGTTCCTCCTGCTTCCTTTTCAGGGGGTGTGTGAACAGGGGCCCCCTCCTCATGCGTAGATCAGAAATCATCCAAAAGAGTTGCTTTCAAAAATGAAATGATGGTTCATGTACAACAAGGTTCTCTGGAGACCCTGATGGTTTGCTCTCTGACTCCCAGACAGAGTTTTGGCTTTCCTACATGCCGGGGCTCTGCTGAGCTGACAAAAAGCTTTCCTTCAATTCAATGACTTATGGTACAGAGACAATGCCTTCTGTGGAAATGTCCCTGAAGGCTCAATTATTATAAGAAAAATGACTCTCAACTAGGATGTGTTATGTTTTTAGTTTTTTATACACATATGTGTTTGATACTGAACTAGTCTTATACCGAGGCACTCCTATACTGATCAAATAATAACATACAATTAACATTGCTAATTGATTCTTTCCTCCAAGAAGAATTATGAGGATTTGGGTTAGTTAGCAGGATGTTAGACTCATAGATGATATTTTAAAATATTTGTTGTGTATTGTGAAACCTGAAGAACTTGAAGAATTAAACCAATGTGCTACTGCCTGTATATACCATTGTTGGTTGAGTTACTAGTAAACTAATATTTTTATGAATTCTTCTCTGAGAGATTTCTTTGAACAAGGGATATTTGTGCACACATGCTGTTTTTCAGGAATATCTGTATTATCCACAAAAACAGAGGGTTTAGAGGAAGATGTAAGACAATTTATAAAATATTATGAGCTGATTTTTTTCTTCTAAAGAGTGGATTTTAGCATTTTCCTTATAGTAAGAGCCACTGGGCCGTGTTGATGGCTGGTCACGTGCTGTGGAGCCTTTGGAGAGTATTCACTAATATGCAGCCATGCTGACAGGACAGTGAAGGAATCGTCAGGGAAAGGAAGCCAAACTGTGGGCCAATACCTACCCCTTCCATGCCTGAACATTAGGCTGGCGGTGAGCAGCCTCATAAATGAATAGTGTCTGCCTGCCTGGGGTCTACACAAGGAGGAGGAATAAATGTGGCTGACTTTTCCTACATGCAAGGTGGGTCTCCAGCTCACAAATAAAGCCCTATGTCTTTCCTGAGCTACTTTCAGGACGTTCATTGACAGCATATCTCTCTTATTTATTATTAGCCCAGGATGGTTTATAGAAGCACTGACTTTTTGACAGCTAGACAAAAAAGGAAAGATGGCAATGGAGAGGCAAGTAAATATCTTGACAATGATTTTTGTTTCCTTTCTTCCTTCATTCCTTCTCCCTCCTTCTCATCTTTTCTCCCCCTCATTCCTTCCGTTCTTCATTTTTGAGAAAGTATGACTTACCTACCTACTTTGGTCATTCCTTGGGCATGAGCAAGGCTGTCAGTGGTATTTCCTGGCAAACTGGACCTAGCCCCTTGCCCTGATTTTGTTGCCACACCAACAAAGCATTACTCACTTTCTCTCCTTGGAGGGGTGAACAGCAGGTCCTAGCAGCAAGGCTGAAGGATGGCAATATCGCAATCAGAGTCTCAGCCTAAAGCAACTTCCAGCAAATTGGGCCTCAGTCTCGGATAAACTTTTAGGTTTCTTTGGACTATTTGGAATCTTTAGATGTCTATAATTGAACAGATGGTGAGGGATGGCTTTCAAATTATTTTTTCCCTTGACAGGGTTATCAAACAGTAAAAATCCTCCCTATAATTTCAGAGGTGAAATTCCTCTATCTTCCTTCCTATCCCATTCCTTGATCACACATGAATTCCAGGACATTATAGGAATAGCTTAATTAATCATATTTCTCAGGTTTTATTTTGTGTGTGGATCCCCTGGGAGGGAACATTCTGTCTCAGTGAGTAGGTGAGGCCCAAGATTCTGTGTTTCTAATAAGCTCCCAGGTAATACTGATGCTGCCACCCTAGGACCACACTTTGAGATACAAGGGGCTATTGAGTTTGAATACCCATGCTTTAGAATGGACTCAGGCATGTGCATTCCTATTTTTCAAGGATTTTTACTTTAGCTGCTGCAGCTGCTGCTAAGTCGCTTCAGTTGTGCCCGACTCTGTGCGACTTTAGCTAGATCCAGTTTAAAAATGTATCCTGAAGTGATGCTAAGTGGAATGTCTATCATGAAACTCTGCAGATTATCTTGAAAGATAACAAACTGAACACCACAGTTAAAGACTTCTTACAGGCTGAGGTTGTTCATTACCTTTACAAACCTTGTCTTTTTGATATTGAGACCCATGAGGAAAACTGCTGAGTCATAACAGAGTTCATTCCTGTTAAGTGTATCCTGAGAGAGCGAGACTCTTCCTGTTCCTTCCAGTGACTCTTAGTGAACAGCAAGCTATCTCCTTTCTGACTCAGTTTTTACAGTCACACATTGTGAAAATGAGTGGATACTCTTCCAACACAGCTTGACAGGTTCTTTATTGAGATTATACAATCAAACAGGGGACTTATGACTTACATACTACATATTTCATTTAGATGGATCTAGGGTGAGAGTCCCTTGGACTGCAAGGAGATCCAACCAGTCCATTTTGAAGGAGATCAGCCCTGGGATTTCTTTGGAGGGAATGATGCTGAAGCTGAAACTCCAGTACTTTGGCCACTTCACACGAAGAGTTGACTCATTGGAAAAGACTCTGATGCTGGGAGGGATTGGAGGCAGGAGGAGAAGGGGATGACAGAGGATGAGATGGCTGGATGGCATCACTGACTTGATGGACGTGAGTCTGAGTGAACTCCGTGGTTGGTGATGGACAGGGAGGCCTGGTGTGCTGCGATACATGGGGTTGCAAAGAGTCAGACACAGCTGAGAGACTGAACTGAACTGAACTGAGGGAAATGTGTAAAAATATACTTTTGAATCATGATGCTTATTATGTGCCAAATACCATGCTTACCATGTAGTAAGTAATACATTTGATCCTCCAAAAAATCACACTAGGAAGGTATTATCTTCCTTTTATGGTTAGAGAATTAGAGGTACCAAGATAATAAACAACTTTATCCTTGTTAAGACAAGCACATGGACCTTTTATGGTAAGAGGTTGCAAGCTGAGGGCCTGCAACTCAACTTTTGATTTTTTTTATTTGCCTGAAGATTTTTTAAAAAATTGAATCAATTGTCAATGGATACTATTTCCCGTTTCTTAAAAATACCTGGCAGCTTTAGACTTGCATTCCTGTACAGCAAGCATCAGCTGGTACAGCGTAGCAAAACCACCTTTAGGAGGGCTGTGAGCGTCCAGTTTGTCACAGTTTTTACCTCTCCCATGTTACTCATATTTGTTAGTTCCTGGCTCCAATAACCATTTGAGTTTGAAATCTCTGTGCATACTCATTGTTGAAGATCTTCATGAAACTAGGTATCACCACGCTAGTTAGGATTTTATTGAGCTTTCATGGGGTGGAAGTCACTCTGCTGGGTTCTACAGGGCTTGGGTACTAAAGACCTATGGCCCAGCCCTCAAGACTTCTTTTGCTCTGATCATACAGAAATATTGTCAGAGTTTAGAAGTATAGTATTTCCTGTCATGTAGTGTCAAGGAGTACGGTCAGTAACCCTAGGGTGTGTTAATGGCAGGACAGTATGCTGGGCTACCAGGAAACTGATTCAGGTGTGCTCCGTCTTGCCTCTCCTTTCTTTCCTTTCAGATTTACCATTTTACTTTTTGCAATAATTCATAGGGTAAGATGCAGAAGGTGCCAAGTGTAACTCCCTAGAGAGGGGAATAATTTCAAAGATTTGTACTATAAAAGGCCTCATAATATTTATGTTGATAGAGAGAGAGTGAGTGAGATATAGGGAGTTTTACTTTTTCAATGTTTTATCCTTTAGAAAAGAATTGGATTATCTTATCAAAGAGTCACTTGAAGAAAGGCATTTTCAATTTGGGCATGACTGACTCATCACCTTTCACAGTCTGGGTCATCAAAGATGTGGCTCTTCCAGAGAGAATTTTCAAGACCTGGGACAGTCAGAGCGGGTGTGAGTGTGTGTGTGTACATTTATGTGTGACTGTATGCCTGCCGAGAAAGCTCTTCTGACTGAAGGGGCCTGGTTCAAAGGGAAACTACATTTTCTGGTCTGGGTGAGTGGGAAGGGGTATAGTACATATGGATAAGGCAAGTGAACATGCTTTTAATCAGCCTGAAACACTAGCTGGCATAGACTTCTTTTGCTTCCAAGCAGTCATGTAAATATGGGTGCTTAGGCTAGAGCTCATTATTATTCCTGAGTAGTGTCCTTGGCCTCTAAAAAATGGCACCTGCTATCAATTTCTGTGTTCTCTGACTTCTGTAATCTCTCTGCAAAGCCCTCCTGCTTCCTACTCTGCAAGAGTTTCACAGGATGTGTCTTTGAACTATTTATCTCCAGGAAGGACTGGGGCCTCTACCAGTTCTTCCAGCTTCAAGGGCAGCAGGTGCATTAACTCTAGACTGTCCTGGACATTGTTAGCTGAGGCAGTGGCAGATAGAACACAGCAGTAAAGGAAAGGGAGATAGAAGAGGGTGGTTGTTTGCTGAGGCCAAGGTTATGGAGAGATGTTAGGGAGATTGGTGCAGAAGAGAGAAACAAGACAAGGAGGATTTGGGATAGTGGACGATCCAGTCGACCAGTGCTTGCCCGGCATGATAGGGGAAAGGATTGTGACTATAATAGCAGTCTTTACTGAGCTCTCATTATGGAGAGCTGGCCCTGCTTCAAGTACTATGAGATACTAATATACTCATTTTACAGAGGAGGAAGCAGAAACACACTGAGGTTAAGTAATTTGTCCTTTGTCACCTAGGGAGTAGAGCTAGGATCTAGACATCCTGGTTCTACTGCTCTAGCTGACCAAACACTCTGCTAGGATGGTTCTGAAACAGAGGAGAAGACAAGGAACACAGCTGGGGAAGAACTGGGTAGAAGAGGGGCAAAGTGAGAAGGAAGGTGGAGAATTCTCCACCCTGTTTGGTCTCATTCTGGATGAGGATCATCAGAGACTTGAAGCAAGAGAACCAAAAGCTAAAGGAGTTCATCACCACTAACCTAGCCTTAAAAAAATGTTGGAGACTTCCTTAAAGAGAAAAGGGCATAACTAGAAATAAGAAAATTATGAAAGAAAAAAAAATCCCACACATTAAAAATAATATAGTAAAAGTAGTGGTCAACCACTTATAAAGTTAGTGGTGGTGGTGGTTTAGTCGCGACCCCATGGACTGTAGCCTGCTAGGATCCTCTGTCCATGGGATTCTCCAGGGAAGAGTACTGGAGTGGGTTGCCATTAAGTTAGAAGGAAGGTTAAAAACAAAAGTACAGAAATTATCTATATCTGACATAATATGTTAGGTAATATACAAAATAAAATATGTATAAAATATGACACCCAAAGCATAAAACATAGGGGTAAAATAAAAATGTAGTGCTTTTAGAGTGGGTTCAAACTTAAGTAATCATCAACTTAAAATAGACTGCTATCTAAATGGCAACCCACTCCAGTATTCTTGCCTGGAGAATCCCATGGTGGGAGGAGCCTGGTAGGCTACAGTCCATGGGGTTGCAAAGAGTCGGACACGACTGAGCGACTTCATTTACTATGGTAACAATAAACCAAAAACCTATAACAGATACACACATAAAAAAAAAATACATAATAACCCTAAAGAAAGTCATCAACTCAAAAGGAAAAGAGAACAAGAGAAGAAAGGATGACAGAATGGCAAAAACAATCAGAAAAATGAATAAAGTGGAATTAAGTAGGTATCAATAAGCAAGTACTTTAAATGTAAATGGACTGAATGCTTCAATGAAAAGACATCAGATGACTGAATGGATAAAAAATATAAGGCCTGCATATATGAGATCAGAGCCTCATTTCAGAGGCACACACACACACAAATTGAAAGTGAAGGAAAGAAAAAGCATATTCCATGCAAATGGAAAGACAAAACCAGGTGGCAATACTTATATAAAAAAATATAGACTTTAAAGCAAAGACTAGCAAGAAACAAAGAAGGGCTTACATAATGATAAATGGATCAATACAAGAGGAAATAACACTTATAAATATCTACGCACCCAACATAGGAATACCTCAATATATAAAGCAAATATTAACAAACATAAAAGGAGATATTGAAAGTAGTACAATAATAGTAGGGGAACTAGCCATTTACATCAATGGATAGATCATACAGACAAAAATCCATGAGTAAGCATGGGCTTTAAATAACACTTTACACCAAATGATATATGTAGCTCACTCTACCTCAAAATAGCAGAATACACTTTCTTATCAAGTACACATGGAACAATTCTCCAGAATATAACACGTGTTAGATTATGAAATGTCTCAATAAATTTAGGAAGAATAAAGTGACATCAAGCGTCTTTTTTGACCACAATTATATGAAACGAAATCAGTTACAAAAAGAAACCTGGAAAAAACAGAAATATGTGGAGGCTAAACATTATGCTACTAAACAACCAGTGAATCACTGAAGAAATCAAGGGGGAGATTCAAGAAAAATACATTGAACCAAATAAAAATGAAAACAGCATTCTAAAATCTATGAGACACGGCAGAAGCAATTCTAAGAGGAAACTTTAGAGAGATACAGGCCTACTTCAGAAAATAAGAAAAGTCTCAAATAACTTAACCCTACACCTAAAGAAAGAATAAACAAAGCCCAAGATTTGTAGAAGGAAGGAGATAATAAACATTAGACATCAGATAAGTAATATAGAGACTAAAAAAGTCAGTAGATAAGATCAATGAAACTAAGAGCTGATTCTTTGAAAAGATAAGCATAATTGATAAGTCTTTAGCTAAACTTGTCAAGAAAAAAAGAGGGCCCAAATAAATAAAAGACTTATTGCGGCAATCAATTGGTAATGTATATTAATGTCAACTCACTATATTGTACACTTGAAACTAATGTAACCTTGTATGTCAACTATATGTCAAAAATGAATCTAAGTATCTGCTTTTGCTGTACCGCTTGTGCATGTGGCTTTGAGCCTCAGTTTCCTTGTGTACAAACTATGCGTGATAGAGTAAGTGCTTGTCAGAGAAATGCAGAAGTTAGAATACACTTTGGGCACAGTGCTTTGTATGTGGTGGGACACTAGATGCTGAGGCTGTTTCTGTTAACACATGAGTAGAAAGCTTAATCTGATCATCTCACTGGTGTGCATGGTAGGTTACTTTCCTTCCATGACACATGTTCTTGGCTGATGTCCCTGCCTCTCTGCTGTTGGGTAGACCTGTCAACTTCTTCATTTGCCTCTTATCGCTCTGTTGATTATTTGAAGAGTCTGCAAGGGCATCACATTTTCCTCTTTTCACAGGATCAGTGATCTTGGCCTCCTGAGCCTGTGTTATTGACCATTCTGTTAGTTACTGCCACAGCTAAGCGGTATCAGTGGCAAAGTCACTGCTACGAACCTAACAGCCTCTTGGAGTCCTAAGGACCATGTTTTTCTGTCTTGCCATAGCAGGGTCATTTGCTCAAAGTCACACAAAATTGATTCTTCTGTTTTCTTTATCATGACTGATCAGATCTCAGAGTTTACCAGACCCTGCTGTCACTGACCCTGGTGCTGTCTAGAGGTTGCCTTCTAATTGGACAGTGTGGCTGAGAGGAGACAGGTGTGCACAACCGGGAGGAGAGGAGACAGCGGTGCCTCTTTGTTTCCCATCTCACCTGTACCTGCTGATTTCAGTCCATCATCCTCTCCGTCGAGGACCCGTGTAGATGCAGCAGGGACACAGGCAAGGCTGAGTGCCCTCTGGTCTTTCCTTTCAAGGATCTGCTCTGCACTTCGCTTCCCCTTCCTGCTCTTGTTTTATTCTCTGCAGGTTGTTAATTAATCTTGACTTGAAATGTCACTGTTGCTAGCGGTGTTTGATTTTTAATAGAAAAATAGTGTAGAAAGAAAAGCCTGTAGGATCCCAAAGGATATATCTTTCTGGAGGTAGAATTTCGGGTTTTGGCACAAGATTTCCTAGTTGTTGAAATTTCTAATCCTAGTCCTTTTCACTTTTGGCTCCTTGTGCTCAGACTGCTCTTCTTCCTAATTAAGAGCTAGCTTGTCACTGCTCTTCATTCAGGTCCCTGCAAAAATATCATCTCCCCAGAAAAGCTTATGCTGGGTTCTTCATGTAGTCTATTATCCCCCATCAACACTGATCTTGTCTTAGTCTTTTTCATAATACTTACCGCTAATTTATACTATATTCTCTATTTTAATTATCTGTGTACCCTAAACAGAATTCAAGCTATGTGAGCTCAGAGACATTGTTTCATCATTACCCTGTGTCCTAAAATAGTGAACTGAACTGAACTGAACTGAGGCACTATAGGATTTTTTAAGAAATTCAAGTGAGTCATTGGAACACATTTTTTCTGGTACTTCTTAATTTTATCTTTATATTTGTATATAATATGATTATGTCTTTAGCGTATTGTGTACCTTTATTCATTGGTTGAATTAACAAAAATTGTTAACATCTACTAAGTTGCAATTATTCGGCTGGTGATGAGAATAGGAAAAAATACATAAGGCACAATCTCAGCCTTCAAGCTGCTCATGTCTAGTAGAGAAACATATGAGTAACAGACATATACAATAGAATGTTAGGATTGGCAAGATAATACATATCTGTAGTATTTCAATACAGTGATAAAGATGAGTAAGAATTAGCCAGGAGATTCGGATGATAAAGATGCCTTTCCAGGCAGAGGAGGTTAGCATTTGTAAGATCAAGAAGGTATAAGAGTTCATGGCAAACTCATTGAGGTGCAAGAAGTTGATAATGCCCATATAGATAATATGAAAAAAAATTGAGTGAGGTGGAGCTGAACATAAGTGAGATAAGGTGGGAAGTTATACAAAGTCATGAATGTCATTTTAAAGAACTTGAATTTTTTCGTCAAAGAGCCAACAAAGGAGTTTTAACAAGATGAGATGCAATTAGATATGTGTTGATTTACCCTCCTTGCTTCCTTTCAGATTTCCTTCTACACCCAGAATTAGCATCAGCCACAACAGGGGACCAGTACAGGTGCAGAAAAAAATTGTATATTTACATTAAGTATGACTAGGGTTGGTGAGAGATAAAAAAAGTCTATAGTACTCAGGTGGCTCTCTGGCTGGCATAGCTCTTTATAAAACTTTTTTAAATGCAAAATTGCAAACACAGGCAAAATAAGCACATGATTTAGTTAACCTCCATGAACTCACTACCCAGCTTCAAAATTTGTCAATATTCTGTCATTCTTGTTTCATCTGTACCTCTATCTACTTTTGATCCTAGCCAGTAGAAAGTAAGAGGTTTATAAGGTTCAATCAGATGGAGTCAGAGACAAGGGAGCGAGGGAAGAATATAAATTCAGAGTTCTGGATGAAGGATTGGTCTCAGGCAAGCTCAGAATGGAGGAAAGAGGAAAGAAAGGAATGGATGTGAATAAATGCCTAGGTGGAAGAAATGATGCTGGTGGGAAAGCAAGCATCTTAAATGCAGGATCTATGTCCTATCTGTCTTTGAACTGCTTGCAGTCAGCACAGTATTGCATGTGATAAGCATGCAATAAGCATTTGTTCAATTGAATTGAGCTCATGCCTGGGGTCCCCGTCTTCTTCATAAAGTCTAGGCTTGGTCATTGATGGGAATGAGACAGACATAGAGAAAAAAACACAGGGTCATAAGGCTATAAACTAGCTTCAGTGGTACCTGGAATACACGCCACTGGTCCACACATGAAGATGCTTCTTTTAATGTGTTCTACAATGTATGTGCAATATCAAGAAGGGTAGGTTTCTTCTTCAGTGTTTAAAAGGAAAGGGTAGTGACTGATTTAAGAGCAAGCATTTTCAGTCTTTGCATTCCCTTTTATAGCTACCTGCTTAGAGGACTCTTGGGGTTCAAAAAGATTGCAGAAAAGATTTTGAACTTCAATTTTTCTCTCTGGTTTCCCTTTCATTTCCTTTATTTCTTGGTTATCATTGTATATCATGAATGCAGCTTGCTCTTCTCTAATCTAACAAAAGTATCTTGACTTGGTTTCTAAAGTGCCAAGACTGAAACTGAATGAGTCAGAGATATTCCTCCATGTGCCACCTTGTTCCAGAGAAGACAAAACAGGATAAACTAAGATAAAACAGCAGATTTAACTTGGAATTTAGAAAATGTGATTATGTGGAGCAAATTAACATATTCAGTGCTAAAGTTGCAAACAAGTTGTAATGATCTGTTAGATAATTCAGACTGAGTGAAATGCACGTTTCATGTTATACATTTATAATTATTTATCTAAAATGTATTCTGAAAAGCAATAGGCATTCAGATATATTAATCTGAATATGAAAGATGGTGTATAGTTGTTACAGTTACTGGGCATTACCACTTGATATAAAAGAAATGAGGGGAAGAAGATTATTAGAATTTTTAAAGCTGTTTTACAAATGTTTCTATCTCCATCATTCTGCCAGAGTTTAAAATCTTTAGGACTCAAATTTTCATTGCACAAGAGTTCATACCCTTCACATGCTGGTAAATTGTTATGGTCATGAAGTATCCTATCCTTCCTATTTTCTGCAAATGTTATTCAATTCTAGAAACTTATTAAACACTTGGCTCAGACAGGTAAAGCGTCTGCCTACAATGTGGGAGACCTGGGTTCAATCCTTGGGTCAGGAAGTTTTCCTGGAGAAGGAAATGGCAACCCACTCCAGTATTCTTGCCTGGAAAATCCCATGGACAGTGGAACCTGGTAGGCTACAGTCCATGGGGTCGCAAAGTGTCAGACACGACTGAGCAACTTCACTTTCACTTTCACTCTCACTGTTAAACACCAATCGTGATGACTGCCATATTCAGTGAACTCAGAGTCTGGTTGATAGCACCCAATTGAAAAAATCACCTCGTGTATAAAGGCTTTCCCAGAATTAACCAGTTGTTGAGGTCTTCTCTTTCAAGTTCCAGTCACTTCCTACTCTTATCCCTATTATGGCAATTTTCACAGTATTATATAATAATATTTTGGTTTCGTTTCTAGATGGATGGAGGGCCAGGGTCATGCCACTTTCCTCTGTCTTTTGGGAGACAGCTTTCCATGGCATTTCTCTGTGCCTCATGTCAAGTTTTGTCAGGGACTGTCTTTTCAAGGATGTTTGTACAGCAAACAGCCTGGGAACATGCTGTGTCTCACATGCCCTGAGGGGCAGAGGAAGGATGTTTTTCTGAGCAGGATAATAAAGATACCTCCCATGCGGCAAAGGTTGAGTAGATTTCTAGCAACCTCCTTTAACAGATGGGATTGCCTAAACTCCAGGTTCCTCAGCTGTGACACAAACCCACCGTGTGCGCAGCATCCACCAGGGCTTCCTTCCACCAGTTTGGGCTGAGGAAGGAAGGAAGATGGATGTGAATGTGAAGCTCATCCTACCTGCCATGCTGTGAGTAATCAGGCCTTTTTCTTCGAGCCCAGGGTCTTGTATATTCTGCCAACATCCATGAAATGGGGTAGGCTAATTTGTTAGCTTGAAAGTAGGGCAAAATTGCAGACCTTTCACTGTTCTTGAGTTTCTTCACTATCTAGGGCTTTGCCTGGCACAGTGTAGAGGAGTGAACTAGGCTGTTCAGTGTGAGTGCATTTAATTATAATTTTAGCTGTAGAGGGAATGCTGTCATCAATATTTTTCAGTTACCAGTGGCATTATCCTGGTAAATTGCTTAACCTGCCTCATGTCAGTGTCCTTAGGTGTAAAATGGAAAGAATGAAAGTATAGGTTTGTGGTGGATATAGAGATGTGTTGTCCAGATCTCCTTCTGGGAGGCACGTGTGGCCCAGCTGCAGGGATTGCCTTTAGGATCTGCCTCAGCTGCAGAAATGACAACCCACTCCAGTATTCTTGCCTGGAAAATCCCATGGATGGAGGAGCCTGGCGGGCTATAGTCCACGGGGTCGCAAAGAGTCAGACACAACTAGCCACAGAGTTTCCTCACCTGAGACCCCACCCTTTCCCCAGCGGTCTGCATCCAGTGACTGAGCAGTGTGTGTGCAGGTTGTATAAAGGACAGCCATTCGGTCCCGTTAGAGATAACTTTCATTGCTTCATTGAATTTCATGGTTTCATTGAGTCATTGCTTCAGAGCCCCTGGTAGATTGGCCGAGGTTTTGCCAGACCTGTGTAGCAATTCAGTTTTTCTCTCTGTGCAGTTGTGCTTCCTTTTACAGATTTTCATTCCTTTTATGGCTTTTGATCCCCAATAAACACCTTACTGCCCATCTGCCTTCTTTTCTCAAACTCTTTCCCAGCATCTGCTTCTGGAGAACTCCAACTGCATCAGGATTACCGAGGTGGTAAGGGTGTGTAAATCACTCAGAGCAGTCCTTGCATGTAGTTTTTACATATTATTGTTGTTGTTCTCATGAACATTATTATTATGATCAACATATGGAATACCCTAGAAGAATAGTTTTTGCCACTAAGGCTCTAATGGCATGGTAACCTATGTAAGCAAATCACACTCTCAGCCTGTAAATGTCTCCAAGTTACAAAAATCAAAACACTGAGGACAACCAATCACAAATAGCCAACTAGGCTTTAAGCTACAGCCAATCAGGTAATTTATTTTCTTTGTTTCAGCAGTTTCTCTTTGTAAGTCCTTTTCCCTGGCTCCTGTGCTTCTAATCACTTGCAGTTTGGTGCTGCTTTATTTGAATTAATCTTTGCTTAAATATGCTCCTAAAAATTTTAGTATACCTCCGTTTATTTAACACTGGTAGAGAGCAAAAAATGGTGGTGGAGCCACTCAAAACTGTACGATGTGATGATTCGTTGAAATAGTCAGGAGATCTTCAACCTGGAGAAGTAACATTTATGAAGCACCTAGGAGATGCCTGTTGTTGTTGCTTAGTTGCTCAGTCACGTCCGACTCTTTTGTGACCGCATGGACTGTAGCCCGCCAGGTTCCTCTGTCCATGGGATTCTGCAGGTAAGAAGAATGGAGTGTGTTGCCACTTCCTTCTCCAGGGGATCTTCCTGACCCAGGGATTGAACCAGTGTCTCTTGCATCTCCTACTTGGCAGGCGTATTCTTTACCACTGAGCCACCGAGGAAGCTGCCCAGCCAACACTAAAAATGGCTGTGGTCTGAGGGTGAGATTAGACTTTGGGTGAACCAAAAAGTGAAAACAAAGACAAATGTAGATACCAATAAGGGGTATTGGGGCTCAAAGTAAGAGAAGCTTCTGAACATGACTGCTTTCAATGACTCAGGCTCTCACTGGAGGGACCCTTGGCAGAGATGCTACCCAGATGCAAGGTCTTGATGAGGGTGAGCAGGAAGGGAATATACTTGATGACTGCTGAGATTACTGGTCAGAAGAAAATTGAGAAATCTATTATTTAAACTTTCCATATAAAGCAGAAATCACATATTTATGCTCTCAGTATTTCCAAAACAAATATCATAGAGTTGTTAGCTGTGTACTGTTGACTCAATATGGATGATGAACCAACTCAGTAGTAGAAATTTTAGTTTCTTCTTGGCTAGCTTAATTCATTTGTTATAGAATCATGTGCTCAAATAGATAACTAAATATCTTTACTACTTCACTGTGTAATGGAATGCCTGGAGATGTGGAACTTTAAAAATATGTATGTATTTAATAAGAGTTGTTGTCATAAAATTTCCTAGAGAGCAGGATATTCAGGACACTCTGGAGAAGAACATTTTGGGGGGAAGACCACTCGAGTGGCTCCTTTTGCTAATGCAGGTGTAAGGTAAGGATCCTTCCTCTGACTGTTCTGGATTCTATTTCCTGTCTCCATTTCAAAAGTTTCTGGGGAAGAGATGGGTAACTTTGTCAAGGGATTAAAGAACCTTCCAAGGACATGGCTCTAGATTTTGATAGGTTTCCTGTGGGTTAGAAAGTTGTTAAGTCCTGTCTGATGTCCTGGGGTGGCCCTGCCTACACTAGTCCTGAGATGAAACCAACTGGAAGGAAAGCCATATTCTGAATTCTGAACTGGTATTGCAGGCCTTCAAGAAGTTCTAGAGAGCCAGCCCAAATCACAGCATTTCTGACATCATATAGAGGTCGTGTGTGTGTGTGTGCACACACATGTCGTAGAATGAGGCAAAAGTAGCATCGTTTTACCCCAGGTTACCTTAGTCATGTATTTTCATCCTTCCTGAAGCCCTGGCAATGTCTGTGTCCCTCAATATCCTTAAGGGTGATGCGCTGTTGATTATGGGCGTCTCCCCTGTGTAGTGGGCAGGCCGGGTGGACATCCGCCTGCAATGCAGGAGATCCTGGTTCAATTCCTGGGTTGGGAAGATCCCTGGAGGAGGGCCTGGCAACCCACTCCAGTGTTCTTGCCTGGAGAATCCCCAGGGACAGAGGAGCCTGGCGGGCTGCAGTCCATGGGGTCGCACAGAGTCGGACACGACTGAGTGACTAAGCGCAGCACACAGCACCGGCTGTGTGGACAGTAGCTGGAAAGAGTGGTTTCATCACCTGCAGCCTGTTCCAGATGACAATAGGGGCGACTGCTTTCTGACAATTTGTGTGGAGCAGTTATATATAGTAAAAGTGATTTCTCTCTGTGTGTATATCCATTGTCAAACTAGATGTTTCCAATCCATATCCAAAACTGATTACTTGGGTCAACCTAGGAACCCATCCAAAAATCCCTTCTGGGGTTTTCTGAAGGAGGTAATATGTGTTTTCAGCAACAGGGACTGCTAGCAATGTCTGACTGCAGGCTCATTGGGGTGTCTATCCAAGAGATACAGCCTGGCTCACCCTCTTTTTTTTGGTTATGTTAACCTAACAGATACATTTCACTCTCCCCCTCCCCATATCTGCTTGATTAGGCTGCAGTCCATGGGGTCTTGAAGAGTCGGGCACGACTGAGCGACTTCCCTTTCACTTTTCACTCTCATGCATTGGAGAAGGAAATGGCAACCCACTCCAGTGTTCTTGCCTGGAGAATCCCAGGGACAGAGGAGCCTGGTGGGCTGCCGTCTATGGGGTCACACAGGGTCGGACACGACTGAAGCGACTTAGCAGTAGCAGCAGCAGCAGCAGCAGCAGCAGCAGCATGATTTTAGCACAAAGAGCCCATCCCCTAGGGAGATGGACTCCAGTTTAACATAAGGCTTTGTGTGAAGAGACCAGAGGTAGTTGTATATTGGGAAGAGAATTTTTGCCTTTTTCTGCTCTCTCCTGAGAATCTGCCTTCAGAAAACCTAGTTTCTGTGTAGCTCATACCTGAATCACTAAAGTGTGACTAGACTCTGACTTTTAGTAGCAACAGTAGCAAATACAATTAAGGGGACTGGTGAGACTTTCTGATACCTTTCCTCTGATTAGTAACTAGGACTGACCTTTGTTTGCATAAAACCTCTGGGCTTCATAGACTCATGAGAAGGGAGTAAGACACTAGTGAGAAAATACAGATATTCTCCAGATGGAGGGAGGGGTTCAGAGTGGATGAACTAAAAGGAGTTTTAAACTTCTTCATGGGTGGGATGTAACAGATCAGTTCAGCTCAGTTCAGTTGCTCAGTTGTGTCTGACTATTTGTGACCCCATGGACTGTAGCATGCCAGGCTTCCCTGTCCATCATCAACTCCCAGAGCTTGCTCAGACTCATGTCCATTGAGTTGGTGATGCCATCCAACCATCTCATCCTCTGTTGTCCCCTTCTGCGCCTGCCTTCAGTCTTTCCCATCATCAGGGTCTTTTCCAGTGAATCAGTTCTTCACATCAGGTGGCCAAAGTATTGGAGTTTCAGCTTCAGCATCAGTGCTTCCAATGAATATTCAGGACTGATGTTTTTTAGGATAGACTGGTTGGATATCCTTGCAGTCCAAGTGACTCTCAAGAGTTTTCTCCAACACCACAGTTCAAAAGCATCAATCCTTCAATGCTCAGCTTTCTTTATGGTCCAACTCTCACATCCATACATGACTACTGGAAAAACCATAGGTTTGACTAGACAGACCTTTGTTGCCAAAGTAATGTCTCTGCTTTTTAATATGCTGGAAGTTCATGGTTCATGTACTATTGAAGCCTGGCTTGGAGAATTTTGAGCATTGCTTTACTAGCATGTGAGATGAGTGCAATTGTGTGGTAGTCTGAGCTTTCTTTCAAGGAGCAAATGTCTTTTAATTTCATGGCTGCAATCACCATCTGCAGTGATTTTGGAGCCCCCAAAGATTAAGTCTGTATGTCACTGTTTCCATTGTTTCCCCATCTATTTGGCATGAAGTGGTGGAACCAGATGCCATGATCTTAGTTTTCTGAATGTTGAGCTTTAAGCCAACATTTTCACTCTCCTTTTTCACTTTCATCAAGAGGCTCTTTAGTTCTTTGCTTTCTGCCCCAAGGATGGTGTCATCTGCCTATCTGAGGTTATTGGTATTTTTCCCGGCAATCTTGATTCCAGCTTTTGCTTCATCCAGCCTGGCATTTTGCATGATGTACTCTGCATATAAGTTAAACAAGCAGGGTGACAATATACAACCTTGGCATACTCCTTTCCCAATTTGAAACCAGTCTGTTCTATGTCCTGTTCTAACTGTTGCTTCTTGACGTGCATACAGATTTCTCAAGAGGCAGGAAAGGTGGTCTGGTATTCCCATCTCATTAAGAATTTTCCAGTTTGTTGTGATCCACACAGTAAAAGGCTTTGGCATAGTCAATAAAGCAGAAGTAGATGTTTTTCTGGAACTCTCTTGCTTTTTGATGATCAGTAGATGTTGGCAATTTGATCTCTGTTTCCTCTGCCTTTTCTTAATCCAGCTTGAACAACTGGAAGTTCATGGTTCATGTACTATTGAAGCCTGGCTTGGAGAATTTTGAGCATTGCTTCACTAGCATGTGAGATGAGTGCAATTGTGTGGTAGTCTGAGCATTCTTTGTCATTGCCTTTCTTTGGGATTGGAATGAAAACACCTTTTCCAATTATGTGTCCACTGCTGAGTTTTTCAAATTTGCTGGCATATTGGGTGCAGTACTTTCACAATATCATCTTTTAGGATTTGAAATAGCTTAACTGGAATTCCATCCCCTCCTCTAGCTTTGTTTGTAGTGATGCTTCCTAAGGCCCACTTGACTTTGCATTCCAGGATATCTGGTTCTAGGTGAGTGATCACACCATCATGGTTATCTGGCTCATGATTATCTTTTTTGTATAATTCTTCTGTGTCTTGTTGCCACCCCTTCTTAATATCTTCTGCTTCTGTTAGGTCCATACCATTTCTGTCCTTTATCAAGCCATCTTTGCATGAAAGGTTCCCTTGGTATCTCCAATTTTCTTGAAGAGATCTCTAGTCTTTCCCATTCTATTGTTTTCCTCTATTTCTTTGCATTGATCATTCAGGAAGGCCTTCTTATCTCTCCTTGCTATTCTTTGGAACTCTGTATTCAGATGTTCATATCTTTCCTTTTCTCCTTTGCCTTTAGCTTCTCTTCCTTTCTCAGCTATTTGTAAGGCCTCCTCTGACAACCATTTTGCCTTTCTTTTTCTTGGGGATGATCTTGATCACTGCCTCCTCAACAGTGTCATGAACCTCCATCCAGATAACACCGGTTTAAGATAAGCTAATACATTACAAAAGGCACAACCATGCACATTATGACATTGCCTGCCTCAAATAAACCAGACTGGATTTCATTCAAGCTAAATTTCAGACCCAGATTAATATTAACTGCTATCTCAGTACTGAATCTTCATGGTGCTTACATCCTCTTCAGTCATTTGGGACCTTCTTCAGATGGTGAGTGTTCCCCTCTATAGATGAGACCTTTAGTTATGAACTCAATAAATTCTAAGCACAAAGATATTTGTTTGAAAACTTCAGCCTGAAAGTCTGATGGGATGATGGTGAATCAAGGACTCAGGGATTTAATTTTTTCAAGCAGTGGTGAAAAGTGGAAATAAAAGTGCTCTAGTTAGTAATGACATCCCCGATGAGCACTTCAGGGATAAAGGGAGCAAAAATGGGTTAAAATTCATATGTCTGCTAGGGCTGATCATGAGACCATTTGTTGAGGAGCAGGAACGGAAGTTCCTAACTCTAGTCTTGCCAGACATCGTATAAACTTTTTTTTTTTTTTTACTACATATAAACGTTTAACTCATGGAAGCAGAAGCAGCTGTGCCCACTGTCCACTGATAAATGTGGTCTGATGTTTTCCCAAATACCCTTTAATTGAGAGTATTAACTTATTCATCCTTTGAAGCCACTTATAGAAATGTCTTTGAGGTCTTTAAATGTTAAAAGCTGTTTCCAGAAACTTCCTATTGCACGGCACTATTCCGGTTAAGCTCAAGTAGTCACAAAGAGTCTCAAAATTTAAAAAAAAATTTTTTTTAAAGGAAAAAATAGTAAAAGAAGCAGAAAGAAAAAAGAAAAGAGAAAGACAGGCATTGCATTCCATCTCCACTCAGCTCTGCTCCAGGTATTTCCCTTTATGTGCAACCTTTCAGTTCAGTTGCTCAGTTGTTCAGTTCAGTTCAGTTCAGTTCAGTCGCTCAGTCATGTCTGACTCTTTGTGACCCCATGAATTGCAGCACACCAGGCCTCCCTGTCCATCACCAACTCCCGGAGTTCACTCAAACTCAAGTCCATTGAGTCAGTGATGCCATCCAGCCATCTCATCCTCTGTCAGCCCCTTCTCCTCCTGCCCCCAATCCCTCCCAGCATCAGGGTCTTTTCCAGTGAGTCAACTCTTCACATGAAGTGGCCAAAGTACTGGAGTTTCAGCTTTAGCATCATTCCTTCCAAAGAACACCCAGGACTGATCTCCTTTAGAATGAACTGGTTGGATCTCCTTGCAGTCCAAGGGACTCTCAAGAGTCTTCTCCAACACCACAGTTCAAAAGCATCAATTCTTCGGGGCTCAGCTCTCTTCACAGTCCAACTCTCACATCCATACATGACCACTGGAAAAACCATAACCTTGACTAGACGGACCTTTGTTGGCAAAGTAATGTCTCTGCTTTTGCTTGTTAGACAATTCTCTCCCAAAGAGATATCACTTTGTCACTAACCTCTAGAAAACACAAATCAGGGCAAAGAGGAAATAGTTACAATAATAGATATGAGTCTCTGCATTTTCACTTACCCATCATTAGGGAAGGAAAGAGGCCAGACTGACAAAGAAAGGACCCAGACAGAAAAATATTCATTTGTCCATAGAGAAGCCATATGGACTTGATGGAAAGAAGCCCAGAATATACAAGATTGTCTTCTCACTTTTAAAGGAATATTTTAAATGTTCTGTAGTATATTGATTCTACCTTGATCAAGCAAGCATGTTTGCATTATGGAGTTTCATATCAGCAGTGTTCTTAATAACAGCAAATAGGAAATAACCATTTCTACCACTTCATGGCTGATTATAAAAATCAGGGGTCAGCAAACCTTGACCTATGGGCCAAATCCAGCTTGCATATAAAGTGTTTTTGGAGAACAGCCACACCCATCAATTAGGTATTGCTTGTGGCAGAATTGAGTAGCTGTGAAAGACGTATAGCTCACAAGGCCTGAAATATTTATGATATGACCCTTTGCAGAAAAAATTTGCCAACCACTGATTAAATGGTTGCACAGGGCGCTCTGCTACAATTAAAAGAACACAGAAGAGTTGTATAGATGATATGAAAAGATATGTGATTTTCAAGAAAAAGTGAATCAGTATAGTGTGAATAAAAATATTTTCAGATTTCATTTGCCTAAAAACATCGCAGGTTGATTCTTTACCCACTGAGCCAGATGGGAAACCCCAAAGAATATAAATATACCTCAAATTTTTCTGGAAAGTATACAAGAAATTTAACAGTGATTATCTCTGTGATGTAGAAGTAGAAAGTGAAACCAGGGAGAGGGAGGTGGGAAGGAGAAATGACATTTATATTTATAAAAATTAGACTTATAGAAGTAATGGGCATTTGTTAAGAACATATTTATTTGTATTTATTTATTTATTTGTATAATGAATTGATGTACTGTTCAATGGCATGATAATAATGACGTCTTTTTCTTACAGAAATTTTTGTTTGAACATCTATGTGATATCTTCTATTTCATTTGACTAGTAAGTAGGATAGCTGCTGTCTCATATTTTTTAAATATCTCTCTGAAATTTTAGGTTCACTATTTGCTTAGATGATTACAATTTTCCTCTTCATTAATTTAATGAAAAAATCATTAAGGAATTTTATACCAGTTAAATAGTTTATATTTTTTAGTATGAAGAGTTTCACACAGTGGTCCTGTTTTTTAATGTAATTTATAAAGAACAATCTTAAGTTCCATTTTAATTGTTTTTGTTCCTAATTTGAGAAAAAATATTTGATTTGGAGCAAATTATTTAAATGCTTCTTGATTTTTTTTATCCACAAAATGAAAAGAAAAATGCCATCTGTCTTACCAAATACAATTTTGGTGTTATGAGGAGTTTTTCAGTGTTCAATCAATTATCAGTTGTTTCAGCTGTATCATTTTGGCACAGCTTTGGTACATTTAAAATGTGGACAGTCACAAGGATTTTTTATGGTACACATGGAACCATTTCATGCAGACATTAAAAAAAAAAAAATCTAAAGCCTGGACTTTTAGGCTCAGATCATAAATGATCCCGGGAGTCACATGTCAAGAAAGTCACATGTGAGAAATCAGAAAAGTTGGGCTTCAGATAAAAACAATAGCAAGGTCTCTTTCAGTGTGAGAACTCTATTTTTTGAAGCCAATACCAATTTCTCTTCTTCAAAATGAGAATGGTTGTACCTACTTAGCTAATTTCATAACATTTTTGTGAACATTAGATAAAACAATATATATTAGAGGAATATGTAAATTGTAAGCTTGCATACCAGAAGTTTTCTAAAATGGTTTAGATTGCAAGATGATTTTCAGGGAAATGAAAAAATTTGAATTCTAGTGATTATGTATTTATTTCATATTTACTTTTTATTCATGGTGAATGATTGTTACACTTATGGCAACTTTCTTTGAAATTAATTTTCAGAGGTAGAAATGTGAGTCATTTTAGTAAAAATTCTCAAACAACTCACAGTGCAGGTGGAAGATATGACAAAAAGCAGGATGATGCTATGTAAAAGTCGGAAGTTCAGGAAAAATGGCATTATAAAGATATAAATTTGATTTGATTTTTCCTATTTTGCCATATGGATCTCAATTGGCATTGTTTAATCTGTTGTGGCTGCAAATGTACTGTGATAAACCAAGACATATGGAGCCCTTTTGAAGTAAAGGAAGAAAGAAAAGAAGCAGATGCCTGCAGCATTTAGGAAGGGAATGTCACTGTAGCTGAAATACTGGCCAACAGGGGGTTCCGTATCCCAAGTTACTGTGGGGCGGGCTGACTCCAATGAAAGAAGAGAAACAGCCTCCACCAAAGAATTGAAAAGTATATCTCCAAGAAAGACTTGCAGCAGTTCTGAGAAATTAATTTTAGGTATATTATGGTAAAGAATATTCTGGAGAAGTGTGATTCTCGTGATGACATATTCTAACTGGATGTCTGATGTGACTCTCACGGAACTGTTAGCCCAGTGAGTCCCATCATGAAGGCTGCTAGAATTTGGAAAGGGCAGCAAACACGAGAGGAGTGGTGTTCGAAGACCCACCTCTGTGTTCACAGCCTAGTGTTCCTGGACTCTGCCTGGATGTGGCTTTCAAAACGCAAGTTGACAGAGACAAGCCACGCTCAGGCGGGCAGGAAGTACGAGTTGGGTGACTAGACAGCAGAAATGTCTGATCGTGACACAGCCACAAGCTCTCTTTAGGCCTTTCCTCCCAAGCCCTCCTATTCTGTCCAACAGGCAGCTCCAAGGGCAGAGGGTCCTTCTCCCCGGGACCTGTACACTCCTACCTCTCTGCCCCTCAAATCTATCTGAGAAGAGGACATTTGCTGCCCTCATCCAATTTCATGCTCTTGATATAGGAGCAGAGAAGCAGGCTATGACACTCAAAGTGGAGGACTCCCATGTGAAAAGCGGAAATGTCTTGGTCTCTAGTACCTGCCTTCATGACTGCTAATGTTTTTTTGTCTCTGCAAATTCAAATGAGTGAGGAAATGCTTATGCAGCAGTTCAAAGGCAAGATGGGAGTTTCTAGCTTGATTATTTATTCAAAAAATTCTTTGAAGCCTACCGTTTATCCTCAGCAGGGATTTTTCAGCCACACATAGTGATTTTGTTCCTCTGGAGCCTTCTATGAATTATTAAGCTTTTCAGAAAAGAGAGCAAATAAGAGTTCTGCAAGGTAATCAAAAGAAAATATACTAATTTGGGCCTATGGGACAGTATTTTTTATCAGAAAGGACATTGAGCTTAGATCAGTTATCCATCTAAATGAAGGAAATTGAAAAAGAGAACAAGACTAGCAAATTACCTTTGCTGATGGTCAAAATCAGCCCTATCTTGGACTGTTTCTTAATCATTTTTCTCACTGTAGAACCTAGTTACTAGGATACGGCCGTGTGGCAGCATCTTTATTAGAAATAGTGTGGGAGAAAAAAAGGTCAGAAGCTCATTTCCAATAACGGTTTGACAAGTAACACGGAGAAAAGGGCAGAAGGAATTGAGGTTTTTGGGGTTTTTCCCTATATGAAGATTTTGAGATAATAGCAATTATATGAATGGGAAGTTTTCAGGAATAAATTTTATTAATCTCAGGGCTGAAAGAAAAAAAGACATGATATTATATTATCATCAATTAAAACCAGTAAGCCTAAAAATAAACATAAATATCCTTTCTAAAGGATCAAGTAAATATCAAAATATCAAGTAAAGAACAAAAATCCCAACATCTGTAACTGATGAAAAATTTCTTACCTTAGATCTGGCTAAATCCAGACCTCTATAATGATATAGACACAGATCTAATTATCACAGTTGAAAATATGTAGTCAGTAGCTGAAGGGCTTAAGCACTGTAGGAGACTTTACATGATCCAGGTGGCTGTCCTTGAATGAAAGTCTACGAAAGGTCATCGTTCCTCTGTATAATAGTATCGTATATCCTTATATCAGAATAGGCATGTATTCGTAAAATTACACTAAATGAAAATCTCTTCGGATTAAACCAGGTGGCGCTAGTGGTATAGAACCTGCCTGCCAATGCAGGAGACATAAGAGATGCAGGTTTGATCCCTGGCTCGGGAAGATCCTCTGGAGGAGGGCACGGCAGCCCACTCCGATATTCTTGCCTGGAGAATCCCATGGACAGAGGAGCCTGGCAGGCTACAGCCCACAGGATTGCCAAGAGTTGGACATGACTGAAGCGACTTAGCACACACGCAAACCCTAACTTATGACTGTGTTCTAACAAAATCAGAGCTAGACCTACAAGTTACCAAAACTCATATTAAGATGAAAAAGCTCTAGAGTGAAACATGTCTAAATTATTAACAATATAATTAGCAAAGAGATAAGAAAACCAAGAAAAGAAAAAACACCTAACCCCTCAGACACTCTGCCATATCGTGCCTTCCCTGCTCTTCACCACCCTCAGAGGCACTCAGGGCTAGGACAGAGCTTCTAAGTTTTGGCTTCCAATAAATCTGGCATGGAAACTCAGGTGTACCAATTTATTGGCTATGTAACTTTGAGAGGATCATGTGGCTCTTCCGAGGCTTCATCTCTTCAACTCTAAAATGGACTTAACAATTTTCAGGCTTATTTTGATAATTAAATGAAATTATATATTTTAACTGTAGGCATTTAGCAAATATTGCCTACTATTATTACTAGACTTTTGAGGCAAAGTCAATAAAAGAACACGATTCTTCCCTGCCTAAGAGAGGAACCTGTGAGAAATGGACATAGAAGTCTGAAAGGTGGACCTCAAATTACTCATCACAGTGGGACTGAAGTCATGACTAGGTGAAGGGCTACAGTGGGCTTGCTACTAATTCCCTTCTAAGTAAAATCTACCCATCCAGTCACTGGCACAGCTGGCCAGGGCCAGACATCTTGCACCATGGAAGAGGAGGGACTGGATACTCTCCCGCTAGGGAGGGCTGCTCCAAAGGAGCCCAAGTACTTGACTGTAATTCCCAGATACTTCCTTTTTTTTGTTTGTTTGTTTTTAAGGATCCACATGTTTTTGCTTGTTTGTTTGTTTGATGTGGACCATTTTTAAAAGTCTTTATTGAAATATGTTACAATATTCCTTCTGTTCTATGTTTTGCCTTTTGGCTATGAGGCACAGGGAATCTTAGCTCCCTGACCAGGATTGAACCCACATCCCCTGCATTGGAAGACAGTCTTAACCACTAGACCACCAAAAAGTCCCCCACTGGCCCTTCAAATGCGCTTATCGTTCCCTTTCCTGGGAGAAGTGAATGATGGGGTTGAAAAAGGCTGGAAGTCCTTCCATGAGGTTTCTCCCCCAAGTACTATACCTTTGACAGCTTCAATTTTTAGCTGAAAAGTTGACTACTATAATAACTTATAAATTTATATGTAAATGTTGTTGTTGCTAAGTCGTGTCTGACCCTTTTGTGACCCCATGGACTGTAGCCTGCCAGGCTCCTCTGTCCATGGGATTTCTTAGGCAAGTATACCTGAGTGGATTTTCTTCTCCAGGGGATCTTCCCGACCCAAGAATCAAAACTGCATCTCCTGTATCGGCAGGCAGATTCTTTACCACTGAGCCACCTGGGAAGCCCATTTATATGTGAATATTTTTTCTGTTCCTTTTTCTTTGATATTTTCTCCTACCAAAGTTTGTTGAACTATTGTTCCTTATTACTATCTTCCTCCTATTAGGAAGGATTGTACATGCTTATCCTTTGCCACAGTTTTCTCAATATCTTTCCTATAGGAGGAGTGTGCACCCCTGTTCCACTAACTTTGGCGATGGTCGTGTGACATGCTTGGGTCACTGGAATATGTCTGGATTGGGTGCAAACCATGTCAGAACAGAAGTTTTAAACGAGCTTGTATGATTTCTCTGTCTACCCTTAACCACCTGCTCTCCATCATGGGGACACAAGGCCCCAGGCAGTGGCTGCTCCTTTAGGATAGATCCCAGGATGAGTAGACATACAAAGCTGACCCAGTTAACCCATTTTAGACTAGGTAGACCCATACCTGGTTACTTATATAATCAATACACTTGCAGCTGACCTGAACCCATGAGGAATAAATATTTTTGTAAGCCACAAAGATTTTAGGGTTGTTAGACCACAAACTGTTAATTAAACAGTGCACCATTTGTTCTTAGTAGATGCTTGGAAAGACAGCTTGCAGGGTCCTATCTCAGGTAAGAGGCAAGGACAGCAGTCAAAGTTTGGAATTAGCTTGTCTGAAACCTGTAGAATTGTGCTGAGTCAGCCCAACACTCATTCACCTGTTGGTAACATAATAGTCAACGAAAGAGTCCAAAATGCAGTACTTGGATGCAAACTCAAAAATGACAGAATGATTTCTGCTCGTTTCCAAGGGAAACTATTCAATATCACAGTAATCCATGTCTATGCCCCGACCAGTAATGCTGAAGAAGCTGAAGTTAAACGGTTCTATGAAGACCTACAAGACCTTTTAGAACTAACACCCAAAAAAGTACATCAAGGCTGTGTATCCTTTTCATTATAAGGGACTGGAATGCAAAAGTAGGAAGTCAAGAAACACCTGAAGTAACAGGCAAATTTGGCCTTGGAGTACAAAATGAAGCAGGGCAAAGTCTAATAGGCTTCTGCCAAGAGAAAGCACTGGTCATAGCAAACACCCTCTTCCAACAACACAAGAGAAGACTCTACACATGGACATCACCAGATGGCCAACACTGAAATCAGGTTGATTATATTCTTTGCAGCCAAAGATGGAGAAGCTCTATACAGTCAGCAAAAATAAGACTGGGAGCTGACTGTGGCTAAGATCATGAACTCCTTATTGCCAAATTCAGACTTAAATTAAAGAAAGTAGGGAAAACCACTAGACCATTCAGGTATGACCTAAATCAAATCCCTTATGATTATACAGTAGAAGTGAGAAATAGATTTAAGGGACTAGATCTGATAGACAGAGTGCCTGATGAACTATGGACAGAGGTTCATGACACTGTACAGGAGACAGGGATCAAGACAATCTCCAAGAAAAAAAAATGCAAAAAAGCAAAATGGCTGTCTGAGGAAGCCTTACAAATAGCTGTGAAAAGAAGAGAAGTAAAAAGCAAAGGAGAAAAGGAAAGATATACCCATTTGAATGCAAAGTTTCAAAGAATAGCAAGGAGAGATAAGAAAGCCTTCCTCAGAGATCAATGCAAAGAAATAGAGGAAAACAATAGAATGGGAAAGACTAGAGATCTCTTCTGGAGAAGGCAATGGCAAGCCACTCTAGTACTCTTGCCTAGAAAATCCCATGGATGGAGGAGCCTGGTAGACTGCAGTCCATGGAGTCACTATGAGTCAGACGTGACTGAGCGACTTCACTTTCACTTTTCACTTTCACGCAATGGAGAAGGAAATGGCAACCCACTCCAGTGTTCTTGCCTGGAGAATCCCAGGGATGGAAGAGCCTGGAGGGCTGCAGTCTATGAGGTCGCACAGAGTTGGACACGACTGAAGCAACTTAGCAGAGATCTCTTCAAAAAAAATTAGAGATGCCAACAGAACATTTCATGCAAAGATGGGCACAATAAAGGACAGAAATGGTATGGACCTGACAGAAGCAGAAGATATTAAGAAGAGGTAGCAAGAAAACACAGAAGAACTGTGCAGAAAAGATCTTCATGACCCAGTTAATCACGATGGTGTGATCACTCACCTAGAGCCAGACATCCTGGAATGTGAAGTCAAGTGGGCCTTAGGAAGCATCACTACGAACAAAGCTAGTGGAGGTGATGGAATTCCAGTAGAGCTATTTCAAATCCTAAAAGATGATGCTGTGAAAGTGCCGCACTCAGTATGTCAGCAAATTTAGAAAAGTCAGCAGTGGCCACAGGACTGGAAAAGGTCAGTTTTCATTCCAATCCCAAAGAAAGGCAATGCCAAAGAATGCTCAAACTACCACACAATTTGCACTCATCTCACATGCTAGTAAAGTAGTCCAAGCCAGGCTTCAGCAATACGTGAACTATGAACTTCCAGATGTTCAAGCTGGTTTTAGAAAAGGCAGAGGAACCAGATATTAAATTGCCAACATCTGCTGTATCATCAAAAAAGCAAGAGAGTTCCAGGAAAACATATATTTCTGCCTTATTGACTACACCAAAGCCTTTGACTGTGTGGATCACAATAAACTGTGGAAAATTCTGAAAGGGATGGGTATACCAGACCACTTGACCTCCTCTTGAGAAACCTGTGTGCAGGTCATGAAGCAACAGTTAGAACTGGACAAGGAACAACAGACTGGTTCCAAATAGGAAAAGGAGTACGTCAAGGCTGTATATTGTCAGCCTGCTTATTTAACTTATATGCAGAGTGCATCATGAGAAACACTGGGCTGGAGGAGGCACAAGCTGGAATCAAGATTGCCAGGAGAAATATCAATAACCTCAGATATGCAGATGACACCACCCTTATGGCAGAAAGTGAAGAAGAACTAAAGAGCCTCTTGATGAAAGTGAAAGAGGAGAGTGCAAAAGTTGGCTTAAAGCTCAACATTCAGAGAGCGAAGATCATGGCATCTAGTCCCATCATTTCATGATAAATAGATGGGGAAACTGTGGAAATAGTGAGAAACTTTATTTTTCTGGGCTCCAAAATCACTGCAGATGGTGACTGCAGCCATGAAATTAAAAGACGCTTACTCCTTGGAAGGAAAGTTGTGACCAACCTAGATAGCATATTGAAAAGCAGAGACATTACTTTGCCAGCAAAGGTCCATCTAGTCAAGGCTATTGTTTTTCCAGTAGTCATGTATGGATATGAGAGTTGGACTGTGAAGAAAGCTGAGTGGTGAAGAATTAATGCTTTTGAATTGTGGTGTTGGAGAAGACTCTTGCGAGTTCCTTGGACTGCAAGGAGATCCAACTAGTCCATCCTAAAGGAGATCAGTCTTGAGTGTTCATTGAAAGGTCTGACATTGAAACTGAAACTCCAATACTTTGGCCACCTGATGCAGAGAGCTGACTCATTTGAAAAGAATCCGATGCTGGGAAAGGTTGAGGGCAGGAGGAGAAGGGGACGACAGAGGATGAGATGGTTGGATGGCATCACCGACTCAATGGACATGAGTTTGGGTTGGCTCTGGGAGTTGTTTTGGACAGGGAGACCTGGCGTGCTGCAGATCATGGGTTGCAAAGAGTTGGACACGACTGAGCGGCTGAACTGAACTGAACTTAATATTGACAGTCAGGCTTCTCACTGATACCATTTATATGTCCTTTCCGAGCCTGGCAAGGAACAGGACACAGTCAGACACTGGCCAGGTTCTGAAGTGCTCTGCGAATGCCAGAAGCGGCATCATCCTTACTGGGAGAATCCCAGGTCTCACAATCTGTATATTCAGAGAGAGAATTTTCTTAAAATGAGCCTCTTTTATATTCATGGCAAGCAGGAATATACTGTTATCTTAGCCCTCTTGCGTAGTATAATTTAACTTGTGAACTTTACATGTATGCAGTGGGTTATGTGAAAGTGAATTATGGCAAATAGTTAAATCTTATTGCAATGAATCATGATAATGGAGCTGATGACTGCGAAGATTTCTAAAATCTAGTAATGGCTTTTTTTTGGTGAAATATGTCAAGATAAAATTTGGTATTTCCTTGCTTTGTATGATAGAATATGACTTATAAATGTTTTTCTTTGGGGATGCATTGTGGCTAAGTGACTAAGGGTAAAGATGCAGAATGAACTAACAGGACTCATTTCAAGTGCCTAGCCACCACAAGTCTTAAATTTATATTCTTGGGCAAGTCGCATTGAGCTATTTCTGGGCAGGGATGGTAATATGTCTATATCACAAGGCTGAGTAAGGATTATATGAGATTATATATTCAAGGCACTTGGCATACTGCTAGTTAACAGTAAACAGTTGATATTTGTTGGACTTATTTTTGCTTCTTTGTCATAAATAATGAGTTACAAAGCATAAACACTCAGTATTTTAAAAGTTTCAGTTGTTGATGCTTTCAAATGATTAAAATATGTATGAAATTGTATAAAAAACTGAAATTCTACCATAATAAAGATGATAAAAGGAGTAAAAGGAATTTGTTTTGGTTTGACAAAAGATAAGGCAGTCATTTTCATAAATATTCAATAACTAACACCAAGTGTTTGAACATTTCAATATGTCATTGTCTTTCAGTAATAGTTACATTAGTTTACATTGTGGAGCCCTTTTTTCAAGATACTTATCTTCCCAGCTATTTTACTATAAAAACTATTTACATGTTTCATATCCATACTGTTCTTCTCTACCAATGTCAGTGATATTTCTGAAAACACTGAATATTGAAAACTTCTACACCAAACACTCTCAAAGTTTTATTTTATTTTTTTGCACAAGTAATTCATTCCCTTCTTCTAAAGGTTTGCTCTTTTGACAAGACCAACTCAGGTTTATAGGTTAACTCAATTCTTTGAAGCTTTTTTTAATGAAATCTCAAACACACAAAGAAAAATATAGAAATATTAGCATGAATACACATGTAACCACATCCAGATTTTTCATATGTAACATGTTACTTTTTTTTTTTTGTAAGCAAGAGAGTGAAGGTAAAGCTCTGGTCCTCTGGGTAACTTTACTTCTTTCCCTCCCGCTGTTCTCCAAATGCACCTGCTATTTCTGAATTTGCTACAGTTTTGCACTTTTTTAAGCTTTATAAAAATGTTGCATATTGTAATTACTATGATAGAAATTCCATTTTTCCTCAGTGTAATGTGTTGAAATGTATCCATTCTTGACTAATATAGATCTACACCATTCATTTGATACATAATATTCCTTTGTGTGAGCAAATGGCAATTTATTCATTTTCAGGTTCATTTATAAATTTTGCTTTTTAGCGTATGCTTAGTTTTTGCCCTTGGCATTTACTTCTTTAGGCTGAAGCCTGCTTCCAGTGACACCCCGCTGGAGGGTTTTTGTTCTGACACACTAAGAGCACACGCAGCCCGCTCTCAGAGCAAGCTGAAATGCCAGAGAGCCTGAAGCAGTCTTCATTCAATGAGAGCAGGAATTTAGTGGATAAATGCCCCGGCTCTTTTCATACCTCTGTGGAGAACTCTGAGGGGGTGTTTCCCACCAGTATTTGCCTCAGTTGGCTGTGGTGGCAGTTTATTGATCATGCACCCTTTGTTTTTCTGCCTCGTTTTTCCTGGGATCACCTCCCAGATAAACTATGTGAATGCTAATCCTTGTTTTGGGATCTAGTCTTGGGAACCTAAACTAAGGCTGCTATTCAAAGCATGCCTGTAACAGACACACTGTAATTAGTTGTACATTTCTCTTATCCACATACAGGTGAATTACTCTAGGGCAGAGTCAGCAAAACACAGTCCAAGCTTCTAAATCCAGCTGGTCATTTGTTTTGTAAAGTCAGTGAACTAGAAAGGGATTTTTACATTTTTAAAAAGGTTGAGAAAACCCAAAAGAGTAGTGTTTCATGACATGTAATTGTATGAAATTCAAATTTTAATGTCCATAGGAAAGGTTTTGTTGGAGCTCAATCAGGGCCATTTATTTGCTTATTATCTATGACTGTTTTCACACTACTACAGCAGAGATGCATGGCTTGTACTGTATGGCCTGCAAAGATTAAAAAATTTATTATCTGGCTCTTTACAGAAAAACGTTCACTAACCCCTGCTCTAGGGTATACATCTAGAGATAGAATTTCTGTGTTCAAAATAATGCATATATATGTATATATAGATATATACATATAATACATGTATTTATATATGTATATATAAATATATACATATTTATATACATTATATATGTGTGGGCATGTATCATGTATATACACACGGATTCTGTAAATATTGCTAGGTTTCTCTCCATAGTAGTTATTCCCATTTATACTCCCATTTGCTGGGGCATTTGAGTATTTCTTTTTCTCCATATCCTCATCCAGCATGTTTTTCTTTTTTTTAACACCTTTATAATAATTGCTAATTTCTCTTTTAACAGAGAGAATGTTCATATTTCATGCTCTTTTAAAGACAATAATATCTAAAGAATTATTTTCTTTTAAAAGTTTTTATGTTTATGGTTTCCTTTGATTTGTGACAAATGATACTGATTTTTCATTTAAGGGAATGATATAAAATTTCCTTCCAAAAATTTGTTTAAGGAAAAAGGATAAGTTGCTTGAAAGAGAAACAGTTAAGTGTATAACAGTAAAGTGATGGGCAAATGTGTCAAAATTATAAAGACAGATTCTGAATGAATGAAATTTGTGACCCAGTCAAGGAAACTTGTGACCTATGTTTTAAACCTGGGTTAATCATAGCTGATTGTGTGTTCTTGGATAAATGATTTATTCTCTCTTAGATTTCAGTAAAATGGAAACCGTTGCTAAAGCTTAGTATTCTCTCATAGTATTGTTTTGAAGATCCATTGAGATTTAAGTTAAAGAGTTTAATAAAGGTGTTGCAACATCTCCAAGCATAACCTGTAACACAACCTACCTGCAGTTTCTACCATTTTTCCTAAAGATGAAGAACATTTCTACTTTTACTGTTGGATTTTTTTTTTTGCTCACTTTGATACCTTTATCAATAGTACCAACCCCAGATACTCTGTTTCTTCCAGTAGAAATTTGGTTTACTGTTCATTGAGCTTCTTCTGTGAAGTTTTCCCCAGATTCAATTTTCTCTGATCATCTTGTATGATCTCTTCCTCTAGTAAATCTTTATATTATTTACAGATGTTCTCTCACAACATGGGACACAATCCACCATCTGTTTGTTAGTTGCTTCTGTGTTATGGACGTGGACAGTTGTGTTCCTTTGGCATCTTTTTCAGAGCCTATTGTTCTTCCTGTCTTCTTAATGCTCGCAAATCAATATATGTTGGCTTTAATCTTGTATATGTACATGTTGCCTCTTTTTAAAGTATGGTTACACCAATTTTGTCTGCATGACTGAAAATATGAACACTTGGTAGAGCTTGGAAGCCTTATGGTGAGCCACTTCCTACCTCTTCGGGCTTGTCTTAAAACAGCCCATCCTCGCTCTCTGTGTCAGCTACACTGATCTGCCAGTCCCACAAATGTGTGTGCTCCTTCTGCCTCAGGGCCTTTGCACATATTATTCCAAGTGTATGAATGATCTCCCTCTCCCTTCACTTAATTTTGCTCATTTTGCAGACTTGAAAATTGCCTCCCATCTCGGGATATCCTGTCTTATCTCCTTGGTTATACCAAATTCCCCTTGTCTGCCCTGATAGTATCATAGACTTTTCACTGGCAGCATTTATTATGTGGAAATTCTATATTTACATGATTACTGGATTAATGTTAATCCTGCCCATTGAGCCTTATGCTTCATGAAGACATGGTAACATTTGTTTTCTCTCACCATTGTATAGCATCAAATACAATGCTGGGTACATAGTAAATACTCAATGAGTATTTGTTGGATAACCTACTGAATGAATCAAGTATTGTTCTGTTCCCTGAAAAGTCAGATCCAAGATACTGTCTTCCCTTGTTTCCATCCTCCACCATCAATAAGGAAATACATAAGAGCAAGGGAGCTTTATCTGCTTTAGCCAAGTCATCTGGGAAAACTTCCAGGGTGTCAAGACACCAGTCACAGCTTCCAGGAATCAGTGACTTCCTGCAGCAGTTCTTAGTGACCTGCTGCTACGGACCCCTGCCTTTTGAAAATTATATTTTCCTCAAGCAAATGCCAGAATGCTGCCTGTGATAGTTGGATTCCAGCTGCAGACCACTCTCAATATAGCAAGGTGTCATTTTACCTTAAATTCCTATCTAAAAATAATCAGATTGTTGAACCACGGATGAATAATGCACAATTTAAATTCAGGTGCCAGGTGCCACGTTAATGTTTAAAAGAACAGGTAATCTTGCGTTTGGTTTCAAGACCTGTCTTGCTGTGAGGCATGAATTACAGACAACCCTGCCACCTCAAACCTCGAACCTGACACTGAGGGCAGCCTTCATATAGATATAAACAAATGTGTGTACTTATTATTCAAACTGTGTTTTAAAACTTACTTTTATGGTCAGCCATACTGGGCTTTATCACCACTCACTAGTCTTAATACTGTGGCACTCGATTATGGCATAGAGGAGTTTTAAAACTAGTTATCTGTTTCCCATTTCACTAAACCAGATTCTTCTAACCCCATCCCCATCTCTCTTTTTTAAAAAATATATTTCCAAAATGATCTATGAGGTTGTGTTTCAGTGGAGATAAAAATTTTGGCTTCAGGGTGCCATGTTTACATATCCTTATTGTAAATGCCCTCATACTGGGGCTCTGGCAAGGACATGGCCAATGAACAGATGTCAGCAGTTAACAGGACATATACAAGGCACCACATTTATGAAACTGGGCCAAGGCCTCCTTCAGCAGCATTGCTTGTTCTCTTTCCAGCATTTATGTGCTGCTCAGGGCCACACAGTTGGACCATAAGGAACTGAATTCTCGTCCATCTCAGTGTGAACTGAGCATTACTCATCTGAATCTAAACTTACTTCTTTACTTTTCTGTCCTTAAGCGTGAAAGCACAAATGCTTGCTTTTAACCAGAGGAAGTGATCCAAGCAAATGGCCTGGATAATATGGCTGTGAGCACTGCTTTAGTCATTGATTTAATCAGGGAGGGGAATTACTGCAGAAAATGTTCATATGCAGTCCAGGATTTTATGAATTAATGAAGACTCTCATTTCCATTTTCAAAAGAGTACTGCTGGGTATCATCCCTCTTTAATGTCCCATTGTTCCTGGGTTGGTAGTGGGTTGGCCCACGAGTTGGGTGGAGAAGGTGCCAGTCTATCCTAGAACAGACCAGGATGAAAGAACGCCAGTAGAACATCTGGGTTAGAGATACGGCTGCTTTGGGGAAGGCTCTGATCCTCATAGATGGGGTGATAAAATTCAGTGAGTTAAAACTTGAATTTCATAATGACTTTCTCACACAGTGTCAGAGTAGTGCTGGGACTGCAATACAGAGGAACCATTTGTGTTTTGTTTTATTTTGCTTGATTGCCTCTGTTGCATTGTGATGAAGCTTGTGTGGAAATTTTGATAAAGAAGATTTAAACGTTTTTAATAGTTAAGTTTAGAAAATATATTAAGAATTGAGTCTATGGCAATGTAAAAAAAATCTATGTTGTGGAATAATTTTCTTTGATGGACTAGACATTGAAGTGAAAAGGAATTTTTAACTACAAAATGGTGTATGTAGCCTTGTATCAACAGTGGTTATTTTTGGCTGGAGGATTTTGGAAGATTTAAAATTTTTACCTTTTTTTCTTTGCCTTTATTTTCTAAATGTTTTGTTTGTAGTATAAAAGCACACGCTTGCACATACATATTTATATATACACGTATACATGAATATAAATGTACATACATTTTAGTTAGGTGCATATTTTCCTTAGGAAGAGCTGCTATTTCAAAGAAACATCTGTTTTTATCCTCCAGTATTCTATGTCAGAAAAAGTGTAATTTATGGGGTAGGCGAAATAAAAAGTGATGAGAAAGGGTGGGCTAGAGACAAGCAGGAAATTTTAGCTCTTTCCTTGTCTGGGGTGACTCTTTGAGCTACCATTTTCCTCCTAATCACACCTGACTTAGCTGTAAGACTGTCGCTTTAGCTTAGCAACTATACTGTTCAGGACAGAAGAAATGAGTCATGTGACATACTAATGACTTACACTTCACAAAGTGTGCGTTATGAACATGGCTTAAGGAAAATGTGCAGTTTGCCGGTGTTGTGGACCACTCTTTGCTTACAAAGCAGTCATCTGCTCTACCTAAGCTGTTTCCTTTCTAAAGAAACTCACTGTATTGAGTGGCTAGGTTTCCTGTGCTCTTCTCCAGTTTCAAGGGCTAGGGATAGTGCGTGTTTTCTGGTCTAAGTCAGCTGTAATGATTCTGTTCCTCTTGCCTGTGATGGGTGTCAGCATGGACTTGTGATACAGTTGTAGTTGACTAGATACAAACAAAAGTTCCCTGGGGGGCTTTGGGGGAAATGCTTGCTTAATCTCTAAGAAGGAATATAGAGCAGTGGCATGGGTTTTTCTTTTTTGTTTTTCTCGAGAGGGGGGTGTTTGAATGTTGGTGCATTAGAACTGGTGCAGCCATGTTGCTGTGGTAGCAGAATGCAGTCATCTGAAAGTACTGAGAAAGACAGGTAGCTTGTGTCCCAATTGATATTATTTTGTCCTTAAAATATCTACCTTTGAATTTCTTGTTTTGAGGCAATAAACTCCTTAATTGTTTTATCCATTTTTTTTCTTGTTGTTGGAGCTCTGTGACCTAAAGCTCAGAGCATGCTAACTGATTCAACTTATAATCAGATTTCAAAATGAATCTTTTCTCCTTCCTATAGAAGACAAATAACTCAGAAACATGACAGTTGCTACTTGGGTAAACAGAGCGTTGATAATCACCCCTGCCCCACATATTGCTTCATTTTAAGGAGAAGGAATACACACACAGACATGCACACATCCTGCCAAGTACTTTAAAATAACTGTTTAGTGCTTTACTCGCATTTGATATAAGAGTTTGGAATGAATTTAAAAATCTAACAATATGGTAATAGTTGAAGACAGTATATACAGACAATGGAATACTAGGCAAGAGTTAAACAGAATAAGATAGATCTATATGGATTTATTTGGATAGATCTTTTCCTGGTGGCTCAGATGCTAAAGAATCCGCCTGCAATGTGGGAGACCCAGGTTCCATCCCTGGGTTGGAGAGACCCCCTGGAGGAGGGAACGGCTACCCACTCCAGTATTCTGGACTGGAGAATTCCATGGACAGAGGAAACTGACAGGCTGTAGTCCATGCGGTCACAAAGAGTTGGACATGACTGAGTGATTTTCACTTCAATATATATTTTAAATTTAAAAAAAGTTGCATGCTTATGCATATAATATATTACTTTACATTTGTGTATATACAAATGCATTTATGCATATAAATTATATTTTCACTGATATATATTTATAAGTAGAAATACATTCCAGAAAACAGTAAATGGTAGAGGTTACCTTTGGGAAAAGAAGTTATATTGGGGGAATTAAAAGGAATTTTTTTTTTTTACTTTTTAAGTTTTTAACTTTTACTCTATATATTTAAGTAATATTTGACTTTTTACTGAATTATTCATGTATTACTTATGTAATTAAAATACAAAAAATCCACAAATCCTGTTAAAGTACTTACAGTTGCTTTTAACTCTATGTTTATGACTTGTCACTTAATCCATTAAACAAAAGTATGCATGGGTAATTTGCTTTCTTATATTGATATATTGAACAATACATAGAGCTTTGTTTCTTTTTTTTACTGTTGTGCACGTACCTTTCCCCTCCTCCCTTCTCCCAATACATGCCTATAGGACCCAACTGTCCATTTTAAAAAAAATCTGTTTTATTTATTTATTTATTTTTACTTTACAATGTTGTATTGGTTTTGCCATACTTTGACAGGAATCTGCCACGGGTGTACATGTGTTCCCCATCCTGAATCCCCCTCCCTCCTCCCTCCCCGTACCATCCCTCTGGGTCATCCCAGTGCACCAGCCCCGGGCACCCTGTATCATGCATCGAACCTGGACTGGCAATTCATTTCACATGTGATAATTTACATGTTTCAATGCCATTCTCCCAAATCATCCCACCCTCGCCCTGTCCCACAGAGTCCAAAAGACTGTTCTGTACATCTGTGTCTCTTTTACTGTCTCACATGCAGGGTTATTGTTACCATCTTTCTAAATTTCCTATATATGCATTAGTATACTGTATTGGTGTTTTTCTTGCTGGCTTACTTCACTCTGTATAATAGGCCACATGTCCATTTTGTGAAACTTTTCTATTATATCCAGTTCAGGAAGGATGGATGTTCTCTGACTTCAGACTTCCACTCTGGCCCCTAATTTGAGGGGCCAGTCCTTGGTTCAGCCAAGAGCAGGAGGCACTTGCTCCTGGAGCTTCTTCCTGAGTGATTCAAGATGAAAATAATGTTTTGGGAACCAGATTTTTCCTGCCAAAGGGCATGGATCCTTTGTGGTCCAAACTATGAAACCTTCACACCTCTTTAGGGTTCTGCCTGCTCTCTAAGCCTTGCATTGGGAACCCCCAATGTCCTTCCCACTTTTTGATTAGATAGCTGAGTGTGCTCTTCTTGTATGCAACCAACAACTGACTGATACAACATCAACTAAAATAGACACGTCTCCTTTTCTACATGAAATGATCAGTAATCAGTGGAAATATCCTATGGGAGAAGCCTATTCTTGGAATATGAATGTCCATAACAAAGTTTTAATCTGTGATTTATACAGCAGCAAGCCAGCTCTGGGGCTTTTTCTATTTAATCACAGTAATGATGATGCATTTGTCTGTTTTATCCCTCAGGCTGTATTCACTTTTGATTATATGGAGAAGGAACAGAATTCCTAAAGACATAATGAATCGAAATGTCTTTCACTTGGAGTTTGACTCTTTTAAAACATTCTATTTGTAAGTTGCTTTATAGTAATCGATGGTGGACCTATAGAATGATTGTCATTCAATTTAGTCCCTGAAAGAACTTAGTAATTATCTAGGAATATACTGTCATTTTATAGCTAAGAAACCACAGCCCTCAGCAAAAAGATCCCAAAATATACAGCTTTTTTTTTTCATTTTTTTGAAATTTAAGTATATTTTTAAATTCCTACAATGTTGTGTTGGTTTCTGCCATTCAACAACACAAATCAGCCATGATTATACATCCATACCCTCCCTCCCTCCCCTCCCCCATCCCATCCCTCCAGATCATCACAGAGCACCAGACTGGGCTCTCTGTGCTTCTTAGCAACTTCTCACCAGCTATCCATCTTACACCCGATAAAGTATTTATGATGATACTATTTTCTCCATTTGTCCCACTCTCTCCCTCCCCCTTTGTGTCCACAAGTGCATTCTCTATATCTGTGTCTCCATTTCTTCCCTACAAATGGGCCCATCAATACCATTTCTCTAGATTAAGCAGAACTGGACTTACAGTTCAACTCTTCTGAATCCAAGTCCAAAGTTCTTTCTCTAGGTGCCATTCTCCGAAGGTTTCATGATAAAACAAAGAAAGATGGAGTTAAAAGTTCACTTGCTTTGAGAACACTAGAAACATATTCATAATAATGCTTTTCAGACTATGGCTAAATAATAACCCACCTGTCATTTGCTTCATTTATCATTTATGTTGTTTTCATTAACAAGTTTTAGGAAACTGTGTCTTTAGATAAGAAATAGAAGCAGGTAAAATCCATTTAAAAATATTTTTCTTTTCCCACTTTTCCTTAATTCTATATGTCAAAAATAGTTTTATTCCCTAGAATATTCAAATTGTAAATAAGCAAAAAACAACCCATATCTAACATTTCACCTTTCTAATAGTGTGACTGTAGCCTGGGGTCCTGCAGGGTACAGCTAACTGGGACAGTTTTAATACTCTGGGGACAGTCTCCTCATATCCAGGCTTTACTGCTTCATATTACTTTTCTTTTATGTGTGTGTCCTGGCTACTGAATGAGATTACCTTCTCGGAGGGCCTTTGGCAAATAAGTTTAGATGGTTTAACTTTCATTCAACAAACATGTACTGAGCATCTACAATGTGTCTTGCAGTATGATGGGGTTTAGTGACAGGAGGATGAGAAATAACAGCCTCTCCCCTCAGGGAACTCTCTACTCAGCAACCTGAATTTTAAAGTGACAGGTGGTAAGGAATGATACCGAAATCAAAGTAGGGCACTACCATTCTTAAAAATCTATCATTATATCCTTAAGAATTCAGATTAAGAACCTTTGCTAAAGCTGCTCACTAGGTTTTTACTTTGAGCAGTCTGCAGCAGGGTATACAGTGGTCTATGAAGACAAATATAATGGTAATTAAGACAAAATACATTCGTTCCTATGGATTATAATGAAACTATCTCAAATAGTACAGATTGATAATTTAATTTCCGGTTTTTCCAAGATAAGGAACATGTGTATTTAGAAAATATGGAGAAGAAAATTCTCAGAACAGATCAGTGTGAGCCAAATGGGTAGAATATAGGCTGAAATGAAGTTTAAGAGAGAATGGGCAACATAAAAATCGTAGAATAGGGCTGACATGTTATGGGCTTGAAATCAGTTTTGTCTTGGTAATGATATTGAAAGGCTCCAAGTTTGTAATTGATGTACAGATAGATTCATTCATCCAGCACATCTCTTTTGAGTATAACTTTGTGTCAGACACTGAGCTACATCAAGACAAAGAGGCCCGATCTTGTGAAGCTACATTTTTGTTCTTCTTGCTTAAGACACTTCAAATTATTTTCTATACATACAGGATAAAATCCGACAACATTAGTGTAACATACAAAATTCTACTGATTTCTCCATGTCTTGACATTCTTCTTCGCTTACTCTGAACTCCAGCCATGCAGAGCCACTTACAAATTCTGAAAACAAAAAAAAAGAAATTCTGTCCAAACTTCACATTTTGCATATACTCTTCCTTCTACTGAAATGACCTTCTCAACCCTTCTAACCCCTACTCAACCTTCAGGTCTCAGCCAGCTCAAATGTCATTTCCTCCTGAGGCTACTTCTGATTTCCAGAATAGGTCTGGGTGTCTCTTCTGTGTTCGAATAACATCCTGTGCTTAACACGCATCACACCCATGGAATCTGCCTCTTTATCTCTCTTTCTCTCCAGAGAATCCTTGCGATCAGGGATTGTGTCCTCTACACTGGCACACCCCTAGGGCCTCACACGTGCCTGACACTTAGATATGTGTTTAAAGTTGACAACACGTGAGGAACCAGTAAGAGATTACCAGCCAAACAATTACATCAGCCATTGGATTTTTCTTCAAAGAATTCACAGTTGTGAATTCTACTGTCTACTATCTGAATCAAATATCAAATCTCTATCAAAAGTTTCTCATCAGCAGATTAAATATATCTTGAATTCCAATCATATTTCTAACTGGAGTTGGATGTTGTGTTTTTTAGGGAGACCACCTGGGAAAACTAATACAATTAGGGAGCAAGCTTGAAAACAAAACAATTAGAGAAAAAGCAAACAGGATAGATACAAAGAATCTAATTATTTGTGGCAGATTATGCCCATTATTGGCACTCAGAAGAAAGAGAGACACTGAAAACTGAAATAGTCGTAGTCATTCATTAAGGAAGTTAAACTTGAACAATTTCTGTAAGCTCTCTATGTGTAGTATTTTGTCTAAATCTTATAGTTATCCACCATCGCAGTCATTATTACTGCTATTATAGAGAAGAGGAGACAAAATAAAAGAGACATAAGCACAGAGAGGTTAAGGATCTTGTTCAAGATCACGAAACTTGTAAATAGTGGAACCAGAGTTCAAGCCCAGACTTGCTCAGCTCTAACCTCATGCTTCCTCTTGACCAGTTTACTGGGGATGAGGCCACGTAGCTTTTGAATTGTGGCACTGTTCTAAGCACCTACTTTCAAAACGAACATACCCAGAACATTAGAGTAACTAGAATGAGACTTTACCATGAACAACAGGAAAACCAGAAGAAATAAATGAAACTTTTGTAAACACTGAGCATCAGGAAATGTGGGGAAATTACCACCATGAGAGAGGAAACAAGTGAGATGAACCCTACATTTATTTTCCTTGGATTTTGGCCTGGAGGCTTTCCTAGACCAGAGGGCAGGAAAGTGCTTACATGTGAGTGCTAAGTCACTTCAGTCTTGTCTGACTCTTCGTGACCCTACAGAGTGTAGCCTGCCAGGCTCCTCTGTCCATGGGACTCTCCAGGCAAGAATACTGGAGTGGGTTGTTCTCCTCCAGGTACCTTCCTGAACCAGAGATCAAATGCACGTCTTTTATGTCTCCTACATTGGCAGATGGGTTCTTTATGACTAGTGTTACCTGGGAAGGGAAGGGACCCAACCATAACACTGCAGTTTCTCTGTGAGCTGAGAAGAGAAAGATTGAAGAGCTGAGGGAGGTGGAGGCGGCTGGCATTTTTAGAGAAACTAGCAGAAAAATAACTCAAGAAAGGATTAGGGATTGTTTTTATTCTGTTGCTGAATATTCTGCCATAAACCATGCTAGAAAAGGAACAGATAGAAAGCCCTAAGCTGCAGTTCTCACAGATTATGTCATGATGGAAGACATTTGGTTCCAGTTAGTCAAAGAAGAGAGACCTCAGTGAACACCTGGGACATTCAGTAAAGACCCAAGAAAGCTCATGTCTTAGTGGTAGGTCTAAACTAAAACCACCCTAGCAGAACTTAAAAACAGCCTCAAAATAATCAAGCTGATTCACAAGTAACTTAATTACCTGACAAAAAAATGTTCAGACCTTTATAGGAGTGAAGACAAAATTTGGCACTCGAGCATAATCTTCAAAATGTCCAGAATATAATAAACACACCAAAAAAAGGGGGGGAGGGCACAAGAAAATGTGATGTATTACACACATCACATCAGGAGAAAAAAGTCAAATCTACAAACAGACACAGAAATACTGGAGATGTAAATAAAATATACATAGACTAAGACTTTTAAAAATAGATGGGCTTTGAGGGAAACTATTAAATTATGAAAGAAATAGAAAAAGGACCCAAATGGAAATCATAGAGCTAAAAAATACAGTATCATATATGAAAAATTCACTGGCTTGGATTAAAAGAGGTAAACACTGTAGGTAAAAATATCAGTGAACTTGATGACATTGTGATATATACTATATATTATCCAGAGTGAATTATGGAGAGTAAAATGTCTGGGGAAAAAAGTTCAGTGAACCTCAGTGACCTATGTGACAAATAAAGCAGATTAGAATGTGAGTCAGTGGAATCTCAGAATGGGAGGAGAGTGGGGGGGGCGGGGCTGGGGAGCAAAAATATGTTTGAATAAAAAAAGGCTTAAAAATTTCCAAACTTGATGAAAATTATAAACTGACTGATTTAATATCAAGGAACTACAAGGATAACACATAGAGAACCACACCAAGGAATACCAAAATCAAAAAAGAAGAAGAAAATTAGTGATGAAGATAATCCTTAAAGGAAAAAGGTAAGGGGAAAAAAACCCACATTACGTATAGAAAAACAAGGAATTACTGTTGACTATTACAAGCCATACGACACTAAAAACACCTTCAAAGTAGAAATTATTCAAACTGTGATTTTATATCCAGTAGATAGTTTCTTTGAAATAAACACATTTTCAGACAGAAAAAAGATAAAAGGAATTGGAATATATCACCAACAAACCTGTTTGAAGATAAAGGTTTCTCAGTGTATGCAAAGAGGTGATTATAATAACTGATCACAAAATTTGAGTACAAGAAGGAGAGAAGATGTCAAAAGGACAGTGTAAGGGTCGATAGTTGATATATTAGCTATCAAGATAGTATTGTGAGGACATTGAAACAGCTTCTAGAGGCAAGAGGTCAGAAGATAGGGTTATTAAAAAACAATATATAAAATTAAGTCTAATGAAGAATATGTAGTTATTGATAATGATGAGAGGTTGATGCTAAGGACCGCAGGAGTGGAAATTCTGTTAAAAACAATGCCTGTAGAAATGATGAATCAGTTTAGTTCAGTCGCTCAGTCGTATCCGACTCTTTGCGACCCCATGAACTGCAGCACGCCAGGCCTCCCTATCCATCACCAACTCCCGGAGTCCACCCAAACCCATGTCCATTGCGTCGGTGATGCCATCCAACCATCTCACCCTCTGTCATCCCCTTCTCCTCCTGCCCTCAATCTTTCCCAGCATCAGGGTCTTTTCCAATGAGTCAGCTCTTTGCATCAGGTGACCAAAGTATTGGAGTTTGAGCTTCAACATCAGTCCTACAAATGAACACCCAGGACTGATCTCCTTTAGGATGGACTGGTTGGATCTCTTTTCAGTCTAAGGGACTCTCAAGAGTCTTCTCCAACACCACAGTTCAAAAGCATCAATTCTTCAGTGCTCAGTTTTCTTCACAATCCAACTTTCACATCCGTGAGAGTGACTGGCAATCTTGATTCCAGCTTGTGCTTCATCCAGCCCAGCGTTTCTCATGATGTACTCTGCATATAAGTTAAGTAAGCAGGGTGACAAGATACAGCCTTGATGTACTCCTTTTCGTATTGGAACCAGTCTGTCGTTCCATGTCCAGTTCTAACTGTTGCTTCCTGACCTGCATACAGATTTCTCAAGAGGCAGGTCTGGTGGTCTGGTATTCCCATCTCTTTCAGAATTTTCCACAGTTGATTGTGATCCATACAGTCAAAGGCTTTGCCATAGTCAGCAAAGTAGAAATAGATGTTTTTCTGTAACTCTCTTGCTTTTTCGATGATCCAAGAGAGGTTGGCAATTTGATCTCTGGTTCCTCTGCCTTTTCTAAAACCAGCTTGAATATCTGGAAGTTCACAGTTCACATATTACTGAAGCCTGGCTTGGAGAATTTTAAGCAGTACTTTACTAGCGTGTGAGATGAGTGCAGTTGTGCAGTAGTTTGAGCATGCTTTGGCACTGCCTTTCTTTGGGATTGGAATGAAAACTAGAGGTATAGCCACCAAGATGACATGTCAGCCACCATGACAGGAAGGACTGCCGGGAGAAATATCAGTCACCTCAGATATGCAGATGATACCAACCTTATGGCAGAAAGCAAAGAGGAACTAAAGGGCCTCTTGATGAAAGTGAAGGAAGAGAGTGAAAAAGTTGGCTTAAAACTCAACATTCAGAAAACGAAGATCATGGCATCCGGTTCCATCACTTCATGGGAAATAGATGGGGAAACAGTGGAAACAGTGACAGACTTTCTCTTTTTGGGCTCCAAAATCACTGCAGATGGTGATTGCAGCCATGAAATTCAAAGACGCTTGCTCCTTGGAAGAAAAGTTATGACCAACCTAGACAGTATATTAAAAGGCAGAGACATTACTTTGCCAACAAAGGTCTGTCTGGTCAAGGCTATGGTTTTTCCAGTGGTCATGTATGGATGTGAGAGTTGAACTATAAAGAAAGCTGAGTGCTGAAGAATTCATGCTTTTGACCTGTGGTGTTGGGGTGACTCTTGAGAGTCCCTTGGACAGCAAGGAGATTCAACCAGTCCATCCTAAAGGAAATCAGTCCTGAATATTCTTTGGAAGGATTGATGCTGAGCTGAAGCTCCAATACTTTGGCCACCTGATGCGAAGAACTGACTCACTAGAAAAGGCCCTGATGCTGCAAAAGATTGAAGGTGGGAGGCGAAAGGGACGACAGAGCATAAGATGGTTGAATGACATCACCGACTCAATGGATATGAGTTTGAGTGAGCTCCGGGAGTTGGTGATGGATAGGGAGGACTGGGATGCTTCAGTCCACGGGGTTGCAAAGAGCTGGACACGACTGAGCGACTGAACTGAACTGAACTGAATCCTTTTATCACCTACACACCTGCGGATTATCCCATCAGGTACTTCACTCCAGCCATGGTCTCCTATCTGACTTTTACTCACTATCTCAGGCTCCAGGGTGATGGTGGGCCCAGTTCTGAGTTCATGGTAACTGTTTTCTAGTAAGCAATGAGCTTGACAAAGTAAGATAAGGTAGAATTTTATCTTAGTAACTCAAGCGTTGTCATTAAGGAAAAAATTGAGAAACGTGGAGACAGAGATGAAAGCAGCATTTAAAAGCTCTTTGGGGGGGGGAATTGCCATTTCAATTAGACCCATAGGCTGCCACCTCAACAAACCCATGGCCAACCATTCTAACATCATGTCATCAAGGACATGCTTGTCATTTTGATTAAGTGGTGCAAAGTGACTCTTCAATTGCAGGTCACTGTGACTTTTGTAGGAGAAATTGATGGGTTGCTAACATTGGCTGAAACAGGCAAGTGCTGGCTGCACAGATATTTCTGTGGAGTGTTGCTTAAATTCTCTACTTTCAGAATAATCATCCTTAGACTTCCTCAGGATTTATGTAGGTTTTCCCCTAAACTAAATAGCAAACTAATGCAGGAGGAATAGAAAGTCTATGTTAGAGTGAGAAGGGAGAAGAATGAATCTGCTTGAGAATTTAATAGATTCATCTCAAGTTGGACTTCCCAGGTAGCTCAATGGTAAAGAATCCGCCTGCCAATGCAGGAGACCAGGAGATCTGGGTTTGATCCCTGGGTTGGGAAGATCCCCTGGAGTAGGAAATGGGAACCCACTCTAGTACTCTTGTCTGGAAAATCCCATGGACAGAGGATCCTGGTAGACTGCAATCCATGGGGTCACAAAGAGTTGGATAAGTAGCAACCCACTGCAGTCTTCTTGCCTGGAAAATCCCATGGACAGAGAAGCCTGGGGAGCTATAGTCCATGGGTAGCAAAGGGCTACTAGCTGAGTGACTAACACAGACATTTCCCAAAATCTATGATTCTAATCCCTTTGAGAAAGATTCATTTAATCCACCAAGATAGTATAAACTGAATAAAATGACAGCTGGGCCTCCTTTTGGTAGCCGACAAGAGTCCCCCCTAAATGTGTTCAGTCTGAGTCGTGCACTTCATTCTAGAGACTGCTCAAGAGTTATTGTCTTCCTCAATGAATCCTTCTATGACTGTTACAGTTTTCAGTTCCAATAATGAGCGTATCTGCCACATAAACTAGGCTCTTCTACACTATCCTGTATTGCTTTTTTCTGTTTTCTTTTCAAGGTAGCATCCTAAATTTTTAGCTTTCTCTCTCCAACACCAGGATGGTCTCCCTAAAAACACAACAGGATCTAACTCTAGTTGGACATATGATTGGAATTCACAGTGTATTTAATCCATTGATGAGAAACTATTTTTTCCCATGCCATGTGGCAAGTTGAATCTTAGTTCCCCAACCAGTGATCAAATCTATGCTCCCTGCCTTGGGTGTGTGAAATCTTAACCCCTGACCATCTTCCCTTGACCATCAAGGAAGTCCTCATTGATGAGAAACTTTTGGTAGAGATTTGATATTTGATTCAGGTAGTAGACATCTAACCAACTGTGAATTTTTTGAAGAAATATCCTATGGCTGGTGTAATTGTTTGGCTGGTAACCTCTCACTGGTTCCTCACGTGTTGTCAATTTAAACAAATATCTAGGTGTCAGGCACACGTGAGGTGCTAGGGGTGTGCCAGGGTAGAGGACACAATCCCTGATCGCAAGGATTCTCTGGAGAGACAGAGAAATAAAGAGGCAGATTCCATGGGTGTGATGCGTGTTAAGCACAGGATGTTATGGGAACACAGGAAAGACAGCCAGACTTGTTCTGGAAGTCAGAAGTAGCCTCAGGAGGAAATGACATTTGAGCTGGCTGAGACCTGAAGGTTGAGTAGTGGTTAGAAGGGTTGAGAAGGTCATTTCAGTAGAAGGAAGAGTATGTGCAAAATGTGAAGTCTGGACAGAACTTTTCTTTGTTTTCAGAATCTGTAACTGGCTCTGCATGGCTGGTGTTTAGAGAAGAGCGCTGAGAAATGGAGAAATCAGTAGAGCTTTTTATATTGCATGAAAGTTGTCAGACTTTATCCTGTATGTATGGAGAATAATTTGAAGGTGTTAAGCAAGAAAGCACCATGATCCTGTGATTGGAGAAACATTCTAGATGGAATGTGAATGGAATGGAGGGCAGGAATGACTGAAAGGAGAGACACTGACAATGTACTGCAGTTTGCTAGTTCTATAATACATTCTTTTCCCCACATTTTATTTCTGAAGGCTGCATTTATCTTACCATTGGTGGCATGTTTTAGATTAACCTGAAGCTTTTACTTTCTTTCTCAATGATGCAAAAAATCAGAGTGCAGTTTATGTAGCATGGCAGCTTAGATTCCAATAAGCAGTCAGGAATGATTGCCATCTTAACTAAAATAGTAGTAGTGTGATGAAGAAAAGTGGATGTGAAATCAAAGTGTATTTTGGGGTTTAGAGCATGAGGATCTGATGACTGCATTTGAAAACATGAAATTGAGAAAGAAGTTGATTGTTTTTCCTATTTTAAGTTTTTCATTTGGCCTGTTGGAGGTATGATAAAGGACTCATTAAGGTTTGTGGTAATCAGAAGTGGAAGGTCTCCCCTCAGAGAGGGATAAGAGACATAAAGAATGCAGTTCTGTACATAGAGAGTGGAGGGTCCTGGGGACCATCAAAGTTATAGATTGCTTCATTAGGGTTGGTATGTACACCTCTGGTAATGAAAGGAAACCGAGCAAGAGATGTGGTCTCGTCTGAGATGTTTTTTAATCAGCAAAGTCGTTAAATAAACACAAATGCCCTGAGTTGCGGGGGAAATAGTTTCCATTCAAGGACTAATCTTTCATTAAGTCTTATTACAGGACTAAGCATCTTTAAAGCATGAACTCTGATATTGAAGCCTCCATCTTCTGCATGTTTGGTAGATTTCCCTTAAGAAAAGTCTGATCTTCTGTTTCCTGGATCTCCCACATCTTCTAGCTTGCATTTATTGTCAGATTAGAGTCACATCTTATAGAAAAATCAAATGTATATGTATTCTATCTGAGTCCAGGAACCTAAGTTGGAGGGAAATTAGCTGTTAAGTCTGTTTTTTTTTAAACTGGGGTGTAGTTGCTTTACAATATTGTGTTAGTTTCTGCTGTACAATGAAGTGAATCAGCTATAAGGATACATATATCCCCTCCCTCTTGGACCCCCCTCCCACCCTTCTTCCCAGTCCCACTCATCTAGGTCAATTGTAGAGACATGGATGGACCTAGAGACTGTCACACAGAGAGAAGTAAGTCAGAGAAAAACAAATACCATCTATTAATGCATATATGTGGAGTCTTAAAAAATGGTACAGAGAAGCCTATTTGCACGGCAAGAACAGAGACACAGATGTAGAGAACAGTGATGTGGACATGGGGAGAGGGTGGGATGAATTGGATCGTTGGGATTGACATGGCTGTTAAGTCTTATCTTCATAACTCCAGAGACCAGGATTAAGATGTACAGTGGTCTGTAGGAATTACAAAAGATAAGGGAAAGAATAGACTATATATTCTGATCATATCCCTACCTTCTCTCTTTTCATAAATTCTTCCTAGACCACCAGCATCATCCACCTATAGATTAGGCATCGGAAAAGAACTTTGCCTGCTTTCCCTGTGGTGGGGCTCAGAACCTCTGCTGGTATTTCTGGGTGCATGGATATGCCTGGTGGGTATGATGAGGAGACTCTGGGCTGATCCCCTGGCTCTCAAGTGCTTTTTTGAATCCTAAATAGGGCTTTGGAGTGTGGACTGAAAAATCTCATATGGTACTTGCATTTTATCAGAAGTTTTCTTATGCATTGTCTTATTTGCTCTTTATAAGCACTCAAATAGATTGGTTTGGTAATCAAGACATATAAGTTATACAAAGATACAAGAAAGAATGGCTCATACTTAGGAATGGTTCCTGAGGGGTTACTAGACAAACACTATCTGGTGATTGTTGTATATGTTCCTTTTTTATTGTCATTATATTTCCACTGAGAACCTTAAGCTTCAGAGGATGGACAGTGCAAAGCCAGGCAGTGATCTGGCAGATTAGAACCTGAGTTTCCTGAATTTCAGTTCAGTCTGCTTACTAGACTAGGAAAGCTATTGAGAAGAGGAGGAAGGTCTTAAGGTGTTTTAAGTTACCTTAGCTGGTCTGCAGTGGAGGTCCCTGAGATAGGCCTAATATCCAAGGGCCCCCCATGTGTCCAGGTTCATTTCAGCAAGCTTGACACCCCTTAAATTAGCGGTGGTACTGAGGATGCCTTTGTCACTATTTGATTCACAGCAGGGAAGTCTGTGGAGCCTCTTGAAAGGTGAGAGCCATGCAGAGAGGATTTGGGTGCTCCCAGAGACTCACAAATACCCTGTGATTGGGCCCTTTGATTTTGACAATGAACCTGGAGTGTGGTTTCCCTGATTATCCCTGGGCTCAGAAAAATATCCAGCTGAAGGAAGTAGAATATTGATCATTGCCTTGAGCATTGTACATAAAGGGTGACTTTCTGGTTTGGAACCCCAAAACTGTTGCTCCAAGGCACCACCAAGAATTTAGATCTGGAGTTTCGTCTTATGACAGGCAGCTCTGTAGAGTGAGATCACAGAGTTCAGGAAAGAAATATGTTAGAAAGAAAAACACTTTCTTGTGTGTAGAAACATGCCCTTCAGCAAATCTGTTAACTTCATTTTAACCTGGACCTTTTCCTTCTCGAACGTAATAAAACATCTGAAATGACTGCACTTGGTGAGAGGGTCTCTTCTGTCATTTACAGCAGCAGAGAATTCACAGAGTAAGTGAATTACTTGGGTTTTCAATAAAAATGTTAATATCTGCCTTAGATGTGAACAAAAGACACTGAATTTCAATAATGAGGTGATCAAATCCATAGGGGTTGAGAAAGACAGAGTATGGAGTTTGCGGAGCAGCTGCCACTCAGCTCTAGACAGCAAGAGGAGGGACAGGGAAGGCAGGGAGACAGGAGGAGAGGGAGAAAGTGAGGAAGAGATTCAGAGTGCACAAGAGCACAGAGAGGAAGAAAGAGAGAGGAGAAAGGCCCTTAGAGGAGCGCAAACTATGCAAAATGGGGTTAAGAAGACAGCAAATCAAACTTCTCTTATTTGACAATAATTAGTAATGCTGTGCTAGCAGTTTTCTTACCAAGAGTAAGAGGTGCCTGCCTGTGCTTCTCTGAATCAGATATATTACCCCTTGAAAATTCTCTTTGGACCTTTGCAGCACTCATGAAACAGAACCTTCAGAAAGTTTTTTTTTCAATTGTGTAAAATGCAGGTAGCCTTTAAAGAGGAACAGCATAATTTTAGCACATAAGAGAAATGTTTACATCTATCAACATTATGTTATCTTGTATTTCCAGACTCAAATTGTCCCTCCTCAAAACCCACAAAGTTTGCATATGTCTTGTTAATGAGACAACAGACTTGTCCATGCAAGATCCTGGCAATCTTTTCTAATATAGTGTTATTAATAATAGCATTTAAGGAGCACTTACTATGAACCTACGAGGCACTTTGTTAAAAACAGTTGAATACCATATCTCTTTAACTTTAGAGAGCTTTATAGATTGTACAATTACCCCTGTTTTACAAGTTGTAAGTAACCTGCCTAATGTCGAAAGGCTAATGGGGAAGAGTTGAGTTTTAACTCAAGTTATATGAGAGGGGATCTATGAGGAAACGTCATTGTAAATGGCATTTTCAGGCCATAGGCTACCATTTGTCTAAGACCTAGGAACAGGCAATCCTAGCACTTGAATTTTACTTAAGAATTATTTAGACATAATTTAGGTACACCTAGCCAGACATCCTGGAATGTGAAGTCAAGTGGGCCTTAGAAAGCATCACTATGAACAAAGCTAGTGGAGGTGATGGAATTCCAGTTGAGCTATTTCAAATCCTGAAAGATGATGCTGTGAAAGTGCTGCACTCAATATGCCAGCAAATTTGGAAAACTCACCAGTGGCCACATGACTGGAAAAGGTCAGTTTTCATTCCAATCCCAAAGAAAGGCAATGTCAAAGAATGCTCAGACTATCACACAATTGCACTCATCTCACACGCTAGTAAAGTAATGCTCAAAATTCTCCAAGCCAGACTTTAGCAATACATGAACCGTGAACTTCCAGATGTTCAAGCTGGTTTTAGAAAAGGCAGAGGAACCAGAGATCAAATTGCCAACATCTGCTGGATCATGGAAAAAGCAAGAGAGTTCCAGAAAAACATCTATTTCTGCTTTATTGACTATGCCAAGGATTTTGACTATGTGGATCACAATAAACTGTGGAAAATTCTGAAAGAGATGGGAATACCAGACCATTTGACCTCCTCTTGAGAAACCTGTGTGCAGGTCATGAAGCAACAGTTAGAACTGGACAAGGAACAACAGACTGGTTCCAAATAGGAAAAGGAGTACGTCAAGGCTGTATATTGTCACCCTGCTTATTTAACTTATCTGCAGAGTACTTAATGAGAAATGCTGGGCTGGAAGAAGCACAAGCTGGAATCAAGATTGCAGGGAGAAATATCAATAACCTCAGATATGCAGACAACACCAGACTTGTGGCAGAAAGTGAAGAAGAACTAAAGAGCCTCTTGATGAAAGTGAAAGTGGAGAGTGAAAAAGTTGACTTAAAGCTCAACATTCAGAAAACGAAGATCATGGCATCTGGTCCCATCACTTCATGGCAAATAGATAGGGAAACAGTGGAAACAGTGTCAGACTTTATTTTCTTGGGCTCCAAAATCACTGCAGATGGTGACTGCAGCCATGAAATTAAAAGGCGCTTACTCTTTGGAAGAAAAGTTATGACCAACCTAGATAACATATTCAAAAGCAGAGACATTACTTTGCCGACTAAGGTCCATCTAGTCAAGGCTATGATTTTTCCAGTGGTCATGTATGGATGTGAGAGTTGGACTGTGAAGAAGGCTGAGCGCCGAAGAATTGATGCTTTCGAACTGTGGTGTTGGAGAAGACTCTTGAGAGTCCCTTGGACTGCAAGGAGATCCAACCAGTCCATTCTGAAGGAGATCAGCCCTGGGCTTTCTTTGGAAGGAATGATGCTAATGTTGAAACTCCAGTACTTCGGCCACCTCATGCGAAGAGTTGGCTCATTGGAAAAGACTTTGATGCTGGGAGGGATTGGGGGCAGGAGGAGAAGGGGACGACAGAGGATGAGATGGCTGGATGGCATCACTGACCTGATGGATGTTAGTTTGAGTGAATTCTGGGAGCTGGTGATGGACAGGGTGGCCTGGCATGCTGAGGTTCATGGGGTCGAAAGAGTCGGACACTGCTGAGCGACTGAACTGAACTGAACTGAACTGAGTGTCTTAGCTTTATCTTGGGATTTCACTCGAATGTCAATGTCATTTCTAAAAGAGCAATCATTGTTTTGTATAAGTGATAAGTTGGCATTCATACAGACTGGATCCTTTTATCTCGGATATTAAGGTGACTTCAAAACACCTTACCTCCCAGACTTTGTTCAATTTTGCAAAAGCAGGGCAGGAAGAAAAGCCACATGTGGAAATGTTCTCATCCACTGAAATTTGTGTATTTTCTTCATATCCCTGTTTGAAATGCTTGGCCTATTTCAGCCTGTGATTTCTATAGTTCTTAAGGGTAAGCTATGTACATATTTAAGTCATAAATAAATATAATATATAAATAAATATACATTATTAACTGGCCTATAATAATTTCCTACAGAAAGTGAATTTAATCATTATTTTTAAACCATCTTCTAAGCAAAAATGTGATACTCTGGCAAGATGACTAATCACGTTCTCTGGGGTTCGATTGAACTTGATAGCTCTAATCTTTCTCAAATAAATTCAGTGACTGGAGAAAAGGACATGTCTCTAGAGGTGACTACAAAGGAAACGAGGAAGGAAGAGGGAGGCTCACTAGCCTACAAGCACCTATACCTTTGGGTATTATCTCCCGACCTATTTCTGAACAGGTGGCTGCTATCTTCTGAATGTCAGGGTTTGAAGAAATAACATTTTAAAAAACACCAAGAATTTCCCAGAGGGATTATATCCAAAGGTCAGGCATGACTAGCAGTAGAAAATTGATACTTTCTGGAAGCATGGCATTTTTGTATGTGTGTGTTTATTTTAAAATCTACCTTCTGGCATAGGTTAGAAGGCAAAAATCAAAGCAGTTTATGGAACATGGCCATTCAAGTATTTTGCATCCACTAAAATATTTACTTACCATTTTCTAACTACTACATAGCGTATTAACCAATGTTGTCACACTAGAGGCTCTGCCAGATGTTGACATCATTTTCATCTGTAAGTTGTTGCTGTTGTTCAGTCCTAAGTCATGTCTGACTCTTTGCGACCCCATGGACACCAGGCTTCCCTGTCCTTCACTGTCTCCTGGAATTTGCTCAAACTCATATCCATTAAGTTGGTGATGCTGTCCAACCATCTCATCCTCGGTCGACCCCTTCTCCTCCTGCCCTCAATCTTTCCTAACATCAGGGTCTTTTCGGCTCTTTGCATCAGGTGGCCAAAGTATGGGAGCTTCAGCTTCAGCATCAGTCCTTCCAATGAATATTCAGGCTTGAGGATTGACTGGTTGGATCTCTTTGCTGTCCAAGGGACTCTCTGGAGTTTTCTCCAGCACCACAGTTCTAAAGCATCAGTTTTTTGGTGCTCAGCCTTCTTTATAGCCCAACTCTCACATCTGTACATGACTACTGGAAAAACCATAGCTTGGACTATATGGACCTTTGTCAGCAAAGTAATGTCTCTGCTTTTTAATGTGCTGTCTAGGTTGGTCATAGCTTTCCTTCCAAGGAATGAGCATCTTTTAATTTCATGGCTGCAGTCACCATCCACAATGATTTTGGAGCCCAAGAAAATAAAATCTGTCACTGTTTCCACTTTTCCTCCATCTATTTGCCATGAAGTGATAGGACTAGATGCCACAATCTTAGTTTTTTGAATGTTGAGTTTTAAGCCAGCCTTTTCTCTCTCCTCTTTCACCCTCATTGAGAGGCTCTTTAGTTCCTCTTCACTTTTTTCCATTACAGTGATATCATCTGCATATCTGAGGTTATTGATATTTGTTTTGACCATCTTAATTCCAGCTTGTGATTCATCTAGCCTGGCACTTCACATGATGTAATCTGCATATAAGTTAAATAAGCAGAGTGACAATATACATCCTTGATGTACTCATCTCTAAGTATATCACAGTAAATTATTTTATCTCTTATAATATCTTTAATAATAAGAATTCTCAAACTTTCCTGACTGGCCTCTCAGGTGGAATGCTAAGGCAGGCACATCCTAAGATGACCTTGGGAAATCACAGCTTCTTTTACTCCTTCTCCTTGAAAGCAGTTGGACCTGTAGTTCCTTCTGGCCAACAGAATATGGCAGAGAGTTGTCAATTCCTTGGTTAGATTGCTGCTGCTGCTGCTAAGTCGCTTCAGTCGTGTCCGACTCTGTGCGACCCCATAGACGGAAGCCCACCAGGCTCCCCCGTCCCTGGGATTCTCCAGGCAAGAACACTGGAGTGGGTTGCCATTTCCTTCTCCAATGCATGAAAGTGAGAAGTGAAAGTGAAGTCGCTCAGTCGTGTCCAACTCTTAGCGACCCCATGGACTACAGCCTACTAGGCTTCTCCGTCCATGGGATTTTCCAGGCAAGAGTACTGGAGTGGATTAGGTTACATATATGATAGCTGTGCTGGAATGTCACTCCTGTGGTTCAGTTCAGTTCAGTCGCTCAGTCGTGTCCGACTCTGCGACCCCATGAATCGCAGCACGCCAGACCTCCCTGTCCATCACCATCTCCTGGAGTTCACTCTAACTCACATCCATCAAGTCAGTGATGCCATCCAGCCATCTCATCCTCTGTCGTCCCCTTCTCCTCCTGCCCCCAATCCCTCCCAGCATCAAAGTCTTTTCCAATGAGTCAACTCTTCGCATGAGGTGGCTAAAGTACTGGAGTTTCAGCTTTAGGATCATTCCTTCCAAAGAAAACTCAGGGCTGATCTCCTTCAGAATGGACTGGTTGGATCTCCTTGCAGTCCAAGGGACTCTCATGAGTCTTCTCCAACACCACAGTTCAAAAGCATCAATTCTTCAGTGCTCAGCTTTCTTCATATGTGAGGTTAAAATAAGTGTCCTTCTTAGCAGACTAGAGAGCTTCTCCTGCTGGCCTGAAAGAGGTAAGCTGAATACAGCGGGACACTGTACGGAGAAGGACCTAAGGCAAGGACCTAGGGAGTCCTATAGGAGCTGGGAGCAGTATACAGCCAACCGCCAGCAAGACCTTAATCATGCAACCACCAGGAAACACATTTTTCCACAATCTGAATCAGCTGGGAAAAGGAGCCCAAGCTCCAGATGAGAACTTTGTCGAGCTGACACCTTAACTGTAGCCTTATAGCATCCTGAACAGAGGATCCAGCTCGACTGTGTCCAAAATCCTGACCTATGGAAACTGTGAAATAATAAATGTCTATTGTTTTTTTGAGAGGAATCTGTTACACAGCAATAGAAATGAATATAGATGTGTCCTGCCTGTCCTGTTCATTTTCATTTCCCTGTTGAACTGAGTGCTAACAGAATTGTACATATGTAACTTAAAATGATTTCAAGTTTTAATAAACTTTAATAGCTCATGTAAGGTTGCTAGTAAATAGCCTTTTAATCCTATGTAAAAATAGAAGCCTATGGAAAGACAAGTCATTTGTGCACATTTGTGCATTGCATATAGGAACCAACTGTAGGATGTTTGAGTGAGCTGAGGATTTGTGCTGAGAATTCTTGCTTTCTATTTTCAAGCTTGGAATTTTGGGGGGGGGTTATCTCCACTGATAAGCATTTTAATCACAGAACACTATAGTCACAAAACACTTTGGTGTTTTCATTATGCCAGTTGCTCTGTTTTCTGGAGTTTGACGGCCCATGTAATCATAAGTCAGAAGGGCATCTGATAGAAGAAGGAGGTTGTGTACTGTAACGTTATTCTTGAATAAGGCTGAGAACTATAATTTAATATGAGGAACTCTTTAATTAGTTCTCTGTTTCAATTTCTTTAAAAAATAACAACCTAGATTTTGAAGTTGTAAAATTAATGTAGTTCCAAGGGTTTCCCTAGTGGCTCAGAGGTTAAAGCGTCTGCCTGCAGTGCAGGAGACCTGGGTTCGATCCCTGGGTTGGGAAGATCCCCTGGAGAAGAAAATGGCAACCCACTCCAGTATTCTTGCCTGGAGAATCCCATGGACGGAACAGCCTGGAGGGCTACAGTCCACGGGGTCGCAAAGAGTTGGACATGACTGAGCAACTTCACTTTCACTTTCAAGGTAAAAATGTCAAGCCATGCAAAAGTATACACCAAAATATCTGCTTCTGACCTCAGATCGTGAACACTTTCCCCTTGGGCAACAACTGTCAACAGTTCTTGTGCATCCTGTGAGAAGCGTGGGATGCATTTAGATGTTCACATATTGTTTTGGAGATTTATGTGAACACATATCTCTTTGGACATACCTCCAAGCATAACATGCACTCTGTTCTTTCTCATATTTTTTGAGTGTAACAATATATCCTGTAGATTTTTTCATACAAACAGTGAACTTACATTGTTTTAAAATAATTTTAAAATATGACAATTTAAAACAATTACAATTTTTATAACAAAATATTATTGCAAATATAAAATATGACATTAAAATATTACAAATATCATATATACTTTTATATCCATGTGATACATATTGTGTCAAAAGCACTTAATATATATTAACCCATTTATTCTCAACAACAATTCTATGAAATAGATCCTTCTTTTAACACCACCTTACCGATGAGGACATGAAGGCACAGAGAAGTTAAGAAGCTTCTTCAGGGTCACAGAGCTAGGAAATTTTGGAGCCACCCAGATAATAGCCCAGGCAGTGGAGTCCCAGAATTAGTACTGACTAAACCCTCTAATTCCGGGAGTTGGTGATGGACAGGGAGGCCTGGCGTGCTCCGATTCCTGGGGTCACAAAGAGTCGGACACGACTGAGGGACTGAACTGAACTGAACTGAACTGAAACCCTCTAACTGGATTGGTACTTCAGTTGTTCCTAATTGTTTTTATTTTTTAATATGGCAAACTATGCTCCAAAGTGTTCTGGGGGGATACATTTGCAGTTGCACACATGTGAAAGTCTACATAAAGGATAAATTCCTCAAGATCAAATTTCTGAGTTGGAGGATATGCAAACTTTTAGCTTTCATAGACACTGTCAAGCTGCCTTTTAAGGAAGTTATGACACTGTGTACACCCACTGCCAGTGTGTGATAATGCCTTTTTCTTCACAGCCCTGCCAAAATTGTATACTATCAAACTATTGCCAATCTGGAAGCAAAAAACTGCTATCTTTATTTTGCTTTAATTTACATTTATTTATGAAAAGGATTGGGCATCCTTCCATCTGCTTATAAGCCATATGTGTTTATTTTTCAGTGAAATGCTTATTAATCTACATTTTTCTAAAGGATTTTGGGTATTTTCCTTATAGATTTTTAGGACAGTTTTATATTTTAAGGAGACTAGGCTTTTACTTTTGAATATATTGCAAATATTCTCCCTCAATTTTTTTTTTTGACTTTGTCTTTGTTTATATTATTTGGTTTTAGCCACACAAAAGTTTTAAGTTTTCATGAGGGGAATTTACCAGCATTTTCTGTAACAGCTCTGAATTTTCTAGTCTTGATTAAGAAAGTTTTTCAACTTCAGAATTATGCGAAATTGGGATATCTTCTTTATTATGGTTGTAATTTCATTATTTTTCCTTCAAAGTTTAAACCAGTTGAAATTTATTTTCATATGAAGATTGAAGGAAGACTTCAGCTTTACTCTTTCTTTAAAAAGCTAGCTGTAGCTAACTAGTTTATATTTCGGGGCTGTTTGTAACCACTCCATAATCTGGCTACCACCTACGGTTCCCTCTGCTCTCCACCTCTGCCCTCTCATAACTGTTCTTTTTTGGAATTTTCTAGCTATTCTTTTTTTTACTTTTTTTTACTTTACAATATTGTATTGGTTTTGCCATATATTGACATGAATCCACCACGGGTGTACATGCGTTCCCAAACATGATATATATATATATTTTTTTTTTCCCAATTAAACTTTATTTAAAATTTTATTTTCAAACTAAAAATTGTGTATATTTGGAGTATACAACATGAAGTCTTTATATACACTGCACATTGTAAATTGATATTGTATATAGTAAGATGCAGAGAAGGCAATGGCAACCCACTCCAGTACTCTTGCCTGGAAAATTCCATGGACGGAGGAGCCTGGTGGGCTGCAGTCCGTGGGGTCGCTACTAGTCAGACACGACTGAGCGACTTCACTTCACTTTTCACTTTCATGCCTTGGAGAAGGAAATGGCAACCCACTCCAGTGTTTTTGCCTGGAGAATCCCAGGGACGGGGGAGCCTGATGGGCTGCCGTCTATGGGGTCGCACAGAGTCAGACACGACTGAGCGACTGAACTGAACTGAAGATGATTACTGTTGTTGTTGTTCAGTCTCCCGGTCATGTCCAACTCTTTTGTGACCCCTATGGACTGCAGCACGCCAGGCCTTCCTCTCCTTCACCATCTCCCAGAGTTTGCCCAGTTCACGTCCATTGCATAATGATGGTTGGTTGCTTGGTTGGTTTAGTTGCTAAGTCGTGTCCGACTCTTGTGACCCCATGGACTGTAGCCTGCCAGGCTCCTCTGTCCATGGGATTTTCCAGGCAAGAATAATGGAGTGGGTTGCCATTTCCTCCTCCAGGGGGTCTTCCTGACCCAGGGATCGAACCCAGGTCTCCTGCATTGCAGGCAGCTTCTTTACCGACTGCGCTATGAGGAAAGCCCCAATAATGATTAGTATAGTGAAACTAATTAACGTATCAGTCTCCTTACATAGTTATAATTTTGTGTGTGTGTGTGTGTATGTGGAGAATTCCAGACAGAGGAGCCTGGTGGGCTATAGTCCATGGGGTGGCAAAGAGTTGGACGTGCTAAGAGATTAACACTTTCTTTTCAACTTGTGGTGAAAGTACCTGATATCTACTCTTTTAGCATATTTTCAGTAAATAATATGGTATTATTAACTAGTTACCATGCTGCACATTAAAGCTTTAGAATTTATTCATCCTTCACAACTTATAACTCTGTAACTTTTGATCAATATCTTCCTTTCCCCCCACCTCCCTGCTTCTGGCAATCATTGTTCTACTGTGCTTCTATGAATCAACGTTTTTAGATTTCACATATAATGAGATCATATGATATTGTTCTTTTGTGTCCAGCTTACTTCACTTAGCATAATGTCTTTCAGCAATTAAAGCTAAAAATACTTTGTCTCTTTACCAAAAAAATGTTATCACACCATGTATTTAGATTAATTTATAGAAAACTGTAGTATTTATTTATTGTTCAATTGCTAAGTTGTGTCTGACTTTTTGCAGCCCCATGGACTGCAGCACACCTGTGGGCTTCCCTGTCCTTCACCATCTCCTGGAGCTTGCTCAAACTCATGTCCATTGAGTTAGTGATACCATCTAACCTTCTCATCCTCTGTCACCCTCTTCTCCTCCTGCCCTCAACCTTTTCCAGCATCAGCATCTTTTCCAATGAGTCAGCTCATTATTGAATATCTAAAACCAAGAATCCATATATATTTCCAATAGTTTATATTTTTATGACTCTTAAGAATATTGTGAGGTTCCCTATCCATTTCTTATTTTATTACCAAGTTATACATGAATATTTGGGTCTACATGAGTATTGGTGTTGGTAAATAGGATCTTGTCTTACACTGCTATTTTTAAAATGGTTATAGTTTTTATACAGGAAAGCAGCTGGATTTTTAGGATACCAATTTTGTAACAACTAACTGAAATATTTTGTAGTTTCTTTGCTCCCTGCCTCCCTTTCTCCCTTCCCCTTTTCCTGCTGCCTTCCTTTCCCCCTCTCTTCCTGTATCTTTCACTCTTTCTTTCTCTCATTCTCTTTCTTTTTTCCCCACCCCCTCTCTCTTTCATTCATTCATGTTTTCTTTCTTTTGATTCTCTAGGGTTGTTCAGATAACAGTTATGTCATCTATAGATAGTTTTGCTACTCCTTTCCTCTAAAACTCTTATCTTTTCCCTTTTAGATAATTGAATCGATTGGTACTTTCAGAACAATGTTGAATAATACTAAAAATTTTTTTACCTTGTTCTTAACCTGATGGGTAAGCTGTTGATGTTTAACCATTAAAAGATGTTTTGCTTAGTAAATCTGTTATCTATAGTATGAAAGTGAAAAGTAAAAGTGAAGTCGCTCAGTCATATCCGATTCTTTGCGACCCGTGGACTGTAGCCCACCAAGCTCCTCCGTCCATGGGATTCTCCAGGCGAGAATACTGTAGTGGGTTGCCATTTAAAGGCTCCCTTCCAAATGTAGCCAGGAATTTTTGAATTTTACTAAACAGTATTTTTATTATCTACAGAAATGATAACTTGTTCTGAATTTACCTATAATGATGAATTATTATTAAATGGTTTCCTATGATGGATTTCCATAGATCATGCTTATGTTTCTGAATAAAACCTGCTCACTTGTTTATGGTGCATTGATCTTTAAATGTGCTACTGAAATGTATTTGCTAAGTTTTACTTGGAATATTTTTCATTGCTTTCATTAGAAATGAGATTGATCTGTTGTCCTTTTTGTGGGCTCTTTTGTTGAGATTGAGTGTTGACATTATGCTGCCTTGGAAAAGAGTATTTTGAGATGTTCTTTTACTAGTTATTTGTGAAACACTGTAAATAAATTGACATGATCTCTCCCATTCACAGATATATTTAACTTTTTTTATTTTTTAAAACATTCTGGACTCTTCTCCCTAGAAGGCAAGTTCTTATTAGACTCATCAGAATATAATCAGATTTGAAAACTAGTCAATTTTAGCTTTCTTGAGTTAATTTTAGTAATATTTTTCTAAAATTGTTTAGAAATAATATTTAGTTTATCCAGATATGTCAAACTTATAGGAAGAATTTTACAAAATATTTTTGCTAATCATTTTCCATTTATTATTTCTAACTTTGCAATTTTGTAATTTCTTCCTTTTTTTTTAGATTTGCTGGCAGTTACCTGTTTTCATGCTGTTTTCTCCACTGCTCCAAGAACCCTTCTTGTTTTGCTCATGATTTCTCGTTTTATTTATATTATAGAAAAAAAATTGCTTTTACTTTCGATTTTTTTTCTGTATTGATTTACCTTTATTAACTTATTTTTAGTATTTAGTCTTGAATAACATGGTACAAATTTCCACTGAGTATTGCTTTCATTATATTACAAAAATTCTGATTATATTATAATTTTCTAAAGTAATTGGGGGTATTATCAACCTTTCTTTGCTTATCTATATTTTTATTATTTTTCTTTTCCTCGAAGCATATTTATACATTTAAACATCCTTAAGTTACTGTTACTTCATAATGCACAGTTAGAAGCTACTGACTCTACCCCATGAAAGATGAAGAAATCTCAGCGCTTTTTCCTCCTGTTTTCTGGAGCTTACTTCCTAAGCTTTGTTAGTTAGATTATAACTTTTAATTTGACTTCATATCACTGGTGTCATTACATTCTGTATCTGTAATTTATTTAACATTACAAAGCTTACCGCCCCTCAGTTTTACATGGCTTGTTCAATTATTTCCTGAGTTTTCTTTTTGGGTTTTGTAATTCTGTTTTCTCCTCAAAATACATAAATGTCTGTTGATTTAAAATCAAACTATTTTATTCATATACTTTTCTTGTGTCTTGTTTCCTTTGTGTGTGCTCCACTACCTTCTTCTTATCTCTTTTTTATGACTTTGCTATTTTATTTTTATTTTCATAACATTTTAATACTACAAAGCAATACACATTGCAGTAAATTAAAAAAAAACACAACCCACAGGATCACATTTCAACTCCCAAAGATCACCAGTACAATATCACTAAAAGAATACATTACATACCCTTTAGATATTTCTCACACATACATAAATATACACATATATAATAGTTTCCCTATCATCTAAAATGTAAAAATTCTTTATTGATAATGCAAGGGCAGGCTGTTTGTATTCAACCTTTAGTAGCTTGTTTTTGGGCCTGGATGGTAGTGCATTCTCAGTCTCGAAGGCTAATTGTTATTCATTCCCTCAGTTGCGTCTGACTCTTTGCAACCCCATGGACTGCAGCACACCAGGCTTCCTTGTCCTTCACTGTTTCTTGGAGTTTGCTCAAACTCATGTCCATTGAGTTGGTTATGGCATCCAATTATCTCATCCTCTGTCGCTCCCTTCTCCTCCTGACCTCAATCTTTCCCATCATCAGGGTCTTTTCCAATGGAAGCTAATAGTTTTACCAAATTCAGTATTGGTTATTCTATAGTTTTCTTACCAGGGTGTGTATTCCCTTTTAACTTGCAGATTCTGGATTTTTGAATTTCATTGTTCTGGTATTTTAGAATCAGAAATCAGAGCATGTATAGACTTCAGATATCTGTGAATATAACCTTAAAATATAGTCACCCCTTGGTATCTGCCAGGGACTGGTTCCAGGACATCCCTATGGATACCAAAATCCTCGGAGGCTCAAGTGCATTATGTAAAGTGACTTAGTATTTGCACATAACCTACACACATCTTCCCATATACTTTAAATCATTTCTAGATTATTTGTAACACCTGCTACACTGTAAATGCTATATAAATAGTTGCTGGGCTTGTAACATGTTCAAGTTTTGCTTTGGGGAACTTTTTGAAAAAATTTTTTAAATATTTTCAATCCCATAGTTGAACCCTTGGAAGAAGAACTGAGGATACAGAGGACTAACTACCTTGGGCCATGGGAAGAGAACACACTGAACCCCTTCACAGTGTTGGCAGTGTTGTCATTCCAAACCATACATTTCATCTCTCAGACCACTTTATTTATAGAATTTTAACTTTATTGATAGTTGCAAAACTATTGTCATGTTAACAAGAACCACCAATTCTTTTTCTATTCAGTTTATTTGTTTTTTTTTAAAAAGTGTCATTTCCAGCTCTTTCTCTTTTTACCTCATGGTGAAATTTCTATCATAAATTTTAATTGGCCTATAGTAATTCACGAAGGATTTCTGCTATTTTATTTTCTTTCAAATAGTTTCCCCTCTTACTTTTTGTTTTCCTATTTTCCACTCTTTCTCTTTATTTTTCTGTTTCTTTCTCTCTACATGCATGGCATGGAAACACACATGCTGACACACACATGCACACCCACAGACACAGAAATGTTCAGTCTTCCACTCTTTGTGTTGTGAGTGTAATGAAAGTCTGAGAATTAACACCATCATATGGTCCTGAACATGGACTCATTAGTCATTGTGTAACTACAGAAGGTGTGTTTGTGAGGTAAGTAGAGGTGGGGGTTTCTGTTGAAATTTCCTAGGGAAAGAAAGTAAGTGAAGGGTCTGATATAATAATCCATTCTGTCTAACTATGTTTTGTGTTTTCTTTTTCTCCCTTCTCATAAAGATTCCAAGACAATCATGAAACACTCATAACAATGTGAGGATATATGACAGAGGGTGGAGGACAGGATTAAAACAAGGCAAACTAGTTTTATAACCCAATCATCCTTAGAAAACCAGGCTAATGAAATGCATTTTTCTTCTAATGGTTTTCATTTCAGGGTACTGTGTGGTTTTTCCTGGAAAATGTGATAAATTCTTGCCTCACAAATCATTTTGATTTCCTCTTGTAGTCACATTCTGTCTAATTTTGCTGACTTACTGGCTGTACATTGACTGCAGTGATAGTCATCACCACCAGTATTACCAGGGATCAGAAAATAGGACGGAAATCATACCTTTCACTAAGAATTTTGTGACTTAATTTTCTTATAGCTTAACTGATATGGAAAACAGAAAATGACATATTGCTTTATAATTTCATAGGCTTGACTGTATATGTATATGCCTTGTATAGAATATGCTCAGGGTAGGTACTCAGAAACTGATGTGTTATTGAATGAATGAAAGATAGACAAACAGAGGAAAGTGGTTTAAAGAAATAATCTTGACAAATTAGAATGGACAATTTACGACTAGCATAATTCAGTAATTTTTGTCCTGATTATTTTTTTAGCCCAAATCCAAAACATAGTCCATAGTGTGGAGACTTGCAAACCTCTGCTATTGAGAGGGACTAATTCTTAGTCCTTGGATGGAGAAGATATTTTTAAACAACGCTTCACATACACATACTCATTCATACATATGCAGTTGGACCCAGTGCCGAAACACTGTGGATTAAATTAATGTTGCTCTTAATATTGTACTATAATGATGGAAAAGACTGGAAAATGGATCAGCTTTCTATTTTATTGTTCATTATTGGCCATCTCAAGCTCAAAGCTGAAAAAGATTAACTTTCAGGCAGTCTCTTCAAAGTTTGGAGATTTATTCAGGATAAGCATCTGGAACATTGGAGTCTTATCTACACTATTCAGACTCATCCAGCCCCAAATGTGGTTAGAAACATAATAAGATTCTTTCCTGTGGGAAAAAGTTAGACATTTCTCTTGTCAGCAAAACTAGAATGTTTGGATTTTTTTTTTAATTTAAACACTTTCACAATTTTTTTGTAATCCAGCTGTGTCCAGGAAGTGACAGTTATAATCAAAGTATAATTCATATGTTTTCCACTCTTCTCAAAACCTTCTTTGGAAATTAGGACATGATGGAGATTTATGTGTGTTTTCCATTCCTAATAAATTCAAATGTGATTGGATTGGTTTTTTGGGAAAGAGGAAGTTGAATACCTTGAACCTATTTCTTTCGAAACAGAAACTTTTTTTTCTATCAGTTGGAAACACTCAGTAGAGTGCAAACCATTTTACTTCTTTTGAGGATATACAGATAAATGATTTGAAGGATATTTTCCAGAAATGAAATAATTGCAGTAATCTGTTGTAAAGTGACAGAACTTGGGGTAGCATGTGGACTTTCCTGGGCCAGAGGCATCAGTGAGTCTTGCTCCAGGGACTGTAGCTTTGGTATGTCATCTACAGAATTCATCTTACAAGAGTTGCTAATGCAGGTTGATTTTTAAAGCCCAGAATCTTATGTCACTCATCATGATTTATGGATTATCCCTGTACCCATTAGAATCACAAATTTTAATATAATAAGAAATTGAGATAATCTAGTCCAGTGGTTTTCTTAAAACAACATTTTAGTGTTCAAATTTGAAATTTCTTCAAACACACTGGAAGTTATGGAAAATAGCTATAATATGCATTCAGTAACAAGTATTAAGCTAATGATAATATTTTTCTATATCTGCTTCACATCTCTTTCTAGGAAATAGAAAAAAAAAAATCCCTGATACAGCAAACTACCCCTCTTCTACTCCGCAGTCCCTTTGCCTATTTTTTTCCCCAAGTAAACTCAACCTTGAAAGGCATACAGGGTTTTTAATCCTTTCTTCTGATTTCTTTATTCAATAACACTATGTGGCATTGTTTTACATGTTTTGAAATTTACATAAATTAGATCGTATTATGCATGCCATTTTGCAAATTGCTTTTTCACTCATTATTGATTTTTGAGATTTTTACCAACATGGTACATTTGCCATGCTGGTAAACGGAGATCTGGTTCATTTATTTTAACTGCTGCATAATATTCCATTTTACATTTTAGAAATTGTCAAGCTATTTCCAGGTTCTTATTATTCTAAACAGTGCTTCTGGAAGCATCTTCACAATGTCTCCTTGTGCACATATTCCCTGCGCTTCTCCAAGGTCAAGAAGGTGGAAATAGATGTGGAACTTCTGGGTTGTATACTATATTTTAAATTTTTTTGGCTTTTGTTCTATTGCTCTTCATCATGCTTGTACTAGTTAACATTTGCACCAGCAATTGCACTACCTGGTTAAGAGTTTCTGCTCTCAGATTTAATTTTTGCAACATGACATGTGCCAAATGGTATCTCATTGTAGTTCATTTTGCATTTTCCTAGTTAACTAGTGACATTGAACATCATTCATCTCCTCTTCTGTGACATGTCTTATTGTATTTATTTGTTTACTGATCCATTATTTTTTCTGCATGGTTTTTCTATGACTTCTGTATATATTCTGGATTCTTTGCTGATTACATGGGTTGTATATGTCCTCTTCCAACTTGTTTCTTACCTTTCACTTTGTTGGTTAAGTCTTTTGTTGAAGATAAATTTTATCTTTATATGTTTGTGTCTTGAAACACAAGCATATGGAAGAAGAAATTCTTCTCCAATATCATCAAATATTATAAATTTTCTTTGAAAGTTTTCACATTACTGATTTTCTTCTTTACTTCTTTAACTCATCTGCATTTTATTTTTGGCAGTGACATGAAGAATGACTTATCTTTTTCCAAATAAATAGCCAATTTTCCAAAAGTATTTACTGAATAGTCTACTTACTACCCATTGGCCAGATCTAGTCACATGGCGCCACCCAACATGAGGGAGCAGGAAATTAATTCACTGTTTTCAGTGTGCCCAGAGTCAGGAAGAACTGAACATACTGATGAGCAGCAATAATGATCTACATGGATGTGATGGTTTTAAACATATGTTCACAGATTCTTTGACACTCTTTTTTTCTGAAGATGGAGTCTAATCTCTTTCCTTTTGAATGTGAGCTAGACTTAGTGACGGACTTCTAATGAATAAAATGTGGTAGAAGTGATGATTTATGGCTTCCAGGGTAAAGTGATAAAAAGCGTTGTGGATTTCTATTTTCTTCTGGATTACTCACTAGAGGGAGCCAGCTGTCACATCTTGGGGATGCTCCAGCAGCACTATGGGGAACACATGTGGTGAGGAACTTGGCAACAGACAGCATTCACTTATCAACCTTGCAAGCAAGCCATCATAAGAACAGATCTTCCAGTCCTGGTCAAGCCTGAAGAGGACGGAAGCCTTGGTCAGTCTTGACTGCAAACTGATTAGTTTTCTGAGCCAGAACTACTCAGTTAAGATTTTCCTGAATTCCTGGTGAACTGAAGTTGTATGAGATAATGAATGCGCATTCTTATTCTAAGCCAGTATATTTTGGAGTAATTTGTTATTACAGCAATATATAGTGGCTCAGATGGTGAAGAGTCTGCCTGCAATGCAGGAGAACCGGGTTGGATCCCTGGGTCGGGAAGATCCACTAGAGAAGGAAATGGAAGCCTATTCCAGTATTCTTGCCTGGAGAAATCCATGGACAGAGGAGCCTGGCAGGCTATAGTCCATGTGGTTGAAAACAGTCAGACATGACTGACTTTCACTTTCGATAGACAATTAATAGAGTTCTGGCAAATCTGAGATTTATGTTTGATTCAGTATGATTTAAAATATAAACTATGTGACATAAATCATATCTAATTTAGTAGCTTTACAAGATCATCTCAAAGAAACTTAACAACCAGAACAGATTAAACTGATGGACAACCAGAGGCCTGGAAACACACCTCTGCCTGTTAAGGTGCTGTGGACAGAAAAAAAACAAAAGGCCAAAACAAAAAATAATAAACAACAATAGGACCCTCAGATAGAAAGTTGTAACTATGAGTGTTCCAGACCGCAGTGACTAATTTGCTGTTCATCTGCTTACACAGGCAACTCCGTGCAACTCTGCTTCAAACTGAGTAGAGATTTGTTTGCCTAATGTCATATGTTACTGGGGAAAAAGATAAGGACCCAGTTGGTCTCTAGCACAGAAATGTCACTACTATGGTTTGGGGATGGTCAAAGTAACTTATGTAAGACAAGGTTTGGCAGCAAGAAAGGACTATGCAAATGTACTGCTGGAATTATAGATCAGTTAGAAAAGGTTAGGTTTTGTTGTGTAAATGGAAACTCCAATATCTTAAAGCCTCATGTCAGTCAGTTTTAGGCTGGCTCTGGCTCTGTCATGTCATCTGCAGTCTGAGATCCAGAAGGCAGAACCACCTCTAGCTGGAGCAGTGACACTTGTCACGGGAGAGGAGAAAAAGCCATGAAGGACTTCGAGGAAGTGACACTGTGTCTGGGGTCCCTGAGATCACCCCTAGATATAGTGGTTCACTAGAAGGGCTCACTAAACCCACAGCATGTACTCATGTGGTGATTTACTACCATGAAAGAATATGAAGCAAAATCAGCAAAGGAAAACGTGCCTGATGCAGATTGGGGAGAGTATTAGGCACATGTATTCAAGAATTCTCTCCCAGTGGGTCACACAGGTGGGTTTCGTTCTTCCAGCATCAAATTGTACAAATATATCTGACGTGTTATTTGTCAGGGAAGCTCATTAGAGACTCACCACCCAAGGATCTGATTGGAGGATAGTCGCATAGGCACGCTGTGCCTCGCACATACCTCAGTTTTAGACTCCATAAGCCACACTGTTTGTGCCAGTAGTTTAGGTACAGTGAGCTCTTTTTACCAGAGAATGATGGGAACCTTTCTGAAACCCAGCTCTCCAACACCAACCAAGTGCCAGCCTTGAAAGTGGGCCTTCCTAAGCCTAATGGCCTCAGGCCTGCTGTGTTAACTCCTTTCTGCACAGATACATATCACTTCTGCTCTCGTCTCACTGGACAGAGCAGGCCATATGGTAAAACCTGAAATCAGTGTCCTGAGAAAGTATGACCCACCTGCAGGGAGTGGCAGCCCATCAGTTTGAACAATAATACAATCTACTAATGGATTATTATGTAGACATCTGAGTCTTGAGACATTTCCTTTCTCTAATTAGCAGACTACTAGTGACATCTGGTTAAAGGATAGCAGGGGGCACTTTTTCTGCCTCCTTGGTGCTTCCCTGGTGGCTCAGAGGTTAAAGCGTCTGCCTGGAATGTAGGAGACCTGGGTTCGATCCCTGGGTTGGGAAGATCCCCTGGAGAAGGAAATGGCACCCTACTCCAGTACTCTTGCCTGGAGAATCCCATGGAGGGAGGAGCCTGGTAGGCTACAGTCCATGGGGTCACAAAGAGTTGGACACGACTGAGTGACTTCACTTCACTTCATCCTTTAAAGGAAACAACAACAACAACAAAAATAAGGAATTGGTACCTCTCATATGCAAAGAATCAGACGTGACCAAGGCGACTTAGCACGCATGCATACATGTGTATAGGGGCTTCCCAGGTGGAGCTGGTGCTCAACAATCTGCCTGTCAGTGGAGGAGAGGCAAGAGACACAGGTTCGATCCCTGGGTCAGGAAGATCCCCTGGAGGAGGAAATGGCACCCCACTCCAGTTTCTTGCCTGGAGAATCCCATGGACAGAGGAGCCTGGCAGGCTACAGTCCATGGGGCCACAAAGAATTGAAAAAACTGAGGGACTGAGCACACATACATATATCTATGTATATCTCTATATATTCTCACAGCCTGGGTTCAAGTAATGTAGATATTTTTATTGAAATGAATTGAATTCCATAATGACATGAATGGAAAATGTAGCAACAGATATTAGAGAGATACTCAGTACTGATACATAAAAAGCAACTATTATTCATTCTTATTATAATTGATAATAATTTTCTTTTTTTCCCCCCAGATCGGATGAGTCTCTGATTCCTTTTGGAGGCAACTACTTTCATTTTGTTTTGGCTGTCTTTGGAACTATACTCTATTTGTTAAAGCTCTAATCCTCTCAGGCACTTGAGATTAAACCCGTGAAGGGCTGTTTCATGGCCTTTGCTATGTTTTCTTATCACTGTACCTTTTAGGCTTTCAACTATATTTTCCAGTTCTGGCTTGCCTGTGGCCTTCAGCATAAATTCTATCTGCAAAGTGGTTTGTGCCAATGCTTTCTTCATCTCTCTCAATTGTTTTTATGCTTCTTTTTATTATTTTTCCTCAGCTCTTTGACCTTTTATTCATTAGCTCAAACTACATGAAATGCATGTCTTTTTTTTTTTTTTTTGACTGAGTTAAGTCAGAAAAATGGCAAAAGTGGGTGGCTTTTTTTACATTTTTTACTCTTCTATTTTTGTATTTCTTGTGTAGTTTGTTTTCCTTTTAAAAAATCTTGTTCCACTTTGAAAGAGAAACAAGTTTAATTATTTAGAAACAGAAATAAAATCTTGGTTTTAAAAACTGCAGCTTTTAACCTCTGCTTCCCCCACCAAAAGACAGTTATTTAGAAGGAACTCACAATGTATGAAAGCAACAATATTTTGCAGATAACATTAGATATTTTAGAAGATAACATCTCCCATTTCAATGAACAGAGGACTTTATGTCATCTCTTCTTTATGGTTAGATGGCAGAATGTTTTATTGCTATTTATAAAAGCCTGCATTAAAAGAATGCAATATTGGTTCTCCCAGAGTGGGATCTATTTGGAAAACTAATTATCTCTGAATGGCTGCAAATTTTCAAGAATCTTCCAAGAAGACAAATCAGGAATACCATCTAAATGACTTATTGCAGTAAGGGATACTTTGGGGCTCTGGGGACCTCCCCAGTAGCTATTTAAAGCTCCCCTGCTCCCTGCCTTTCCTCCCATTCCAACCTCTGCAGACTACCTCAGCTCGTATTTCACAGAGAAAATAAGGGCCACCAAGGGAGAACTTGCTCAGCTCACTCACCTGCCCTGCCTACGCATTTATCTGCTTTTCTGGCTCTAATGCTCTTTCCTTCCACTTCAGTGGAGGACTGTGCTCTGCCCCATCAGAGGCTGATCCTGCCACATGAGTTCCTGCAACTTCAAGGTTCTTGGTCCATCAAATACCTCTCATCTTCGGTTTCCGCACTACCATTTTGGCTCTTTCCTTTCAGTCTATAGATCTGCTTAAGTTTTCTCCGCTTAGACAACAGCACTAACATCACACACATGCACACACTTGCTCTAGCTATTCTTTCTCTTAGAAAGGTCATTATCGCACCATCCACACTCTTTGCCATGGCTTGCATGAGGGATTCTGCTGCAATCTGAGTGCACTTGTGATTAGGGCTTCATCATTAGATGACCACTTCTACTTGCTTTTCTTATTCTATAATATATGTACCATGAGTTGATTGAGCCTTTAATTTTGGCAAATATTTTGGCTCATAAGTACTTAAAAGGCAAAGAAATGATCTCCTTACTTTCCCCAATGGGATAGATAACATGCACTGAGAACTTACTTTTCCAAATAGGAAAAGGAGTACGTCAAGACTGTATATTGTCACCCTGCTTATTTAACTTATATGCAGAGTACATCATGAGAAATGCTGGACTGGAAGAAACACAAGCTGGAATCAAGATTGCCGGGAGAAATATCAATAACCTCAGATATGCAGATGACACCACCCTTATGGCAGAAAGTGAAGAAGAACTAAAGAGCCTCTTGATGAAAGTGAAAGAAGAAAGTGAAAAAGTTGGCTTAAAGCTCAACATTCAGAAAATGAAAATCATGGCATCCGGTCCCATCACTTCATGACAAATAGATGGGGAAACAGTGGAAAAAGTAAGCGACTTTATTTTTTGGGCTCCAAAATCACTGCAGATGGTGACTGCAGCCATGAAATTAAAAGACGCTTACTCCTTGGAAGAAAAGTTATGACCAACCTAGATAGTATATTCAAAAGCAGAGACATTACTTTGCCGACTAAGGTCCATCTAGTTAAGGCTATGATTTTTCCAGTAGTTATGTATGGATGTGAGAGTTGAACTGTGAAGCAGGCTGAGCGCCGAAGAATGGATGTTTTTGAACTGTGGTGTTGGAGAAGACTCTTGAGAGTCCCTTGGACTGCAAGGAGATACAACCAGTCCATTCTGAAGGAGATCAGCCCTGGAATTTCTTTGGAAGGAATGATGCTAAAGCTGAAACTCCAGTACTTTGGCTACCTCATGCGAAGAGTTGACTCATTTGAAAAGACTGTGATGCTGGGAGGGATTGGGGGCAGGAGAAGGGGACGACAGAGGATGAGATGGCTGGATGGCATCACTGACTCGAAGGACGTGAGTCTGAGTGAACTCTGGGAGTTGGTGATGGACAGGGAGGCCTGGTGTGCTGCAATTCATGGGGTCACAAAGAGTCGGACATGACTGAGTAACTGAATGAACTGAACTGAGAACTTACTATGTATTAGACACTGAGCAAAACCATTTATGTGAGCTCATTTTATCCTAATGATAACCTGACAAGGCAGATAGTATTACAATTCCTATTCTTCAGATGAGAAAATTGAGGCACCAACTGTTAAGTACCTTGCTCAAGCTCAGAAAACAAGCAGGCAGTACAGCCAATTGCTTCCTTTTCAAGACTCCGAGATCATCGTCATCTGTCTTTGGGGATAGGATACCCTGTCCTTAGAACAGTGCCACTCCTAAGATAACAGAGGTGCCTATTCTCTGCAGTTCTCCCAAGGTCGTTGAGATATTTTCTATGCCTTCATGTTTGTTTGTTCATTCTCATATGATAACAGTTTTCAACCTAAGCTGAGCATGAGATTCATGCCTAGTCTCAATCTGCACCAGTTTAATCAGAATCTCTGGGGACTATGTGTACCTGTGTTTTGTAAAAGCTCGCTCCCAGACAAGTGACTGTGATGTGCAGGGAGGGTTTCCGACTCTCTCTTCCCTTCACTCTCTTGCTTCCTGTTGTCTTTCTTCTGTTGTATGCTCTTCTGAGTGGAGAAAAGCATTGCATTTTGAACAATGAAATAATTTGATAATCAGCTTCCTGTGGATAATGTTACTAGAAGTAATACTATGATTGTGTTTACTTCACTAAATATAAGTGCAACTCATTGTTGATTGAGTAAATACTTGTGTTATTGTTAAAAGATTTTTTTTAAAGCTCAGTTTTTTTCCTGGACACTACAAAAAACATGAGTCAGTTGTCTTCAGGCTGTTTCTAGTCCAAAGTTCTACTGAATCTTGGAAACATTCAGTGAATCAATGTTACTTTTAGTTCTGCTCCTAATACCACCATTGTACGCCGTATATTCCACTAAATTACCAAGCTACTGAATGCTCTATACTGCAGGGAGGTAGGAAAGACTTGAAGTGATCGGCTTCTCTTTGCCATTTCAATTCAACTCTGATAGTCTATGAAACTAAATGTGAAAATTAAGTTTGGAAAAATAAAATAATAATTTAAAGAAATCTATAGGGCTTCCATGGTGGCTCAGTGGTAAAGAATCCTCCTGCCAATGTAGGAGACTTGGATTCCATCCCTGGGTCAGGAAGATATCCTGGAGCCCACTTGAGTATTCTTGTCTGAAAACTCCAATGGACAGAGGAACCTGGTGGGCTACAGTCCATGGGGTCAAAAAGAGACTTCAACAACAGCAACAACAACAATACCATTTTGTAGAGGAAGATACTTATTTTCAAAAAGTAACTCTTCTTTTGCTAATTTTGAGCATTTCTGGTTCCCAATGGAGACTATTTCTTCTTTGTCCTGGTGGGGATTTCCGTCACCAGAAAATTAGTCTATTGCTCTCTGAATATTGGGCTTCATCCCTGATACACAGGAAGCAGATGCAACTCTCATCTCCTGTTGCACATATCCAAAGACTGAAGGAATCGATGTCTTAATTAGCATGGAAATGAGATGTGGAAGCTCTCAGTCCCTGAATGAACTAAGTCCTGTTTTAATGAAAGTGTTAGTAGCGCAGTCGTGTCTGACTCTTTGCGACCCCATGAACTGTAGCCCACCAGGCTCCTCTGTCCATGGAATTCTCCAGGCAAGAATACTGGAGTGGGTTGCCATTTCCTTTTCCAGGGGATCTTTCTGACCCAGGGATCAAACCAGGGTCTCCTGCATTGCAGGCAGATTCTTTACCACTGAGCCACCAGGTAAGCCCCCTAAGTCCTGTAATACAACCATATGTAAAAGAATATAGTCCTGACTGTGTGTGTGTGTGTGTGTGTTTTAATTGAAACAAGTATTAGCCATTACGTACTACAGCATTTTATCAAAGGGCATCAAAATAAATCCAGTTGGGATTTTAAAGGGCAACCTCTATTTTATAAGATAAAGTCTGTGACCTGCAAAATAACTATATTTATAGATTTTTCCTTAGCAAGGAATAATTTGTACATTAAAAAATGTAACTGAAATATGACTGTGTCAGAATTAAAGAACACTAAATTGAAGTCAAATTGAATTTCAATCCCAGTTTTGCCATTAGCTAGCTGTGTGATCTTGGGTCAATTACTCTGTCTTTCAGGGCCTCACTTCCTTTGCTGCACTAGATAATCTCCAAAGAACTTTCCAGCTCAATCATTTTACAATTTCATTAGGTTTCCAATAGTAGAAGTTACTGGGTGAGCTGGAATTGTAATAAACAAGACTACTCTTCTCTAGTGAAAAGGATTACATGACTATAAGTCAAACTAGAGTCTACTTCCTGTAACACCACTTAAAAACTCTCTGACCTGGGAAAGTTCTTAGTTTTCTCATCAGTAAATTGGAGATAGTGGTACCACACTGATATGAGTTTTAAGTGAAATGCCGTATCTATTGGTCTGCTTGGATTGGCATAACCAAAAATAAACACACACTATATGTTTTAAATACCAGAAATTTATTTTCTTATGGTTCTAGAGGCTAGACAATCCAAGACCAAGGTCAGCAGAGTTGGTTTCTGGTGAGAACTCTCTACAAGGCTTGTCAGATGGAAACGTTCTCAATGTATCCATGGCAGAGAAACAGCCCTGGTGACACCAGCCCTTTCAGATCAGGCTCCATTCTTATCACCTCATTTAACTCTTACCACCTCTTCATATGCCCTATCTTCAAATATAAGAAAATTAGGTTTTAAATATACAAATTCTGGACACAGCTGAGTCCCTAGCATCATAAATAAAAATTCTTAATTTTCTACTAGTGTCCTATATAAAGAATATAAAGACCCATAGCATAAATATAATGGGCAATCATATCCAGTGTTGGTGCAACTACCCAAAACTGTTTTTGAAGGACTATTTAGCAATGTCCATTAAAATGTAAAGTGCTCATATCTTTTGAGCCATTGTTTTCACTTTAAAAATTTCTACTCCTAAAGCACTTTTAGAATTACACAAAAATATACATATGAGCTTTCCTGGGTGGCTTAGTGGTAAAGAATCTGCCTCCCATTGCAGGAGACATGGGTTCAATCCCTGAATAGGGGAAGATCCCCTGGAGAAGGAAATGGCAACCCACTCCAGTATTCTTGCCTGGGAAATCCCATGGACAGAGGAGCCTTTTGGGCTACAATCCATGGGTTTGCAAATGAGCCAGACATGACTTAGCAACTAAACAGCAACACATATGTATGGAATAGTCATTTAAATACTGTTGAAGAATGGGAAAAGTCAACAGACAAATAATTTAATACACTCTAGTAGATCAGACACTGGCATATTTTGTGTGTGATATGTACCCAAATATGAAATATTATATATCCATTAAAACCATAAACTGATATAAAAGGATGTTGAGGATCTTTTAGAGAATAAAGAAGGTAGTTGCAGAGTTTCCACAGTATGATTGTTTTTACGGGTAAACAATTTCTTTGCAGGAATTACCCATTAAACTGGCTGCACTGGCGTTCTCTGAGTGGTGTGGAATTCCAGGAGGCTTGCACTTTCCAAGTTATACTTTTCTCTAATTTTTAATTTCATTACAAGAACATATATTACTTTTGTTTTAAAAAACAAAAGAATAAGAGACTGCAAAACTATGGCTAGCTCAGATTCTGTCAGTTCTTCAGTTTATATTTGAAATACTTTCAAAATTAATTTTCAGTGAAGATCAAATGCCTGTAGTTTAAAAAATTACAAAGCTTATTATGAAAAACCGAAGTCCCTGGTTTTGCCTCTTCTTATTCCTGGGGAAAATTTATTCTGCTGTGTCAGCGGTCACACTGGACATTTATTACACCTATGTATTATGAAATAACACGCGTATATTGATACTTGTCAATGACTTTATTTTGGACATTATCTACTGACTTTTATCCACAGAAGGTTTAGAGTCTGTCTTTTCTACTTGCCTTGGGCTTCCCTGGTGGTTCAGAGGGTAAAGCATCTGCCTGCAATGCGAGAGACCTCAGTTCGATCCCTGGGTCGGGAAGATCCCCTGGAGAAGGAAATGGCAACCCACTCTGGTATTCTTACCTGGAGAATCCCATGGACGGAGGAGCCTGGTAGGCTACAGTCTATGGGGTCCCAAAGAGCTGGACACGACTGAGCAACTTTTTTTTTTTTTCCTACTTGACTCACCTTCCACCAAATTACTCCCCAGCTGTGACTTTATGTATATCACAACTTTGGCTTAATTAGTATTCAGTGTTTATAACAGTTTTATTATGTAAATACTGTTTATAGTTGAGCTCCATACTTTGTATTCCTATAGTACTAATTACCTTATATTTTGTCTGTTTAGTTTCCTGTGTAGGTACCATTATTTCATTCCCAAATCTTTCCTTCAGAGTTGTAAAACTTCTTTCAATATGGTCACACAACAGATGATCTATTCATTTTACTTTTGGTGGTGTCATCCCTCCTGGCTTGTCTTGCAGAAAGTCAGTAAGATAGTAGTATTTGGAGAGTGAATTCTCATGAAATATTAACAGATTGCCTCTTGTGTTTTCCTTTAACTTTCAGACCTTTCTTCTGTCTGGGCAGCCAGATCATTCTCTTCTCATTTGGAAGCAAAAAAAAAACACGACAGTAAAAAGGTAGAAGAAGGAAAGGAGTCTTTTCCTGACTTTGAATCTCAAAGCTTATACCCTGGGGAAAAGCAAAGGGCTTATGGTAGGTGAATCATAAAATCCCAAGAGTAAGAAACAAATGTCCCCTACTCCACTTCTGCCAGACTGAAAATCAGAGAGGAAATAAGGAAACAGAGGAGTCTGGGGTGACTGGGAGTGAGGACAGAGCGGCATCAGTATTGATGAATGGCCTGTTGTCCACTCCCATGGGCGCTTCAGACCCAACACGTTAGGCTTAAGCTAACAATTCTTTTATTAGTTCCTAGTGAGAGCGTTCCTCAACAGAAGAAGCCAGCACATGATCCACAGAGCACCGCAAGTATAAGATGCCTGTGACTCTGTAAACATCCCCTCCAGCCCCAGTGACACAGGACATTTGCCGACCCCAGAAGAGCTTGGGGATCTGGATTCGCAGCACTTGGTAGTGTTGAACAAAACCAGCTTGATCTTCTTCATGACTTGGGTCAGTGGAAAAGCATGGTCCTACTATAAGTGCAAATGCTTTCAGTTCAGTTCAGTCGCTCAGGTGTGTCCGACTCTTTGCGACCCCATGAATCAAGCACGCCAGGCCTCCCTGTCCATCACCAACTCCTGGAGTTTACTCATACTCATATCCATTGAGTCGGTGATGCCATCCAGCCATCTCATCTTCTGTTGTCCCCTTCTCCTCCTGCCCCCAATCCCTCCTAGCATCAGGGTCTTTTCCAATGAGTCAACTCTTCGCATCAGGTGTCCAAGGTATTGGAGTTTCAACTTTAGCATCATTCCTTCCAATGAACACTCAAGACTGATCTCCTTTAGAATGGACTGGTTGGATCTCCTTGCAGTCCAAGGGACTCTCAAGAGTCTTCTCCAACACCACAGTTCAAAAGCATCAAGACTTCAGGGCTCAGCTTTCTTTACAGTCCAACTCTCACATCCATACATGACCACTGGAAAAACCATAGCCTTGACTAGATGGACCTTTGTTGGCAAAGTAATAGCTCTGCTTTTCAATATGCTATCTAGGTTGGTCATAACTTTCCTTCCAAGGAGTAAGCGTCTTTTAATTTCATGGCTGCAATCACCATCTGCAGTGATTTTGGAGCCCCCCCAAAATAAAGTCTGACACTGTTTCCACTGTTCCCCCATCTATTTGCCATGAAGTGATGGGACCAGATTCCTTGATCTTAGTTTTCTGAATGTTGAGCTTTAAGCCAACTTTTTCACTCTCCTCTTTCACTTTCATCAAGAGGCTTTTTAGTTCCTCTTTACTTTCTGCCATAAGGGTGGTGTCATCTGCATATCTGAAGTTATTGATATTTCTCCCGGCAATCTTGATTCCAACTTATGCTTCTTCCAGCCCAGCATTTCTCATGATGTACTCTGCATAGAAGTTAAATAAGCAGGGTGACAATATACAGCCTTGACGTACTCCTTTTCCTATTTGGAACCAGTCTGTTGTTCCATGTCTACTGTTGCTTCCTGACCTGCATCCAGGTTTCTCAAGAGGTAGGTCAGGTGGTCTGGTATTCCCATCTCTTTCAGAATTTTCCACAGTTTACTGTGATCCACACAGTCAAAGGCTTTGGCATAGTCAATAAAGCAGAAATAGATGTTTTTCTGGAACTCTCTTGCTTTTTCGATGATCCAATGGATGTTGGCAATTTGATCTCTGGTTCCTCTGCCTTTTCTAAAACCAGCTTGAACATCTGGAAGTTCATGGTTCATGTATTGCTGAAGCTTGGCTTGGAGAATTTTGAGCATTACTTTAATAGCATGTGAGATAAGTGCAATTGTTCAGTGCTTTAGGACAAATTAAACAGTTATGTAGGCTGTCTGTTAAAATCGTTGATGCAATGAGCTAGAGAATAAATGTGATGATAAGTTCACTTAATGGCCCAGCGGAAGGAACAAGGAGCCTAAATTCAGGCAAATCAATTAATTACTGTACCTGATTTCTCATCTGTAAAATGAAGACAGCAATAGCTTTCTACTTCTTTGGCAATGGTGTAAGTGAAGACGTATTGAAATTTTAAATGCAGAACACTAGCTATCATTTTATATATAGATCAAATATTTGACCCATTCACTGATTTCATAATTCAACAAACATAAATAGGGTATAGACATGAAATTTGAGTAGAAGAGTGAAAGCGTATTTTCACAAGTAAGCCCATTATTAGTATTGCAGCAAGAGGGAAATTATTTGCCTCTCCAAATGATTACACCTGAGAAAGGTCACTTAAATGTTATGTATTAATTCTAAGTACTTCTTTGCTATTTAATCTGTATTTCAAACTCAGTTTCTACTTGTCAGATATCATCTGTAAATGCTGATTAAGTCTCTGTGAGTACCATAGCATGCTAGCATGCTTGTCACCCACAAAGCAAGTTATGAGACCTTGTCCTGTCACCTGAGAGCATTCAATCTGACCATGATCGAGTGCCAATTTCAATAATAGAGGATCTCCAAGAGTCTAAACTTAAATATACCATGAGGCCTCACCAAAAGCAGACAGCAGATTTTAGGAGTAATGGTTCTCTTCCATTGTAGCTTTTTTCTTTGACAGTGAGAAAGAAAGCAGAGGAAATGGAAAAGCTACTCACAGAAGCATCCCAGTTAATAAATACAGAAAGGATGAAAAAAGGGAAAGTCATCATAGGCAAACATAAGTGTTATAGGGAAAGTCCACAGATGGATGCCAAATGGAAGTCTGAGGAGACAATATATGATCTCTAAAGGCGAACTGGGTGAAGGTAAATGGGGACTTTTTGAACTGTTTTTTTCCCCCCAACTTTTATGTAAGTCTGAAATCATTTCAAAGTAAAAAAAGATTTTTTAATATAGAAGAAATTTTTATTATAAATTTCCCTACCCAAAGAGACAGAGAAGGAAAGGGAATCCCAGCATGCTGCAGTTCATGGGGTTGCAAAGAGTCAGACACAACTTAGCACCTAAACAACAACAGCAATAACTCAAAAAAATTTTTTGGTCTCTTAATTCTACTTTAAAACTGATGCTTCATCCCATGTTGACCTTCAACAGCATTCACCTTCCTTACACAAATCTTCCAGAGTACTTCCACACTTTTTCTCAAGTCCTCCCCAGTTACCTTCTAGGAAAGCTCAGCAGTGGCCACAGGACTGGAAAAGGTCAATTTTCATTCCAATCCCAAAGAAAAGCAATGCCAAAGAATGTTCAAACTACCACACAATTGCACTCATCTCACACAGAAGCAAAGTAATGCTCAAAATTCTCCACACCAAGTTTCAACAATATGTGAAGCGTGAACTTCCAGATGTTCAAGCTGGTTTTAGAAAAGGCAGAGGAACCAGAGATCAAATTGCCAACATCCATTGGATCATTGAAAAAGCAAGAGAGTTCCAGAAAAACATCTGCTTCTGCTTCGTTGATCACACTAAAGCCTTTGACTGTGTGGATCACAATAAACTGTGGAAAATTCTGAAAGAGATGGGAATACCAGACCACCTGACCTAGCTCCTAAGAAATCTGTATGTAGGTCAGGAAGCAACAGTTAGAACTGGACATGGAACAACAGACTGGTTCCAAATAGGAAATGGAATATGTCAAGGCTATATATTATCACCCTGCCTATTTAACTTCTATGCAGAATACATCATGCAAAATGCTGGGCTGGATGAAGCACAAGCTAGAATCAAGACTGACAGAAGAAATATCAATAACCACAGCTATGTAGACGACACCACCCTTATGGCAGAAAGCAAAGAAGAACTAAAAAGCTTCTTGATGAAAGTGAAAGAGGAGAGTGAAAAAGTTGGCTTAAAACTCAACATTTAGAAAACTAAGATCATGGCATCCAGTCCCATCACTTCATGGCAAGTAGATGGGGAAACAATAGAAATAGTGACAGATTTTATTTTGGGGGGCTGCAAAATCACTGCAGATGGTGATTGCAGCCATGAAATTAAAAGACACTTACTCCTTGGAACGAAAGTTATGACCAACCTAGATAGCATATTGAAAAGCAGAGCCATTACTTTGCCAACAAATGTCCATCTAGTCAAAGCTCTGGTTTTTCCAGTGGTCATGTATGGATGTGAGTTGGACTATACAGAAAGCTGAGTGCCGAAGAATCAATGCTTTTGAACTGTGGTGTTGGAGAAGACTCTTGAGAGTCCCTTGGACTGCAAGGAGATCCAACTAGTCCATCCTAAAGGAAATCAGTCCTGATTATTCACTGGAATGACTGATGCTGAAGCTGAAACTTCAATACTTTGGTCACCTTATGTGAAGAACTGACTCACTGGAAAAGATCCTGATGCTGGGAAAGATTGAAGGCAGGAGGAGAAAGAGATGACAGTTGATGAGATGGTTAGATGGCAGCACTGACTTGATGGACATGAGTTTGAACATGCTCTGGGAGTTGGTGATGGAAAGGGAAGCCTGGCATGCTGCAGTCCATGGGGTCGCAAAGAGTTGGACACAATTGAGCAACTGAACTGAACTCAACTGAACTCAACTGAACCAGTAGTGGACTGTGAACATTCAAGTAAGACTTATTCAAGTATGTCTTGAATATCTACTGTTTTCATGGAGTTTTCCTTAATAACTGCAAGGATCAGTCTCATGATCCAATCCCTCCCTTGAGGAGGTAATAAGCATGGTGGAAAGTTAATAGTCTGCAATGAAAGAATAAAATAGTAACATGTGAAATAATGTGAGGTCATGCCTTGTTTTCTTGATGTTAGTTACAGGAGTTGATAAAGACAGGGAAAAGTGACACATACACAAATAAGAGCAAGCTGGACCTAAAAATTATGTTGGTTTTGAATGGTGACTGGATACACGGAGTCTGCACAGTCTTTGTGGGGAAGCAGTCAGGAGACCCAGCTGAATGGGGTAGAAAATTTGAGGCAATGAGAAAAAGAATGGGCCAAGATAGAGTTGAACCCGGATCACAGAGGACTGTGAAAGCTAGATTGAAGAGCTTTTGGTTCAAATAGAAAGGGGAGGCTAGGGCTTCTCTTGCCTGGAAAATCCCATGGACAGAGGAGTCTGGTGGGCTGCAGTCCATGGGGTTGTGAAGAGTCGGACACTACTGCGCGACTTCACTTTCACTTTTCACTTTCATGCATTGGAGAAGGAAATGGCAACCTACTCCAGTGTTCTTGCCTGGAGAATCCCAGGGATGGGGGAGCCTGGTGGGCTGCCGTCTCTGGGGTCGCACGGAGTTGGACACGACTGAAGTGACTTAGCAGCAGCACGGCTTCTCTGGTGGCTCAGACAGTAAAGAATCTGCAATGCAAGAGACCTGGGTTTGATCCTTGGGTTGGGAAGATTCCCTAGACATGAATAGTGGGTCTCAAGCCAGAACCAGCTCCATTTTGAAAATCAAATATCTAAAATGGATCTTTGAGAAATCTTTTTCTAAAATTCAAAATTCTTTTCTAAAATTCAAATTGAATTGTTCTCATTTCCTTCACCCTACCCCATATTTTTTCTTCCTAAAGCATTCTAGAAGCTTTCTTATACTTTAAATATAAAGACCAAAACCTGGGACATGGCCCTCCAAGCTTGGTCCCCTTCCCATATGCCTGGATTTCTCTATACCTTTCTCCACTCAAGCTTGCCTTCTGCTTCCTTCAGAGCTCTCTTATGTTATAGTTTGCATATGCTTTTCCCTCAGACTTAGCCTTATCTCTTGACTAGTTTACTCCTTTTTCTCTGTTGGACATCAGTTCAACACCCCAGTTATCACCTCCAATGCAGAAGTGTATGCCCCACTCTGGCTGTATCTATTCATAATACCAAGTACCTAAGGTTTTAAAACTTTCCACATTTGTATATTTACAATATGGGTTATTTGATTTAATTATGTGATTATTTGATTGATGCCTTTTTCCCTTATCAGGGCTATCAGGGCTTCCCTAATAGCTCAGTTGGTAAAGAATCTGCCTGCAATGCAGGGGACTCTGGTTTGATTCCTGGGTCAGGAAGATCCGCTGGAGAAGGGATAGGCTACCCACTCCAACATTCTTGGGCTTCCCTTGTGATTCAGCTGGTAAGGAATCGGCCTACAATATGGAGACCTGGGTTTGATCTCTGGCTTGGGAAGATCCCCTGGGAAAGGGATAGGGTACCCACTCCAGTATTCTGGCATGGATAATTCCATGGACTGTATAGCCCATGGGTCGCAAGGAGTCGGACACAACTGAGCAACTTTCACTTTTACTTTTCTTTTTCCTTCATTAGACTACAGACCTCTACAGAGACTATTTTCATATGCATTGCCCATTGTATTTCCTATCTCTAGCATATCATAGGCACTTAATAAGAATTTGTTGAATAAACAAGGAAACATAAAATTAAAGTATATTCATTTTCTCCATTCCCAAGCCACTATTCTATTCTAATGATATGATCTTCTGAATCATGAGGAGAATGTTTTGGAGTGTGGGTTCTAAAAGTGTTATTCAGATGATTACATTGGATTGAATTACTACAGCTTAAATAGAACTTGTTGATCAACAGATCAATATCTGTGTGCAGAGCATTTTACTGAGTACTGTGGATTATTGCAAGCTAAATAATATATGGTTTCTATCTAGCTTATAATCAAGTAGAGACGCTATACAAAGTTACCTGTGTTATATGATAGACAGTGAGGTTGTTAAGTAGTATAGCAACATGGAAGGGAGAAGAGTTATTCTGACCGAAGGAATCTTGACAAGGCAGTAGTGAAAAGTAATATTTGAGTCTCAAAGGATAGATGTGCTTTTGACAGCTGGACTTTGGAAAGATGAAAATTCCAGGCAGAGGGAAAATAAGAACTAAAACTACAAAGCACGAAAAGCATCAAGCACTGTAGTCGAAAGGCAAAATGGGATAGAGCGGAGGGTGAGTGGATTGCAAGTATGTTGTGATAGGGAATAGATGAGGAAAGTGAGGTTCATGGTTGGCACTTATTTGATAGGTAATGAACAGTGACCTAGGATGATGAACAGGGAGGTGCTGCAATCACATGTGTGGAGTCTAGTGGTAACGTGATGCCGTAGAAGAGAGCTGTATAGATTAAACAGGGTGGGAGACCAAAGGAAAGCAGAACTTTAAAAGGGCCTGGAAGAAGGTAAGGAGGACCTGACTGAGCCAAGAAAAAAGGAAGGATAGTTGAGGGAACTTCCAGCATGTCAAAAGAACAAGATTTGGCAAATATTTAATATGAGAATTGAAGAATAGAAAGCTGGAAAGTTTTGATTTCATGGCTTAACTGATAATTTAACTAAATGCAAAACTGCTAGCGAGAACAAGTTAGTAATAGTAACCTGTTCTTGCTGTTTTAAATCCTTCTATAATAGTAATATTCTTACTGTTATCCACATCACTTGATGGTGAATAATTATAAATTTCACACTTTTACGTGATCTAATAATATATTTGTCTGTAACTGTGTTCATATTTATCAGCTGTTGAATCTTATCTAATTTAAAATCCTGCAAAATGTATTGGTATCTATTCCTTTTCACTGCCCCATTTTTCTAGTAGTCTGATTTTATTTCTAGAAAAACATGATTATGCTTTATATGTGGATAAAAGGATAAACTTTTCTACTGGCTGCAACCCTCTCACTTCCATTATTCTTTGAGCAATTTGACTCAATGGACACTGATTTTTTAAAAATATTTTATTATTTACAATATTATATATTTATATATAATATATTATTTATATATTATTTATAATATTATATATCAATATTATATATTGTTTATATATGATTTATGATATTTAAAATATTATATTACTTTCAGATGTAAAACATAGTGACTCAATGTTTTTATAGATTATACTCCACTTAAAGTTATTACAAAATAATGGCTATATTTCCCTGTGCTATACAAATATATTCTTGTTGCTTATCTATTTTATTCATAATAGTTTGTATGTCTTAATCCCCTTCCCCTACCTTGGCCTCCCCCTCTTCCCTCTCCCCACTGGTAACTGCTAGTTTGTTCTGTACGTCTGTGAGTCCATTTCTGTTTTGTTATATTCATTTGTTATTTTTTTGATTCCACATATAGGTGAAAAATAGAAAATTTATCTTTGTCTGAATTGTTTCACTAGGCATAATGCCCTTTAGGTCCATGCATGTTGTTGCAAATAATAAACACTGATTAAATAACTATCTGCCCAATATCTTGGGATATCCCAGTATCCTGGATAAGTGCCCGATATCCTGGTACTTAATTATCAGTACCAGATGATTAAAGCACTATGTTCCAGGAGCCCATTTAGGTGTGGGTAGAACTTCAGACTCAGTCAAATATAACATGACATGGAATTTTATAGCACTAGTACTAATTAGACTAATAACCTCAACAAAAGCTACCACTTAAATCCCATTTCCTTTCATCCCTTCCTTCCTTTAAGAACTATTTTGAGAGCATCTACCAAGTCTTTAGACAGGAGCAGAATTTAGAGCAGTGAACAAACCTAAGCCACAATGTGCTTCTATGGAGCTTATTGTGGTGAAGAAAGCTTACACTAAAAGGTAATAAGCACATAAATATAGCTAATATGTAAATACAAGTTGAGGACGTATTGTGACACATTGATAATAACAATAGTAATCATAGTAATGGGCTTCCCAGGAGAATCAGTGGTAAAGAATCTGCCTGCCAGTGCAGGAGATTTCGGTTTGATTCCTGGGTTGGAAAGATCGCCTGGAGGAAGAAATGGCAACCCAGTGCAGTATTCTCACCTGGAAAATTTCATGGACAGAGGAGTGTGGCGTGCTGCAGTTGATGGGATTGCAAAGAGTCAGACATGTCTGAGCACACATGCACAATCATAATATATTTTTTAGATCTTAGTTCTAAGTACAGGTGCTCTGGTTCCAGAACTGATCACTTTATATTTCATTAGGCTATAATTACAGAAAATATGTTTTCTCAGGTGGAAGAATTTATTTATGTAGTATGATAAACAAAGGCTTGTCTAAGAAGATAATGTTTAGGCTGAGACAAGGTGGATAAAAGGGCAAAATCTAAACAAAGATTTACTGTAGAGCATATCAGACAGAAGAAAGAGGATGTGTAAAGTTTCTAAGGCAGGAAAGAGCTGGGTATTTTCTAGGAATAAAAATAGTTTAATTTGAGTTGAAGATAGTGAACCATGAGAGAAAGGATTTGGATAGCACTGAAGAAATAAACAGATCATTCAGTAGGTCTTGTAATATACAGAAGAGAGTTTGGCTTTTCTAACAGTTTGAGAGATGAGAAAACACCAGTATTGTGTAAAAAGGTATACTGATTATTATCCTATTTATATTTTAAAAGTATTAGTCTGCCTCCTGTATGAAAAATGAATTAGAAAGTGCGAAAGGGGAAGTTAAAAGGCAAATGACAAAATCAGGATTTGAATTCAGGATGTGACTACAAAGTCAAGACTTCGACCCACCATGTTATGCTGTTCCCTACGTTGTAATAGATTTGCAACCTGGCAGGGGGCATTGTCCTACCAGATATCAGAGATCCACAAATGATACGCTTTCTTGTCCTCTCCTTGTCTCTTCGACCCCCACTCTGTCTTTTTTAGGTCTTGGGGCAAGGACGTGCTTAAAAGTTTTCTTGAGAAAAGAAGAAATGATCGATGTTAATGACTTTTAAACTCATATTTATTCTCTTCTTGTTTGAACATAATTTCCCATCTCATTGGGAAATTATCCCATCTCATCTCTACATTGGCATACAGTAGTGATTTTTAGAATATATATTAAAGTAGTTTTAATGGTACATGATTAATTGCCTGGGGGAGGTGGAGGTGGTAAAAATGTAAACTTGTGGCTCCTACCCCCAGAGATTCTAATTCAGTATAACTGAATTAGGGCATTTGAAATACACATTCCAGCTAATTCTAAGAGAGATGATCCAAAGATTATATTTTTCAAGGCACTGGTTTATGGTGGAAAGGTTTTAGATTTTATCCCAAGCATAGTACAATGACATGGACATATCTATTGTATTAATATTATCAACATTAGAGGTCATCAATTGCAAGTAACCCCAGAATTTAATAGCCTATATATTTTTGGTAGACATTGCTCCACAGTGCAGTATAATACAATGCACAGATAATCAATTTGATCCCTTTCTTCAGGCAAGAGACCATAGAATTCATATAAACAATTTCCTGACTGATCAGTCCAATGTGGGCTAAATATATCATGCAGAGTAATGGTAAAAGGGTTTTTCCAGCCGAGTAGAAACAGAATATTGCCTTCCCAATGTTAATACAGGGTTACATACAAGACTCAAATGATTATTGCCCAATAACTCTTTCAGAGGTAGTTTTGTAATATAGAAAACACAGAAAAGTAAGTAGTAAATGAAAATGAATCAAACTTCTTCACTACAGATCTTGCACAAAATAATTAGCCTATAGAAGTGGTCATTTAAAAGGCAATAATAATAGCCAATAAGATGAGTCACAATGAAAGTCATTTTAAAATCAGCACTCTAAATGTATTTTAGAATCATATTCTGAAGAACACTCTTTAATGTAGCAGTCACCAAGCTTACTCCTTATCAGTTCAGTTCAGTTCAGTCGCTCACTCATGTCCGACTCTTTGCGACCCCATGAATCGCAGCACACCAGGCCTCCCTGTCCATCACCAACTCCCGGAGTTCACTCAGACTCATGTCCATCAAGTCAGTGATGCCATCCAGCCATCTCATCCTGGGTCGTCCCCTTCTCCTCCTGCCCCCAATCCCTCCCAGCATCAAAGTCTTTTCCAATGAGTTAGCTCTTCGCATGAGGTGGCCAAAGTACTGGAGTTTCAGCTTTAGCATCATTCCCTCCAAAGAAATCCCAGGGTTGATCTCCTTCAGAATGGACTGGTTGGATCTCCTTGCAGTCCAAGGGACTCTCAAGAGTCTTCTCCAACACCACAGTTCAAAAACATCAGTTCTTCGGTGCTCAGCTTTCTTCACAGTCCAACTCTCACATCCGTACATGACCACAGGAAAAACGATAGCCTTGGCTAGATGGACCTTTGTTGGCAAAGTAATGTTTCTGCTTTTAAATATGCTATCTAGGTTAGTCATAACTTTTCTTCCAAAGAGTAAGCGTCTTTTAATTTCATGGCTATAGTCACCATCTGCAGTGATTTTGGAGCCCCCCAAAATAAAGTCTGACACTGTTTCCACTGTTTCCCCGTCTATTTCCCATGAAGTGATTGGACCAGATGCCATGATCTTCGTTTTCTAAATGTTGAGCTTTAAGCCAACTTTTTCACTCTCCACTTACTCCTTATAGCTGTACGTTTTACAAGACTGGCTCATATCATTAGTGATTTTCCTGTATATTAAATCTTTTTATTTGTTAATATCATGAATAATTATGCCTTAGGACATCTATCCTTCTAAAATATATTGACTTTTTATCTTTTGTGTTTGTCTTGATTAGACTGCATTTTATATTCTCTAAATGAACCAGATAAAGAATCAGGACACATGTCTGTTCTGATGATACGCAACATCAGTAGAGAAATGCAAATCAAAGTTACAATTGAGTAATTACCTCACACTGATCAGAATGGCCATCATCAAAAAACTCTACAAACAATAAATAGTGGAAGGGATGTGAAGAAAATGGAACCCTCCTATACTCTTCGTGGGGATGTAAATTGGTATAGCCATTATAGAGAACAGTATGGAAATTTATTAAACAAAAAACCAAACTAAAAATAGAACTCCATATGATCCAGCAATCCCATTCCTGGGCATATATCCAGAGAAAAACATTATTCAGAAAGATACACGTACCCCAGTGTTCATAGCACTGTTATTTACAATAGTCAAAACATGGAAGCGACCTAAAGGAATGGATGCAGAAGACGTGGTGCAATATACTATGGAATATTACTCAGCTGTGAAATGGAATGAAATAATGCCATTTGCAGCAACATGGATTGTTGTAGAGATTCCCATACTAAGTGAAGTAAGTCAGAGAAAGACAAATAGCATATGATATCACTTATATGAGGAATCTAAAAGGATGATACACATGAACTTATTTACAAAAGAGAAACAGATGCATGAACTTCGAAAACAAACTTATGGTTACCAAAGGAGAAAAGTAGTGGGGGAGAGATAAATTAGGAGTTTGGGATTAACAATTACACACTATTGTTTATAAAATATATAATCAACAAGGACCTACTGTATAGCATAGGAAACTCTACTCAATATTCTGTAATAACTTAGATGGGAAAGGATTTTTTTAAATGGATATGTGTATAACTGCTTCATTTGCTGTACACCTGAACGTAATACAACATTATAAATCAATTATGCCTCAATATAAAATTATGCCCCAAGACACATGTCTGTTTAGGACCAGTTCTGATTTGGTGACAGCTCCAACTGGCCTCTTGAGAATGGCACTTTTACTCCAAAATCTTAATAGTCTCAGTTACAACAGATATATAATAACTGAAAGATATATCAGTATATACTCTATAGTGGTGGTTTAGTCACTAAGTCGTGTCTGACTCTTGGACCCCATGGACTATAGCCCGCTAGGCTCCTCTGTCCATGGGGTTCTCCCTCCAGGGTATCTTCCTGACCCGGGGATTTAATCTGGTCTCCTGCATTGCAGGCAGTTTCTTCACTGACTGAGCTACCAGGGAAGCCCCTTTGTATATACTCTATAGAGGTAGGATTTTATTAATCAGATCGACAGCTGGTTTTAAGAGTTACTCATTTATTTTGTGAAAAAAGGTATTCACTGAGCATAGGTAAATATCGGGCACTACTCTAGACTCTGTGGCTACAGCGATAAAAAGAATGTTTGTGCTCCTGAAAATTACACACTAGAGTGTGAGCTATACAAAATACAGAAGAACAAGTATACTATGGTAGATAAGTGCAATGCAGAAAAATCAAGAGTTGGAGAATGGAGTGCCAAAAGTGGTCAAGGATGACCTCTGTAGAGATGACAGCATGTATGTAGACACTTGAATGAAGCATGCAGTAAGCTCTACAGTTATCTGAGGACAAGAACTCCAGGCAGAGGAAATAGCCATGAATCAAAAACTGAAATGACAAGGCCTTTGATAGGAACATAACTGGTACATTTGAGATAACAAGGGGAAGATTAATAAAATATGGGACTGGAAAAGTAACAGCAAACAGGTGGTACAGGGCATCAAACAACCCTGAAAGTAAGGACTCTGAGTAAAATGAGAAGTATAGTCAACTAAAAATGGCCCCAAATTATTTGCTAATCCCTCCATTGAGAGATCTCTAATTCCCTCCCCTTGAATCTGGGCTGGCCACAGTGACTTTTTAAATAGAATGCAGCAGAAGTGATATTTGGAAACAAAAACAGGTCATGAGAAGCCTTGAGGCTTCTTCTCAGAAGCCTGGATACCTTGGAATCTACCAGCTGCTATATAAGGAGTCTGACAACTCTGGAATCATCAGGTTGTTAGGAAGTTCAAACTAATCATTCAGAGAGCTCTATGGGAAGAGGAACATAAGAAGGTGTCCAGCCAGCCCTAGCTGTTCCATCCATTCCAGCCTAGCTGCCAGACATGAGTGAAGAAGTCATCTGGGTCAATCCAGCCTCAGCAGACATTAGATGGAGAAGAATCAAGGCCCCAGACATATGGCCCTAGCAGAATTGTTCCAGCCACTTCCAGACATTCAGATGACCACAGCTGAGGCTCACTGGGAAGCAAAGATGAACAATCTTCATTGTGCCCAGTACAATTTCTGAGCAAAATAAAATGGTAGCTATTTTATACCTCTAGTGGCTAGATTATCTATTTTGCAGCAATAGATGACTTGCACAGAGTAGTTGAGAACAGGAAAAGATAAACCTGATCTATATTCTGAAAGATGCTACTGAGTGGGATCTAGACTTTCAGGAGAATGCAATAAAACCAGGATGATTAGTTAATTCAACTGAAATCCAACCAAGAGTAAATAGAGGTTTGGATTAAAATAAATGCACAAGAGAAAGTAAGAAGTGGTTGAATTTGACATATATTGTGAAGATCAGTTGGCAATATTTGTTTAAAATTATAGACAGTATCTTTATTTCAATTTCAATATTGAAAATGTTTTTAAAATATGGTAATATTTCATGTGTTACATTTAACTTAGAAATATTAGAACATATGACCAATCTGCTGCTGCTGCTACTAAGTTGCTTCAGTCGTGTCTGACTCTGTGCCACCCCACGGATGGCAGCCCACCAGGCTCCCCCATCCTTGGGTTTCTCCAGGCAAGAACACTGGAGTGGGTTGCCAGTTCCTTCTCCAATGCACCAAAGTGAGAAGTGAAAGTGAAGTCGCTTAGTCGTGTCCGACTCTTCGCGACCCCATGGACTGTAGCCTACCAGGCTCCTCCATCCATGGGATTTTCCAGGCAAGAGTACTGGAGTGGGTTGCCATTGCCTTCTCCAGATAACCAATCTAGGGGCTTTTAAATAAATGAAAATATACCGAATCTTTCTTTGATTCAGAATCTATCTGTAGGTCTGGTTAATAATTATAAGCATCAGATAACATTATATTTTAAATGTAGACATTCTATTGACCCAGAGCATGCCCTAGAAGATTTTGGTGTGCCTTTTTTTGCCATAGAATTCATTTATGATTATTTTTTTAGTTCTTTCAACAACTATTTATGAAGAACCATATAAGGATGCATTGCTAGGTACTCAGCATACAGTTGTTAACAAAGCCAGGCATAGTCTCTTTTGATGAAAGGTAGACTTTTTTTTTAGAAAGTGGATTTTAAACAAATAACCACCTGAAAAACTATGACAAATGTTATAACCACAGTAAGAGTGATAATAGAAGGATTTGATTCAATTTCTTTCCTCAAGAAATTGAAGAATAAGTTGAGATTTGGAGCAGAGCAGATTTGAAAGTGAAAGTGAAAAGTGAAAGTCACTCAGTTGCGTCCAGCTCTTTGGGACCCCATGAACTATACAGTCCATGGAATTCTCCATGCCAGAATACTAGAGTGAGCAGCCTTTCCCTTCTCCAGTGGATCTTCCTGGCCCAGGAATCCAACCGGGGTCTCCTGCATTGCAGGTGGATTCTTTACCAACTGAGCTACCAAGGAAGCTTAAAATCAGAGTTAATTACTGTGAAAACAAGTGCAAGAAGACTCTAGGCAGACAGAAAAGCAAGTGTAAATTCTGTGTTGTCTAAAGCATGAAATACCAATGAAACTCAAAGAAGAAGTCTAACCTCTGCAATGTGGTCTCCTTACTGAAACACTGAAACAAGAATGATCTTTCTGATATACATATATATATATATATATATATATATATATTCTGATATATATGTATTTATATATTATTTATATAAATTCTGATATATATAATATTTATATTATAGTGTAGGGAGGAAGGACTTAGTTAGAGATGAAGAACTTGAGAACAGTTTCATGTAACAGATGAGTAGAAGCTGAACATTCAAATCTAGAGGAGGACAGTCCAAGCAGAGAAAATCATACAATATATGAGGCCAGAAAGTTTGTGACATATTTGGAAGCCATGTTTAATTTCACGAGAGTCCCATGTAAGGACAGTAGTGAAATAAGATTAGAAAAATAGATTGGAGAGAAATTGTGGAAAGTTCTAAATGTTGTGCCAAGGAATTTGTATTTTGTGTGTGTGTGTGGCAGGGGGGAAACTTCTAAAGGGTTCAAACTGGGAAATAATGGCTGGCACTTTGTTTTGGAAATGGCTAGGGGCAGGTAAAGATATGAAAGGCAAGAAAACCAGTTAAGATGGATGGTAATCATTTAGGAGTTTAGGTAAAGGAGTACAGTGGCAGTGGGAAAAAGAGGTGGTTCAAACCCAAAGCTATTTCACAGTTGTTCCTTTACCTACTGAGCACAAAATCTGATCCACAATCAGGGTTTAATAAATATTTGTTAAACACAAACATGAGTGCATGAATAATTAAATGAACATATTTTTGAAAGTCTACTGTATATATTTAATCTTCATATCATAGCAAGGTAGAGATTATCTGTATTTAGAGATGAGAAGCCTGAGGATTTAAAGAGAAATAAGCAAGGCTTTTGCTTTAGTCAGGCTCTCCAGAGAAACAGAACCAAGGGGCTATGTACAGGAAGAGATTTATTATGAGAAATTGGCTTACATGATTATAAAGGCTGAGAAATCCCATGAGCTGCAGTCTGCAAGCTGGAGACCCAGGAAAGACAATGGTGTAAATCCCAGCCCAAGGGCAGGAGAAGCTCAAACAGGCTGGCAGGAAGGGTCATGTCCTCCCTTCCTCTGCTTTTGTTCTCTGCAAGCTCTCAGTTGAGTCGATGATGCCCATCCACACTGGGGAGGACATACTAGTTTACTGAATTGCCAATTCAGATTCTAATCTCAGGACTTCCCTGGTGGTCCAGTGGATAAGAATCCACCTTCCAACGCAAGAGATGCATGTTTGATTGCTAGTTGGGGAGCTAGAATCCACATGCTGAACCCAACTACTGAGCCAGTGCTCCACAATGGAGAGAAGCCCGCATGTGCAACAAGAGATCCTGTGTGCCACAACTACAGTCCGACATAGCCAAATAGATATGTGTGCGTGTGTGTTTGTGTGTGTGTGGTCAATTGCTCAGTTGTGTCTGATTCTTTATTACTCAAGGGACTATAGCCCACTAGGCTCCTTGGTCCATGGGATTCTTTCTTGCAAGAATACTGGAGTGGGTTGCCATGCCCTCGTCCAGGGAATATCCCCACCCCAGGGATCGAACCCACACCTCGTGCATCTCCTGCATTGGCAAGTGGATTCTTTACCACTAGCACTGCTGGGGAAAATAAACATTTTTTGAAAAACAAAACAACAACAACAAACACAAAGTGTAATCTCATCTGAAACACCCTCAAAAACATACCCAGAAATAATGTTTAATCTGGGCACCCCATGTCCCAGTTAAATTAACACATAAAATTAACCATCAAAGCTGCTATTTATTTGAGCAACTGCTTCTTACATGCTTCTGTTCTCACTGTTCTCCTCCCCTCGCTTCCGCATCTCTTTTCATTGATTTCTTTAGTACCAACTCATAGACTAGTTCCCAAGCAACCCACTCATCAGTTTTCCTCACCATTGGTAAATTATAAATAACTAACATTACTTGTTTCTCACAACGTCTTACTTTTAGTAATCTCAAGAGGCCCAGAGGCTCTTTTTCATCCTGGGCTTCTATTTGTGGCACTTACGCTACCTGGGAGACTTGCTGTTTGAAGCCTCTGGCCTATGTAGTAGACATTTTACCTTTTCCAAAACTCACGTGTGCTCTGAGTTTCAGAAATTGACTGTCCGCTCAGAATAGGCCCACATGCCCCGTTGAAGTCCATGGTTATGATTTATTTTTTTCAAATTTTGTTGCTAATATATCCTATCATTCCTGTCTACAATTTCATGGCACGTGTTGAAGATCTGTTAAGTTCAATCTCACAGTTCCTCATTTTCTTTTCTTGTTTTTGGAGCAAAGGTGTTTTAATCAACATGGTGTGGGCATATATACTGTAGTTATTCTCAGCAAAGATAAAGATTAAAATTCCAGACTTACAAAACATAGGCGATCCATATTAGAGAGAGAGAGAGTTGTAAATAGTCACTTTTACCATATGGTTCATAAAAAGGAAGAGGGTACTTATCACTGTATAGAAAAACTAACAAAGGAAATGCCTGGATTCCTCAGCACCTGCACTACCACCACCCCCCACCCCACCCAGAGGCTTGCCTCTCCTCTTAATTCCTGAATATTCAGGAATTAATAAGGAACAGAGAATTCCTGACAGATCCAAAACAGCACACAGGAAGCCTCCTGTTAAATGCTTCCTGACAATTCCCCCTATTTTATTATATTTGTAAAAAAAAAAAAAAAGTCCTGACCAAATGAGTTTGGTTAGTATTAACCAACCTTATAGAAAGGCGATGGTAAACAACAAATATAATTATCAAGACAATCACCAAAGTTACAGTTCCAGACCCAATACTGTGGGTAATACTTTGAAACCATCTTCGTGGGTCTAGCCTGGATAATTTGTTCAGCTAAAGATTTCAAATTAGAGGAAGAGGGCAGATTTTTAGAAAAAATTTTAAAGGTTTTTTTTTTTTTTTTGGCAGTAATTGTACATTCAGAGAAGCATTATCGTGTATATATTGTAAATGAAATTTGATTTGTTGCCAGTAGTAGGCAGTATGATTGAATTGAACAGGAGTAACAAAAAATTGAGTAGCTTAAAGAAATAGAGGGATTAAGACAAGTATATAGTTTGCAATTAATGCAAGTTATGGACACCACCCTTATGGCAGAAAGTGAAGAGGAACTAAAAAGCCTCTTGATGAAGGTGAAAGAGGAGAGTGAAAAAGTTGGCTTAAAGCTCAACATTCAGAAAATGAAAATCATGGCATCCGGTCCCATCACTTCATGGGAAATAGATGGGGAAACAGTGGAAACAGTGTCAGACTTTATTTTTCTGGGCTCCAAAATCACTGCAGATGGTGACTGCAGCCATGAAATTAAAAGACACTTACTCCTTGGAAGAAAAGTTATGAGCAACCTAGATAGCATATTCAAAAGCAGAAACATTACTTTGCCGACTAAGGTCCGTCTAGTCAAGGCTATGGTTTTTCCAGTGGTCATGTATGGATGTGAGAGTTGGACTGTGAAGAAGGCTGAGCACCGAAGAATTGATGCTTTTGAACTGTGGTGTTGGAGAAGACTCTTGAGAGTCCCTTGGACTGCAAGGAGATCCAACCAGTCCATTCTGAAGGAGATCAACCCTGGGATTTCTTTGGAAGGAACGATGCTAAAGCTGAAACTCCAGTACTTTGGCCACCTCATGGGAAGAGTTGACTCACTGGAAAAGACTCTGATGCTGGGAGGGATTGGGGGCAGGAGGAGAAGGGGACGACCCAGGATGAGATGGCTGGATGGCATCACTGACTCAATGGACGTGAGTCTGAGTGAACTCCGGGAGTTGGTGATGGACAGGGAGGCCTGGTGTGCTGCGATTCATGGGGTTGCAAAGAGTCGGACGTGACTGAGCGACTGAACTGAACTCAACTGATAGAACTTAAAAGTCTTATTAAATTGTAAATTTTCTATGGCTATAACAAAAGGAAGTGGGACACAGGCCTGTATAAAATATGACTGATTATAGTGAAAGAAATACTTACTATGACCACGACTGGTCCCTATGAAATGTCTGGTCCGAGTTCCAAGTTCTTTGGTGCTCTGGTGCTAGCAGCAAGTTTCCAAATGTCCCATCGTTCAGGCCCACTCTGTTTATCGAGGACAATCCTAGGACAAGGTGGGGCTAATCCACCATCAAGCCACTCAAGAAGTCCTTTGTCATAGTAATGTTCCATCATAGTGTCAGTGACCTTCCATATCACACACAGTGTAGTTAATATCATCTGAGCCATCAGATAACCACATACCATGGGGTCCCCAATCAACAATTGTATGATTAGCCACAAACATTGATTTTTTTAATTTAGTTTGACATTTGTCCGAATGAACAGGAGTATAAGTAAAGTTTTTTTACAAGTAAACCCTTTCTATAATGTTTTTTGTTTTTTCCTAACTCTTTCCCTAACTCTTTCCCTAAAGTCTCAGTAGTATAAACATGGTTTACAAACAAAGAAAGGGCAGTAAATAATCCAAGCAATGTCCAAAAGTCTTCTTTTGAAGGCAGGATGAAAGCCCAAGTTTGTCGGCTGACGATTATGCATAATTTCTCTGGACCCAGGCACAATGGAAGGACTTCACAGACTAAAGAAATGTTACTTAGTTTTCCTTCCTCCCCAGGGTGTGATGGCTCCTTCACGTTCTAGGGAGGGGGCATATGTATAGAGTCATTAGTTGAAACAATTGGTCCTCTCTCTGTCCATTCACCGGCCTCAATAGGCCCTGAGGTCACTCCATCCAAATTTGCCTACGTGTACCAAGCTCCTGTTCTGGGTGCCACTTGTTGAGGTCCTTTAATGGTCCGGAACCTGGTGGTCCGGAGTCTACAGATAGGAGAGAGAAAGAGCTCTCATTTTCTTGAGTTTAACTTCCAATGCTCTCTAGCCAAAGACCACCATAAACATATTTGTACTGTGTTATATACTTTATTGCGTTAATTATTATTAACTAACAATTTGGGTTAATTACCATAGCAGCAAGGGAAACGAAGGCATTAGAAAAGACTTACAAGATTTGGGCTATGGTTGACTATCTTAATAAATCTTCTCTAGGAGAAAATTAGGCTAGCTCAAGCCTACCACTGAAATCAATAAAGCAGCAGCAGTCACTCTTTTTAGGGTAACTATCATGGGAAGCTCTACAGGACAAACCACCTGCTTTCTTTAATACGTTGTTAAAGAAAAGAAGGAGAGGGGAAATAATAGTTACTCATATTGCCCAGATAGGGAATGTTTTGTCACTTTTGTGGTTTGGACAATGTTCATGTTTTGCTTGTGTTTAGGCATGCTTGCAGAGTGGTCTTGGTTTTGTCTTGATCTATCACAGTCATGTAGAGTGGCCTTGTCTGCTGTTAATGTTCGGTGAAATTGTTTATATTTGGCAAGAGGTCATCAATGCATTACTGTGAGTGCAAAGATAACTCATAATAGAACTAAAGCAAGATAATACCAGGCAAAGCTTCTGGGTGCCAGGGGATACTTTTCTGTTTCTCGTACTAAACATGCATTAATTTCTTCTCCAAATTATTGTAGCACTTACTGATACTACATTTTATCATGAGACTTAATTAGATGCAGATTCCTTAGTCATTAGACTACAAGTGTGCAGTGTCTCCTCAAGGGGAGGATAAGCATTATAGGGTAGTAACCACAGCCTAGGACTTTTGGTCCCACTCTTGGTATTTAGAATCCTCTATATCCAATACTTGCAATAGATACTTATTATTATTAAGTTTTAAAATTTGTTTAATTTTATTTATTTAATGTTTATTGTTATTTAAGACCTAGCTATACTTAAGTGTGGCCTGCAGGCTCTTTAGTTGTAGCATATGAATTCTTAATAGTGACATGTGGGATCTAGTTCCCTGACCAGGGATTGAATCCAGGATCCCTGCATTGGGAGTGCAGAGTCTTAGCCTCTGGACAGCCAGAGAAATCCCTAATATTAAGATTTTAAATGAATGAATGAATGAGTAATTTTCACTCAAATAAAACTCATTTCAGAGTTTTTCAAGTCTAAAGAATAGAAGGAAATCAATTCTTTCAAATTTAAATTCATTTAAATCAAATAAGATATTTTCCTTTCATATGCTAAATCAAAGAAGAATTGAGCTGAAAGTAAAGTTGATCAAGCTGATGCAAATATTTGAGTGAACAAAAGGCTTGCTAGTGCATTTGAGACATCAGTAATATAAATCTTCAGCTAGATATGTGGCATTGTTCAATAGAAAGTGGAAATTACTTTTTATTTCAAAACTTTATGGAATATTTTACTTGCCAAAAATAAAATTTATTCATTTGGATATTATCTTCTAATACATGATTAAATCTTCTCTGTCTAAATGATAAAGTACTCACTATTTCCATGAGTTTCTGTGAATTTCAAATTTGATTCATAGATGTATAAAAGTTGATGTTTCATTTTTATTTACTTTCTTTTGAACTAGGTATATTCCTAATAATTGCTGATCACTGAAATAAACATCATAAGCAGAGCACTTAATAAAATCAGGGGGAAAAGATATTAACAACTTTAGAGTACTGTGAGTTAAAAATATCTTTGCAAAGAACTCAAAATACAGAAGTAACATCAACAGGATAATAGGTTATATCTATATATGTATTATATCTAGAGAGATTTGAAGATCATATGATTATGGCTGCTGCCAAGTCTCAAATCCACAGGGCAAGTTGGCAGGCTGGAAATGGAAGTAAAAGCTGGTGTTGTAGCCTTGACTTTGAAGGGTAAGAAACACAGTCTGAAAGCAGAATTCTTTCTTCTTCAGGAAACAGTCTTTGCTCTTCAGGCTTTCATCTGATTACATGAGGCCCACCCACTTATGCTTTACTTAAAACAATTTATTGTAAATGTTAATCATGTATTAAAAATACTTTTACAGAATGTCTAGATTAGTGTTTGACTAAGCAACTGTTCCCTATAATCTAGCCAAATTGAAACATAAGATTAATCATCACAATATATTTTTGACTAGTCAGTGACCTGATGCAAAAATCTTATACTGAAAGTTTCCCCCTTATAAAATAATTGATTTTTTAAAAAGTCAACTTCTCTGTGATATATTAGTGGCAGATATAACCATTCTGTTGTACAGATAAGGACACAGTATTGTGGGGTTTGAATGATTTGCCCGAGGTCATTAGCAAGTCTGTGATGTTGCTTATTAATGAAGAATCCAATTTTGTTTCCAATCCAGCATCAAGGTCACTTCATTTCTGTAAGATTTTTGTGTGCCTGACTGTTTCTTACACATTTAGAAAGTACATTTTGGCTGCCCACCGAGTCATTAACACCAGTCATCCATAGGTGCTTTCATTATGAGTGAGTGAAAGTCACTCAGTCATGTCCAGCTATTTGCAACCCCATGGTCTGTCCATGGAATTCTCCAGGCAAAGAATACCAGAGTGGATTGCCATTCCCTTCTCCAGGGGATATTCCCAACCCAGGGATTAAACCCAGGTCTCCTGCATTGCAGGCAGATTTTTTTACTGTCTGAACTACCAGGAAAGCCCCATAGTCACCAACTAGTGGCTGTTTTCCTCCAAGCTAACAAATATCTTCATGGACAGATTCTGTTCAGTTCAGTCATTCAGTTGTGTCTGACTCTGCGACCCCATGGACTTTAGCATGCCAGGCCTCCCTGTCCATCACCAACTCTTAGAGTTTACTAAAACTCATGTCCATTGAGTCAGTGATGCCATCCAACCATCTCATCCTCTGTCATCCCCTTCTCCTCCTGCCTTCAATCTTTCCCAGCATCAGGGTCTTTTCAAATGAGTCAGTTCTTCACATCAGGTGGCCAAAATATTGGAGTTTCAACTTCAGCATCAATCCTTCCAATGAATATTCAGGATTGATTTCCTTTAGGCGGGACTGATTGGATCTCCTTTCAGTCCGAGGAACTCTCAAGAGTCTTCTCCAACACCACAGTTCAAAAGCATCAATTTTTCAGCACTCAGCTTTCTTTATAGTCCAACTCTCACATCCATACATGACTACTGGAAAAAACATAGCTTTGACTAGATGGACCTTTTTTGCCAAAGTAATGTCTCTGTTTTTTAATATGCTGTCTAGGTTGGTCATATCTTTTCTTCCAAGGAGTAAGTGTCTTTGAATTTCATGGCTGCAGTCACCATCTGGAGTGATTTTGGAGCCCCCCCCCAAATAAAGTCTGTCACTGCTTACACTGTTTCCCCATATCTATTTGCCATGAAGTGATGGGACCACATGCCATGATCTTAGTTTTCTGAATGAGGTTTTTTTTTTTTTTTTTGGTGCTGTAACTCATACCTAGATTATGTAAGAGTAATTCCCCCATTGCCAATCTAGTAGAACACTGAACTGTCATCTTTGCTTCTTACCTCTACTCTGGTTCTTTAATTTATGATCATCATAAATCCTATTTTAAAGAAGAGTCAGAGAACTAGAGAACTCTAGAAACTGGTGATTTCTCTCCTCAACTTCTATCTACTTGAAACCAGTTTCTTACTTTAATATTGTGCTTCCCAAAGTTCAGATTCAGACTTTTCAAGCTGTCATATGCCACATCACTCCATTTGAACTTGCCATTCATTCACTATTCTCATTGGTTTTGAATTTTGTACTGAGCATTTAATAGCTTAATGACTTTCTGAGATTCAATTTTCATATTCTGTTAGACTATAGACACAAATTCTAACCTCACAAGATTTTTGATGTGATGTATGCTATATACATACCTCCTCACAGTGTCTGGCACTTATTTGGTGCTTGTTAAATGCTAACTACCTTACCACCCACTTATGATATTCTAAATCTGTTTATATAACTCTTAATCTGTCTCTAGCCTTATTTTCTCTCTTCCCTGATCAAATTGAGAAATGCCACTTTCTACACTAGTTAGGATCACAATAATAGAGGATGACAGGGAGAGAGTTAAAATATTATTTCACCCAATTGTAACAGCTTCCAAGCTAATCTTGAGTGATAATGGCAGGCTCTGAAAAGATCCCCAATCAAATTCTACCCCTTGGAGTCAGAGCAGCAGGTTGCTGTCGGGAGGTAGGGGGTTGGATTGAAAGAAAAGTGAAGTAATGAGGAAGCCAAAATTGAACTCTGAAAAATTATTGAGTCAAAGTGGAATCGAGCTTCCTCTGGGGCAATTACTTGTATGGTTTAAGCTTGAGCTGCTAAAAATGTAATATCTGGAAATGATCTGTGAATATTTCATGTACTACTCTCATAGGTAAAAGCTGAGATGAGTGATAGTCACAGTTTTTCTGTTTGTCAGGAAGAATATTTTGTGAAAGGGTGCATTGTTTAGAGTACATGACATCTTCCATCATGAGATTAGGGTATTAAATGATACCTAGTCATCTATCTTACTAACAATTATCACAACTGTATCTTCCACAAGTATCACTGGTCAAGAGGGGCATGAGGAGAACATTTAGTGCCATATAAAATAGCACACACTCTGGTGTATTTGAGCATGTATGCAGACCTTCTTATAAGTATTGGAAAAGCTATAAAGTTACATTCTAATCTTAATATTTGAGATAATTTTTACTCCTAAATGTAGAACATGGATAGTGATAGCGGTAGTGATGCTGCTGCTGCTGATAAATCTGTTGCTATCTTACTTGGGTACCTATAGCACTTTCTACCTGCTTCTCTTGTAGCACATAGCACGTATTTGTAGTTAATTTATTTATATGCCTGTCTCTTTCGCTAAACTGTGAGCTTTGATGGCAGACTCTATATCATCCATCTTATCTTGGTGCTGGGCATGTGCCTGACACACAGTAGACAGTCACCGTACATTTGATGGATTGTATTTTGTTAAGTGACAGAAGGAAAGAACTCTATCATATTATGATTTTAGTGTTTACTGCACTCAAGTCACGATACTAAACCTTATGCTTAGCTAACACAGTTTAGACACAGATTCTGTCCTCATGCTTTTTATAGTAGCTGATTTAGAGAGTTTGAGTGTTTGCTGCCACTTGACTCTGAGATTCCCTTTCTTGGTGCTCTCAGTGTTTGAGAACTATATCCTTTTAGGTGTGTAACTGAAGGCTCACCCATGATTTTGAGCTTAGGAAAGCTAACCTAGTCATAAAGGCAGCGATGATATCCAGATTGCATCTAAAACCCACATCACTTGTATACAGTCTCATGAGAGTTTGGCTTCTAGGCATAGTTTTATAGACCAAATGTCCACTGTGTGAAAGAATTTAGTCATCCAATTTGAGACTACGGGAGGGGAAGAAGCAACATTATTAAATTGTGCACCCAGCTCTATACTTTAATTGTACAAGCAAAATAAAGTGAAGTTAAAAGCTATGTTGTGTCCTAAAATATTTGTAAAGTCACATCCATTAAATGTTAGAAAATGATGTGATATACTGCAGAGAACTCTCACATCCTCTTATTCATTTTCGCTGTTTGCATAAAAAAGTTGCAAGCAAGTCAATTAAATGACAGATTGCTGGGATTTTAAAAGGACATATGCTTTAGTTTAACATGGCTTTTAAAATCTTCGGCATCAAAAATAATTTTAAAATATCATGAACTATAAAAAAGTAATTGATTTTACTCAATTCCAAGTGTCAAATTATGGGCGGTGGTAAGCTATTCATGAATTGTGGCCATTCTGCAGCAAATATGCATAGTTGGCAACATTTCTACCAAAGACAGCTCAATTAACAGTCTCCATACTAATCAACAGAAAGCTATTTGAAGTGTGATGAGGAGCTTCTAGAAGGAGTTTTGCATTTTAAAATCTTAGTAACTTAGGTTATATATATATATATATATATATATTAGAGGGAAAGATCTATGAAGGACACATAAAAGCAATTATTGTAAAGTTCAGGATCATTATATTATGTACCTTTGCACAATATATTTTCATTTCTAGCCTGGAAATTGATGACAATAATAACAAAATAGCAGACAGAAAGCCCAAGGCTACCAGAATATCAGCTCTCAGGGAAAAAAGGAATTACAAAACCAAATATAGTCTTTTTTATTAGATTTTCAAAGTAAAAATTTAAAGCTACCACTTCCTTACTTTTCAAAATAAGATTTATTAGAGGTAGAGTCTAATAAAGTATGGGTGGGTGGGATAAAGGTGAAAAAAAAAAAAAGAACTGACTTGTAGCTATCATTGTGTTATTTCCGGTTGTTTGGAGAAGGAAATGGCAATCCACTCCAGTATTAATGCCTGGGAAATCCCATGGACAGAGGAGACTGGCGGGCTACAGTCCATGGTTGCAAAGAGTTGGACACAACTGGGTACATACACACAATTTAAAGCAGAGACTCAAACAGATATGTGTACTCCAACGTTCACCGCAGCATTATTCACAGCAGCCAAAATATAGAAACAATTCAAATGACTACTGATGGATGGATAGATAAAAAAATGTGGTACATAAGACGAAATAGTATTCAAACTTAAAAAGGGATGGAGCTTTCACACACTACAACATGGAGAAACATTGAAAACATTAGGCCAAATGAAAGAGACCAGATACTAAAATACAAAAACAGCATGATTCCACCTATATAACGTACCTAGAACAGTCAAATCTCACAGAGACAGAAAGTAGAATGGTAATTGTTTAATGGGTGAAGTTTCAGTTTGGGGAGAATGTTCTGAGGATGGATGACAGTGATGTTTACACAACACTGAACCATACACGTAAAATGGTAAATTTTCTATGATGCATATTTTACCAAAGCAAGCAAACAAATGAGCAAACCAACAGTGGCCTAATGGATGAAATAAATATTTAAAATCTCATAGAGTTTCTCAGAAGCAAAGGACTTACAATAGTGAGGGGGGAAAAGCAAGACCATTCAGATTCGAACATTTATCAATAAGGAAGAGATAACATTGGAGAAGGCAATGGCACCCCACTCCAGTACTCTTGCCTGGAAAATCCCATGGACGAGGAGCCTGGTAGGCTGCAGTCCATGGGGTCGCTAAGAGTCGGACACGACTGAGCGACTTCACTTTCACTTCTCACTTTCATGCATTGGAGAAGGAAATGGCAACCCACTCCAGTGTTCTTGCCTGGAGAATCCCAGGGACGGGGGGAGCCTGGTGGGCTGCCGTCTATGGGGTCGCACAGAGTCAGAAATGACTGAAGCGACTTAGCAGCAGCATCATTACTGAAAGACAGTATTTCACGGGTTTGTCTTGAAACATCAGGATCGTCAATTTGAATACAAGAGGCTCCATTATAATGTGCATACTGTCATGCTGCTGAAGAAAAAAGAAATCAATAAGAGCTTATTTTTTTCTCTCCTATTTCAGTTGCATGCAATTTTCAGAGCTCTTACAGATTCCCATGAGAAACAGTTTTTGAATTTATAGATTTACATCTATACTCTTGCATGTTCTTTTAAGAAAACAATCAAGATGTTGCTGAGAGGTAAAAAATGACAGATCCCACTAGGAGAGGTTTCTTTTTTTTTTTTTCAGGGAAAGGGACCTGGTTTTAGTTAAGTTGTGTGTGTGACCCAGAACACAGTTGGAAATCTTTGGGTGCCAGTAATCTGAACTACTGATACCTTGATAGGTTCCTGCTGTCCTAGTTAGCTAACCCGAGAACACAGAGGTGACTTAATTAAATAGAATAGAGTGCTTTGTATAATGTATGTTGTAAAATTAGGTCTTAACAAACATTTGCAATGGTTCCTACTTCTGCAGAAATGTAAAGCAAACTGTAGAAAGGTCAGTCTATTAGCACAAATAGCTTTTCTCAGTAATCCAGTGTTGAATTTGGAAGACGAAAAAAAGTCCTGCCTGAAATGAGGGCAGACACAGGCTCTTCCTGAGGAGAAGCCTGGGAACTCCACTCCACTGGACCAAAACGCCAGTTCAGCCCAAGTCTGTTTTCTTCCCACCTGCAATACTGCTGTAGCTACTTTGGGGAAAATGAACCATAGGAGAGGAAAATTCATTTTTTTTTTCTTTAAAAATTTAATTACAGGTATATTTTATGTGGGTGTGTTTGTTTTGCTTTTTATTTTCCCCCTAGTATTCCTAGCTATTTTTAAACTAAATTTTGTGTTGGGTAGGAAAGACATAAAAAAATCTTTTGCAATATATATAGTACCCTGTGCTCTGTGGGGTGGAAGGAGAAACCCTGAAGTCGCATAGATTCTTTATTAAAATTTTTCCCAAAGAAGAGTTTTGTTTTCAAAAGCAATACTGAGAACTGAAAACCCTCAAATCCCAAGGGGAAAATACTACCATTTTAAGAGTACTCTTTATTTTCTGGGAAAAAATTCATAACATAAACCAATACCTAGCATTTAGAATAAAAGTGAAAGTGTGTGGGAAGAGTGTTAATTGCTAAGGCGTGTCGAGTTCTTTGCAATTCCATGGACTGGAGCCCACCAAGCTCTTTAGTCCATGGGATTTCCCAGGCAAGAATACTGGAGTGGATAGCCATTCCCTTCTCCAGGGTCTCTTTGTCTGAATTGTGTGAGTTTTCCACTCTGAAGCTGAGTGGAGTATTTCTGGTCCCCACTTTTTATATTGACATCAGTTAGTTCTCTGCACTGACCAAAGTTCATGAATCTGTAGCAATACCAAATAGTGAGCTCTTGAACTGTTTAAAGATGTTATATAAGCATCTTATACTTTTAATTGGAAGATTGTAGACCAATCTATAACCAAAAAATGAGAATAAAGAAGCCAATACAATTTATTTGCAGTGGTAGTAGAGAAACCCACTGCCTTACATGGTAAATGGAGAACCTACCACATTTGACTTTCATCTGCAGATTCTAAGGGAGCCTAAGTATGACACCGCCGACTCCATGGACATGAGTTTGAGCAAACTCCAGGAGATAGTGAAGGACAGGGAAACCTGGCGTGCTGCAGCCCATGGGGTTGCAAAGAGTCAAACATGACTTAGCAACTGATCAACAACAAAGTAAAGAGGGAAACTTGATTATGGAAATCTTCTTGAAGCAGGTTGGAAATTTCTGGCAACATCTAAACTATTGATTTTCCTGAGACTAATTAGTACTATTGAGGTAACTGGGAAGCATAGGATCTAAACTTTATCTTACTTTATCTATCATGAAGACATAGATTTTTCTTTAGACTGATAGCATTCCCACATAAGCACATATGAAATTAACTTTGCTTCAATCGCAATCTCTCTATTCCCTTAAATCTTTCTATTTAAGTAGTTATCAAGTTGCATGGTATTTCCACAGTTACAGATTTATAATAAATCTATAAAACATACAGATTAATGTTTATATAGAAGTAACATGTTAACAAAAAACCCAGTCTCTAAAAAAACAGTAAGGTATGTTTATTTCCCCTTTTCTGAGTAAGGCCTATGGCAGAGCCTTAGTGTAAACACAAACCTAGAACTTTTTTCAGAAACAGGATTATTTTACCTTTTCAAATGTTAAAAAGCACAAAATCAGGCCTATCGCATTTCTCTGCTTTTGGTTTTCTAGTTAGAAAATGTTTTCAAAATGCCAAATATAGGATCTTGGTTTTTTGCATAGTGCATGGGCTAAATTCAGCTGTCATGGGGCTTCTGTGCTTGAGTGGTAATTTTACAGTAGTGATAACAACAGCTGGAGCTTCTGGAAATGCCTTCAATATATCAGTTCCTTCTTTCTTGCTTCAGTTCACATTTTGATTCTGTCTTTAATGACTCCAGGTCTGACAGTGGCAGAGTCAGGGCACATTGCTGACTCCACCCAACAGAGCAGGTTAAGACTGTAAATCTCAGGGCACATACTGCTTTCAGACTTTTTGTTTGAACATCTAGACATCTTTAGTTGAGATGTTTCTCTGTTGTAATTACAGGTGAGCTTGCACTCTAGGTTCCTTTATGCTCAGGGGAAATATGTGTGTTTGAGAGGCATTGTCACTCTGGGTTTATAGTCACTCCTATCAAGGCTTTATTATTCCCCAGATTTCAGTCAATTCAGCTCTTTACTAGAGAAATCATTAGTTTGATAAAGTCAAATGGAAAGTGTGATCCCTGGGCTCCACACTTTCTATTTACTAAAGAGCAAGCGAACAGGAAAGATTGAAGGCAGGAGGAGAAGGGGACGACAGGGGATGAGATGGTTGGATGGCATCACTGACTCAATGGACCTGAGTTTGAGCAAGCTCCAGGAGATGGTGAAGGACAGGGAAGCCTGGCATGCTGCAGTCCATGGGGGTTGCAAAGATTCGGACATGACTGAACAACTGAACAACAACAACAACAAAGCAAACAGGAAATCCAGAGTAGTTTCCTAATATGACTTGCTTCTTGCTTAAAGTTGATGCTGTGTTAATATGGGATCTAACTGTTCAGCTAACTAAGAGGTCAAGCTGTTATATGTGCTCAGTCACTCAGTCATGTTGGACTCTTTGCAACCCTATGGACTGTAGCCCACCAGGCTCTTCTTGTCCATGGAATTTTTCAGGCAAGGATACTGGAGTGCGTTGCCATTTTCCTCCTCCAGGGGATCTTCCCAACCCAGGAATCGAATCAGTGTCCTCTTTCATCTCCTGTATTGGTGGGCAGGTTCTTACCACCTACCACCACCTGGGAAACCCAAGCAGTTCCATATAGATTATTATAAATTTCTCTCTTAGCAATGCATTATTTTATCATATGTACATGAAAAGTGATCTTTTTATTGGACTATTTTATAACATGCTAGGCTGTTAAAATTATTTTTTCTTATACTTCCCTTGCTTCCTCCCTTCTTTCCTCTTTCTTTCTTTCTCTTTCATCTCAATTTCAAACACTCTAGCTTTGGGAGTATATTGATTTCCAGAATTAGTGGAGGGATGTTTGAATGCCATCAGGTCAACATTATCTAGTGTTAGAAGCGAAGAAGCAAAGGCACTCAGTCGTGTTCGACTCTTTGTGACCCCATGGACTGTAGCCTACCAGGCTCCTCTGTCCATGGGATTTTCCAGGCAATAGTACTGGAGTGGATTGCCATTTCCTTCTCCAGGGGATCTTCCCTACCCGGAGATTGAACCCGGGTCTCCTGCACTGTAGACAGATGCTTTACCATCTGAGCCACCAGGGAAGTCAAGTCAGGTTCAAATATACAAATTCATAAAAACCTTAGCTCAATCAAATTAGTAAGCAGAAAGGTTTCTAAATATATTAAACAGGATATATATTTGACAATATAATAAATTTCTAATAAATGTTTTCTATTATGATTATTTATAAGCTGAGTTATGTAATCCTTGACTCCAAATATTACTCAGCTTCAATTTTTCCCGAAACTTGAAAACTACATTGTTATCCATAGGATTTTGTTAAATCTTTTTCTTCAGACATTATCTGTCAGTAAATAAGCACTGATTTATCCTTAAGCAAAATAAAAACAGGCTACAAGTATGGAGTTGAGAAGTATTATGATTCCCATTTTACAGACAAGATAGACAGAGGCACAACTTGGGAGGGGCTCAGGGCTGGCTACCTAGACCAGGGAACTGCCTCCAGTACTCTCTACTCCAGTACTTCCAGGGGTTCATGGAACATTAAAGTAGGTATAGTTGCAGAACCAAGCTAGAACTGAAAATGTTTTTGTTTTCTTTTTTGTCCCCCATCTACTATCACCTTATTTCATTAAAGCAAGTCTATTTATCACCAGAAACATAGGAAGGAAATAGTTTCAAAATAAATGGCAGTCTTTAAGTTAAATAAATTCAGAGCTATGAAAAATGGACTTCATTGCTCTGACTCTACTTACTTTCTTGGGGATGGTAATGCTGCTCTGTCCTCAGCTGTGAGATCTGGTATGATTTTGGAAAGAACAGAATTTTTGACACCATACTGTCCTGAAATTAAATCTTTGTTTTCCTATTCAGTAGCTAAACGGCCGCGTGAAACCAGCTTAACTCTTCCAAATGTCTGCTTCTTTGCTTCCAGAAAAGGAGAGACTAAACCTAGCTCTCAGTTAAGTTGTCCTGAATAAAATAGATAGAATATTGAAAGTATCTAGAACTTTGGCATGAACAAATAAAGCCTAGAAAACTTCACAACGTTGCTTGTATTTTCAGAGGATCACACAGAGTGTGGACACTGCACATAACTTGAGTACATCTTCAGAGGAACATATGTGTAAAGTATGGTACACACAACTATGAAAAATTATGTAATTATTAAAAGGAATGAATTAGAGAGTTGTTTTTTTACCCGTTGACTTACTTTTCAGGTGAAAACACAGATTGCAAAGGAATGTGTATAGTATAATACAATCCCATTGTGTAAAGAGCATTAAGACAAGCCATATGCATGCATTTATGTTTGGAATATTTATGAGAACTCGGAAAATTAGAGAAAGATGTATTCACTCACTTCATCAACATCATATACTCACCTGAGTGCCGACTTGTCAGCAAGCCATTTATTTCCTACTGGCGCTATTCAAAACTGTTCACCTGCCTTCTACCCACATCTGTCTTAGTTCCTTCTATCCCCTTTCCTGTTCTGTTTTTTTCCATTGTGCTTATCATCTCTGATATAATGGTTGTTTACTTATTTAGTTTTAAATTTTTTGTCTTCCTCCACTAGAATGGAAGCTCCAGGAAGGCAGGTATTTTTGTCTCTTTAGTTGGCACACCAAAAGCACACCTTTGTCATAATAGGGTCTGACAAAAAGTGGATAATCAACACATATTTGTTGAATCAATACAACAAAACCATTGTGGATGCTGATTTTAGAAGAAGAGGGTGGTGGTGGGGTGATATGAATACAGTTGACTTTATTTTATAGAGCTGGCTGTGTTTGCATTGTGTGAAAATGTACAAAGTGCTTCTGAACTCTGAAAGAATGACATAATAATTTATTAAAGAGCAGAACACATAGTGTACTTCCTGGCATTATTCAATGCTCAGTGAATGACTTCCTTTCCTCCCACACAAACTCCTCCTCATCCCTGGTTCTGCAACACATAGGCTTTTTGCCTCTGTGCCCAGGAAAGGATTGCCTATGTCTTTTAAAATTTAGTGTGAATTCGTAATAACCTGTTTGATCTTCCCAGGTGGCGCTAGTGGTAAAGAATCCTTGCCAGTGCAGGAGACATAAGAGATGTGGGTTTGATCCCTGGGTTGGGAAGATCCCCTGGAGCAGGGCATGGCAATCCACTCCAGTATACTTGCCTGGAGAGTCCCATGGACAGAGAGACATGGTGGGCTATGGTCCATGGGGTCACAAAGAGTCAGACACGACTGATGTGACTTAGCACACACACATAATAACCTGTCCAGGTGGTTTGCATTTAAATGTACCACAGATTTGTTTCCTTCCAATGACACAATGAATCTCTGGGGCAGGCTGGGGTTAAATTTAGCTTACAGGGTAGCAAAGCGATGAGAGAGAAAACCAGGGAGGCAATGAAGAGGTTGAGGGGGAGGAAAAGGTGGCTGTGGGCTGGAGACTGCAGATGCTGAAGGCTGGACCTTTAACAACCACTGAGGTTGTCTTGTTATTAGGAGCAAGAAGATTGGTGTGGAGCAATGAGAGGGAATAATGGATTTCTTGTGCCCATTTATGAGACCTCCTGGTTATCACAGAGTCCATTGTGAGAACATGTATTTTACTGCCTTCAAGTTACATACAGATGAGGGAATTGAGACCTCGGGAGCTCGTCATCCTAGCTCTTGCACAGACATTTCAAACACTGGCTATACTTGTGGAAAGTGCCACTTACTATTCCTTCTTTCCAAGAGAACAGGTATGTAGTTTTCAGAGTCTGGGCTAATGTACACACAGTTCTAAGTCCCTGGGCTTCTAAGAAAGTAGCCACTTCTAGGGAGTAGTTAGTATCTTAATGGTTCTGAACCTACCAAGGAAATGTAGGTGGTACAGGAAACACCCTTTACTGATGAAAGAACTGAAATATGATTGCAGGTCTAGAGGGTTAATCCTGCTAGGCTGAGCTGAGCAATCCTGTGAGATGTCACAGGACATCAACTCTGAGTCCAGGCTTGTGGACTTGAATGTGAGTTAAGTGATCACTAGGGAAGCATAACACGAAAGGGACTTTCACAAGTCTCTGCTTCCTTATCCGCTCAAAAAGGTTGTCTCACTAGTGAATCCCTTGACAACTGGTATTTCGTACCAGCCTAAACGTTTGGAGCTTTTGTGCTTTATTTAAATCTGCTTGTGTTTCTCTGTGGGCCCTGTGAATGCCAGCTTGGAAAGAACAGGTAGCTTAAAAATGATATTCTCCGCATCTCCGCCACCAGGCTGAAAAGGAAGAGAATGTCAAGATCTGCTGCAAAGGGTAATAAATTTGATCAGCAGAAAATGCTCGTGGGTGAGAACAGAGGGCAGGAAGCAGCAGTACTGTGGCTGGTGAGGCAAAACGGAATGTCAGCGCTTAATTGCCAAGCAGGAGGCCATTATGCACTGGCAGCAATTCCCCTGGTGGCTTTGTTTGTTTTATAACAAATTATTAAAGCAGTAGGAGAGCGGTGCACGCAGTAGCAAGGCCCTGCCTCTGACAGGGGCTCCCTCTTACACCCCGCTCCCTCCCTGGTCACTGCACCTTCAGGATGCCTGCCTGCCTTTGTGGAGTGGGGTGTCTGCAGTGAGATGCAGAGCACGGAAGGGGCCTATGCCTAGTGCGGGGCACCTCGAGGCTTCTCATCATATATATCCGGATGTGTGGGGATGGGGTTTGGATGGACAGGTCTTATTCCTTTGCCACTAGCTAGCTGTGAGATCTGGAGCGGATTAAGCTGACTGAGTGGGCAGCCATGAGAAGGAGTCTTGCAGACCCCCTACCTTGGGGAGATTAACTAACGCAGGGTCCCAGGGCCTAAAAGCCGTTACAAGGCGGACACAACCCCAGGAGAGAAGGGACACCTTGGTGACCTTGGCTCATGGAGCTCCCTGGTTGACCATCCTGAAGACCCCGGGGAACCATTCTTTGACTCCACAGCAGTCTGGGGTGCGTTTTCCCTCTCTCCTTCACCCAGGACAGAATCGGCTCACGGTTCCTTGGCTCTCTCAGCTTCCCAGCTCTTTCCCTCTTTACTCTCATTCAGACATTTTCCCTGATAAGATTCTTGTGGTTTTAATCCTAAATAGGCATCTGTTTCTGGGCAGCTCCAGCCCAACACAGCCTCATTTTCCTCATTTATAAGACAGGAGTTATTCCTTTGTGCCCTCTTTGAAGAGGTGTTATAAAGATTAAATGAGACAGTAGATGAGAAACACTGAAAACATTGCCTGGCATTAGCAGTTGATCATGTAAATAGTAGCTGTTCTATTGAGCCACAGCCCAGAAGTTGATGAGAGCCTCTGTTCCTACCTCATGGGCTCTGACGTATTGAGAAATCAAACATATATCTGACTTATTTCTAGTATTCTGGAGAATAATGTTTTGTTTTGTTTTTTCCTGGGATGATATAGAAATAATCAAGGAAGGTTAAAAATTATTTTTGAAGTACGGAAGAAGGGATTAGTCCTCTGGCTCTTTGAACTCCAAGGGAGCACATCACATCACCTCTCCCAGTGATACCTAAATTTAAGCCATACTTCTCCTTGTGTTCCCTGTTAAAGGAATCAGTAAGCCAGTGGAGGAAACTAGAGAAGGAGGTACTTCATGGGCTGAGTGTGTGTGAGTGTAGACCACCATCCAAGTGCTCATCCTACTGATAAACGAAGCAGATCAGTCTCAGCCTAGCACAGGGGGTGGGAATCTTGTTTTTAATCAGATTTTTTTCCAGACACCTGAGAGTCATAGAAATCTATATTTAATTAAGGAAAATTATATATTATATATATATATCTCATATATATATATATGGAGAAGGCAAAGGCACCCCACTCCAGTACTCTTGCCTGAAAAATGCAATGGACGGAGGAGCCTGGTAGGCTGCAGTCCATGGGGTCGCAAAGAGTCAGACACGACTGAGAGACTTCACTTTCACTTTTCACTTTCCTGCATTGAAGAAGGAAATGGCAACCCACTCCAGTGTTCTTGCCTGGAGAATCCCAGGGACGGCGGAGCAGAGCCTGGTGGGCTGCAGTCCATGGGGTCGCACAGAGCCGGACACGACTGGAGCAACTTAGCAGCAGCAGTGGTCAAGCAAAGAGCTGACTCATTTGAAAAGACCCTGATGCTGGGGAAGATTGAGGGCACAAGGAGAAGGGGACGACAGAGGATGAGATGGTTGGATGGCATCACCGACTCAATGGACGTGGATGGGTTTGGGTGAACTCCGGGAGCTGGTGATGGACAGGGAGGCCTCGTGTGCTGTGGTTCATGGGGTTGTAAAGAGTTGGACATGACTGAGTGACTGAACTGAACTGATATAGTGGTCATGTATGGATGTGAGAGTCGGACTATAAGGAAAGCTGAGCACTGAAGAATTGATGCTTTTGAACTGTGGTGTTGGAAAAGACTCTTGTGAGTCCGTTGGACTGCTAGGAGATTCAACCAGTCCATTCTAAAGGAGATCAGTCCTGGGTGTTCATTGGAAGGACTGATGTTGAAGCTGAAATGCCAATACATCGGCCACCTGATGTGAAGAGCTGACTCATTTGAAAAGACCCTGATGCTGGGAAAGATTGAGGGCAGGAGGAGAAGGGGACGGCAGAGGATGAGATGGTTGGATGGCATCACCGACCCAATGGACATGGATGGGTTTGGGTGGACTTTGGGAGTCTGTGATGGACAGGAAGGCCTGGCATGCTGCACTTCATGGGGTCGCAGAGTCGGACATGACTGAGTGACTGAACTGAACTGATATGTATATCAAGGGTTACATTTTTGCAGGCAAACAGACATTTTGCAAAGGACAACTGGTAAAAACAGAGTCAGGTGATGGTGACCAGCAGTGCTAATATGACCATATCCAGGACTAGGAACATTTTCAAAGTCATCTCTTACCAGCAATTGTGAAAAATAAATGGATTTATGAAAGGACAGTTAAGCTTTCAGTATAGTTATGCTTTTAAATCTAAGCAAAAGGCTAATCTTTGTACTGTCTTGCTTCAGTCTTTCGGCTTTTCTTTACTTCCACCTTGCTGCTTCACAGACATAATTTTCACCAGAAACAGGTTTTATTTGGTTGTTCTCCCAGTCCAACTGTTTTTCAAATCTTTTTGGCTTTTGACCTTGGACCAATCACAGTGTCTGTTTATGCATGCGCCTGCCCAGCAGGATGTTAATAAAAATGCTTTCTATGCACAGGTGGGGAGCAGCCTTTTGCATAACTGTCCTAGAGCCAGATGGTCGGGTGACTTAGCATTCAGTCTAAATGTGTCAGAAACTTTAAACCCAGTTATACATCCATTAGGAAAAGATTCACAGATGCTGGTTCTTCATATTCATTTTGATTCTAATTTGGCAGTTCCAAACAGAACCTAATTGCACTTTTTTTTTCCTCCCAAAGGCAAGAGCTTTGGATTCTCAGGGTGGAAATGCAAGGACTCACAGGTGGCCTGGAAAAGAATTTGGTCATCTCTTGCTTTCATGAATGAGCAAACCAAGGTGCAGGGACCATGGCTGGTGGGGCTTCAGAGCTGGTTGAATTTCTCAGGGCTTGTTCTGGCTGTCCTAGAATCTGGGCAGCTGGCTTGCAAAACATCAAGGGGAAATTTCCACTTGAGCCATACAGGGTGACCCACTCTGCCACAATTTGGAATGGGAGAATTCTAGAGCAGTCTGGGAACTCTTAGCTTCATCTGCCCAGCTCGCCCTGGAGAAGACAATGGCACCCCACTCCAATATTCTTGCCTGGAAAATCCCATGGATGGAGGAGCCTGGTAGGCTGCAGTCCATGGGGTCGTGAAGAGTCGGAGACGACTGAGCGACTTCACTTTCCCTTTTCACTTTCATGCATTGGAGAAGGAAATGGCCACCCACTCCAGTGTTCTTGCCTAGAGAAACCCAGGGATGGGGGAGCCTGGTGGGCTGCCATCTATGGGGTCGCACAGAGTCGGACATGACTGAAGTGACTTAGCAGCAGCAGCAGCAGCCCAGCTCGCCCAGGTGGGAATGAAGTAAGGCTAATAAAGTGATGACTTTCTCTGAAGTGTTCCACAGACTCAGAAGGGGGAAGCCAAGAATAGAGTCCACTTGTCCCAGGTATGGTGTTCATTACAGACCAGGCTGCCTTCTTACTGTGTCATATTTGGTGAAATTAATTTTGAAATCATTTTGATCAGTATTTCATTTTACCAATATGTCATAATTTAGTAATAACATTTAATTCCATCCATAGATTCTTAATTTGATCAATAGTTAAGTCTTAATTTTAAATATACTAATGTTTGAATTTTGGTGGGGGCAGAATATTTTAATGTTACCCTCTCCCTTTCTGTGTGCTTTTGCTTATAGCAAAGATTTGTCATTAGTTTTTAAGCCAGAAAGAAGTCATATCCTCCTAGGAGGAAGACCTCTGTGCTATAAAAACTGTCTGTTCACTGGGGAAAACAGGCCCTTTGGTAAGTTTTCACAAGAGTCATTCCCCTAGCTTTCAAGCTTTTAGGTACAGCTCTGCTTGTCCCATAGAGGCTGGATTAACTGGATTAGACTAACAATCCACACTGTGTCTCAGAGCACTTCTTCAGCTGTATCCTTGAAACCAGAAGACTCAGCAAGGCAATTCTGGTTGTTTCTTGAAGCTTTAAAAATATTTCATAATGTATGCCTGTGAGCATATGTATGTATATTTATTTAACATTTATTGAGCACTTTGGGGGCTTCCCAGGTGGCGCTAGTGAAAAAGATCCTGCCTGCCAACACAGGAGAGGGGATTTCAATCCCTGGATTGGGAAGATCCCCTGGAGGAGGGCAGGGCAACCCACTCCAGTATTCTTGCCTGGAGAATCCCATAGACAGAGGTGCCTGAAGAGCTACTGTCTACAGGGTCGCAAAGAGACACAATTGAAGCAATTTACCATTCATGCACTCACTGAGTACCTTATACTGTACCAGACACTGAACTAAGTACATTGTTTGGTTCACCCTTAGGAGAATGTGTTATTTTCACCATTTTAAGGATAAAGAAACTGAGGCCTTTGAGAGATTAGGTGACTTATTTAAAGTTGCATGGATAATAAGTGGAAGACTTGGTCTTCTGAGTTCCAAACCCACATTTTCAAGCTGAGTGCTCTGCTTTCTTTTTTGAAGGAGGCATATCCTGTCTCATATTCAGGTCTGGAGTTCTCAGAGGGAGCTTTCCAATTTCTCAACCTTTAAAAATCACTTAATCTTCCACAAAGAAAGCAGGTACCCACCTTCTTCTGCCTACTATGTCCAGAAAAGATAAGGATTCTGTTCTTGTCAGAACCAATTGCTTTAGTGCTTTTTTTCATCTGTTTTCTAGGAGCAAAGGAGATCTTTAACCAAAGCATTAATCTCACAGAAAACCTACCTCTGAACTGAGGGGAAATTTGATTTTTCCCTTTAGCCTAATCTCTCTTAAAAAATGATGGATGAGCCTGTATACTTATGAGCTATCGCTTCTCACATCTTGAATTTTCCTGTGCAGAGAGGTAATCTTCTAAGCTGAGGTTCCATTAGTTAAGAATCTCCTAAGAGCAAAATTCTCACAGAATTAGTATACTTCACTTTGTCTTGTGGATCTAAATATTTAGTGACTATGGAAATAATTTACTAAGAAATGAACCTTTGACAAACAAAAGAAGAAATGCGCATGTAATGAAAATCATTTCAAAAATGATTCTGAGATTGTTTCAGCCGTTTTTGCTGTATTATAGGTTAGTGCAGTTTTGTTTGGTAAGATTAAGTTACATTATTTCTGTATTTACAAAACTGTAATAATATCCCTATTTTAAAGTAGCCCAACATGCTCTGTTATGAAAGGTATGTACAGTTCAATAATAGAAATGTTCATTAAATATTAATATTAAAGTAATAGAGTAAAAAAGGAGATATGACAATATTGAAAAGCACCAAAAATGTATTTAGTAAAATTCAACAGTCATTCCTAAGAAATAATATTGAAAGGAGGAAGAGAAAGACCCTTAGCATAAAAGCTCATGATTCAGAAATTAATGTGAAATACAGTTAATAGTGGGGCTTTTCCAGTGGCTCAGAGGTAAAGGATCTGCCTGCAATGCAGGAGGCACAGGAGACATGGGTTCGATCCCTGGGTTGGGAAGATCCCCTGGAGGAGGACATGGCAACCCTCACCAGTATTCTTGCCTGGAGAATCCCTTGGACAGAGGAGACTGGTGGGCTACAGTCCATAGCGTCTCAAAGAGTCACACACAACTGAAGTGACTTAGCATTCATGCACAATTAACAGTAAAACATGAAAAGAATTCCATTATAGTAAGACCAACACTAGACTGATCACTGTCAATGCTGTTTTTTAAGTTAGCCTGAACTTTTGGGTGGGGGAAAGCATACATAATCATAGGCATACTGTGTGTTTGTTTTATAAGCCAGAGAAACAGCAGTTTTGGTGGTCTTGGTATGTTTACAAATGCAGCAGTTCATGAAGGACCTATGAAGGGTCATGAAATTGGGGGCATCATCAGATTGGATGTTGGGATCAGCTCCTCACTACTCCCAGCCTTGAAAGGGCTCCTGACAGCTGTTAGGCATCAGTGTGGCTGTGCCTGGTATAGCTACCATTTTGGTTTCCTGTAACAGACATTGCACTTCTGCTTCAGCAACCCTGGCTTAACTTCTCAATAAAGTTATTGATGCCACATCAGTTTCTTAGCCAGTCCCCCTCCTCAGCACACCCACATGCAGTTTTAGCAATGAGATCTAAACAAGTTCCTCACACAGCCCAGCCGAGAGTTGACACAGCACAGTGGTTAAGCATCCAAATTCCCTGGAGCCTCACAGTCTGGATCCAAACCTTGACTTTGCCAGTTACTAGCTGGGTAACTCAGGGCTTATTGTTTAACCTCTCTGCACTTCAATGTCCTTGTCTGTAAAATGGAAATGACACTATTAATAGTACATAGTTTATAGTTTTGTTGTATTAAATGAATTAATGTAAGCAAAGTGCTAGGAAGAGTTAACATGCCTGCTAAAGCTTTTGTAAAATGTGATCTGTCCTGGTAATGCAGTGCATTTGTGTAAAATGTATAAACATATCCTCATACAAATTCTATGAACAACCGACCCTCATTGCCAAACATCCTGCCTGCACCAGGAGTCAGGTCAAGCCACTTCTCACCATGTTGCAGCCACAGAGCATGCTAACAGTTGTCTAGTCTAACTCCCTCATTCTACAGATGAGGAAGCTGCAAGCTAGAGGTGAAGTAAGCTTGCCCAAGCTCACAAAGTTAACTGTAGCCAGTTCAGAGCTCATGTGTCTTTGGTTATATAAAGAACAATCCCAATGTTATTTTATTTCCACTCTTTTAATGAAGTTTATGCTCATAAAACAACAATAATAATGAACAATAAAACCACTCAATCTTACTAGGGTATTTCCCTTAGGGGAGAGTTGAATGTGACATATTTTCTAATTCTAAATTGCTTGGACTATGTAAGCAAACAAAATGATGACATGGCATGTTTGCATTTTCTTTACCACTTATTTCTTGAAGTTCTTGAAACTATGAATGCAAAGTGGAATAGTTCTCTTACCCACATCTCCCTGAGTCTCATACAAGGTCAAACTCTAATATTTGATGAATGTTGAAGGGAAAGTAACTCTGTCACCTACGGTTCATGACATAAAGTTTAAATTCAGTGATCCAAATCTTGGAACAGAAAAATAAGCCCAGATTCCCTAGTAATAATTTTTCCCAGCCAATAATTCTTCCCAGCCATTCTCTTGGGAATTATCCCAAGAGACACTGTATCATTCCCAGGTCATACTCAATTTGCTCCCATAATTGTCAGTTTTGTTTTCACCCTTATTCTCCATTTCTAAAATTAAGATGCTAACTTCCAGCACAAGTTTGTTTTTAAATGCCTTATTTTAAAAGGGCTAGCTTCTAACTGTGGAGAAGGCAATGGCACCCCACTCCAGTACTCTTGCCTGGAAAGTCCCATGGATGGAGGGGCCTAGTGGGCTGCAGTCCATGAGTCAGACACAACTGAGCCACTTCATTTTCACTTTTCACTTTCATGCATTGGAGGAGGAAATGGCAACCCACTCCAGTGGGTTGTATTCTTGCCTGGAGAATCCCAGGGATGGGTGAGCCTGGTGGGCTGCCATCTATGGAGTCATACAGAGTCAGACATGACTGAAGCGACTTAGCAGCAGCAGCAGCAGCAGCAGCAGCAGCAGCAGCAGCAGCAGCAGCTTCTAACTGATATGTGAATTGGTCTTAAACAGAAGTTATTTAAATGTCCATGCATGCATGCTAGGTCGCTTCAGTCATGTCTGACCCTTTGTGACTCCATGAACAGTAGCGTTCCAGGTTCTTCTGTCCATGGGATTCTTCAGGCAAGGATACCAGAGTGGGTTGCCATTTCCTTCTTTAGGGGGTCTTATGTTGCCTGCATTGGCATGTGGGTTCTTTACCACTAGCACCACCTGGAAAACCATTTAATGTCCATAGTGATATTCAAATTAAAGGTACAGGCAAATATTGAAGGATGCTTGCATCCCTGGGATAAAGCCCACTTGGTCATGATGTATGATCTTTTAAATATGTTGTTGGATTCTGTTTGCTAGAATTTTGTTGAGGATTTTTGCATCTATGTTCATCAGTGATATTGGCCTGCAGTTTTCCTTTTTTGTGGCAACTTTGTCTGGTTTTGGTATTAGGGTGATGGTGGTCTCATAGAATGAGTTTGGCAGTTTACCTTCCTCTGCAATTTTCTGGAAGAGTTTGAGTAGGATAGGTGTTAGCTCTTCTTTAAATTTTTGGTACAATTCACCTGTGAAGCCATTTGGTCCTGGGCTTTTGTTTGCTGGATGATTTTTGGTTTCAAATTTCTGTGCTTGTGATGGGTCTGTTAAGATTTTCTATTTCTTCCTGGTTCAGTTTTGAAAGGTTATATTTGCAAATCAATCAATGTGATACAGCACGTCAACAAATTGAAAGATAAAAACCATAGATTATCTCAGTAGATGCAGAGAAAGCCTTTGACAAAATTCAACATCCTATTATGATAAAAACCCTCCATAAAGCAGGCATAGAAGGAACATTCCTCAACATAATAAAAGCCATGTATGATAAACCCACAGCAAACATTATCCTAAATGGTAAAAAATTGAAAGCATTTCCCCTAAAGTCAGGAACAATACAAGGGTGCCCACTCTCACCACTACTATTCAACATAGTTTTGGAAATTTTAGCCACAGCAATCAGAGAAGAAAAAGAAATAAAAGTAATCCAGATTGGAAAAGGAGAAGTAAAACTCTCACTGTTTGCAGATGACATGATCCTCTACATAGAAAACCCTAAAGACACCACCAGAAAATTACTAGAGCTAATCAATGAATATAGTAAAGTTGCAGGATATAAAATTAACACACAGAAATCCCTTGCATTCCTATACACTAACAATGAGAAAACAGAGAAATTAAGGAAACAATTCCATTCACCATTGCAATGAAAAGAATAAAATACTTAGGAATAAATCTACCTAAAGAAACCAAAGACCTATATATAGAAAACTATAAAACGCTGATGAAAGAAATCAAAGAGGACACTAATAGATGGAGAACTATACTATGTTCATGGATCAGAAGAATCAATATAGTGAAAATGAGTATACTACCCAAAGCAATCTATAGATTCAATGCAGTCCCTATAAAGCTACCAATGGTATTTTTCAGAGAACTAGAACAAATAATTTCACAATTTGTATGGAAATACAAAAGAACCTCAAGGAGCCAAAGCAATCTTGAGAAAGAAGAATGGAACTGGAGGAATCAACCTGCCTGACTTCAGACTATACTACAAATCTACAGTCATTAAGACAGTCCAGTACTGGCACAAAGACAGAAATATAGATCAATTTCTGTATAGATCAAAATGGAACAAAATAGAAAGCCCAGAGATAAATTCCTGCACCTATGGACACCTTATCTTTGACACAGGGGGCAAGAACATACAATAGAAAAAAGACAATCTCTTTAACAAGTGGTGCTGGGAAAACTGGTCAACCACTTGTAAAAGAATGGAACTAGAACATTTTCTAACACTGTACACAAAAATAAACTTAAAATGGATTAAAGATCTAAACATAAGACCAGAAACTATAAAACTCCTAGAGGAAAATATAGGCAAAACACTCTCTGACATAAATCACAGCAAGATCCTCTATGACCCACCTCCCAGAGTAATGGAAATAAAAGCACAAATAAACAAATGAGACCTAATTAAACTTAAAAGCTTTCGTACAACAAAGGGAACTATAAGCAAGGTAAAAAGACAGCCTTCATAATGGGAGAAAATAATAGCAAATGAAGCAACTGACAAATAATTAATATCAAAAATATACAAGCAGCTCATTCAGCTCAATATCAGAAAAATATACGACCCAATCAAAAAATGGGCCAAAGAACTAAACAGACATTTCCTCAAAGAAGACATACAGATGGCTAACAAACACAGGAAAAGATGCTCAACATCACTCGTTATCAGAGAAAGGCAAACAAACAAACAAAAAAACCAATGAGGTACCATCTCACACCAGTCAGAATGGCTGCTATCAAAGTCTACAAACAATAAATGTTGGAAAGGGTGCAGAGGAAAGGGAACTCTCTTACACTGTTGGTGGGAATGCAAACTAGTACAGTCACTATGGAGAACAGTGTGGAGATTCCTTTAAAAATTGCAAATAGAACTGCCTTATGACCCAGCAACCCCACTGCTGGGCAAATACACTGAGGAAACCAGAATTGAAAGAGACACGTGTTCCCCAATGTTCATCACAGCACTGTTTACAATAGCTAGGACATGGAAGCAACCCAGATGTCCACTGGCAGATGAATGGATAAGAAAGCTGTGGTACATATACACAATGGAATACTACTCAGTTATTAAAAAGAACCCACTTGAATCAGTTCTAATGAGGTGGATGAAACTGGAGCCGATTATATAGAGTGAAGTAAGTCAGAAAGAAAAACACCAATACAGTATATTAATCCATAATATGGAATTTAGAAAGATGGTAATGATGACCTTATGTGTAGGAAAGCAAAAGAGACACAAATATAATGAACAGACTTTTGGACTCTGTGGGAGAAGGCAAGGGTGGGATGATTTGAGAGAAGAGCATTGAAACATATATTATCATATATGAAATAGATCACCAATCCAAGTTTGATGCATGAAACACTCAAAGCTGGTGCACTGGGACAACCCTGAGGGATGAGATGGGGAGGAAGGTGGAAGCAGGGTTCAGGATGGGGGACACATGTTCACCCATGGCTGATTCGTGTCAATGTATGGCAAAAACCACTACAATGCTGTAAAGCAATTAGCCTCCAATTAAAATAAATTAATTAATTTAAAAAAACAACAACAAAGGGACAAGCAATACTAGCTCTCTAGGAGCAATCCATCATTTATTATTTGTTAATTATATAGCTGGCTAAAGTAGAAAATTGAAAGCCAGATTTTATAGATTATCAACTGCAATTATTTCAGATTGAAATCACAAAACACATTAGCCTAATCTCCTGATTCCCTAGAGTAAACAATTTTAAAACTGTCACCACAATCCGATGCCAGCCTTGTCAGAAAGAACCTTTGACTTAGTCACTGATGCCTGAAATCTATAATTAAAGAGTCATTCTCTAGGTGGTGGTTAATTTTCACAGTTGCCTGGGTTCCTTGACTCCACCTGACACCCGCTGAGTCAGAATCTGCAGGATCAAGAATTTATGAATTTAGGGCATTTAGGCATCAGGATTTAGGGCATTTCTCATAAGGATTCCAGATGTTTCTGAGAGTTTTCTACACTTGAGAAGCTCTGCTCTGATTTAAGAATTATATTCTCTTATGAAGGAGCACATCTTATCCTCTGGCAAATTCAAGATAATGAAGCCCTGTAGTTAGCTGTTTACATCTGAACCTATGTGATTTTTAACATTAGAATTCTGAAGCAAGAGATGTAATGTCACTGAGGAAGAAAGAAGAAAGTACTAATAGGGAAGGCAAACTTTCCATAATAGTGCCAAACAATTGGCTTTGTACCCACTGGTTTTTAAAAAAAAATTATTGAAGTATAGTCAACTTACAAAGTGATATTAGTTTAAGGTGTACAATGTAGTCACTAGTTTTATGGATTACATATCATACAAACTATTGTAAAATATGGACTGTATTTGCTGTGCTATATATCATGTCCCTGTAACTTATTTGTTTTATAATTGGTCATTTGTATCTCTTAATCCCCTTCACCTATTTCACCACTCCCCCCACCCACTTCCCTCTGGCAACCCACTAGTTTGTTCTTGTATCTGCGGATCTGTTTCTGTTTTGCTATCTTTTTCCATTTGTTCTGTTTTTTAGATTCCATGTATAATTGAAAGTATACAGTATTTATCCTTGTATGACTTATTTCTCTAAGAGTAACATTCCCATCCATCCACGTTGTCACAAATAGCATGGCTGAGTAATAGTCTACTGTATATATACAATTTAAAAAGAACCAATCAGAACTGAAGAATACAGTAACTGAAATGTAAAGTACACCAGAAGGAACTTTGAATGCCAGAAGGGAGTAGAATGATACAGTGAAGTAAGTCAGAAAGAAAAACACCAATACAGTCTATTAATGCATATAAATGGAATTTAGAAAGATGGTAACAATGACCCTATATGCAAGACAGCAAAAGAGACACAGATACAAAGAACAGACTTTTGGACCCTGTGGGAGAAGGTGAGGGTGGGATGATTTGAGAGAATAGCATTGAAACATGTATATTATTATATGTGAAACAGATCACCACTCCAGGTTTGATGCATGAGACAGGGTGCTCAGGGCTAGTGCACTGGGATGACCCTGAGGGATGGGATGGGGAGGGAAGTGCGAGGGGGGTTCAGGATGGGGGACACATGTACACCCATAGCTGATTCATGTGAATATATGGCAAAAACCACTACAATATTGTAAAGTAATTAGCCTCCAATTAAAATAAATAAGTTAATTTAAAAAAATAAAATTCTCAAAGAAAGAAAACCTATAACCAAGCACATTCTACCTGGTGGAGTTATCATTCAGGATTGAAAGAGACGTAAAGAGTTTTCCACACAAGCAAAAACCAAGAGTTCATCATCACTACAGCAGCCTTATAAGAAATATTAAAGGCTTTTTTTAATAAAAAAGAAAAAGCCAAAAGAAGAAATCATAAAATAAATAAAGAAAAATATCTCACTGCATCCAGTCTTGATGGCAGGGGGCACAAGAGGAAACTAAACTCTGCTCTGTAAATATGCTCCTTTTTTTGAGTTTTGTGATAATTTTCTGGAGTAAAAGTGACTGGATGGCTTAAAGTGTATATCTTTGTCAGTATTTATAGAAAAATAGAAGTTTCTTTTTGGAAAAGGACAAGCAGAATTAAAAAATCATTATGTATGTTTTAAGTGCACTGAAGATGTGAGAACCTGATGTGTTTAGGTATATTACATTCTAAAAGTTATTTTTTCTTAGATTAAAAAATATAGTACAGAATAGTTTCTAGGGCATCCTACCTAGTATATAATTTTCTAAATTTGCAATCTTGATATATTAAAATCTAAAACATACCTTTCCCATTAGTGATTATGGCAGCCTAGGGTCTTGACTCCCTTTAGACTAGGTTTAGGGTGTGAACCTCTAACACTGAACCTTTAATTAGTGAACCTCTCAATACTGAAACGAGAGAACAGAGATCATACTAGATAAGCTAGCACAGGCTTCTCCAGTAACAAATGTATGGGTGGATAATCAAACATACATTAAGCATCTGTGTCCACTGTAAGAGTATCTCATTATATTTGGACTTTTTATAACATTAAAAACCAGAATTACTTGTATATGATATGTGAGAATTTCATTTTGGAATGACTTACTGTACTGTATTTTTAAAAAATTATGTTGTAAGCATGAGTTTATTTAATTTCAGATAATTGTATCCAAATTCAAAAATTTCAACAGATCACAAAATGATGAATGCAGTTGTAGGCTTTATCATCTAAGATAACTTTTCTTTACATGATAAAGAATGGCAAAATGTCTCTTCAATTTTTAGTTCTCTCCCTACTTTATAACTTTTATTGACTTTCCTTTGAATCACACAAAATATTAAATAATAAACTACAGAGCTGAATTGTAAATCAAAACCATTGAAATGACCTGAAACAATATGATAAAGAATAAATAGATAAGTTGATGAATACATGGATGGATGGATTTTAAGCAGAAGAAAAACACAATATCTTTCATATTTCATAAATATCACTTACTGATAGCACAAAAAAATGGACTCAAAAAGAAATTAGAAAGATCAATAAAAGAATCACTTGGTAAAGAATGAACAGTATCTCCCTAAAACTGGTGGTACAAGAAGAATTTTGAGCAAGAGGACCCACTAGTGGCACCACTGATAGGTAACCTTAGTCTGTACTCTAGAGATGTAAGGACAAGTGTTTATATTTTACAGCAACCATTAGGTTCTCGTAGTGAATTAGTGGTATATAAAGGATTTTAATACAGGTTTCTCTGACTCTAAAATCAGCCCAATTTTGGTGTGCTTTTGTGTGTTTCACATTCCGTAGAGATCAAATTGCCAACATTTGCCAGATCATCAAAAAAGCAAGAGATCGAGAAAAACATCTATCTCTGCTTTATTGACTATGCCAAAGCCTTTGACTGTGTGGATCACAATAAAGTGTGGAAAATTCTGAAAGAGATGGGAATATCAGATCACCTGACTTGCCCGTTGAGAAACCTGTATGCAGGACAGGAAGCAACAGTTAGAACTGGACATGGAACAACACACTGGTTCCAAATAGGAAAAGGAGTATGTCAAGGCTGTATATTGTCAGCCTGCTTGTTTAACTTATATGCAGAGTACATCATGAGAAATGCTGGGCTGGAAGAAGCACAAGCTGGAGTCAAGATTGGTGGGAGAAATATCAGTAACCTCAGATATGCAGAAGACACCACCCTTATGGCAGAAAGTGAAGAGTAACTAAAAAGCCTCTTGATGAAAGTGAAAGAGGAGAGTGAAAAGTTGGCTTAAAGCTCAACATTCAGAAAATGAAGATCATGGCATCTGGTCCCATCACTTCATGGGAAATAGATGGGGGAACAGTGGAAACAATGTCAGACTTTATTTTTGGGGGCTCCAAAATCACTACAGATGGTGATTGCAGCCATGAAATTAAGATGCTTACTCCTTGGACGGAAAGTTATGACCAACCTAGATAGTATATTAAAAAGCAGAGACATTACTTTGCCAACAAAGATCCGTCTAGTCAAGGCTATGGTTTTTCCAGTGGTCATGTATGGATGTGAGAGTTGGACTGTGAAGAAAGCTGAGCACCGAAGAATTGGTGCTTTTCAACTGTGGTGTTGGAGAAGACTCTTGAGAGTCCCTTGGACTGCAAGGAGATCCAACCAGTCCATCCTAAAGGAGACCAGTCCTGGGTGTTCTTTGGAAGGAATGATGCTAAAGCTGAAACTCCAGTACTTTGGCCACCTCATGTGAAGAGTTGACTCATTGGAAAAGACCCTGATGCTGGGAGGGATTGGGGGCAGGAGGAGAAGGGGACGACAGAGGATGAGATGGCTGGGTGGCATCACTGACTCGATAGACGTGAGTTTGAGTGAACTCTGGGAGATGGTGATGGACAGGGAGGCCTGGCGTGCTGTGATTCATGGGTTTGCAAAGAGTCGGACATGACTGAGCAACTGAACTGAACTGATACATTGTATGGCATTCTAATTAAACCCTGGGAATTGGTGAATCCATTAGTGTTAGTCGCTTATACCTTACTATAGGAGCTTCTCAGGTGGGGTTAGGGATAAAGAACTTACCTACCAATGCAGGAGACATAAGAGACATAGGTTCAATCCCTGGGTCAGGATGATCTCCTGGAGGAGGGCATGGCAACCTATTCCAGTATTTTTGCCTGGAGAATCCCATGAACGGAGGACCCTGGTGGGCTACAGTCCATGGGATCGCAAAGAGTCACACACCACTGAAGTGACTTAGCACACACACCTTACTACATGTACCCACTGCAAAAAAGAATGATGTGACTACCTAACATAAAATTTTACTGAAAATAGTATGATCCTTTAATGTAAATAATGAAAATTGTATCAAACACTAATATTAGTCTGAACTTGGCAGTTAATTCTGTTAATCACAGTAAATGTTAAGTAAAAATATGTCTGAATGTCTATTGTAAAATAAATAAAATATGTGGAGAGATTTTCTCTGGGATCAAAAGTGAAAGGCTATAATCAGATATGAATTTTTCAATGTTTGAGTTATTTAAGAAAAATAATATTCCTATTCTGAAGGAGTAGCTGAGAAACATTTATTGCACCAGTGATTTCTTTGCTCTATAAAATTATGTGAGTACATGCCCTTTATTGAGCAGATTTATATTATGGTAATATCATTATTTTTGTCATGAATATAATTATTCAAAGCTAGTCTTTCAGTCATGACTAATTTTGTACTATGGTGACTCATATGTCTCACCATTAAATAAGGAAATGTGTACTTTCAGATTCTTTCAAGATAACTAAAGCTAAAGATTCACATAGTTAAATTTTAGTTTTATTTCTGTTTATTAGACATGCTGAGTTAAATATTATAAAAGTAACATATGCACTGTTTAGGCATTATTTAAAAAGATAAAGTGGGAATTGACAATCCCAGAGGTCTCTGTGCAATGTTAGCTCTCAGGTTTACTTTCTCCAACTTAGAGTCTCATCTTGGTGGATAAATTGCCAATGTCATGACTCAGTCATACAGACTGGCCTTGAAACTGGATCATACATTTTGTAACTCTAACAAAAAGTGAGCCCTTTGGACTGATCTGCCCTGCCCTAAGAATCAAGGGTGTACCAGAGTGTTTAGTTGCTCAGTCATGTCTGACTCTCTAGGACCCCATGAACTATATAGACCATCAGGCTCCTCTGCCCATGGAATTATCCAGGCAAGAATATTGGAGTGGGTAGCCATTCCCTTCTCCAGGGGATCTTCCCGACCCAGGGATTGAACCCAGGTCTCCTGCATTGCAGGCAGATTCTATACTGTCTGAGCCATGAGGGAAACTCAGAAGTACCCCCACCCCGAGCCCCCGTCACCAAAAGAAAAGAGGCACCGACTTCCACTCTGGTGGAAACTGCCTCAAATGGCAGGGGTTTCCCATGAATCTGTGAGAGTGAAAGAGTATCAATTTCTCAGAGCCTCTCTGAAGAGTTAGAATAAATTATACTGACTTCTATATGGGCTTCCCTTGTGGCCCAGCTGGTAAGGAATGCTCCTGCAATGTGGGAGACCTGGGTTCGACCCCTGGACTGGGAAGATCTCCTGGAGAAGGGAAAGGCTACCCACTCCAGTATTCTGGCCTAGAGAATTCCATGGACTGTATAGTCCTTGGGGTCACAAAGAGTCAGACACGACTGAGTGACTTTCACTTCACTTCACTTCATACCTAAAAAACAAAAGAGAATGGAGACAGATTACCAAGGGAACTGTACTAGTTAATGATGCCCAGTCATTTAGTGGCATCTCAACTACCGGCAGAGCTGCTGGGATCCTCCCAGTTAGGCTTCAAGGTTCCAAGGGCTGTAGACATTTGGTTGCTATGGGGCATCAGTGAGCAAACCAAAAACTAAACTGAAGAATCTTAAAGCATAGAAACTGACCAGCATTTCTTTCCTCTGTTGAATAATACCATTTCATCATATGGACCTGGGTAAAATTCCAGTTCTGCCATAGGATATTTGTCCTATGACAAGTGTCTCAAATACTTATGTATAAAATAGAAGTAATAATAATGCCTGACTGTCTCATTAGGTCTGCTAGGTTCAGGCTGGCATAAAACCTATACAAAAGAAATGCGTAATTAATGTTGGCTTCCATTTTAACACAGGGATAATATATCAACAGAAAAGCAGGGGATTCTCATGCTTGAAGTTTGGTTTAAATTTCAGGAAAATTTTGAGATTCATGAAAGATGATGAAATTAGAATAAACATTTTGCAATATACTGTCTAATGAGTAAAAGTCACTTTGATAAAGTAGAGTTGTGAAATGACTCTCATAATGGGATTTTTTTTTTTAAAGAATGGGTCTAGGTAGCCACCAGACTGACTTCTGCTATCTATTGAGTAACTCTATCAGTAAAGTTTGATTATCAAGGGAACTGTCTTTACTCCAATACTTTGGCCACCTCATGAAAAGAGTTGACTCATTGGAAAAGACTCTGATGCTTGGAGGGGTTGGGGGCAGGAGGGGAAGGGGACGACAGAGGATGAGATGGCTGGATGGCATCACTGACTCGATGCACATGAATTTGGGTGAACTCCGGGAGTTGGTGATGGACAGGGAGGCCTGGCGTGCTGTGATTCATGGGGTCGCAAAGAGTCGGACGCAACTGAGTGACTGAAATGAACTGAACTGATCAGTAAAGTTAGGAGTATTAACTATTTGCTTAAATCTGTTTTAAATAATATTGACTCATTATATTATTAATAATACTAGATACTTAGAATAGGGATAAGACTTTACATGTGGAAATTGTGTAATAGGTAAATAGCAATCTGACATCAGCCGGTGGCTCTCTGGTTACAGGTTAGAATTTTTCCCTGTTTTCCAAGACTCAGTAATGGGACCCTTTGTTTGATGCTCTAGTCATTTCTGCTCTATTTTAGAATCATTGCCTACGGACCGCTTAATGATCCAGGGAAACTCTGCTCAGCCAAGAAATAGGAAAAACACTTGTGCAAGTGTGGTAAGAGCTCTTAGAGGTGCTGAAATTTTGTCCCAATATGCTGATAATGAAGTCCAGAGACTTATTCTAAATCATACAGAGAATTAGTAGGCAGGTTTCTCGACCATTAGTCCAGGGATATCTGCCACAGACATCCTGTTACTTCTTGTTTAGTGGGTCCAGAGTAAAGACTCTGAATATGGCCACCTTCACCCACTGTGTAAATTTGCCTGGTCATCACTGAATTTAAGTGCTGAGAATTTAAGTTTGCAACAGACCTTGTCTCACATTGTGAGTTAGCTAGGCACCAGGCATCCTAATGTGGAACTGAAGATTCCTTTTTATCTAAGCATTGTTACGTATGAGTTCTCAACACTTGATCATGCAGTAGGCTGCTTAAGTCCCTACTGAAGGCATCAGCACAGTTATGGTCCAAGCAATGGAAAGAATTCATCTTCATTTTGTATATACTTATCTAAACTATTTGTAGTGAGAAAAACTAAAGGGTTTATTTTAATTGTTGGATGTAGAGAAAATGTGTGTCATTCGAAAAAGGCAATGTATAATCTTGAATCATGTGTAAGGGAATCATAATCTTTACAGTAATTAGGTCCTAATAAAACCTAGTGGTATTTCATGTCAGTTCAGTTCAGTTCAGTTCAGTTCAGTCGCTCAGTCGTGTCCGACTCTGCGACCCCATGAATCACAGCACGCCAGGCCTCCCTGTCCATCACCAACTCCTGGAGTTCACTCAGACTCACGTCCATCGAGTCAGTGATGCCATCCAGCCATCTCATCCTCTGTGTCAACTATACTTTAAAAAGTTTTTTTCTCGGTAGGTCTGTGGACCAATCCCATGTAGAACATTATCTACCTGGGAAAATTCATCCCAAGCCCCAGTCAATCAATTTACAGCTTTGCTAAACTATTAAAAAGTTAATGACTCCCTCTAATCTATAGGATACTTTATCTTTTAAATTCAAATGACTTGAAATTACTCAAAGAAGCAAGATACAACTTGATTTTTCATTCCAAAGTGAATAAAGTTAGTCATATGAGAATAATCTATTCAAATCCAATTGGCAAGAAATTATATTTCTTGTGTAAGATTGATTGCTACTGTATAAATGTATGTCTTCAGAATTGTATTGTTCTCATCCAAAGACACAATTCTCTTTTCTATATAGTGCCCTAAAAGTTCAATTTGAAAAAGAAGACTAAATTTAAATGGTTTCTTGTTTTGTTTTAAAAACTGTTCTCTGACATAATTGGAAATGCCTTGTGTTGCTGGAAATCCATGGTTAGGAATAAGTAGCTCACCTAAAGGAGAAGTAGAAACTCCTGTTTTCTTGTCAAATTCTTCCATTGGCCTGTGACACAAAATCACCCTTTTGTTACAGGTGTCCTCAAACACTAAGACGAGGTCCACCAGGTCCTCTTGGCTCAGGAGAACTGCAGAGTTGATGCAGGGGTGAACCAGGGTGGGTGTGATGATGCTGAAAAACTAGCTACACCTGCTCCTCCTACCTACCAAGAGAAAATTGCCAGTAACATTTCAAGTGCCAAAAATGATCTCATAAATTCCCAGAAATGCAGAGAAATGGCAGAATCTGACAGTCAAACTTATGTGAAAACAGCTGTCATTAACTAACAGGACTGATTTTTAAGGTTTGGGCTTCATGCTCACTTTCTACAATTTTCTTGTAGTAAAGGGGTACACACAAACTGTTTCTCAATAACTGACTATTAAATTGTTCTTTGAATAAAATATCTGAAATGATTTGATGATGGGGTGATGGGAAGAGGCAGTATCTGCATTCCTAATTGCACATGCACTTTGTGGCCTATAGCTAATGTATTTATACAGTAATGATTCCGATAACTTATTACATTGTGGATAAATCTCTTCTAGCTGCATATTATTTCACATTTAGAGCACAAAGCTCTCTGTAGACCATATCTTATACAATTCTATACAATACAATTCAAAATACAATTTTAACTTCATTTTAAAGTGATAATAGAATTGACTTTTTTTACAATACATTTATCTCATAGAAATAGAACACTTAAAGTGATAGAAAATGATTTTTTTCAAAATGTGTCAAACTAGAAAAGATTTAAAATGTACTAAGTGTTTGAGAGAGAGAGAGAGAGTATGTGTGTGCGTGTGAGAGTGTGAACCTCGCATAAACCTCACTGTAGTATGGCATAACCTGTTAATTCAGACATCAGATTTTTAGAGATATAACAAAGTTGGGAATAAAAAAAACAGGCAAATATGCCTCCTGAGATAAATGCCTTAAATCCATGAGCTTTCTCCATTACATTAATTTGCCTCACTCAGCCACCCAGCCACTCAATGTCTACTGAGCGTCTATGATATGCCAGTCACTGCACTGGGCATAGGATGCTGTCCTCAAGAAGCTCAGAGTTAACTAGAGAAATAAGTGGGAACAAAATGGCTATGATAAAATATTAAAGTTACATGATAAAAGTATGCATTAAATTTTAACAGGGCATACGAGAAGCAATGAATCATGCCTAAGGAAGGCTTCACACTGGAGATGATATTTAAATGGGAGCTTAACTGTTGAGTAGGCATTGGAAAGACAGGGAAGAAACAGTTGAAATTGAGAGCCACAGGTAGAATCTAGCACAAGGTATTTTGCTCAGACAAGAGCAAGAAGAGCAAGGCATCTTTATGGCTTGGATTTGGGGTGAATGTATAGAGTGGGAATTCTTTCTAAGCAGTGGTAAATAAAGAGTGTGCTGTGCTGTGGTAAGTCACTACAGTCATGTCCAACTCTTTGTGACCCTATGGACTGTAACCTGCCAGGCTCCTCTGTCCATGGGATTCTCCAGGCAGGAATACTGGGGTGGGTTGCCTTGCGCTCCTCCAGGAGATCTTCCCGACCCAGGTATCAAACCCATGTCTCTTACATCTCCTGCATTGGCAGGTGGGTTCTTTATCACTAGTGGCCTCCTAAGTAATCACTCATCATTCATTGAATATCACCAAATATTCATTGGGTGGAATCTTCAGGCCAAAGCCTGAAGATTTACTTTGGGTACCCTATGTACCCAAAGTAAATTTGCTTCTTGTCTAGCAAAGATTTCAGTTTAGATAAGGAGTCAAAATGTAGCTTGTTAACTGACCAGTCTGGACAGGGAGATGGACAAATATGGGGGCAGAAGGATACAAACTAACAGCAAAAGCACCCAAGCCTGGAGCAAGGCATTATAGAAAATGCTGCTGAACTCACCGCAGACCCTGAGGACCTCTCAGCAGCACTGTACGGTACAATCGTCGACATTCATCATGTTCCTCTGAGTCATCAAGAAAATGTTACATCATAGAATTTTATAATCAGAATAGAACTTAGAGGTCATCATGTCCTCTCTATCCCAAATCACTGCTGAAATCTAAGCTCTAGCTTTTCCTCTTCAGCTGAAAGTGAAGTGAATTTCAATATTTGAGAGACAGTTAGTTTACTGTCATTTTAGACAGCTCTGAGGGTGGTAAAAAAAATCCCCATATGTTTTACTAAATTCTATCTCCCTGTTAATTTCTTCCCACATGGAGTTCCTGAGAGGATGGGATAAAACTACCATCTTCTCATCAAAACTTGGATTCTTTTCGATATTGGAGAAGAGCATAGAAAAATGTGTCTGTAGAAGCTTTCAGTCCTTGAAGACCTCTGAAATACAAGGAATTTTTAAAAGAATGGAACAGCCATAGTGATAACCTCAGAGATATCTGATCACTTGTTTTATACCTGATGGCCCATATGCCAAGTCACAGCTGTGCCACCCAGGTTCCACAGTGATGCGTCTTCTGTGTGGTTATAAATACAATTCGCAGTGATGTTTTCCCTTCTTGCGGATGTACAACCAGTGTGCCAAGTGACACACTGCCAATCTGAAGCCCATCCTCAGATTCATCTTGTATAAGTCTAAGCACAAGTAAAAAATTGCAAAGCTCTTCCTAGAATAGGAGTGGAGCTCACCTCCACCCACAATCTCCTCATGTGACAGAGGAGAGGTTAGCACTAGCCTCAAGTTCTACTCTTAATAAAAGAATGGGGGTCAGCTATATAAATTGTTTGTGATCACTTACTAAGCTCAACTGTTACCTAATTTTCCCTCTTTATATTTATCTTAAAGATACTCTTCCTTAATTTTACTTATCCACAGTCCTGGAGCTTCTGACCAAGCTTGGGAAATGAATGTGCTCCACTCTCTGAAAACCTCTCAGCATCCTCTCCTTTCTTCCATTGCCTCTGGATGCTCGGGAATGTGCCTCCCCCAGCCCATAAACTGCCTCCATGGACCAGGCTGGCACCTGAATCAGTCAGTCAGTTAACTAATATTTTGGTCTATATAATGCATCACATACTGAGTTAAGATAAAAGAGTAAACAAGAAAACTTAAGTTTGTCCTCACTGGGTTTCATAGTCTAATGGCAGAGGCAGATAAATAAGCCAGAAATTTTAAGGGTGCGTGATGCCTTTATGAATAAAGGATGCATGCTTGTGTGCTAAGTTGCTTCAGCCGTGTCCACCTCTGTGCGATCCTGCCAGGCTCCTCTGTCCATGGGATTCTCCAGGCAAAGAATACTGGAGTGGGTTGCTATGCCCTCCTCCAGGGGATCTTCCCCACCCGGGGATTGAACCCACATCTCTTCTGTCTCCTGCATTGACAGGTGGGTCCTTTACCACTAGCATCACCTGGGAAGCCCCTGAAGAAGTGTATGTCGGGCTATAAGGAACCTAGGAGTTGCCTGAAAGAATTTCTAGAGGAAAAAGCTAAGACCTGAGAAGTGATCTTCATATCAACCTCAAGAAGTAGTAACAGTTGAAGTTAATATATTTTGCCAGTTTCACGTCAAAGGAGGCATCACAAATTAATTAGGAAGACGCAGACTCAATATTTATGTATAATATATATATATAATATACTTATATATATTAAATATTTATAATATTTGTGTATACCAATTATAGCTGGACTAGCTTACAATAGCCTGATTCTGTTAAGCATTTAGTTCATCTAACTTTCCTTGTTTAGATACCAGACTCTGGCAGAAACCACCCTTTGAATAATAGAGCTGCTCACCTCTGCTCTACAGCTGAGTTTTAGTAGGACACATGACCACCTCCTTAGAGACTACATTTTCCAGCTTCTCTGGAGGTTGGTCATGTTACAATGTTCAGGGAAATAACGTGGGCAGAGTATTCACGTATCAGAGAATTTCATGTTATCAGAGTATGTGAAACTCCTGATCATAGCTTTAAAACAATAGTACGTCTCTGTCCCCTCCCCCCGTCCACTTGCCTCCAGTCGGGGGATGTGAGTTATTGTGAGACAATTCTGTCCGTGTGGACAAGGACAGCCTTGAGGGATAGTGGCATGCTACCACGGCAGAATCTGGGTCTCTCTGCCTTCTGGAGCAGAGTACCCTGTCTGGTTCCGGGCTGTTATGTGAAAACCATGGTATTCTGGCATTTGTTAAAGTAAAATAAAATGGAGACCAGACTTGAAAAATCCCAACATACGTGAAACTAAACTTATTTCTTACAGATACCTCTGATAATCATAAAATATACTTGTCATCTTCCTAAAATGAAGGAAGATAATCACTTTTAACCAATTTCCCACCATCTAGAACCCACACTATAACAACCAATCATTGCCAGGGTTAAACCACTCCTCGTTCTCACTTTATAAGCCATCCTGTAACATCATGCCTTGGAAATACATCTCAGCTTTAGAAGACTCTCAATTCATGAACTATTCTTTAGAGCATATTAAGCTCTCATTAAATATAATTTTACTGATCTGGTTTAGGTTTTTATGGTTTCTAGATTTTTGACAGATTTTCTGTGGTATAATGTATTAGCCTATACCCTAAGTAATACAAATAATTAATAGTCAACGTTCTAATAATTAATTGACTTCCAACATCATTGTTCCAACAGATAGAAAATTAATATTTTTAAGGATTTTTGTTCCTGTGACAGCTATTAATAATTAATTAACTAATAAATTAACTATATGATTATAATCTTATTTCCCATGTAATTCTGACTCTGGAGAAAGATAGGCTGGTCTTGCATATGTAAATGTTCTGGGTTGACGTCAATATCTTGCAAGCTTGGTTAACTGTCAGTTCACCTCTGAGTACACAGGTAGACAAAATTTAGTCTCTTATTCTACAAGACTGAGAGACTATAGTGAAAAAAAAAAGTATATATATATATATATATATATATGGGGCTTCCCAGGTAGCTCAGCTGATTAAAAATCCACCTGCAATGCAGGAGGCCCCTGTTCAATTCCTGGGTTGGGAAGTTCCCCTGAGAAGGGATAGGTTACCCATTCCAGTATTCTTAGGCTTCCCTGGTGGCTCAGATGGTAAAGAATCTGCCTGCAAGGCAGAAGACCTGAGTTCGATCCTTGGGTTGGGATGCTCCCCTAAGGAGGGCATGGCAACACATTCCAGTATTCTTGCCTGGGGAATCCCCATAGACAAAGGAGCCTGGTGGGCTACAGCCCAAGGGGTCACAAAGAGTCGGACATGACTGAGCAACTAAGCGCAAATACACACACACACACACACACACACACACACACACAAATATATATCACTAAAGTTTTCTTTTACAAGACAAGGAACTCACCTTTCCTTGATGGACCAATTTAACTTCCTCAAAAGTTATGCATTTTACTGAGTAGCCATCATGTGAGATATGATTTTAACTTATTTGAGTTCCTATAACTCAAATAAATTATAGAAACTTATTTCTGTAAATGATGTAGAAATAAATAAAAGCAACAATATTGTATTAGTAAAATCTCCATTTTAAATCATTTTTTCCCACAACAAAAGCAGAAGTTGCGTTTAGCCTGATTCACTGAATTGCACGCTTCTATTTTCAGCACCCAGTTTTGCTGTGTCATGGTCTTTAGCTTCTCTTTTCCCTTGACTTTTTGTTTTAACTTGTTCCTTTTTTGCCACCTCCCTATTGGATAGGCTATAGGAGAAGGGGAGGTTATTTATGTCAATTTTTAGTTATAATAAGGTAGAGTGTTTTATTTGGCAATAAAAGCTGGGCAGCAGCTGGCAGTAGAAATTCATTTTCAAATAGTCTTGGCAAACAATTGAATCCAACCTCCACAACAAAACTTGAGCAGACCTCAAATGTCTGCTTTGGGGCCCACTGAAAATTTTGATGTTTTAAATTACTCTGCTTAGAGTTCACATGCTGTGAGACATTCGTTTTATTTTGCAGTAAAACAATGTACAGAAGGTGTATTGGAATGTAGTGTTATTGACTATGTAGGGGGCCAAACACAAAGCAAACTAAGGTCTCTCTCTACTCCTATGATACTTAAGAACAAGACTTTTTATGAGATGATTGCATTACTAAAGAAACCCCATCAGTCACTGTTCAGATGTTTAAATATTACAAATGGAGGCATTGTAGCTTACATTGAATAGTTTCACCATCTGTCTCAACAAAGAACATTTGGGAATTTTTATTTTTTTTTCATATGCTGTGTAATCTTCTATTATGGGGGATTTCCCACCAAGGACTCTTATTTGCCACTCAACTGAACTACACTTGATAATTTTAATGATCCAGGAAAAGGATTCAGCAAAACAAATTGCGTTGCTAATGTTCTCAAGTCAAAGGAGGAGTTTTCAATATATAGCAATGCTTTAACCATTTGGGTAAGCAAAGCAGAGATATATATTCATCAAAAAAGCAAAAGCACATTCAGATACGCCAAAACCTAGATCATTGTGCAGAGAAGATCATTGTTTAGAGAACTGTGCTGGTGTCCTTCTTGGAGAGCCAAGGAAGCACAATACAGACACTTGCAATATATGCCATTCAAAACCCAGTAGAATGAACAGCAGTGTCTAAGTTGTTGTTCAGTCGCTCAGTTGTGTCTGACTCTTTGCAACCCCATGAACTACAACACACTAGGCTTCCCTGTCCTTCACTATCTCCTGGAGTTATTAATTTATATTACAATAAATGGCAATAGATCCCTATAAGAGGCTTCAGTATTCTGAAAAAATATTCATCCATGGCTGTGGACTCTAAACTGAACTCAAGGCAGCTATCCACCATGACCAGCTGAAGTTTTATAATTTTATTTTCAACACGTAAGTTTTCAAGTTGCTGAAGGCAATATTTAAGATTAAAATCTTTAAGAACATTTTTCTTTAAGATTAAAATCTTAAGATTGCTGAGAGCTTCACTGTAAGCATACAATACGCTCTTTTCTTTACAAGGAAGCTTCAGTTTGTTAAAGCAAGGACATAACACAAAAGGCTTCTGGAAATAACAGTTTTCCCAGACCACTGGGGATGTGGGAGGCATTTAAGCCAGTCAAACAACTCGACTATAGGAAGTTGTCAGCATATTTCCCCAGGGATTCTTTATTTTTTTTTATTTTTAATTTTTTTATACTTTATTTTACTTTACAATACTGTATTGGTTTTGCCATACATTGACATGAATCCACCACGGGTGTATACAAGCTCCCAATCCTGAATCCCCCTCTCACCTCCCACCCCATGTCATCTCTCTGGATCATCCCCATGCACCAGCCCCAAGCATCCTGTAAAGAACTGGAAAGTGTTTCTGAAGGTGAACCAATATCATTGTAGTCATCAAAATCCAGTCGCTATACAAATTTCAATGCTAGACGTTGGTTTTAGGTTTTAAAAAGGAAGCATAAATATCACATTCAAACTAATTGTAATTGAACTTTCATTTATCATTTTCATGATAACTTTCATTTATCACGCACCAATAATTTTGGAGTTAAAACTTCTCTAATGCAGAGGGAAAAGAAAAATTTAAGTAAGTAGAATTTACAGATATTCTCACTTTCAAGAAAAGGGGACTTTACAAGCAAAAAAGAGAAACAGAGCTTCTTGATTAACAATCAATATTCAGGCAGTTTCTAAAATGTGATTTCCTGCCAAAAAACCCAGAAGGCTCACGTGCTTCAAAGAAAGGCTAAAACTATATGCTTGCTAAATGCCAGGCAGTGTGCTAAGTAAACACTTTACATAATTATTGCATTTAATCCTCAGAATTATCCTATGAGGTAGAAATGATCACCACTTTGCAAATGAGGACGTGGAAATTGAGAGAGTGCATGTAATCCCCAAGATGACGGTTACAAATATAAGAACTGAGACTGAAAAATCCAGGCTAAATAATTTCAAAATCCACTTTTTTTTATTATGCCATAAATTGAATGTCAGTATATATTGGCCAGACAGTAAAAATGACTTTGCATAATTTTATTTAAAAAGTTAATACAACATAACCCTAAAAAAACCCATTTTGGCAAGCTGGAGGCTAAAAGCAATTTAACACTGAATTTACAGCTATACTCACTGAATTTCATTTGGTTTCCACCCCCTCCCACCTTTTCCTCCCCACTACAGGTGGACTGACTCCTAGTCCAGTTTAGATCCACAACTCATATCCTGGTCTTAGTTGGGATAAGTTTCAGTAAGGGGGCCACAAATCTATGTGCAGTAAATGAAATATTGTCCCCACATATATACACATCCTAATCTGCAGAATCTGTGAACACTGTGTTATCCAGGTGGACCCAAAGCAGTCACAAGTGTCCTTATAGAAGCCAAAAAGACAAGGAAACAAATTTTTCCCTGACTACCAACAGAGGTAACAAAATTGTGCCAACACCTTAATTTTAGAACTTCTGACCTCCAGAACTGTAAGATAATGAATTTTGGTGATTCGTTATAGCTGCATTAGGGAACAAGTACACTGGGCCCTTGCCTTAGCCCCTCCATGCAAATCTTGGCTCTGATTCAGAGCTCCAGCTCTGATAAACAGATCTTTGTTTTGCCCAGTGCCTCAGTCTGCATTGCTGAACATCCCAGATGTTAGCCTTTCCAGAGATGGTTTTTTTTGCCCAAGCGACTTAAAAAACAAGTGCAGCTGGAAAAAGGAAGGTACTAACAGTTATCATTACACATTTCCCACTGAACAAGTGGTAGAACTAAAATAAATCTTTGTTCTCTATATTACGTTGAGGACAGTCTTTGGAAAAATGAGCTTTGTTGCCAAAGATGTATTGAATTGTTATTTTGGTGAAAGTTTTGGGTACATAAACATGGGTATGGAGTAACACGAAGGCCCACCTGTTAACCCAACACTTTAGAACTCAGCTTTGGCTTGAGGTCTTGAGGACTTCCTCCTTTTGGGGGACCAGGTTATCTGAGCTAATGCTTTTTCTTCCTGAAAAAATTTTCCAGGCCAGCTGCCTCATTCTGAATTTCTTGTGTTTATAACTATAGCATTTTTATTTTAAGATGTGTATTTTTATCTAATTTTTAATCAGTACATAGTATTATACAAGATAGCTTGAACTTTGGCTAGCTACAGTTTTCCCAAATGTGAACAATTTCACTCCACAGTGCTCACTTTCCCCAGTTCCCTTTTCTTTTATGGAAATTGTGGAAACAATCTCTTCTTTACTACTCTGTAAATCATAGTATTCTATATAGGTCAAGAGAAGGAATATGAGTTATCTGTAATTCTGTTAAATCCATGATTGGTGTTTATCCTGATAGTAAAACGAAAAGTTACTTTACTAAGTTATTTCTCCATGACCAAAATACACTGTAATTTAGTCTTCTGACTTGCCTGCTTGAATAGAGAGGCAGATGCTCTCCTGAGGTTTATTTTTGTCATAGGAACAAAATGATTTCAAGCTCCAGTAGAAAGCAGTTTATTAACTCACTGGGGAGTCAATTTTCATTCCAATCCCAAAGAAGGGCAATGCCAAAGAATGTTCAAACTACCATGCAACTGCATTCATTTCACACGCTAGTAAGATTATGCCCAAAATCCTTCAAGCTAGGCTTCAGCAGTACATGAACTGAGGACTTCCAGATGTACAAGCTGGGTTTAGAAAAGGCAGAGAAAGCAGAGATCAAATTGCCAACATTTGTTGGATCATAGAGAGAGCAATGTAATCCAAAAAAACCCCACCAAAATCTAATTCTGCTTTATTGGCTATGCTAACGCTTTTGTGCAGATCACAACAAACTGGAAAATTCTTAAAGAAATGGGAATACCTCACCACTTTACCTGTCTCCTGAGAAACTTGTGTGCAGATCAAGAAGCAATAGTTAGAACTGGACATGGAACAAAGGACTGGTTCCAAATTGGGAAAGGAGTACAAAAAGGCTCTGTATATTGTCATTCTGCTTATTTAACTTCTATGGAGAGTAAATCATGTGGAATGCCAGACTAGACGAATCACAAGCTGGAATTCAGATTGCTGGGAGAAATATCAACAACTTCAGATACACAGATAATACCATTCTAACATCAGAAAGTGAAGAGGAACTAAAAAGCCTCTTGATGAGGGTGAAAGAGGATAGTGAAAAAGCTGGCTTAAAACTCAGCATTCAAAAAACTTAGATCATGACATCTGGTCCTATCACTTTATGACAAAGGGATGAGGAAAAAGTGGAAACAGTGACAGATTTTATTTTCTTGGGCTCCAAAATCACTGTGGATGTTGACTGCAGCTATGGAATTAAAAGATGCTTGCTCCTTGGAAGGAAAGCTATGACAAACCCAGACAGCATATTAAAAAGCAGAGATATTACTTTGCTGTCAAAGGTCTGTCTAGTCAAAGCTATGGTTTTTCTAGTAGTTATGTAAGAATGTGAGAGTTGGACCATAAAGAAAGTTGAACCCCAAAGAATGGATGCTTTCGAACTGTGATGCTGGAGAAGACTCTAGAGAGTTCCTTGGAGAGCAGGGAGATCAAAGGACAGCAGTCAATCCTAAAGGAAATAAACCCTGAATATTCACTGAAAGGACTGATGCTTGATGCTGAAATTGAAGCTCCAATATTTAGGCCACCTGATGCGAAGAGTTGACTCAATGGAAAAGACCCTGATGCTGAGAAAGATTAAAGGCAAAAAGAGAAGAGGGTGGCAGGGGATAAGATGGTTAGATAGCATCACTGACTCAATGGACATGAATTTGAGCAAACTCTGGGAGATAGTGAAGGACAGCAGAGCCTGGCTGCAGTTCATGGGGTAGCAAAGTGCTGAACACAACTTTGAGACGAAACAATGACTGGGGAGTGCAAGGGCTTTCAATTTGGCTGAATCCCAGGGATTAAACCATGTTGTGCGGCTTCTTGCTCATTCTCTCTAGCTCCTATGTCTGTTCCTACTGTATGCTGACTTTATCCTTTTTTCCTACAGATGAGCATTTTCTGGGGAAAATGCATACACTTTCCCCTCCTCTGTTTACCCTCTGTATTTAGCAGGCCAAGGGGAAGGGAAATTCATTCATCTTCATTTCCAGCATCCCTAGATCATCTCCAGATAACTCTGATTGGTCTCACTGATATATGATCTATGGGCTCACTCCCAAAGCAATTACTGGTTCTAGGAGAATGAGATACTGTAGTTGGATAGGATAGGCCTCTATCAGATGGCTAGAATGGAGCAAAGAGCTCCTGAAAATAAACATGTTGATGGGGTGTTGGTGGCCAGTCTTAGGAAAAAACTTACCTCTCTTTTTGTGTTTGTAGAGCTAACCATAATACTTGACCAATAGTGGTAATGTTGGGTGAGCTGAATTAAACTGAACTGCAGTACATTTTAGCTTTCCTTCTTATGAGTTGTTATAGTATAGTGGTCAAGAGCATTACTCTGGAGTGAACTGACGGGGTTTCCATATTGGCTCTGTCTCAGTTTCCTTATTTGCAAAAGGTGATAATAAGGGTACCTTATTATCCTTTTTATCCTTTAGGGTCATTTGTCCAGAGGAGTCAGTACAATTAAAGCACTTAGCATAATCTGGGGTATATAGAAATTAAAAGAAAGTTGCACATTATATTTGTATAATTTCATTGTGTGTGTATGTGTCTGTGTGTGTATAATCTGTTTACCCAGATTTTCTTAATGTGAGTGCATGCATATACATGTATACATGTATATATTATATGCATGTATAAACACATACACAATACTTAGCAAAACATATATATTTGAGTGGATGAAAAACATGCATATGTTATTTGTAGTTATATTTATATCCTAGTAAAGTATCAGACTCTTTGCTAGCTTTTGTGGATTCAAAGATGAAGAAGATATATCCCTTGCCCTTAAGGAACTCTTGAATATAGGCATTAAGAATGCCTCTGTCTCTCACTCACTCACACACACACACACACACACACACACACACACACACACACACACTTTAACCAAGCTGGAAATATTTCCGAGGAAATGTTTGTCGTATGTTAAAAAACCATGATAGAAATGTCAAGTGAACTGGGTTCTAGTCCTAGTTTTTCAATACTCCTTCAAGTTTACATTTTATAACTTTTCTGACAGTTCAGTTATACTAACCGAACTTAGAGTTGAGTATCTAAGAAAATATACCCATGTGGAACAAGCCCAGGCATTAATATAAATGGCTTATTTGTAAACTAAAATGAAACAAAACAGGGATAAGAATAGGGTGGCACGTTCCCCCCAAAAATATGGTGGCCTGTCTTAGGAAAAGATTTCTCTCTTTTTATTTTTGTTTTCCTAGAGCTACACAATAATAAATGTGTATAACAAATGTTGGGTGAATTCAATTAAACTGAATTTCTAACCAGGACTGATTAGAAAGACAGTTCAAAGCCAACCATATATATATGTATATATATACATATGTATATATATAAAATATAGTCTTGGCCTATCTTCTCCAATTTTGAAGATTACCTTTTCTTAATTAAGTACCTTACTTATTTCCCAAACCTGCAGAAAATAAGAAATTCTAAATTAAAACAAAAGTAACTTACCTTTTCCTTTTACAGAAGTGTATTAACTATATATGCACATATGGTTTAATAAAGTGATTATCCATATATTCTTTATCCAAAATAAGTAGAGCATTTGTCAGTATTTTAGGTGTTCCCTTCTATGTCCCTCCCCAATTCCATTCCCTCCTTATCCCTCACTATCCTGCCTTTTATAATAAACATCCTCCTGGGTTCTTTATAGTTTTATCACGTTACCTTTGCTTGTTTGTAAGCACTGGGTAAACTGAAACTTACTTAACAGATAATTTCATGACTTGTTCCTTTATTTTGGAGATTTGTTTGTGTTGTGCATATAGTGACAGTTCATTGATTTTCACTGCTGTTTTATTGAATATACCTTAATGTATTTATCTATAGAACTGTCGCCTTTTGTCAGTTATATTACGTGAAACTATCTTCTTCCTATTCTGTGTCTTGTGTTTTCACTCTCTTTACTGTATTTGATGGACAAAAGTTCTTACTTTAATGTGACTGGTTGAAAACTTTTCAGCTATAGCTTGAGCATTTTGTGGATTGTTAAAATTTCTTACCCCAAAGTCTTAAAGAATTAGCTCATATCTTCTCCTAAAAGTTTTGTACTTTTGCCTTTTACTTTAGGTTTGAAGTGTGCCTAATGCTGATTTTCCTCTATATGTGCATAGGGCAGTGGGAAGGAGATAAGCATCCATATTCTTCCCCATCTTGACCTCAAATGGATAGCCAGTTGTCCCAGAATAATTTATAGCAAAATCTATCATTCACACGCTTGTCTGTAATGTCAGAGTATTCCTTCATCAGCTGCTCATACTTGTTTGAGTCTGTTTCTATGGTTTAATGTATTTTTGTCTATTTATCTACCCTGTGCCAAAACCATGGGCTTCCAGTTGTTCAAGCTGGTTTTAGAAAAGGCAGAGGAACCAGAGATTGCCACCATCCATTGGATGATCAAAAAAGCAAGAGAGTTCCAGGAAAACATCTACTTCTAAACAGCTTCTTGATGAAAGTGAAAGAGGAGAGTGAAAAAGTTGGCTTAAAACTCAACATTCAGAAAACGAAGATCATGGCATCCAGTCCCATCACTTCATGGCAAATAGGTGGGTAAACAGTGGAAATAGTGTCAGATTTGATTTTGGGGGGGCTCCAAAATCACTGCAGATGGTGGCTGCAGCCATGAAATTAAAAGATGCTTGCTCCTTGAAAGAAAAGCTATGACCAACCTAAACAGCATATTAAAAAGCAGAGATATTACTTTGGCAACAAAGGTCCATCTAGTCAAAACTATGGTTTTCCAGTAATCACATGTGGGTGTGAGAGTTGGACTATAAAGAAAGCTGAGCACTGAAGAACTGATGCTTTTGAACTGTGGTGTTGGAGAAGACTCTTGAGGGTCCCTTGGATAGCAAGGTGATCCAACCAGTCCATCCTAAAGGAAATCAGTCCTGAATATTCATTGGAAGGACCGATGCTGAAGCTGAGGCTCCAATACTTTGTCCACCTGATGTGAAAAACTGACTCATTGGAAAAGACCCTTATGCTGGGAAAGATTAAAGGCAGGAGGAGAAGGGGACGGCAGAGGATGAGATGATTGGATGGCATCACCGACTCAATGAATATGAGTTTGAGTAAACTCCGGGAGTTGGTGGACAGGGAAGCCTGGCTTGCTGTAGTCCATGGGTCAGAAAGAGTCGGACAGAACTGAGTGACTGAACTGACTGTGCCAAAACCACATTGCCATACCTACTACAGTTTTATTTACTTATTTATTTTTGGCTGTGTTAGATCTTAGTTGTGGCACTCAGGATCTCTGGTGCTCAGGCATCTCTCTAATTGTGCCCCGAGGGCTCCAGAGTGTGTGGGCTCAGTAGCTGTTGCCCCTTGGCATGTGGGATCTTAGTTCCCTGACCAGGGATCAAACCCATGTCCCCTGCATTGGAAAGCGGATTCTTAACTACAGGATCACCAGGGACGTTCTCTACTATAGTTTTATACTAAGACTTGATATCTGGGATAACAATTCCTCTACTTTTTCTTCAAGAGCGTCATGCAGAACCAAATGTTTGCATAAAATTCCAGGTCATGCAAGATGCAGGTGCCAGCATCCACTGAGGCTGCTATTTCTTACTCAAGTAGGGTGGAACCATAGTTTGGATAGCATAGAGCTATGTTGCTGGGCCAGCTCCTTTCTCCTCGGCATGTGTTTGCTCTTTCCTTCTCCTTTTAGCTTGTACAGTGCATTTCTTTATGAGAAAAGTGCATTGTCTTTATGAGCTTATTCATGAATGAACTTTATAGCATTTCCTATGCAGAGAGAAATTGGACGAAATTGCTTCTAACAATGAAAGCCAATGTTTTCAAAGTGAGAGAATCAACAGAAAAAGCTTATTTATGAAAACTTATATTGACTTGGTTGCCAAAAAATGATGCCTGGATCTGTGGATATAGCCATTCACTAATCTTTTATGCATCTCCTTAGTTTGGGGTTCCTTATGGTAGATAGTGCTTATTTTTTAAGAGCTTTTACAGTAACAATGCTTGGCCACACTGATCAGAACAAGAGGGAGAAATGGAGGGTGGAAACAACAGCACCAGCCAGAAATCTGGTTACTGACTTGAAGATGTTTGTTGGCCTCACACCTACTCTATTTTTAGTTTATTATCTGAAAAATGTCAATGACCTGGGAAGTATAAGTTCTATGATTCTAGATACAGCTGTAAAATTATAAGAGGTATAGGAAGGAATATTTCTTGTTCAAGTTTCTTCATCTATTTTCTTCCCCTATTCTTTGCCTTACAAACATTTTTTTATTAATCTTTAAGCTATGAGGCCAGAATTCTCTTACATGACTTGATAGATTTTTTCTGCTTTTTTTTTCTTGCCTGTTTTTCTACACTTGTCAACCAGTGTGATTTTTAAAATATTTATTTGAAAATTATAGGCATAGCCTGTAAACTTACAATTGCTATTTTTATTTCATGTTGCCAAGAGATATTTTGAGCCATATACACAGACCTGAGCATTGCAGTTTAGGATTTTAGAAACACAGAATCGTTGTTTCTCCCCCAAGTTTTCAAATTTATTTTTAATAAAATATTTCCATCTTAATTGTAATATTTAACAGTTTAAAAATGGTCAGCTATTCCTTGTTTTAGAATGAAACAAATCACAATGATCTCAGGCCATATTCTGTTAAAGGGAGGAGCAAAAAAAAAATCGTCTCTATTAACTCTTTTAGGCAGACCAGGATCCATTAAATAATTCGTTACTCTAGTTTGGGAAATGTCACCTTGTGGACGTGAAAGAGTTCTTGTAACTCTGGAAGAACAACAATTTATTCAACACATAAGGGAACAAGGCTACTATAACTTAAAATAAGGGCAAATGTAAGTTCACATGAGGATGAATGAATGCCATTATGAATTTGTGTTAGTCCTTATTCTTCAATTTCTCACTAGTGTGTATGCATGGAAAACAAATGGGTGATTTCTTCCAAAACAACTTAAATGAAGGTGACCGAGGGCATGAATTTGCCTAAAGGTGGAAATGCTGACCTAGCCACCTGTCATCCAACATTTTACTTAAAGCCCTTATTGTAATTTTCTATTGACTCCTTAGTGAACTTAAAATGTTAATGTACCTGAAGTTACCGGACTTTCTCCCAGTGATCAATAATCTAATTCAACAAGTCTAACATTTCTCATTGAGGAGATGAAGCTTATCTTTTTATGAGCTACTTAAACACATGAACCAAAACAGTGAAATTATCCTAAATAATTATTGATCAGTAAAAAGTGTACTATGCTAACACCTCATCTCAAAGCTACATGTCAATAAAGACTTCAGTTAGTAAATATTTTCATTATAAAATTCAATTTTATTGATCTTTTTGCATAATGTATTTATATTAAAATTTATAAATTGAGTCTACATATTTTAGTACCAATTTAAAAAAAGTAAAAAATGAATCCTCTGATTGCTATTGCCATATTTACAGAGACACTGATAAGTATGGGGCAAGACTTTTTTAAATGTATGAATCTTATTGATTTCTCATTGGGTGTTTGCGTGTAAATGGCTAAATTGTTTAGTAACCTCTTGTAGGGTTGCCTCTCTCCTCACTACCAACAGTAGATTCTTCTTTAGCTTTGTTCACTTTTCATTAACAACTTGATTTAATGAAATCTTTTAAAAGGTATTTAGCTTTCTCATTCATTTTGGATGAAAATGGTAGTGTAATTATTACCACTTTCAAATTTGTCTGGCTTTAACTTTCCTCATCTTTATAATCTGGTGCTTTCAAATGAAACTTTAATTATGAATAAAACTAATAAAGAGCAATTTATATTACCATTAGCTGTTGAGTAGTCGGTGATAAATAGAAGGCTGGATCATTGATGAATTTTTTATAACAAGAAAAATAATTAAATGGCCATATCAAGGAGGAATTCATTAGAATACTACTCATTGTCAAGGAGGAATTATTGAAACACTACTTCTTAGAAGCATTTTGTTCAGCTATCTGAAAAGGAAAATTGAAAAGAGTTATACACAGATAGTTGGGGTAGGTGACTGACTTTTAGCTTTATGCACCAAAAATCAATCAAACAACTTTTGTGTGGTTGTGGGACTTAAAATATGATGGGGAAAATATTGTACAAGGAAGAATTAGAAGTGCACTGCCCCAGCCCACCAGGAAGCTGTGTGTGAACACTGAGACAACATCAATACACACAGATAGGGGAGAAATCTGTTAGAATGAATCAGGTAAAAGGAAAGAGTGGATGTCTGTTTCTTTGGGATTTCCAGAATGTGATGAAAAAATAGGTCATGTCCAATGGGACATGATTCAGTGAGCTGCAATATCACATTTGTACTAGAATCTGTTTACACTGTACTCAGATACAAAGGGTAATACTTTTGTTTTCCTCTTATTTTCTTGTTATGATTTTTCTGTGCATAGAAGGTGGGACTTAAAACCCACAAATCTGAAAGATGCAATTGCAATTTTTAAACTTTTTGCCATATGTGCAAGCATATGTGTTACCCATTCTGTTTGAACCACTTTAAAGAAAAAGATAATTTGAGAAACATAATGTTAAATCAGATTTCTATCAGTTATTTTAAATTTTGGTATCTAGCTCAGGATGTCATACATTTATTCATGTACTAGATACATGTTGAGCACTTATTAAATATCAGGCACACACAGTAGGTATATATGTGTTTACTTCATTTGATTTAAATAACAGTGATTTAAATAATAGTGAGCCAGATAACTGTGAACTTGTGTTCAGATGTTAACAGAGCATAGAAAAATCTTGACCCATCTGTGACAGCTGAAATCTTGAAAGCACAATTGGCATTTATAGTTTACTTGGAAGAGAGCATTAGAAAGTTCAGGAGAATTTTTTTCCCCTAGGTTTTGAAATATGTTGGAGAAAGTACGTCTCAAAGAAAAGCACCTACAATATTTATGGAAAAGGGTAAAGTGAAAGCATTTGGTAAAAAAGCATTCTCCAACAGATAAGAAACAGTGCTTGACCTTTGCTTTCTCCAAGTCGTTATTCCTAAGGCTGCTCCCTCTGCTGGGTCATTTTTATTTTGAATACACTCAAGGGTCTGTTTCTCTAATTGCTGCTGAAGTAGACCTGAAACTCACCAAATGACATTTTTCTAGGTCTTCTCTCAATTTCCTCCACCTTGACTGTTCCTCAATCCAGATCTTGCCTCAGCCCAATCTATTTCTAAACACAGCTTCTGAGACTCAATTTTAGAGCCATTTCCTGCGATAACAAGCCATTCTGGAAACTGTTGTTAAACGGTGAATAAAATGGTGATGGGATAGGTAGCGGCTGTGTGAATGCTGTGCTCACTCATGTCTGACTCTTTCCAGCTCCATGGACTGTAGCCCACCAGGTAAGAATACTGGAGTGTGTGTGTGTGGTGGTGGTGGCAGAGGGGGGCAGTTCCTCTTCCAGGAGATCTTCCTGACCCAAGGATCCTGAATGAAAATAGTGATGCAATAAGCAGAGAAGATGTTTTCTTTCTAACGCATTTTCCCCTAAACTTTCTAAGGCCACTTCCCCATCCTTGAGGGAGGGTGCGTGTGTAGGGGGAGGGGGCTCAAAAGAGTGGGGGGTTGTGGACACATCATAGTAATTGGATTTCAGGTTCACCTTTTATGGCCTAGGCAGAACGTTAGTTTCATGTTTCTAAGCCAGGAGAAATTTTGGCCTCCATGTTTATTTGGAGCTCTTCATCTTGGGCATGAGGCCTGGACTTCCTTAGTTAGTGCCTGTGGATCTTTTACCAATGCTTGATTAGGGCATCTTAAAACCAAAAGCCAGAGAAATGAGCAGAAGACATATAACACATACAAGCAGGAGGCTAGGTATAAAAAAAATGACAAAATTTAAAATTAAAAGAATGCACAAAATCCTATGAAAGAGAGAAAGCATTCCTTATGCATAAAGGGGCTAACTATCTCTCTTCCTTTTCCAGTCCTGTGGCCACGGCTGAGTCTTCCAAATTTGCTGAACTATTGAGTGCGGCACTTTCACAGCATCATCTTTCAGGATTTGAAATAACTCAACTGGAATTGCATCACCTCCACTAGCTTTGTTCGTAGTGATGCTTCCTAAGGCCCACTTGACTTCACATTCTAGGATGTCTGGCTCTAGATGAGTGATCACACCATCATGATTATCTGGGTCGTGAAGATCTTTTTTGTACAGTTCTTCTGTGTATTCTTGCCACCTCTTCTTAATATCTTCTGCTTCTGTTAGGTCCATACCATTTCTGTCCCTTATTGTGCCCATCTTTGCATGAAATGTTCCCTTGGTATCTCTAATTTTCTTAAAGAGATCTCTAGTCTTTCCCATTCTGTTGTTTTCCTTTATTTCTTTGCATTGATCACTGAGGAAGGCTTTCTTATCTCTCCTTGCTATTCTTTGGAACTCTGCATTCAAATGGGTATTTCTTTCTTTTTCTCCTTTGCTTTTCACTTCTCTTCTTTTTACAGCTAATTGTAAGGCCTCCTCAGACAGCCATTTTACTTTTTTGCATTTCCTTTTCTTGGGGATGGTCTTGATTCCTGTCTCCTGTATAATGTCACAAACCTCTGTCCATAGTGCATCAGGCACTCTGTCTGTCAGATCTAGTCCCTTAAATCTATTTCTCACTTTCACTGTATAATCAGAAGGGATTTGATTTAGGTCATACCTGAATGGTCTAGTGGTTTTCCCGTCCTTCTTCAATTTAAGTCTGATTTTGGCAATAAGGAGTTCACGATCTGAGCCACAGTCAGCTCCCAGTCTTGCTGACTGTATAGAGCTTCTCCATCTTTGACTGCAAAGAATATAATCAATCTGACTTCGGTGTTGACCATCTGGTGATGTCCATGTGTAGAGTCTTCTCTTGTGTTGTTGGAAGAGGGTGTTTGCTATGACCAGTGTGTTCTTTTGGCAGAAGTCTAATTAGCCTTTGCCCTGCTTCATTTTGTACTCCAAGGCCAAATTTGCCTGTTACTCCAGGTGTTTCTTGACTTCCTACTTTTGCATTCCAGTCCCCTATAATGAAAAGGACATCTTTTTGGGGTGTTAGTTCTAGAAGGTCTTGTAGGTCTTCATAGAACCATTCAAGTTCAGCTTCTTCAGTGTTACTGATCAGGACATAGACTTGGATTACAGTGATAATGAATGGTTTGCCTTGGAAACAAATAGAGATCATTCTGTTGTTTTTGAGACTGTATCCAAGTACTGCATTTCAGACTCTTTCGCTGACTATGATTGCTACTCCATTTCTTCTAAGGGCTTTCTGCCCACAATTGTAGATGTAATTTCATTCCAATTCCAAAGAAAGGCAATGCCAAAGAATGCTCAAACTATCGCACAATTGCACTCATCTCACACACTAGAAAAATAATGCTCAAAATTCTCCAAGCCAGGCTTCAGCAATATGTGAACTGTGAACTTCCAGATGTTCAAGCTGATTTTTGAAAAGGCAGAGGAACCAGAGATCAAATTGCCAACATCTGCTGGATCATCAAAAAAGCAAGAGAGTTGCTATTTCTATTTCTGCTTTATTGACTATGCCATAGCCTTTGACTGTGTGGATCATAGTAAACTGTGGAAAATTCTGAAAGAGATGGGAATACCAGGCCACCTGACCTGCCTATTGAGAAACCTGTATGCAAGTCAGGAAGCAACAGTTAGAACTGGACATGGAACAAAAGACTGGTTCCAAATAGGAAAAGGAGTAGGTCAAGGCTGTATATTGTCACCCTGCTTATTTAACTTATATGCAGAGTTCATCATGAGAAACACTGGGCTGGAGGAAGCACAAGTTGGAATCAAGATTGCCGGGAGAAATGTCAATAACCTCAGATATGCAGATGACATCACCCTTATGGCAGAAAGTGAAGAGGAACTGAAAAGCCTCTTGATGAAAGTGAAAGAGGAGAATGAAAAAGTTGGCTTAAAGCTCAACATTCAGAAAACTAAGATCATGGCATCTGCTCCCATCACTTCATGGCAAATAGGTGGGGAAACAGTGGAAACAATGGCTGACTTTATTTTTTTGGCTCCAAAATCATTGCAGATGGTGATTGCAGCCATGAAATTAAAAGAGGCTTACTCCTTGGGACGAAAGTTATGACCAACCTAGATAGCATATTCAAAAGCAGAGACATTACTTTGTCAACAAAGGTCTGTCTAGTCAAGGTTATGGTTTTTCCAGTGGTCATGTATGGATGTGAGAGTTGGACTATAAAGAAAGCTGAGCACCGAAGTATTGATGCTTTTGAACTGTGGTGTTGGAGAAGACTCTTTAGAGTCCATTGGACTGTAAGGAGATCCAACCAGTCCATCCTAAAGGAGATCAGTCTTGGGTGTTCATTGGAAGGACTGATGCTGAAGCTGAAACTTCAATACTTTGGCCACCTGATGTGAAGAGCTGACTCATTGGAAAAGACTCTGATGCTGGGAAAGTTTGAGGGCAGGAAGAGAAGGGGACGACAGAGGATGAGATGGTTAAATGGCATCACCAACTCGATGGACATGGGTTTGGGTGAATTCTGGGAGTTGGTGATGGACAGGGAGGCCTGGCATGCTGCAGTTCATGGGATCACCAAGAGTCGGATGCAACTGAGTGACTGAGCTGATCTGATCTCTGTTCCTAGAGTCTATGTGGCATGGGAATAAAAATTTGGGGAAAAGAAGACCTGAGAAGTATAAACATTTTATTGGTGAGTTCTTTACCAGTAGCCTGCTGTGAATTAGCTGCATATCCCTAAAGACTGTCTCAGTTCTCTTGTTTGTAAAAAGATTGTGTGATCTTTACGGTTTCTCTTGGGCTCTCCTGGTGGTTCAGATGGTAAGGAATCTGCTAGCCTTACTAATAACGAGAATAATAATAACTCATTATTTACTGAGAACCTACTGTATTTGATATAATTCTCCCAAGCAGTGATCAATTTCTTTATTGAAAGATGAAGAGATTGTGGTTCAGATGTGCAGTGCTTATCAACAGTCCTGTATTATAGATACAAAATATTTTAACAAGATACAAAAGGTTAAAAGAATTGCATAAGTGTTAGTTGCTCAGTCGTGTCTAACTCTTTGCCACCCCATGGACTATAGCCCACCAGGCTCCTCTGTTCATGGAATTTTCCAGGCAAGCATACTGGAGTGGGTTGGCATTTCCTACTCCAGGGGATCTTCCTGACCTAGGAACTAATACTTAGCAATGCATGAATTATTTGTATATTGCAAATTTGTTGTCTGATCTTATATTAGTAAATGTCTATTTACTATTACTATTACTAGCCTATTACTCAGCAAGCATTAAAAGTAGGATGCAAAACACTAGACTGGGACAAGGAGATCTTCCCAGGAATACTGGTAGATCCCTCCACCTCTGTGAGCCATTCTTATCATCCCTGAACCAGACTAGAGTTTCTGAATACAGATTAAAAAGATGGAGTCGTGAAGCTCCAGACATTATATGAGATGTCATTAAAGTTTGTATTAATATATGTCTTGTGTTTGTGTTAATATGTATGATATTCTGAGGAGAGGACCCAAAACATTTACTAATGTCTAGGACAATGGTGTTTAACCAATAAAGATTGAACATCCCTATTCCAGATGATTTTGAAGGAAATTTTATTCTCTGACTTGGTGTTTAGATCTGCAGATTGTCTTGGCTCTCCATGCTTTTCTATTTGTGACCTTTTTTTCTGAGAATCGTGGGGTTTTGTTGTTGTTTTTTATTTGTTTGCTTGTTTGTTTTCAGTTCTCTGTCTACAGTGGCCCATGTGAGGGGCACTTTGTCTGGTATTTCAGAAACATTCTTCTAAGTCCTTCCATCAAAACTCTTTAAAACTTCATCTGAGCTCTATCACAAAGACCTCAGGCCAGAGATATAAATAGGAACGCATCAAATATCAAGACTCCTACAAGGAAGAGTATATCCAACTCAAACAACCTAGTCTTTGCTTCATAATGTAGGATGAAGTATGGAGCATGGTCTGAAGAACTCAGTTACGTGAATCATTTACGAAGCACTGTATCTGCTCCTATTTTCTAAAAAGACATATTGATGAATGAAACTTCTCAAATGGGAGAGCAGCATCCCTAGTATATTCGGCAACCAGGGCAGATCACTTTTCAACAAACACTACTTTATATGATGAAATGGTTCTCAGTGATAATTATGCAATGAAACATATGATAATAATAATCACCAGAAAATAAATATTCATTACAGCAAAAATAAATTAATTAAATTTCTAAGCCCAGAAAAAGAGAAAGGAGAAAAAGCAATGGATTAATACTATTTAATTATATTAATGTCCTTTTCTTAAAGAAAAAGAGGAAGGCGCACGCGCGCGCACACACACACACACACACACACACACACACACACACACCTCTTCCAAAGGGCGAAATCCTGAAGATTAACAGAATGATCTGCACTTAGAATGACAGGATTGAAGAAACTCACATTCTGTTACTTCAGCTTTACAATCACTGTGATGTCACTGCTTTTTTTCCAGTCTACTATTTAAATACAGAAATATGTAGTATCACAGGGGTTGCAGACACGAACCAAGCCTGAAGGAAATTTAAATAATTCTGATCTCTGGCAAACTTATTCTTGTACTGGAAATGTGTTTCCAAGTCCTAAGGGAAAGTATAATTGGAAATTCTCTGAATTAACATTCATGTAGAAATTAGTTTTTATTAAATGATAAGGGCTTCCTAGGTGATGAAGTAGTAAAGAATCCGCCCACCAATACAGGAGACACAAGAGATGTGGGTTCTGTCCCTGGGATGGGAAGATCCCTTGGAATAAGAAATGGTAACCCACTCTAATATTCTTACCTGGAAAATTCTATGGACAGAGGAGGCCAGCAGGCTACAGTCTTTGGGGTTGCAAAGAGTTGGACATGACTGAGCGTGCACTCACACCCGCTCACACACACACACACACAATAAAAATGTACCAATGTGAACTTTATGGATATATCAGTAAACTCGGCTGTAATTATAAGAATTGTTGGAGCATAAGCCAATATAATGCTTTTTTCAATGCCAAGTATTTTAGCACTGACAATGCTTCGCACTGTCAATGGTGTGTGGTGATAATAAAAGCAGATGAGCCTTTTGTTGGATTTACTACTTTTAAATACACTACAATCAATTCACCCCTTTGGTGCCTGTAACTGGTAGGGACCAATACCTGCTCTTGATAGACCAGGAGGAGAGAAGAAGGAATAACTCAGTTTTTTAAAAATTAGTTTACATTTACTTTTAAAAGAAACATGTTATGAATTATGTTACCAAACTGCTTTTCATGCTGCCCAGGATGCTAACTTATGCAAAGTTACCAAGCTTATAAGATTTTCCAGAAGAATAAGATCTATGAAAAGCATTTGACTTGCTTCCAATAAATATATGGTGAATGCCCTAAGATTTTAGATCATCTGATTCTTTAGCAATCAATTCCTTCTGTTTAGGAAGGTATTGGGCTCCCCTGGTGACTCAGATGGTAAAGTTCCGTTCAATCCAGTCACTCAGTCGTGTCCGACTCTTTCTGACCCATGAACCGCAGCACGCCAGAACTCCCTGTCCATCACCAACTCCCAGAGTTCACCCAAACCCATGTCCATTGAGTCAGTGATGCCATCCAACCATCTCATCCTCTGTCATCCCCTTCTCTTCCTGCCTTCAGTCTTTCCCAGCATCAGGGTCTTTGCCAATGAGTCAGCTCTTCACATCAGGTGGCCAAAGTATTGGAGTTTCAGCTTCAGCATCAGTCCTTCCAATGAACACCCAGGACTGATCTCCTTTAGGATGGACTGGTTGGATCTCCTTGCAGTCCAATGGACTCTAAAGAGTCTTCTCCAATACCACAGTTCAAAAGCATCAATTCTTTGGTGCTCAGCTTTCTTTATAGTCCAACTCTCACATACATACATGACCACTGAAAAAACCATAGCCTTAACTAGACAGACCACCTGCAATGCAGGAGACCTGGGTTGGATCGCTGGGTCAGGAAGATCCCCTGGAGAAGGAAACTGCAGCCCGCTCCAGTATTCTTCCCTGGAGAATCCCATGGGCAGAGGAGCCTGGTGGGCTATAGTCCATGAAGCTGGAAAGAGTCGGATACGATGGAATGACTAACACTTTCAGGAAGGTATCAGATGGAAGTCCAGCCATACCAGACAGTGTCCCGGAATCTCTAAATGCTGACATAATGTCTAAACCATGACATCTCTAGCAGTAGACAGAAAATTATGCTTGCCATTCTCTTTTAGGAGCAGAGTTAAAATGAAAACATGTGTCGTGTTGACCATTGCCTTCTTTTTCCATTGATTTTACTAAATGACAGAGACTAGATGCGAAGATGAGGAAAGTTTAACAATCCAGGCAATGGGTGATGAGGGTTTAAAGACAGAGAGTACAGCTCCATTAATGGAAACTTGCAGACTGACATTAGTTATGTTTTCATTAAGTTTGTGGTAAGTAATTTAGTGTTGCTCCAGCATTTAAGCTGAAAGATATACAATTACCATGATTTGTGCTGAGATAGTTTGCCTCTCCCCACACCAATCTCGCCTGCAAAGGCAAAATTTCTGCCACTGCATTAGAGAGCAGAACATAGCTCTTATTCTGACACTTTGAAAAAAGACCTATTCAAGTTTTGTTTGGAGTAAGTTAGTAACTGAAGACTTTGTGGGTTTGGGGAGTCTGAACTATTCAGATGCTTGCTCATTTTTAAAAAAGGACTCTTAGCCAAAAATACCCTAAAACATCTGGAATGTTATTAATAGTTTCAACTACCTCAACTTGTATAAACAATTTGTATGTGTGAATTTGAAGCAGAATGCACTAGTCTTTCTTTTTTGAGCGGTAAGATGGTCTATTTTGTTTGCAGAACAATGTGAGTTATATGCAAAAGGATTTCCAAGAGCAGAGTAGGGAATATTGAGTGTTTTTAAGGCTGACAGGTTTTTCCCCCTCTAGCATTACTCACAGCCTTCAATATGCTAATTTGCATTCAGTATGCTAATTACATCCAAGACAGATGGGGATATGGTATGCTGTGTTTCTGAATTGACTACAGAATTCTTTTTTTTTTTTTACAAAGTATCTTGGAATTCTACATTCCAGAGGACCCACTTTGAGAAACTCCTGATCTCTCTTCACTAGGTCTCAGATGGAACCCAGGGGAAAATGGTATGTTTTTCTCTCTGAGATCTCTCTCTATCAGATTTCCAAATCTTCCACTTAGAAATGTGGGTCTCGTATTTTCCTGATACTATCAAGGGAGATCACCAGACACAATCAGGTGCTTCCTGGCTACGTTCCTTTGTTATTAAGATCAGACAGTCTCTAACATGTTCCCTGAGGAAATAAGATGCCATGGGAAGAGCATGAGCTTGAAATAGTATTTTAATGCCTCAGTCAATGACTGTCATATCATAGAGGTGTAGTAAATATCAGTTAGGTCCTCTCCCCAGTCGTCTGTTTGAAAAGTAAAGATTTCTTTATGTTAAATTTGCTTCAAACAGAATAATATCGAGTGTAATACTGAAAACTCACTAAATGCTTTTGGTTGTTCAGGGCATATGATTGTAGCCCACTTTAGATGAAGAAACATTAAAATGATTTGGTAATAAGACAGTCTCATCTGTGAGACAAAAGCAATCAACAGATATTTATTCTCAAATAATATTCATGTGATCTGCCAGTCCTAGCTAAGGAGAGTGACTTCTGGACTTCCCTGGTGGTACAGTGGGAAAGAATCCACCTGCCAATGCAGGGGACAGGGGTTCGATCCTTGGTCCAAGAAGATTCCACATGCTGAGGGGCACCTAAGCCTATGCGCCACAACTACTGAGCCCACATCCCACGAGTGCTGAAGCCCGTGCTCCTAAAATCTGTGCTCTGCAGCAGAGAGAAGCCACTGCAATGAGACGCCTGTGTACTGCCACAAGGAGTAGACCCTGCTCGCCACTAGAGAAAGCCCACACGCAGCAACGAAGGCCCAAAAAGAAATGAGAGTGATTTCCAAGAGAGTTTTGAAAAAATGATGATAATGATACTCACTCAGTTGTGTCTGACTCTTTGAGACTCATGGACTAGCCAGCCAGGCTCCTCTGTCCATGGAATTCTCCAGGCAAGACTACTGGAGGGGGTTGCCATCTGCTTTTGAAAGAGTAGGTCACAGTTTGACTTAATCATCATTGTCTTGGATCATCCAGCTGTACAAAATCAATTTGAAGCCAAGACATTTATAAGAAAAAATCATGTTGTTTGGAATTACAATGGAATTTGGAATTACTTGATCTGATGCATTAAATTTCTAGCGTTTGTTCAAAATCCCTGCTAGAGGTTTGAATTTGTGCCAAACTTTAAGATGTATGCCCTATAACTACCAGTGCTGTCAAACCCAGCTTCATGTGCCTGATGCACAGTTAGGCCTAACACGCTGAAATATCAGAGTTTGAAGTCAGTTCAGTCACTCAGTCGTGTCCAGCTCTTTGCAAACTCATGAACTGAGCACACCAGGCTTCCCTGTCCATCACCAACTCCTGGAGCTTGCTCAAACTCAAGTCCATTGCGTCAGTGATGCCATCCAACCATCTCATCCTCTGTAATCTCCTTCTCCTCCTGCCTTCAATCTTTCCCAGCATCAGAGTCTTTTCCAATGAGTCAGTTCTTCAAATCAGGTGGCCAAAGTATTGGAATTTCAGCTTCAGCATCAGTCCTTCCAATGAATACTCAGAACTGATTTCCTTTAGGATGGACTGGTTGGATCTCCTTGCAGCCCAAGGGACTCACAAGAGTCTTCTCCAACATCAGTTCAAAAGCATCAGTTCTTCAGTGCTCTGCTTTCTTTATGGTTCAACTTTCACATCCATACATGACTACTGGAAAAACCATAGCTTTGACTAGATGGACCTTTGTCGGCAAAATAATGTCTCTGCTTTTTAATATGCTGTCTAGATTGGTCATAGCTTTTCTTCCAAGAAGCAAGTATCTTTTAATTTCATGTCTGCAGCCACCATCTGAAGTGATTTTGGAGCCCAAGAAAATGAAATCTGTTGAAGTAGAGAAAGATATGTTGCGGGGTCAAGGAAGGAGAATGGAGGGGCTCATGCTGAACTCCTGAACTTAAAATTTAAAGTTTAAGTTTTAAATTAAACTTAAAATTTAAGGTCTTTAAAAAAGACCTAAACTCCCCAAAGATTTTCAGGGAAGAGTCTTTTATAGGCAAAATTTGGGAGGAGATCATCAGGGGTGTGGCTTTCCTCTTGGTGGTGGCGTGGTAACAGGGTGGTGTCCCAGGAATCTCAATTATCAGTCTTCTGGTTCCAACCAGCCTGGGGCTCAAGTGCTTATGCTCAGCCTGAAGTTACCATTCTCCACATGGGCAGTGGGCTTAGATGCTGTAGAAGAACTCAGAGATACCTTGTTACATATATCCCTTAAGGAGGAACTATTGAGCATCTTCTGTGGAGGTATCGGTCAGCAGTGGACTGCCGCAGGGGCAGGGGCTCTGGGTGCAGCAGATGTCAGTATGGCATAAGCCCTCTTGGAAGAGGTTGCCATTAACCCCACATAGAGCCACCAGAACTTACACAGAACTGGGAAATAGACTCTTAGAGGGCACAAACAGAAGCTTGTGTGCACCAGGACCCAGGAGAAAGGAGCAGTGACCCCACAAGAGACCAACCCAGACTTGCCTGGGAGTGTCCAGGAGTCTCCAGCAGAGGCGTGGGTCAGTGGTGGCCTGCTGCAGGGTTGGGGGCACTGAGTGTAGCAATGCATGCATGGGACCTGTTGAAGGAGGTCTCCATTATCTTCATTACCTCCACCATAGTTTGGCCTTAGGTAAATAACAGGGAAGGAACACAACTCCACCCATCAACAGAAAATTGGATTAAAGATTTACTGAGCATGGCCTGCCCATCAGAACAAGACCCAGTCTCCCCCTCAGTCAGTCTCTCCCAGCAAGAAGCTTCCATAAGCTTCTTATCTTTCTCCATCAGAGGGCAGACAGACTGAAAACCACAATTACAGAAAACTAACCAATCTGATCACATGGACCACAGCCTTGTCTAAGGGCCACCCAAGATGAATGGATCATGGAGGAGAGTTCTGACAAAACGTGGTCCACTGGAGAAGGGAATGGCAAACCACTTCAGTATTCTTGCCTTGAGAACCCCATGAACAATACGAAAAGGACCAGCTTTATCATTGCACTATTGCCTCTTAACAATATCAGGGGTTTATCTGGGAGCTTCCCTGATAGCTCCGTTGGTAAAGAATCCACCTATAATGTAGGAGACTCTGGTTTGATTCCTGGGTTGGGAAGACCCAATGGAGGAGGGATAGGCTACCCATTCCAGTATTCTTGGGCTTCCCTGGTGGCTCAGCTGGTAAAGAATACACCTGCAATGCGGGAGACCTGGGTTCGATCCCTGGGTTGGGAAGATCCCTTGGAGGAGGGCATGGCAACCCACTCCAGTATTCTGGCCTGGAGAATTCCATGGACTGTATAGTCCAGGGGGTCGCAAAGAGATGGACACGACTGAGCGACTTTCACTTCACATTGTTTCTTAACTGCTCCTCCTTTGTTTCTGCATTCCCTCCCTGCTCTAATTAGTAACTGTTTGAATCCTTGGGAACTCATGGAAGGTCTAGGAGGTTGAAGCCTTTTCCCTACAAACAGGAAAGATGTGAGGAAGTGGACACAGAAAGGCTTTTGAACATGGGAAGGCCCCACAGGATCTGGCTCCATTTCAACCCTCCTTTTCTTTGATACGCCTCAGTCTTGAGAACAGAATGGTAATAAAATTTTGGATAGAGAGGTTAATCATAAACATGACAGAGGAATTTGTTTTAGGGGGACTTGATTTTAGGGGGACTTGGTTTTGTTAGCATAGGACAGAGGGTGGGCACTATTGGGAGGGAAGAAACATGAATTTTCTAGATTGTAGACCTCCTATATATGAGGAACATTCTTCTCATTTAACCCTGACAACACCCTATGGAGGGCCTATTATTATTCCAGTTTTACAACTGGGGCCCACAGATACTAAATAAAATGCCCAAGGTCACATCCTTATTGAGTCTGGCCAAAGGATTAGGAACCTAAGTTCTGTTAGGCTCCAGAGTACATATTCTTTCTATCAGTAAGTGGTCTTGTAGTAACAGTAGGATTTTGTTTTATTTTTTATAGTATTTTTAAAACATATAAAGTAAATTTCCAGGTTGATTTAAAATGAATCAATTGGCAAACTTGTATTTTTAGTGTGACTCTTAGGTAACACCTGTCATACTGACTGTCATACTTTCAGTTCAGTTCAGTTCAATCACTCAATTGTGTCCGATTCTTTGCGACCCCATGAACTGCAGCACGCCAGGCCTCCCTGTCCATCACCAACTCCCGGAGTTCACTCAAACTCATGTCCATTAAGTCGGTGATGCCATTCAGCCATCTCATCCTCTGTCGTCCTCTTCTCCTCCTGCCCCCAACCCCTCCCAGCATCAGAGTCTTTTCCAATGAGTCAACTCTTCGCATGAGGTGGCCAAAGTACTGGAGTTTCAGCTTTAGCATCAGTCCTTCCAAAGAACACCCAGGGCTGATCTCCTTCAGAATGGACTGGTTGGATCTCCTTGGAGTCCAAGGGACTCTCAAGAGTCTTCTCCAACACCACAGTTCAAAAGAATCAATACTTTGGTGCTCAGCTTTCTTCACAGTCCAACTCTCACATCCATACATGACCACTGGAAAAACCATAGCCTTGACTAGATGGACCTTTGTTGGCAAAGTCAGGTATGACCTAAATCAAATCCCTTATGAGTATACAGTGGAAGTGAGAAATAGATTTAAGGGACTAGATCTGATAGATAGAGTGTCTGATGAACTATGGACTGAGGTTCGTGACATTGTATAGGAGACAAGGATCAAGGCCACCCCCATGGAAAAGAAATGTCATACTTTAGATGGTATAATTGTGCTGCCTTTGTTCTTTTCAATTCCTGCACATTATGGACACTGAACACATGTTTAAAAAACAATCCACAGACAATGCTCACAATGACTGGGCCCCAGTGCTTTGTTTGAGTACATGTTCTCTCTGGCATGTGATTATCTGGATCTTCACATCAAATAAATTTCATTTATCTTGAGTATTTTCATTATTTTGAGCATTTTTTGCTTGCTGATTGAAGGTGACAAAAATGCCAGGTATTTTTAGTTTGTTATAGAAATCACACATTCATGAAGAATCATGGCAGATTTAAATTTGCTTTATGTTCACTCTAACTCTGGCCTTCATATGGCATTTCCTTTTCTTTCACTATATTTTTAAATCTCAGAAAAATGTATATCTCTGGAGTTAAGAACATATTTACAGTGGTCTGAAATTTTTATTATATGAACTAAAAAGGAGAGAAAATAATTAGGTACAAGAACAAAAGGAGTGTTTGTTCAGTGAATCAGAAACAAATTAAGGTAGAGAACATAAAAAATAGATCAGCATTTTTTTAGCAAGTACAATGTTTCACACATATCTGTCACTTTGAAAAATGGCTTTTAAAATTTGCTAAGAGCATTTCCAAATTGCTAAATTGATTGTAATTAAGTGAGCAAATAATAACAAAAAAAATTGCTCATTTTGCAATGCTTCCTTGAAGTAAAAAAAAGAGAGAGAGAAACATGCAGATTGAAGTGACTCCTGGCATGAGAGGAAAGACCAAGAATAAGATGCATCATGTCTTCTCTCTATTAGCCGAACCTGAAAGATACTGGTTTCTAATTTCATTAAATAGAAATGAAAAGAAAATTTACTGTGTGACGGAATTAAAATCAGAATGTAATATCACCATGCTTCACTGATTCTAACTGACAAATTGTCCATATTTGAAAATATTTTGACATTCTAATTTCATATTTGAAGTCAAAGTTTAATACCAAAAACTATGTGAAGAGGTCAAATATAGACTTAGAATTCGATAAACACTTTATGTGTTGAAATCTTGACTCTCCACTAAAGCACCAAACTTCTCAAATTTAGGAACAACATCTAAAATTATATCTTTATTTTCTGTCGTAGGTATTTAGCAAGTGTCTAAGACATATTCTCATGTAAGAAATGAAATTATGTGTTAACAGCTCAAAGAAAACAGGCAATGAGCTTGGACAAATCAAGTGTGAAAGTGAAAGTCGCTTAGTTGTATATGACTCTTTGTGACCCCAGGGACTATACAGTCCATGGAATTCTCTAGGCCAGAATACCGGAGTGGGTAGCCTTTCCCTTCTCCATGGAATCTTCCCAACCCAGGGATCGAACCCAGGTCTCCCACATTGCAGGTGGATTCTTTACCAGCTGAGCCACAAGAGAAGCCCCCAAGTCAAGTGTATCTGTTCCTAAATAACTGAAGGTCTGTCACTGAGATTCTGGATTTTTATGTGAACCAAAACTTATTTATTCACTGATCAATTCTTTGTTTATTAAGAAAAAATCAAGGTTTAGCAAGTAAGTTTTTTAGAGATGTGAAAACTGAGGCCTTGAAAGATTTTGACTCAGTAATGAGTAGCCATGACAACGCAAGCCTCTTCTCTCCGGTCCCATATTCTTTCCATAACGCTTCAAGACCAAGACAGGAAGACACTGGTCTCTAGCACCACCTACGTGGCAGCATACCTTGCAATGTTTAGGAGTTGGCAAGAGAAAGAGAACCTCAATCAGCCTCTCATTCACTTATATTTAGCGTTTTGGAGAAAATGTATGTGTACCAGTCACTTTTCCCGTGGTACTCAAAAGAGAAGTCTTGTTCTTACGTTCATTTTCTTGCTAATATGACCAAAAATGTTTGAAAACTCGGTAGTGAAAGGATGTAACCACTGTGAGATATTTAAGTAGCATACATGTAGCTTCAAGTTACCAAACTAGGATGAGTCTGGGGATGGTATTAAGAGTATTTAACCCAGCTATTCGTTGGGTTGGTCAGAAACTACTATCTATCTGATATTTTAAGGACTTTCATGATTTCTCTTATGTTCACTCTGAATTGTGGTAAAATCTTAGATTTAGATTTGTAGATTTTTAGATTTAGTTTTATATTATTGCTGCAAAGTATTCTCTTGTCTATGAGAAACAATTTGTGTTTTCTCTGCTGTACTGTGTTTTTAATTTCTTAACAATTATTTTTCAGTATTTTTAGCTGCATTAAATCATTCCCAAGAGCACAAGGGTAACATTTGCAAGTTCTCAGAATAAAGAGTAGTGCTTGGAGGTCAAGTTTGAGGAAAAGAATTTAGGAGTGACCTGTGTTTCTCCAGTGTGTACTAGTCATATTCCTAATCCCTACAGTGAATAGCACATGCTGTTTTACCTGAATAATGCTGGCATTTGTAGAGATTTTCAAGTCTATAATATTTGCTCCTTGACTACATTCCTTTCTACCATTATGCATTTGAAATAAATTAAGGTCTAAAATAATTATAACAACTACAGATTGCAATATATTACAGGACCACCACCAATTTTCCTTATAATCTGCTTTATTATTTTTTGGTAATGTAAACTCTTATTGATAAACTGTAAATGATTATACATTAGTAGTGGCAACCCACTCCAGTACTCTTGCCTGGAAAACCCCATGGGCAGAGGAGCCTGGTAGGCTGCAGTCCATGGGGTCACGAAGAGTCGGACACGACTGAGCGACTTCACTTTCACTTTTCACTTTCATGCATTGGAGAAGGAAATGGCAACCCACTCCAGTGTTCTTGCCTGGAGAATCCCAGGGATGGGGGAGATGGTGGGCTGCCGTCTATGGGGTCACACAGAGTCGGACACGACTGAAGCGACTTAGCAGCAGCAGCAGCAGTAGCAGTCAGTGCCTAGCATCATCTCTTGGAGATTATAAATTCTTTGAAGATAAGCATTGCTATATTTATATTTATATAGTGCTTACTTTCAGTTCTGTAGGGCTTCCTGGGTAGCTCAAATGGTGAAGAATCTGCCTGCAATGTGGGAGACCTGGGTTCGATCCCTGGGTTGGGACGATCCCCTGGAGAAGAGCATGGCAACTCACTCTGGTATTCTTGCCTGGAGAATCCCATGGACAGAGGAGCCTGATGGGCTGCAGTCCATATATTCCACCCACATTGGATGTTTGGCTCACTCATTGTAATCTTACTTTATGATGGTTAATTGATTAAGAATCAATGTCTCTACATTATAAGCAGGAATTGGGCTAGCACTTGCAGCTAGTCAGAAAGGACTAAGCAAGGGAAAATGGAGGAAGCATATCACCGCCATGAAGAAATGGTGCAGGCCAAAGAAGTGAATACTGCTGTGAATGTTTCTTTTTAGCACAGTGTGAAACTCCTGGGTATAAAAAGAGCTACAGGAAGGATGTACTTTATGGTTCAGAATTTCAGCAGTCGAACATCTCTACAAGGTCCCACAATAAATGAAGGCTGCTTAAACTTGCCTGGTTGATGCCTATATTTCTTCTAGTCTATAAACTACCTGTAGGTAACAACCATATCTTTTTATCTGCACATCTTCTATACTTACTCCAAAATTCTAGCACCCAGTGCTTTTTTTTCACATGTGTCATTTGAGGCTGAGAAAATTCTCAGAAAGCCTGGACAACTACATGGAATCCTTTCTTTATTGAAACCAGGTCGTATTGCCGTAGTTATGCTGATCTGAGCCTGCGCACCATGAGCATGCTCAACAATCGGGACACATCTACTGAAAGGTAAAAAGTGTAGACTTTACTCCATCAGCACCTGTAGCCCACCGATGGTACTACCTTTCACTCTCCTTCACCTCCTTCATGACCTTTGCCCCTCTGTCATTGCTTTCCATAGTCAATCGTTAGAATTACACTCTTTCAAACTCCCTCAATTCCATGGCCTTCTCTTTGGTTTACTTATTTGCTGCTGCTGCTGCTAAGTCGCTTCAGTCGTGTCCGACTCTGTGCAACCCCATAGACAACAACCCACCAGGCTCCCGTGTCCCTGGGATTCTCCAGGCAAGAACACTGGAGTGGGTTGCCATTTCCTTCTCCAGTGCATGAAAGTGAAAAGTGAAAGTGAAGTCGCTCAGTCGTGTCCGACTCTTCTCAACCCCATGGACTGCAGCCCACCAGGCTCCTCTGTCCATGAGAGTTTCCAGGCAAGAGTACTGGAGTGGGTTGCCATTGCCTTCTCTGTTACTTATTTGACTAAAACACAATCCTGATAAAAATCTATCTCCATGCCATGCCATAGTTAAGTGCAGTTAAAGTAAAACACACCATCAGACAAGTTAATTTATTTTTAAGTTCATAATTACTAAACTCTAGGAGGTCCTTTACACTGTTGGGCCCTCATCTACTTCCTCGTGATGTTTACTTTCCCACTTACTTGGACAACTATTTCACCTTTTCCTCCCTTTTAAAACTCCAAACAGCTCTGCTTGATCCTCACTCACAGCTGAAATTATTAACTTCCTGAGAAAATCAAAGCATTCAGAGGGAACTTCCACAAGCAGCCATACACCTATTTTAAGCCAGCATTTTCCACCTATTACTACAGAAGCACTGTTCACGCTCTGTGCTAAAGCCCTGGCTTTGTGCATTCTTTTCGCTTATTCAAGACAGTTAACTTCCTCAATTCTCTGTTCTTTTTTGTACTCTCTAGGATCATTCTCATCGGCATGCAAACAAGCTTTTATTTTTCCTACCTTAAAAATAATTTTTTCTTATTCTAATTTCCCCACCAATTGCCTCCTCATTTTTCTGCTCCATTTTACAAAAAAAAAAAAGAAAAAACACACAAGAATAATCAGAACAAAATAAACAGAAACCAAAAGAATACTTGAAATATTAGTGCAAACTTGATGTCTCCAAATTTAATACATTCCGTACAGATTTTTACCTCTGTATTCCCCTGAGAATAATCATGTCAAGGTCACAGGTATCATAAACAATGCTAACTCCAAAGTAAGTTCTTAGTCCTCATTTTCTTTGAGCTTTTAACAGCACTTGCCTTGAAACATGTTGCTCATTTGGCTTCTAAGACTTTATACTTTCCTGTTTTTTCTGCTATAACACTGGCTGTTCCTTTTGTGTTTCCTTTCCCGGCTCTGCTTCATTTCTCAGCTCGTACCATTATTCATTCCCTTACTGATCACATCTAACCTCATGGCTTTAAATACTATTTATATGCTGATGACATCTGAATTTATTTCTCCAGCCCCTGCCTCAGTTCTCTGACCACCTGACCCCATATTCAATTCCTACTGACCTCTCAATGTGAAAGTCTAACAAATCACCGCAAAAACAACTTATCCAAATAGAATTTATCTTCCTTCTAACCAAACCTGTTCAACCTGTAGTTGTTTGCTTATCAGTTAATAGAAACTCTTTTTCTAATTCTCAAGCACATGACCCTGGAATCATTCCAACTCTTTCTCTTTTCCAACTCAACTCTTCTCTCTTCTCCTCTCTTGGTCTCTGCTTCCAATTTGTCAGCAGATCCTGCCAATTATACCTTTAAAACTTACCCAGAATGTGACATTTTTAGCCACTTGCCCTAATACCAGTCTGGTCATCACAGTATATTGCCTGGGTTACTAAAGTGGCCACCTAATGCATCTCTCTGCTCTCATTGTTGCCCTTCTTCAGTTTTCAACACAGCAGTCAAAGTGATCTTTCTAAAATGTCATAGCAATTCTCTATTTAAAATCCTTCCAATGACTCCCTATCTCTCATGGCCCTTACAATGGCTCACAAAGCCTTACACCGTCTGTCCCATTTCTTATATGGTAGACCTCAGATACTTGCAGGTTCAGGTCACTGTAGCCACAGTGACCTGCTTGCTTTTCCCGAAACACTCTAGAAGTCTATCTCAGGAGAGTTCCTCCTTCTAAGAGCTCTCTTCTCCATGAACCTCTGCGTGACTCACTCCCTCATTCCTTCTGGGTCACCGTGTCAATGGGGTCTTATTCCCCATCTCTCTTCCCTCTATCTTATTTATCACCTTATAATGTACCATAGTGTATTCCAGCTTCCCTGGTGGCTCAGACGGTAAAGAATCTGCCTGTACTGTGCAAGACTTGGGTTTGATCCCTGGGTCAGGAAGATCCCCTGGAGAAGTAAATAGTAACCCACTCGAGTATTCTTCCCGGAGAATCCTATGCACAGAGGAGCCTGGTGGGCTACAGTCTATGGGATTGCAAAGAATTGGACATGACTGAGCAACAACTACTACTACTACTGATACTAATATACCATATACTTTTCTTATTTATTTTGTTTTTGTCTCTTTCTCCATAAGCTCCATGAGGATAAGTGGTTGAAGTCTGTTTTGTTCCTAGGTACTTTGAACAGTTATTGGCTTGCAGCAGGTGCTCAGTGAATATTTATTGACTGAAAAATTAAAGGAAAAGATGGTGGGCAACAGTAACAATAATGAGTAGAAAACAGATGAATTCTCTGAACACTTAAAAGTAAAAGAAAAGGATGACTAGGGGAAAACTTATGGGAGAGAATTGACTTGAACCAGCAGGAAGTTTAGATAAGTAAAAATTACTTGATTTGTAATTTTGCACCTAAGTGGAAAAGTTTCAGCAAATGGGGCTAATTATAAGGCCAGTTCAGTTCAGTTCAGTCGCTCAGTCATGTCCGACTCTCTGCGACCCCATGAATCGCAGCACGCCAGGTCTCCCTGTCCATCACCATCTCCTGGAGTTCACTCAGACTCACGTCCATCGAGTCAGTGATGCCATCCAGCCATCTCATCCTCTGTCATCCCCTTCTCCTCCTGCCCCCAATCCCTCCCAGCATCAGAGTCTTTTCCAATCAGTCAACTCTTCGCAAGAGGTGGCCAAAGTACTGGAGTTTCAGCTTTAGCATCATTCCCTCCAAAGAAATCCCAGAGCTGTCCCTAAATAGCAGATTCTTACAACTGACATAAAGAAAACAAAGTGAACCATATCTAACTCATATAGTAGTAGATGTGCAATAAGTGTTTGTAGACTGAGCAAAAATTAATGAATAATCAGTGAAAGAGTTTATTTGGTATCATTTCCTGGTCTCAGAAAAATATAATGTGTAACTAGTATACTAATCTTTAATATGTTGGCAAACCTCTAGACACAAGTCTACTTGCATTTTCGTTTTTAAAATTTCTTTTAAAAACAATCAAGACACAATTACAAACAGCAGATGGGGATGACTTGCTTCCTCCATGTTATTACCATAGAACTTGATAAGAAAATTCTTCCTTTCTTTTTACTCAGACTTCAACTTTTAGAGAGGCATCAAACTATGAGAAAAGCAAAAACATTTTTCTTTTAACATCCACTATGAGGCTTATAGGGCTTCCCAGGTTGGCCAGTGGTAAAGAACCCGCCTGCCAATGCAGGGACACAGTTTTGATTCCTGGGTTGGCAAGATCCCTGGAGAAGGAAATGGCAACACTCCAGTACTCTTTCCTGGAGAATCCTATGGACAGAGGAACCTGACAGGCTGCAGTCCATGGGGCCACACAGAGTCTGACATGATTGAAGCAACTTAGCATGCAGCACATAAGCCTTATAAAAGTAAAATTTCAACAAAACTCAAATATTCATTGGAATTATTCTAATTAGATGAATGGAAATATTATCAAGGCCTCAATATCTTCTGATTATGTAAAAGCATAATGACTTCACTGCTTATCTTAGTTCAACAACTAATATGTTTGTGTTAGTGGAAGATTTTCCCCTGGGTCTCCTCATTAATGAATAAAAATATGCCTGTTAAGCATGATATATTCATGGAAGTACTCTAGTTTTAACAATTTTCATGAGGCCATTGTACAAGTTTTGGTATATGTGAATAAAAAGTGATGTATTCAATATATTGAATATTTGGGGCATTGGGCAGACTTAACTTTACCTAAATGATAAATTTCATTTATAAATGATGATGTAAAAAGTTAGCCTAAGGACGATCATGATGGCAATGAGGTTTTAACTTCTAATTGAATTCTATATAACATTTATCCTCATGAGGTCAAACCTTTTAATTCCAGCACCATACTCTGTATATCTAGCAGGAATAATAGAAGTTTTTAGACGTCTTAGCAATAGAAAATTTATTCCTATCAAAGAACTCCAGCTCAATTTAATGCCAAACATTTTATTTATATTCATTAAGAAATGATTACATACTGAATATGTTGCCAGCAATCTATGGCATAGTGTCAAAATTTGGACATTTACGGTCTTGCCTGACCCATGTTGGCAGGCATAAAGGAAAATCAGGATTCTGCCTCAGACCTTGGTGCAGTAAATGGTACCAGACTTTCCCTCCTGCCACAGGAAACTGTAAAACTGGACAAATATAGGAAACAAGTGTTTTCAGGCATTGAACACAGACCACTCAGAACTGTTTATCACTAACAAAAGCAAGTAACACAAGATGAGCATGATGTTTGTCTGCTCCTGCCTAGGGTGTATTCCAGAGCACAGCTCAGGGAGATGGAGCATACACAGAGGCTAGTAGTCTCATTAAATTCAGAGATGATATGTAAGAGCTTAAAATACAATAGCTACTGGAAGCTCAAGGATAGAGTATGGGAAAGGGCAGGCCTATGTATTTCAAATCCTGAAAGATGATGCTGTGATAGTGCTGCACTCAATATGCCAGCAAAGTTGGAAAACTCAGCAGTGGCCACAGGACTGGAAAAGGTCAGTTTTCATTCCAATCCCAAAGAAAGGCAATGCCAAAGAATGCTCAAACTACCACACAATTGCACTCATCTCACATGCTAGTAAAGTAATGCTCAAAATTCTCCAAGCCAAGCTTCAGCAGTACATGTACTGTGAACTTCCAGATGTTCAAGCTGGTTTTAGAAAAGGCAGAGGAATCAGAGTTCAAATTGCCAACATCCGCTAGGTCATGAGAAAAGGAAGAGAATTCTAAAAAAAACATCTATTTCTGCTTTACTGACTATGCCAAAGCCTTTGACTGTGTGGATCACAATAAACTGTGGAAAATTCTGAAAAAGATGGGAATACCAGACCACCTGACCTGCCTCTTGAGAAACCTATATGCAGGTCAGGAAGCAACAATTAGAACTGGACATGGAACAACAGACTGGTTCCAAATAGGAAAAGGAGTATGTCAAGGCTATATATTGTCACCTGCTTATTTAACTTCTATGCAGAGTACATCATGAGAAACACTGGGCTGGAAGAAACACAAGCTGGAATCAAGATTGCCAGGAGAAGTATCAATAACCTCAGATATGCAGATGACATCACCCTTATGGCAGAAAGTGAAGAGCAACTGAAAAGCCTCTTGATGAAAGTGAAAGAAGAGAGTGAAAAAGTTGGCTTAAAGCTCAACATTCAGAAAACGAAGATCATGGCATCTGCTCCCATCACTTCATGGGAAATAGGTGGGAAAACAGTGGAAACAGGGTCAGACTTTATTTTGGGGGGCTCCAGAATCACTGCAGATGGTGATTGCAGCCATGAAATTAAAAGACGTTTACTCCTTGGAACGAAAGTTATGACCAACCTAGATAGAATATTCAAAAGCAGAGACATTACTTTGTCAACAAGGTCCATCTAGTCAAGGCTAGGGTTTTTCCTGTGGTCATGTATGGATGTGAGAGTTGGACTGTGAAGAAAGCTGACCCTGAAGAACTGATGCTTTTGAACTGTGGTGTTGGAGAAGACTCTTGAGAGTCCCTTGGACTGCAAGGAGATCCAACCAGTCCATTCTGAAGGAGATCAGCCCTGGGTGTTCTTTGGAAGGACTGATGCTAAAGCTGAAACTCCAGTACTTTGGCCACCTCAAGCGAAGAGTTGACTCATTGGAAAAGACTCTGATGCTGGGAGGGGTTGGGGGCAGGAAAAAAAGGGGACAACAGAGGATGAGATAGCTGGATGGTATCACCGACTTGATGTATGTGAGTTTGAGAGAACTCCGGGAGTTGGTGATGGACAGGGAGGCCTGGCGTGCTGCAATTCATGGAGTTGCAAAGAGTCGGACATGACTGAGTGACTGATCTGAACTGATGTGGAAATGGTGCTTCATGAATCCACACTGGAGGTCCTTAGCTAAGAGTATGGTTGCACACATGTATGGAGAGAAACAGTGAAGCCTAGCAGAGGGTGACCGCTGTGGGATTGAGAGCTCTTGCACAAGACAGATGCAGGTCTTAAAATGCCAGATGTTTGAATGCTCTGTAAGCCTTACTGTGTACCTTAGTTATTTAGCCAGAATCTTCAAAAGGCCACATCTAAGGAAAAAAGACTAGTGTATGGAGCATGGTCTGTGTGTGTGTGTGTTTTGTCAGTTGTTTAGTAATGTCCAACTCTCTTGTGACCCAATGGACTGTAGCCCACCAGGCTCCTCTGCCCATGGAATTTTTCAGACAACCATACTGGAGGGTGTCATTTCCTACTGCAGGGATCTTCCCAACCCAGAGATTGAACCCGAGTCTCTTGCTTCTCCGGCATTGGCAGGCAGATTTTACCACTAGTGCCAGAACTAAAGGGGGAAGAAACTAAACAGATCAGCCATAATGAAAAATAAAACTAAGTCTGGAGGAAACAAAAGGATTTGTCAATAATTTAACCATCTAACATAACAAAATTTAACACCTTTTCAAAGGCAACACAATGAAGACATAACAATCATACAATGTCCAGTATGAAATAAAAATAGTTACTAGATTTGTAACCAAGCTTCCCTGTTGGCTCAGATGGTAAAGTGTCTGCCTGCAATGCGGGAGACCTGGGTTCGATTCCTGGGTTGGGAAGGTCCCCTGGAGAAGGAAATGGCAATCCACTCCAGCACTCTTGCCTGGAAAAATCCCATGGACGGAGGAGCCTGATAGGCTACAGTCCACGAGGTCGCAAAGAGTCAGACACGACCGAGCGACTTCACTTTCACTTTCACTAGATTTGTAAATCAGCAGGGAAATGTGAAGTCAAGTGAATTGAGGTCAACAGAAACAGATCCTGCAAATGACCCATATATTGGAATTATCAGACAAAAACTTTAAAAGAGCTATAACAGTGTTCAGACATATTAAAGAAAAGATGAACGTAAGGAATAAGTATATGAGAAATGTCAGCAGAGAAATTGAAAGTCTAAAAAATTCAGTTTCTGGAATTTACAAGCAAAATCTCAAATGAAAAATTTGCTGGATTTGCTTAATAAGAAATTGGAGACTGTAAAGAATAGGTCATTGAACTTGAAGACAGATCAATAAAAATTATCCAATTTGAAAATGAGGAGAAAAAAAGACTTGCAATTAAATTAAGAGTCTTAGGAACTTGCGGGACAAGAACACACAGTCTAAGAAATGTGTATCTGAAGTCCCAGAAGGAAAGGAAAAAGTTAATAGAGTAGAAACAATACATGAAAAAGACCATAAATTTCCAAAACTTGGTGAAAACATTGACTTAAAGATCCAAAAACTTAGGAAACCTCAAGTAGAATAAACATAAAGCTAACCATATCCTGGCACATCATAATCAAATTGTTGATAAAGAGAAAATATTAAATGTAGTCAGAAAAAAATACACATTACATATAGGCAAACAAAGGTTAAAATGATGGTGGAGAAATCAGAAAAATGCAGGCCAAAAGAAAGTGGAATAATATCTTTAAAAAGCTAAAAGGAACAAAAAAAAAAAACACATTAAAGTTCTATACAGAGTGAAAATGTCCTTCACAATGAGAGTATAATGAAGACATTTTTTAGAGGAGTGAAAACAACAAATTTCATCTCAGCACACCTGCGCTACAAGAAATGCTAAGGCTAGTGGAAAAAGATACCATATGAAACCATGAATCAATAAGAAGGAATCAAAGGCACTAAAAATGGTAAATATCTGGATTAATGTAGTTGTCTCTCCTCTCAAGTCCTTTAAAAGATTACTAACTGCTCAAAATAAAAATAAAATTGATGTGATCAAGTTTATACAGTATAAAGAAGTAAGATATATGGTAACAATTTCATAAAGAATTGTGGAATAAATGGAATTATACTCTGATAGGATTCTCATGTAGGGGATCCCAGTTCAATTCCTGGGTCAAGAAGTTCCCCTGGCGAAAGGATAGGCTACCCCCTCCAGCCAGAAGGGGTGGCTCAGATGGTGAAGAATCCGCCTGCAATAAAAGGAGATCTGGGTTCAATCCCTGGGTTGGGAAGATCTCCTGGAGGAGGGCATGGCAACCCATCCCATTTTCTTGCCTGGAGACTCCCAGGGACAGAGGAGCCTGGTGGGCTGCAGTCCACAGTGTCACAAAGAGTCAGACATGACTGAGCAACTAAGCTCAGCACAGGAGTCTCATGTATTACATGAAGTGGGAGAATATTAACTGTAAGAAAGCTATATTAAGTTGTGAATGTGTAATCTCTAGTGAAATAACTAAAAATCAGTAATAAGAGCTTTGTTAATAGTCACATCTGCCTTAAGATTGTCTTGAAGATACACACTAGCAGATCAAATCAGAGGGCCTTAATGAAGCACTCAGGTTGAACTAGGTGCTGTCATGGAAGTGCTTTCTCATGAAATAGGTGACTTGGAGGAGGAAATGGCAACCCACTCTAGTATTCTTGCCAGGAAAATCCCATGGAGAGAGGAGCCTGGCGGGCTACAGTCCACGGAGTCACAAAGAGTTGGACACGACTGAAGCTACTGAGCACAGCCAATTTGGCTTCCGGGCCTCAGATCGTGTATGACCTCCCATACAAAATGGGTTGTCACTTTCTTATTTGTTTCTGCTAATTGCCATTTGTTTTGCTCCCTGAGAGTGAAAATCTTGTCCAAACTACTTAGAATGAGAAAGTGTCTCTTTTTTGAAGAAAAAAAGAATCGACCATGTCCTTAATCCTTACATTATGTTCTATGGGAAGACCACATGTGACCCTGGATGCATTGAATAACAGACCTTGTGGTATGTTCTAGGTGACTACATGGATTTAATACCATTGCTGGGGTAAGAAGAATTAGAGGATACATGGATTTAACACCATTGTTAGGGTAAGAAGAATTAGAGGAATCGTAATCCTTTCTCTTTCCACAGTGATGTTTCTAATACCTTGAGATATTTTATTCTCTGGTTGCATAAGGGTATTTTATATACTTTAGCTATTTTTAATAATGGCAAGGTTCACCTTCTGAAGTGCTTTGCTTAGTGACAGAATTCAAACCTGGGGACTTAAACATCAAAAGAAGTTCTGATATGTTCCATTTAACTCTAGCCTCTTAAGCACATTCTTTTATGCTTTCATTTCTAGCCATTCTTTCATTTTCCCAGCCATAATGAGAGAGATGAGTGGTTAGAATAAGTCTGTTGGTCAAACAAATAAGCTGACATCTGCCTTTGAGAGCAGTTTTAATCTTTCTTTGTGCTGAGGTAAATCAGATGCCTGTCAGGCCATGAAACATTTTACAAATTCATTCATTTTCTCCCCTCATAAAATATGCACTGATTTAGGCTTCAAGACCTCAGTGTAGAGAACTATCTTTCTGAAGTTCAAGAAATCCTTCAATGCATTGTCATTCAAGGCATAGAGCATGCCCACTTCAGAGCATTATTCTTTCAGAGACTTTCCCACTGATAAAATGGAAGCTTTTTCTCATTTAAAGGAACAAGTGAAGTTGAAAGATTCATGTTCCTCAAAAAGAATAAGTAAAGTCACTTTTCCCATACTATGGCATTTGAGGTTAGTCAATATATTGTATAGACCCATGCCAAACATAGAGGAGCGTGTTTACTCTTGTTCATCCAACATGAAGACATTGCATATTGCCTGGATTCTGAGCTCAAGGATCTTACTTCCATTGTAAGAGACACACATAAGTACAAATACTTATAATACAATGTTAAAAGGCAATCATTAGTACAGTCCCCTGTGTAGTGAAGAATTTACCCTTGCCGAAAGGGAGATCTGGGCTTTGCCCATGGCTGGGCTTCTGGAGGTATTCTCTAAACCCTTAGAAAGACATGCCAGATAGCAGTGTTTTTATTTGCCTGCTGGCCTTGGGCAAGTCAGATAAATAGGAGTGGGATTTAGGTTGCAGGCTTTGAGTCACACCATATTAGCTTGACTTTCTGAGAGGCTGGAGCTGGAGATCAGCCACTGGGTCAGTAAACCAACCTTACGTTTTGGAGTCCCCATAAAAACTCTGGACACCAAGGCTTGGGTAAGTGTCCTTGCCTGGCAATGCTCCATGTTATCATCAGACATCAGTTCTGGGAAAGTAAAGCTGGCCATGACTGAATGGGAGAAAACTGGGAGCTCCAAGTTTGGTACTTTCTTGGATTTTGCCCTAGATACTTCGCTTGTTGTTCAGTCACTAAGGCGTGTCCGACTCTTTGCTACCCATGGACTGCAGCATGCCAGGCTTCCCTGTCCTTAACTATCTCCTGGAGTTTGCTCAAACTCACATTCATTGATTCAGTGGTGGTAGTGGTTTAGTTGCTAAATCATGTCCAACTCTTGATCCTATGGACTGTAGCCTGCCAGGCTCCTCTGTCCATGGGATTCTCCAGGCAAGAATATGGGAGTGGGTAGACATTTCCTTTTCCAGAGGATCTTCCTGACCCAGGAATTGAACCCAGGTCTCCTGCATTGCAGGCATATTCTTTACTGACTCAGCTATGAGGGAAGACCTTTGAGTCAGTGATGCCATTCAACCATCTCATCCTCTGTTAACACCTTCTCCTTCTGCCCTCAATCTTTCCCAGCATCGGGGTCTTTCCCAGTGAGTCAGTTCTTCAAGTCAGGTGACCGAAGTATTGGAGCTTCAGCTTCAGCATCAATCTTTCCAATGAATATTCAGTGTTTATTTACTTTAGGATTGACTAGTTCGATCTTATTTCCCTAGGTTGATTTTAATCTTATCCTTTCCCTGTAATAAATATCCCATTCCTGGGATAACAGCATTTAATAAGTTCTGTGAGTCTTTTGGGTGAATTTTCAGAACTGATGGTGGTTGGGGAACTCTCTGAACTTACAGTTAGTTTCAGAAGTGAGGGTGGTCTTGTGGTCTGTGCTCCCTGTAACACCACATTCCCTATTTCCTCCATGTCTTTCAAGATCTTCACCCTGCTTTGGCATAAACCTGGCTTTCTTCCAAGGACACTTCTACTTTGAACCTTTGCAAATAGTGGCTATTTCTCTCCCACTTTAGTCTCTGGACCTAGAAGTGGGATAGGTGCTCTCCATTCTCCTTGCTGCCATTCTGGACCATTCTCCTAGCTGCTTCAAGAAAACCTCCACTTTACATCTCACATTGTAACTTTCTGCCACCAACCCACTGCCCTTCAGCGTTGCAATCATTTACTTCCGTGCGCTAGATCACCCTCCCCTCCATACCACAGTGGAACCTTGAACAAAGCCAGGGTTAAGTGCACCAGCCCTCTGTGTAGTCAAAAATCCAGTATAACGAATAGCCTGCCCACTGTTTACATGGCACGGTTCCTCCATATCCACAGATCCCCCAGGTCCCCAGTTCCATATCCAAGGATTCAACCATCTATGGATCCTCTAGTATTGGAGAAAAAAAATCCCAGTATAGGTGGACATGTGCAGTTCAAACCTGTGTTGTTTGAGGATCAACTCTAATTAATTTACCTGTTTGGTGGATATATGACCGTTGTTAGAGAAGTGCCATCCTGAGCAATATCTAGACTCCAGTCTGCACCAGGCAAGACCCTGTCCAGTCCAGGTCCTCCCCACCCGTAGCTGATCCTTCCATAGAGCTAAGGCTTATTTTCTCTAATGTGATTCTTATTGAGTTCTTTGAGGTAGTTTGATCACACAACACACCAAAGTTTTGGTTTTATATGACTGAATTCTTTTTGACTCCTGAGTCACTTCACAGATAGAGGTATCTGTGTTGCTTCAGTCATGTCTGACTCTTTGCTATCCCATGGACCATAGCTCACCAGGCTCCTTTCTCCATGGGATTCTCCAGGCAAGGATACTGGAAGGGGTTGCCATTTCCTTCTCCAGGGGATCTTCCTGACCCAGGGATCCAACTCTCATCTCCTGCAATGCAGGCGGATTCTTTATCATTGAACCACCAGGGAAGCCCTTCGTGAGAAATATCAGTAGCCAAAGACCATTCCTAAGAACATCTTTACAATCCATTCATTTTTTTGATTGCACTTCAAATAGTAATTAAACCCTGTTATGTGGCCAGGAATGTGATTTCTTTTTTACTGAGGATTCAAATAGAAAAGCAATTATACTTCTCCTTCATATGATTACTGTCCAATTGAGGCAGGGTAGGAACTCAAATATACACTATAGCAATACAAAAGCTATTGGACTAAAGCTATTAAAGAGTGGAGAAGGGAGTTCTGATAGAATCTGTGGGTAGTGAGGAAATACACACCCTGCTTAGAGTCACTGTCCCTTAGAAATCAAGGGAGGATAAGTCCTTCAGCTTTGAGAGAACCGTTAGTCTTACCAACAGGAGCGCAGCCAGAGGAGATGAACCTAGAAGGGGGCAGGGAGTTCAATCACATTAGTCAAAGAAAATGGAGCCTTAAGCCCGAGAAAGAGAAGAATTGGTGTGGAAATGTTTGATGGTTGAGTTTAAATGTGCAAGTGCTGTTTCTCAGGAAGACAGATGTGGTTTTTAGCAGCGCCAGCCTGTAAAATTTGGAAATTATCACAAGTATCAGACAGTGGGCTTCCCCGGTGACTCAGATGGTAAAGAATCTGCCTGGAATGTGCGAGACTTCCGTTGGAAAGATCCCCTGGAGAAGAAAACGGCAACCCACTCCAGCATTCATATCTAGAGAATCCCATAGACAGGGGAACCTGGCAGCCTACAGTCCATGGGGTCGCAAAGAGTCAATGGAGCGATTAACACTTTCATTCATTAGATGGTTTTTCCAGCAGCTTCTCTTTCTGAGGTTCTCCACTTCTGTGGCTTTCCTGGCTCTCGGTCATCTGGCATAACACGGGAAGTAAATGAGGGTGGGGAATATTACTCTTCCAGAGGTACACAGTTTACACAGCCTTTCCTTTCCTCTGTGGCTTTTCTTCCCTAATCTACACAGAGCATATGCAATCAGCAAATTTAAAATGTAGAGTTATTTTAATACAGTGGAAGAAAATGTCAGCAAAAGTAAGATAGAGTAGGTAGGTTTTAAGTTCATAGTCTAACATTATTTAATTAGCATGGCAGGGATTTAAAGAATTAAACAGCCTCTTGCAGACAATTCCACTGCACTTTTTTCTTACACACTTGGCTCCTCTATCTGTATCACTGGGGTTCTGAGTGCTGAATCCTCTCTTACTAGTCTAAGGAGAAAATGGACTTATTAAAAATAGAGAAGGCAAGTATTTTATATACAATACTTTAAAAATTAAAGAAAGATTATAAAAACTTACCCTCTTCACACAGATGCAATATGCTTGCAGAATTATTCTTACTTAATTAGTTTATTGGGGCTGTTGTAACAAGTTACTACAATTTGGTGGTTTACAACACAGAAATTTCTCCTCTTGCAGTTCTAGAGGTCAGAAGGCTGGAGGTTCGAGGTCCAAAATCAAGATATTCCAGAGCTGTGCTCCCTCTGAAGTCTTTAGTGGAGAATCCCCCCTTGCCTCTTCTAGCTTCTGGCACTTCCTGGTGTTCCTTGGCCTGTGGCAGCACGACTCCAGTCTCTGCCTCTGTCTTCACATGGCCACCTTGCCTGTGTATCTCTCTGTGTCCTTGCTTGTCTTAAAAATCACTAATCATTGGATTTAGGACCCATTCATTGGAAAGACTGATGCTAAACTGAAGCTCCAATACTTTGGCCACCTGATGCAAAGAGCTGACTCGCTGGAAAAGACCCTGATGCTGGGAAGATTGAAGGCAGGAGGAGAAGGGGGAGACAGAGGATGAGATGGTTAGATGGCATCACCAACTCAATGGACATGAATGTGAGCCAACTCCGAGAGATAGTGAAGGACAGGGGAGCCTGGTGTGCTATAGTCCATGGGGTCAAAAACAGTTCGACACAACGTAGTGACTGAACACTACCACCAACTAGGTCAGGATGATTTCATCTCAAGATCCTCAACTGATTACATCTGCAGAGACGAGACCCTATTTCCAAATGAGATCACATGCTGAGGTCTTGGGTGGACCTCCGGTTTGGTTAAACACTGTTCAAGCTACTATTCTTGCCATAACTGAAACTGGGCTCCACATGGAGGACCCTGTTTCTCTCTGATGAGCTTCTCATTCTTCCAAGTCTCCCACTGCCCCCTCCTCACTATTATTCCACCATTCCTCCCTGTTTGTGTGAAAAACACATCCTCCTTTGAAATGTGTATCCTGGACATTTCTTCTTCTCTCTTTCCTTAGCTATAAAAGAAATTTCCAGAGTAGATTTAAAAAACCAATGCAAACTTAGCTATGTATTATGTATTAGAGTGTGGTGGTTTTAGACTGTGTCAATTTAGCTGAGCTAAGACTATACACACCCCACTGTCCTGGGCAGAAAACTGAGGCTTGAGGGGACAGGGAGGCACCCAGCCAGAGTCTATGCACTCCTCTCTGCCCCACCCAGCTGGAGATGCCACCCGTCCGCAACCAGGTGCAAGTTCTTCAGCCCGATGGAGACCCGTGAGGATTACACACTCAAAGTGGATGAGGAGAGCTTCAAAGGTGGAGGCTGGGCTGGGGAGGAGGAGTAAGGGAAGAGACCGTACTCTTTTTTTGTGAGATTCTCACCTGAATGCTAGGGTCCAAGGTCACAAGAGCTGGGGACAAGAAGACAGATGGATCTGGGTTCAAATCTTCCCTGCTGGCTCAGATGGAAAAGAATCTGCCTGCAAAGTGGGAGATCTGGATTAGATCCCCGGGTTAGGAAGATCATGTGAATAAGGGAATGGCTACCTATTCCAATATTCTTGCCTGGAGATTTCTGTGGACAGAAGAGCCTGGCGGGGTACGTCCACGGGGTCACAAAGAGTCGGACACAACTGAGCGAACACTTTCACTTTCAAACCTGTTGCTATAGGTTGTCAAGGTAAAGTGGGAAGAAATGAAGCAGGAGCCATTAATTACTCTCTGAAGGTCTTGGAGGTTAGACGCAGGGAGAGAAGAGGCAATAGCTGTCCCTCCACTGATGCATGAGTTCTTAAGGTCCTACTCTGACTAGTGGATGGGTCTGGCTTCAGGAGTCCTGCTTAGTAACTTTCTCAACTTCCTCCAACTCTCTCCTTCAGAATGCAGTATTCCCAGCTTCCTCCATCACTGTGTAAGGTATTATAGCTATAATAAACTCCTGTGTATTGTGCTCAGCTGCTTCAGATTCGACTCTTTGGGACCCCATGGAATAGCCCACCAGGCTCCTCTGTCCATGAGATTCTTCAGGTAAGGATACTGGAGATGGTACCCATGCCCTCCTCCTCCAGGGGATCCTCCTGACCCAGGGACCAAACCCACATCTCCTGCACTGCAGGCGGATTCTTTACCGGCTGAGCCACTGGGGGAACTTATAATAAACCTCTTAGTCTGTAATATTTATAGAGTCTACTTCCTTGATCAAATCCTAGCAGACACAGATGGAAACACAATGTTTCCCATTAGCATGTAGATTACATAAAGCAGCCATTTATTTTTTGTTGTTGTTTTTGTTGTTCATTGCTGTGACCCTAGAAAAGTACCTGGCATAAACTAACTGATCAATGCATTTTAGTAGAATAAATTTATGGTAAGTAGATTTGAAAAGAGGGTGGTAACTGGTGTAGGCTTGAAAACATTGAGTTGGATATACACTTAGACCATCTACATGAAGGTGTCTAGTAGGTAGTTGGTACTCAGGAAAGACCTAGGTAGGGATACAGACATATGAGTCATCAGCCTAAAGGTAAAGTTGTAGCTGTGAAAATGCCTGAGATTTTTCTTGGGGAGTGGGACAGAGGGAGAAGATGCTTGAGGGAAGAACCTCAGGGAACATCAACTTCAGTGACATGAAGAGAAGTAAGAGAAAAATTTGGCAAGAGAATATCAAGGAGACATTGGTAGGAAAAATCATACAGGAGAGAATACCAACCTTGTCATAATCAACTGGAAAGTCTCTAATACAAAGTCTGAAATGTTTCATTATATTTAGCAAAAAAATCGTGATGACCTTAACAAGAGCAGACTGATGATAGAAAATGAGATAGCAAGTGTTGATTGTTCTTTCTAAAGAGTTGGTCCTGAATGGAAGAAAGGAAATGTGGCGCCAAATATAGGGGCACAGAGGAGGGTCAATGGAGGATTTTTTAAAGTGAAAAGCACAGTTGTTAAGAATATTTGTGTGTGTATAACTGAACATTGCATCTTTTGGAATAAAGACAACTGAATTGAAACACATTATTTACTAGCTATGAGATGCTGGGCAAAAAAATCTTTTTATTCTCAGTTTTCTCATGTGTTATATGGAGAGATTTGTGTACCCCCCTACTATGCTTGTGAGAATTTAAGTAAGATTAAACAGCCTTGGGTGTTCTTTGGAAGGAATGATGCTAAAGCTGAAACTCCAGTACTTTGGCCACCTCATGTGAAGAGTTGACTCATTGGAAAAGACTCTGATGCTGGGAGAGATTGGGGGCAGGAGGAGAAGGGGACGGCAGAGGATGAGATGGGTGGATGGCATCACCGACTTGATGGACCTGAGTCTGAGTGAACTCCAGGAGATGGTGATGGACAGTGAGGCCTGGCGTGCTGCGATTCATGGGGTCGCAGAGTCGGGCACAGCTGAACGACTGAACTGAACTGAACTGAACTGAAACTTAAACAAAAAAGTAATAAAATGAAATTAGGGAAAGTCCTTGGCAGTATGCAAAATGCCTAAAACCAATAAATGTTGTCGACTGTGATCCTTGCTCATGCTAAGGAAGAAAAGTAAAGAGAAAGTCTACCACATAAGAATGACAGGGGACAACCTGTGAAGGAATTCCCCGAAGAAGCTGAAGGGAAAGAGACCCAAAGCAAAGCAGAGGATTTGCTTAAGAAAGGGATCATTAGAAGGACTGACGCTGAAGCTGAAGCTCCAATACTTTGGCCTCCTGATTCGAAGAGCCCAACGACTGGAAAAGACCCTGAGGCTGGGAAAGATTGAGGGCAGGAGACAGGTGACAGAGGACGAGATGGTTGGATGGCATCACCGACTCAATGGACATGAGTTTGAGCAAGCTCTAACAGATAATGAAGGACAGGGAAGCCTGGTGTGCTGCAGTCCATGGGGTCACAAAGAGTTAGACATAACTTAGCAACTGAGCAACAACAACAAATGTTTTCCCCCAAGAGGAGAAGGAAGAGAAAGATGAGTTTGGATGTTAATGAGTTTGGGAAGCAGAGTGAATGAACATGTGAAGTGAAGTTGCTCAGTCGTGTCTGACTCTTTCCAACCCCATGAACTGTAGCCTACCAGGTTCCTCTGTCCATGGGATTTTCCAGGAAAGAATACTGGAATGGGTTGCCATTTCCTTCTCCAGGAAATCTTCCCAACCCAGGGATCAAACCCACATCTCCTGCATTGTAGGCAGACGCTTTACCATCTGAGCCACCAGGGAAGTCAAATGAACATGAGGAAGTTTCTATCTCATGGAAGAACTCTGTTTTTTTCTGTAAAATGAAATCAGAGGTCCAGAAAGTGAGAGTTAAGGAAGGACAGGGTGAAGTGGGGTATTGGAAAGAAGTAGCATGATCTGAAGTAGCAGTTGTGGGGAACAGGAAATGGGACTGTGTAGAGACTGATCAGAAGCTTGTCAGGGAAGGTCACAGGCCCAATTTGAGATGAAACGTGATTGTCAGTAGTACCAATCCAGTGCTGATGAGGAATTTCTCTAGTTGCCACTCAGAGCTTAGGTTTAGAGATGGAGAATGTGGATAGGATTGCAGAGGGTGGGGATTTGGCTGGGAAGTTGTAGAAGATGCCCAGCAAAATTCTCACCCTGTGCAATCCTATCCTCATTCGCAGGGACATTGAGAGGACCAGTGAGAAAATGTCTGGAGTAAGGCATCCTGGGTCTAGTCAGAATAGGGAAAGCAGATACGTTAAGAGGGGCTGACGTTTGGGAGTTCTGACCTGAAGAACATGCAGGGTAGGACAAAGACATGAACTCCCTGCAAGGCTGGTGCTCGTGTTAAGGGCCCAGATTTTTCTAAAGTTGGTGAGAAATCCTTCCTGCTCTTCCCGATGCTTCTTTCCCTTGAAGGCGTGATTTCTCACCCAGATCTAAAGTATCTAGAGACCCTTCTGGACCTTAGTTGTTGGTGACCATCAGTTACCGCTCAGTCACCCAGGGAGCATCTTTTACAGTCCATTATTTTGGGGCTCCCATGCTTGTTCCAAGCACACACTCATGGGGGAGACCAGCGGCCCCAGATCTAAACTCAAGCCTCCACTCTGCAGGATCTGGCCAATGTCTCCAAAGGTCTTGTTGTATTCATCGAGCTCTGCCAGGAGCAAAGCCTCTCTATCTTTGGAACTCACAGACCTCTCTCTTGCCCTGACCCCATCATGGTGCTGGAGAGCTCCTTTCATTCTGGAGAAATATTTCTTCTCAGACCATATCCTCTCAGTTGGCCTAAGCCCTGCAGAATAAAAGCCAGGAAGCCAGCCACATACCACACCAAGGCAAGAACCTGAGAGTGTGTTGCCTACTGAGCTGAGGAAATAAAGGGATAAAACATATTCAAATCTAAAAAAAAAAAAAACAACAAAAAAACAGAAAACCCACTCACATAATATTTTAAAAGATGAGCTTAGTTTGTTTATTATAGTGCTTGGGGAAAAATATATATATTATATATATGTATATTTGTGTTTTTTTCACTCAACAGTATGAAAAAGTTCATTCATTAGCAGAAATGTTTGAGACATTTGTATGCAGCAGAAATTCACCTCTGAAAATGGCAGAAAGGGAGATATCTGCATTAGAACTAGCACTAGTGGTCTTTATATCCTGTTTTTCAATTTGAAAAAAAAAAATCCATAAAACCTCGGTTGTTAAATGGAGCATTAGGGACACCCTTACATGTTAGTAGGAGTTAATCAAACTTTGGAGAAGACATTGCATCTCAACTCCTGTTACAGACTTCTTTCTAGAGATCACCTATTTTAAAAAATTAACTGGAAGTTTGATGGCAGCAGGTTATTGCTGCTTGATACAAACAAGTGATTGGATGAGGCACGGTGACGTTGGTTATCCAGGTTTCTACAATATCATGTCTCTCCAAGAAAAACAGTCTCAAAAATATCTCTTATATACATTTTTCATTTCTTCTTTTATCATTCTCGTAGAGAATTGCAGTGTCAAAGCCTGCCCTGAGAAACCGAATCAAGGCATTACATATCAGCAGAAACTAAGAATTACCGACCGTGTACATAATGGCAGTGGCCTGAGATTATTCTGTCTTCTGATTTCCCCTCTAGAGACAGAAAGGGCTCATCCCATCCACACTCAGCTCCCCTCCCCACACACACTCAGACACCTGTGTATTCTCTGACAAGATGGAGCAATATTTCATGAGTTCTCCCTAGCCACTCAGCTCTGGTTTTAATATAGCTGGAATATCTTGAGTAGCTTTATCAAGATGTAAGTAAATCTTATCGTAGAGGCTTAGTTCAAAATTTAAGTGGTTCCAGCTGTCAACTGAAATACAACTATATCAAACCCAGAAGTTCTCTGTTGAAGTTCTCAGTGTTAAAATCTCCCCCTGGTGGATTTTAAGAGCATGTGTTTTCATGAAGAGAATGGGATAGAATTTTCCAAGAAAATAAATAGATGCTAAAATGTTGCAGGTGTGAAAAGCGGATCTATGAATCTCCAGTTTAGAGATGAAAACATCGCAATTAAACTCTTAAACAGGAAAAAAAAAATTCCAGTGCTACAGTAGAATTGTTTTGGTTTACTGTTGTCTCAGGCACAAGTGTGAATATTGAATTTTACTTTTTGTTTCCCCTTCTGTGGCTAGCCTCTAGTCAGTTAAGGCATTTTTATGGACTAAAAATTCTGATTTCCCACTTGTTTAGTGAAAAGAAGCTTACCGTTTCAGTTAGGAAAGAATGTGCCCATCAGAATGAATCTGGCATCTGTATATTCTCAATTCTATTACAGCTGTCAGTCAAGTTAACCAAAGTCCAAGTGCAAAGCCCCTAGACCACTTGAAATGTGCATGCACTTGCTCTAGGGAAGAAAATTTTATTTATTTTTTAATTGATTTTCTTTCAGCAGCAATCCCTCTCCTTGTCCTGGGAATACATTTTGGCTGTAATTTTGTGGAGTCAGTACAAATTTCAAAGCAGCTCCAAGTTCTTCCCCTCAATCTAGTGACTCTGCTGACCCACTGCTTGGTGTACATTTGCCTGAGGCTGGGCAAAAGTAAGGCAGGGCAAGAACACAAGAATAAAGCAGGAAAAAACTGCACAGAAATTCTCAAGCAAAACAAGTGCTAAGCTACCTATAGTGCTGGCTATGACACATTTAGAACTGAGAAGTGGTGGCCAGCATTTAACAAAAAATGCATTTTCTTTTAAATGGTTTGTAATAATGTTTTATTAAGGCTAATTTTTTTCAAGACATTATTCTAAATTTCTAACCAAGGGCACATTTATTCTTTTCAAATGATTAGGCAATATAAATAAAGGGGAAAACTGAATTATTTGTTGGATTCATTGAGGAAAATAGAAGTCACAAAATTACACGTGTGTTGATTATGTAACTTCTTGATGTCAAAAGCATATTTTCACTGAGTGAGCTCTGTAAGCCCTGTTTTGCTGTTTAGGCACCAAGTAGTTACCTGACTCTTTGCGACACTAGGGACTGTAGCCTGCCAGGCTCCTCTGTCCATGGAATTCTCCAGGCAAGAATATTGGAGTGGGTTACCATTTCCATCTCCAGGGGATCTTCCTGACCTAGGAATCCAACCTGTATCTCCTGCTTGAGCGGGTGGATTCTTTACCCCTGAGCTACCTGGAAAACCCCTCTGTAAGCCCTAAGACGAGAAATGTGGCATGGTGGATAAGAGGATAAGCCCTCTGCTAGATTTCTGAGCAAATCTTAGCTCTGACTACAGCTGTGTGACTGGAGCCCGTTATTCAACCTCTCTGAGCTTTGATTTCTTCATCTGCAAAATGAGGGCAGTGAGTAGAAAATACCTCATAGTGTGGTTGGAAGGGTTAAATACCATAAAACTGGGTGGAAAGTCTTAATGTGATGGATCCCATCAATTTTTTATTCACTTTCAGATATTAGCAGTCTCATATTCAGACACTGTATAAAACAATTCTTTCTAAATTGAAACTTTAATTTCTAGTTCAAGTCAAAGCTCCTGTCCCTGTACCAGCTTCAGCCTGTTCCATGTTTGGATTCTATAATAAGGAAGAGGCGAGTGGTTGGATTCTTGATTCTTTCTTTCTTAAAGAAATATTTAAATTGCAGTATAGTGGATGTATAATATTACTCTATATGTTACAGAGATGCAACATAGTGATTCACAGATTTTAAAGGTTATACTCCATGTACAATTATTATAAAATATTGGCTATGTTTTCTGTGTTGTACAAAATATCCTCGCAGCTTACCAGAGTCTTTATTATTCCTTTACATTATTTTCTCTGACTCCTTTTCTGCCTTTGGTGCCTGTGAAGGAGAGGGAAGAGCCGAAACAGACATGAGAGACACTAAAGCTCTTCCTTGATTGGCAGTTCTAATCGCCGCATGGGTGACCACTGGGAGTGGCTCTTTCTCTTGCGGGATTTCTTGGTGGGTTCTTCAGCATAACCCTCACATCTTTCAGGAGATTTTCCCCCACACCCTTCTCTGGCCTGCCCAGCAATCTTCACCAGCTGGTCATGTGCGCCTCCCGCCCCCCACCCCAGCCCCTCCTCCTGGTACATAACTTCCTGCTGAGGTCATCTCCCTCCACCAGGTAGCCGGAGTCCCTCCTGGTGCTCCCACCTGTCTGCCTGCGGTGCTTTCCATCCCAGGTCACCGGAAACACCGCCTCTACCTCACTTTCAGCTTATTCCAGTTGTTCTCTTTCCTCGTTACTCTGTTATCTGAAGAAGTTCTGGCAGATCTCCTGCTTGCCTTCAAATATTCCAAATTATAATCAGAAGGAGAAGGGGCGACAGAGCAAGAGATGGTTGGATGGCATCATCACCTCAACTGACATGAGTCTGAGCAAATTCCAGAAGATAGTGAAGGACTGGGAAGCTTGGTGTGCTGCAGTCCGAGGGGTGGCAAAGAGTCACACACAACTGAGTGACTCAACAACAACAACCAGTCTCTGTGTCTTACCAACCTCAGGGGACACCCGACAAGCTCCCCAAGGGTTTTATAGAGGCCCCTATGCTTTACTGACTGCCTGAGAAGACACTTTCCATCTTGTGTGGGAGGGAAATGCACAGCATTCCGACAAAGCTCTCTAAGAGAATAATCTCCCTCCATCTTCCTTTCTACCCTTAGATATAGCCTGGAGGAAGTGATGGTTGAAAGGGGTGGGCCAGCACTGCTCTTCAGAATTTGAAAGCACTTTCTGGGAATTCCTTGATGGTCTAGTGGTTAAGACACCCGCCTTCCACTGCAGGGGGCACAGGTTTGATCCCTGGTTGGGGAACTAGGATCTTACATGCCTTTCAGCTCAGCATTTAAAAAAAAGAAAGAAAAGAATTTGAAAGCATTTTCCAACTATAGTTATCAGCTTGGGGGCTTGGAGGTCTCTCTGCAAATTGAGACAAAAAGAAAAATCAAGTCAGACTGTCCCTGCATAACAATTGGATTGTTTGAAGCAATGAGTGCAGTGGTTAGTTTAAAGCCTTATGATGTGGATGAATTGGCTTCACTGTGGGTATAATGTTGATAGAAGTGACTAACATTTTGGAGTTATTTTAGCTGAACGTGTGACATGCCCTAAAAGCCTGCAAGTGGGACACAGTTCACAGTGCTGAATTATGAGACTGTGTAAGCAGGAGGGAAAAGAAAGAATATGTAACATGCAGAATCATTGCTCAGTAAATATTTCAGAATAGGTGCATGCTAGACCTACTGTATTAAGTTCTCAGCAAGAGGCAAAAACAAAATTTTTACATTCTTTTGACTGATTAAAAAATAATGTTGCATTGTCATTCATACTTAAGACATAATTTTACTAATAGACGGGTACCCCTTGCATTTTGAAAGTTCAATTTAAGCCACATTACTTTTATGAAAGACCTGTATTAGTACCTATTTTTGTAAGGGAAAGGAATCTGGAAAGGATTTTTTGCTTCTATGAAAAAGGCGAAAAGCGAAACTATAATTGCGTTCAGTATTTGTTTTACAATGAATGGTTGTAGAGGCACCATGTACCCAGAGGACTAAGCACGGAGGGAGTGACTGCCAAAGTCCTTCCCTGGGAACTACACTCAACATCCCAGCATCAAGCACCCTAGCTTTGAATTATGTCTGTGAGCATCTGTGTTTTATCTTGATTTATTTTGTGCATCGGTTAGCAAGATGTGTCTTAAGGTAATTGCTTCTTTTCTTTACGCCATTTCAGCTTATGGAAGGTTTCAAAGGAATGCTCTCCTTTCAGATAGCAGGGGAATCCTGTGCTACTAAATACTTAGATTATGCTTACCACATGCCAGACATGGCTCTAAACATTTTGAACATATTTAGTTCTTTAACAATCATCTCAGGTAGATGCATTATCTTCACTTTACAAAAGAAGAAACTGAGGCACAAACAGGTCAAATAATCTGCACAAGGTTAAATTCATGGAAAATGCATGATTTACACTCAGAAGTTTGGCAGTAGACAACTGTACCCTGCTTTCAGAAACATTCTCTTGTGATTTACATGACAATACCAATTCCAGGAGATGGGCACAGCAGACTCAGGCACACTCAAGAGAGACCATGTGGCCATGGGGCTATAGGGGTTTCTGGAAGACAGTATACTACTCCAGTTCCTGTTTCCATTCCTTCTGTCACCTTCTACCGGATGCATTTTGTTTGCTATTGAATTTGCATCACAATATGTTAATTACTAGAATAAATTTATCAGTGTTTTTCTGAAAGCAAAAATAATTACGGAAGAAATAAATCGGCAAATGCCCCATAAAATAGAGCAGCCACTTTATGGCCTAGAGTCTTTTTTTTTAATTAAAAAAAAAGCTTTTATTACTTTTATCTTACTCAAAAGCAATACACACTCATGGCTGAAAAATTAGAAAATCTCTACGTACAAAAGGGAGAGAGACATCCATAACCAAACTGCTTCATGATAATCAGTTTCAATGCCTTAGTAATTGTCCTTTCAGGCCTTTGCAGACATATTCTCAGTTGGGGAGTGTGTGTGTATTTAACGGGCTCATATACTTTTGAAATAGATTTTTTGCACAGCAATGTTTTGAATATCTTTCTATGTCTATAAAATTTCATCAGCAACAGTAGCTTTAGTGTTTAATTACTGTTCAATTGTATTACATACAGGAAATATATTTAATGCCTCCTTTGCCCCCTCAGGGCTTCAAAGGTGACGCTAGGGGTAAAGAACCTACCTGCCAAAGCAGGAGCCTTAGGAGATGCCGGTTTGATCCCTGGATTGGGAAGATCTCTTAGAGGAGGGCATGGCAACTCACTGCAGTATTCTTGCCTGGAGAATCCCATGAAGAGAGGAGCCTGGTTGGGTACAGTCGATAAGGTCACAAAAGAATTGGACGTGACCGAAACAACTTAGCATGCAGGCATTGCCCCATGAAAGATGTTCACTGTTAAAGGTATGACATGCTGTTGATTACTGGCAAACTTGGGGCCCAGATGTCAACCGTACTTCCAGAACACCTCACTCCTGATCATTCTTCCAAGGGCCTGAACCTCCTTTTGGGCTGCTACTTCTTTGCATCAATGGTTATTTATGTAATCTGTTGCTTTTCAACTAGAGTAGGAGCAAAATTCTATTTTGGAATGGGGAAGGGCCACAGGACTGGGCAGAAAAGGATGCAATGGCTGCTGGGGCATCTGCTGTCCATGTTCAGTGGCCTGGGTGGAACATCTGTGCTCACAGTTTTCCCAGAGACCCAACTGTTTACTGTTTTGTTTGGTTGGCTTATCTTGAGAGTTGTAAGTCCAGCTTAGAATCTATTAATAAAATATGCGCTGTCATCCTACCTTCCTGATGATCTGGTAAATCAAATGTAGACTCCTGCACACCTCAGGAGCTCTGCCCTGGAACCTGGCCCACCAGCAGCCCCGCCCACTTGAGTTTTCACCCCTGGCTCTGTCTTGCCCAGTGAGTAGCCTCATGTACATGAGTAGACACATCCTGCTCCCCACATCCAAGTTTGTTCCTCATCTGCCTTATCTTCCCTCAGACAGTCATCCCTTGGCCTCCCCTCCAGCTTAGAGGTGTGTGTACCTGCCATGCAGTTAGCCACAGAGGCCCCAGAAGTGGGCTTGGGATCTCTGGGCAAGGAGTCATAGGGACTGTGTTCTTTTGGAAGTGCGGAGTTGATTAATCATTCATCATTGAATCATTAATTATCGATACCTGAGTCTTTGTTACTTCGTGTGTGAATTTTGCACTATCACTGATGAGAGAGACGTGACGACTGAAAACCAGGATTTTGTTTTTACTCCGAATTGTTATGGTAGACAGTTGCATATCAAGTGTGATTACAGAGGGCAACACCAAGCCCGCCTGACCCCCCATGTTCTAGAAGCTGCCCCTCCCCACCCCAGCCCCCTAGCCTGCCTGCCTCCAACCTACCATCTAATATGCTTATCTGCATACACTTCTGGTCTGAAGCAGATCCTCATTCTCATCTGTTTCGAAGTTGTGGACATGAGAACCCTGCAGCACACTGGCCCGCTCTCATGGATGAGTGCGGTGGTCCCCGTGCTCTTCCTTGGCAGATGGTCCGGAGCACGCGTGGTTGTGCCTCACCACTCAGGAAGGAGTTTTTCAAATTCACTGAGAAGAGATGCATCCTTCAAGTTTTTTCAGTTCTAGCATTGGCTCTCACACATGTTGAACTCCTGGCCTTTTCCTTCCGTATCTGCTCACAGATGCCCGTATAACAAGAAGCACAGCTCCAGAGAATAAAGCTTGCAAGGGCAGTGCCTACGGAGACTGTTGTTTCCCCAGCCTACTTTCCTGCAAAACTCAATGGAAATAGTCACTGGGATTCACCAGGTTCAAAGAGAAGTCCAGATGAGATCTAAAGGTGTTCTCTAAATTATTGTGACTTTAGGAAGTCAAAACAAAACAAAGGAGGGGTGCAGGGGTGTAACTGAAGCGTGCCTGACACGGATGTCAGCCGAACCACTGCCCTTTCACACATGCTGCTGTAACCGAAGTGTATTCCTTCACCTTCTCACCCTCTGGGGCTGTTCTTGTATCATTACCTTCCCTGCCCTTTTGATCTAACCTAGGTCAAGTACACGCACCTCTCCAGCACTCTCTGGCCCCTCATCCCTACTTATCTTCTTAGAATTTATCACTAAATGCAATTACATCATTCATTTGTCCACGTGTTGACCCTCCTGCCTTGCTAGAAATCCACCAGAAACTAGTTCTCTCTGCCACTGTATCTCTAACGTCCAGGACCGTGCCTGCTACTCAGTGGGCACTCAATAAACATTTGTTAAATTAATGAATAAGTTAGTTTTGATTAAAAATACAGTATTATTCATACATAATGGAATTCAGATATTAATTTCCAGTTCTTCCTCACTAAGAAATGGGGACCAAGAGTGACCACACACAATGCGTGCATGCTAAGTCGTCCGACTCTTTGCAACCCCGTGGATTGTAGCCCACCAGGCTCCTCTGTCCATGGGATTCTCCAGGCAAGAATACTGGAGCAGGTTGCCATGTCCTCCTCCAGGGGACCTTCCCAACCCAGAGACTGAACTGTCTCTTTCATCTCCTGCATTGGCAGGCAGGTTCTTTACCTCTAGGGTCACTTGGGAAGCCCAGCCCTATACGATACAATTATATGATTATGTCTGTTTTCTACTATAGTCTAAATATTAGTCCTATGATTAAAAAAAAAAAGTAGGAAATCGTATCAGAAACCAATGCTCTGGCTAATTGCCTGGTGGTGGTGGTTTAGTTGCTAAGTCGTGTCCAACTCTTGTGACCCCATTGACTGTAGCTTGCCAGGCTCCTTGTCTATGGGATTCGCTAGGCAAGACTACTGGAGCGTGTTGCCATTTCCTTCTCCAGAGGATCTTCCCGACCCAGGAATCAAACCCATGTTTCCTGCATTACAGGCAGATTCTTTACCAACTATGAGGGAAGCCCATAGCTAATTGCTTCAGTAGTGAAATTTCAGTTCACGCAGACAGCTGTCAAAGAATGGTGACTTCTGATCAGGCCAGGGGTTCCTACCTGGACTGTGTATTCTTCTTACCTGTCTCTCCTAGCTGGAAAGGAAGAGTTAGGCAGTCACACAGACTGCTTCCTATCCCCACCCTCACAATTGCCTAGACAGGGGAGTACAGAGCCAGGGCCTGGTGTAGGTGAGGCTGAGGCTGCAGGTCCTTAGCAGGAGGGAGTGAACAGGCTTCCCTTCCTGGACCACTCCCACTGGCTCTGAGCTCGCCACTCACCCCTGCTCTTCCTGCCTCCAGCAGAAGGCAAAGATGCATGCACCACGTGTGAGTTTTGGAGAGCACACAAAAAAAGACAAGGCCCTACTGTTTCACAAGAGGCAACAGGAAAATCATCATCCAGCTAAGGCGGGTTTGCTGAGATTGGTGATGATCTGAACCACAGGCCACTGGGGCTGTTGAGAAGCATTGGGGCTTCGCTGGGAAATGATGCCTGGGATCGCTGCTTAGCCCTCTAGCTACTGTTGCACTCTGGTGACTTTCTTATTAGACTGTCATCATGCTAACTGCTTAATGACAGATGGTCCTTAAGTGATATACACCTCTTCTGTGGGTCATGTTGCTGAGTGGTGCTCACCCCTCGTAGCCAGCTTGGGCCCATCTGCCCAGACAGGTGTGTTTAAACACAATTCTGACGATGCCAGTACAGAGTACGCTCCAGGAAGCGTTTGTTCCCTTTAATCCTTGGCCCCAGCCAGCCCCTTTACTACTGGCATGGATTACAGGAGCTCATTTGAGGATCACCATGGGCTCCAACTGGGGAAAAAAACCAAAACATATTAGTAAGGATTTTGACAGAAGCAGAGTTTGAGTTCCTGATAATTACTATTTCACCAAACCAACTGGGACACAGAGCTGCAATTAGAAAGAAACAATCTTCCACATATAATGGCTTTCACGCTGCATGATACTATTAAATAACCATCATTAGCTACTAAAGTACATACTACCCATTTTCCAGAGCCCTTTCTCTGCCAGGAAATTTAAGACCAAGAATGATCAATGAATGAGTCATCAGCATGATCACTGTTGATACAGGACATGCAAATTGAAATTAGAAGATTGAAAAGTATAAGGAATTACCACAGATGGTGATATCACACTGATATTAAAGCTGTTCTTGCAAGAGACCCAAAGTTCATTTCTTTGTGTCTACAGTTCATGGGTTAGAAAAAAGAAGGTACTATCCATGGAATGCTATGGGGAAAAAAAGAACAAGGAGGTACTGGGCAATTTTCCAGGTACTGTGCTGGGTGTTTCAGATACGAAGATAAATAAAACATAGCCACTGTTCTGAACAAGCTTACAGATTGGGAAGTGGGGACAGACAAGTACATACACACAAAAATCACAGTACAATGTGATAAACACAGTAATCAAAGTGTACACCTGGTACTTGACAGCAAGGTAGAGTGTGCCTTGTAGGAGAGAATTGAGGTGGGGGAAGAAAATCAGTCTGCTTAAGAATCTGCAACTTCCTAAAAAAGGACTTTCATTCTCCTCTTCTTGAAAGCCATCTTCTTCCTCCTCTCATATGGAGAAATGTTCACATTACACAGGCATAGGAAAGATAGTAAGCAAATAAGGGAGAAATGAAAGACAGGTGACTCTCTCAGAGAAAACACACTTATTCTAAGCTTTTTCAAGCCTTTAGAGATGTAATAAATTAAGGGGGAAGTTTTTAATCAGAACATGAAACATAGGCTGTGTTCTTTACACATTATAACGATCCAATGACTACAGTAGCATTCTTTGAGAAACATTTACATTAAATTGAGGTCTGAGAGGAAGGCAGATTCCTAACCAGGCTCCTTCTCTTAATATAATTTTAAAACAGTTGCAACTCCAAACACATGTTGTTTAGCCTGGAAACATGCTGCCTTTAGCTTGGTTGTTTTTGTTTGTTCCAGATGAGCTCACAGATACAATGTTAAGAAATAGATGGATAAAAAGATTTGATAACATGGCATGGCTCCTGTCTATCTCAAACTCTCTTTTTATTTAAGTAAAATTCACATGACATAATCTTAACCATTTTGAAGTGTACAATTCAATGGTTTTAGTATATCCACAACGCTGTACAAATGCCACTGCTATCTAGTTCCAGAAAATTTCATAACCCCAAAAAGAAACCCCATATCCATGAAGCATTTTGTCTCCCCTTCTCTCTCCCCCTAACCGTGGCCAACCTGTAAGCTGTTCTGTCTCTGAATTTGCCAGTTCTGGATGTTCCATTTAATGGAATCATGCAGTACCTGACTTGTGTCTGGCTTCTTTTACTCTGCATAATATTTTCAAGGTTTGTCTACACTGTAGCATGTTTTGAAATTTCAAACCTTTTTATGCCAAGTGCCTGCTCAGTCGTGTTTGATTTTCTGTGACCCCACGGACTGTATTTCTGCCAGGCTCCTCTGCCCATGGGATTCCCTAGGCAAGAATACTGGAGTGGTTTGCCATTTCCTACTTCACATTCCTTTTTGTGGATGGATCATAAACGGATATACCACACTTTTTTTTATCCATTCATCAGTTGATGGTATTGTTCATCTTTTTGGCTATTATGAATAGTCCTGGTGTGAAGATTCATGTACAAGTTTTGTTCAAATGTCTATTTTCAATTTGGGGGAGTAAATATCTAGGAGTGGAATTGCTGGGTCAGATGATGATTCCAAGTTTAACTTTTTGAGGAAAGGAATCATCAAGTATTCTAAAGTTGCTACATCATTCTTTATGCCCACCAGCAACATCTAAGGGGTCTAACTTCTCCATATGCTTGTCAGCATTTGTTATTTTTCTTTTCCTTAAAAAATTATTATAGCCACCCTAGGGGGTGTAAAGTAACACCTCACTGTCAACCTCTTTTCATGGATTAAAAATTCATCATAGAAACTACTTCACAAAGAAAAAAGCAGGCTCACATCAGGTCTTCTTTTCTTTTGTGTATGAGGCTACCAGTAAATTGAGGAGATTTCCCTAAGATGAACTGCAGAACAAACATATGAGATCCTGAACAGTAGGGCTGTGCTTTACAGGTTCTCATCACCCACGGCCACTGGAGCAGCCACGATCAACACCAAGCGTTCTAGATGATGACGGTGGAAATGTCAGCCTCCTGAGTAATAGCCAGGTGTCTTTAGTCAGTGATCAGCAAAGAGGCATTTAAATCATTATGAGGTTTGGTTTGTTAAAATCTCTTCTGGAGGAAAAAAAAAAAAAAGCCATGATAAAAAAACAACCAGGAACCCAATGAACATTTTTATTTTTTTCTCCATATGTGCTGTATTTTATAAGGAAAATGAAATAAAATTAACCACAAATTCCACATGCTACTTAAGATAAAGTAATTTGTTGAGGTAAAGCAATGAGTTACACAGCTTGGGAAATTTCTTAGGAAATTTTGAATTTCTTCCCAGTACATTTCTCATTAATAATTCAGTGTCCATGGCACACACTCCTGTGAGAGCCTGTCATCTTTTCTTCTATCTCTGATTGCTATAATCAACACACTACAAAAGATATTCTTTTCCTTTGAGGAGCACTTAGTTTTGAGAACTAAAACATATATGCAAATGATACCTGTATAAAACGAGGGGAAAATAGAAATTATACTGTTTTTCCCTTTCAATTTCTGCATTCCACACTGTCTGGCACAAATATCCTTGATGAGGAGTTTAGTTTCTATTTAGGTTTGCCTCTCCTTATTGTAAACGGTACTGATGGAAGGGATGATGAGACTCACAAGACAGTGGGTGCTTCCTGGTTGAGGGGAAGAACTAACAAAAACTGGACACAAAGCTAAATCTTGAAAGAGCCCCCGCCGCGCTAGGATGCTGCGGGTCAATTTTCCAAGGAGCCCACACGATTCAGACAAGGACTTGAGGGAGATCTTGTAAAGAACTGGGGAGTTGGAGTGATTCTTTTTTGGACTGGAAGAAATGGAAAGCCCAAGGGAACCCAGATTAGGGATAGTGGGACGTCCTAACAGATCGTTAAAAGTCATGATAACTGAACTGTTCTTTGTTCGTTTAGTAACTGTTCAGTTCCTAAATAAAGTCAGCGAGCTTTAGGCGTGCCTACATCGATTTCTGTCTCTTAAAGGTTTAGGAACGTAAACAGCCCACATCCAGGGGGCTCAAAAAAGGCTGAAATCGTAGGTATTTCACAGAAAGTCTTGAACAAGGTCCGCCTGCTGTTCCTGGAGTTGGTGACAGGTCCGATCACCTGCACGGCCGGACCCCTGCTCGCCCAGGCCTTTACACTCTCCTCCCCCGGGGCCCGCCGACTCTGCAGGGTACAAAGTACAGCAGGGACGCGGGCGGAGCCTTTCCAGGCGGCGCAGCCGTATCTATCCCCAGCGAACACCTAGATGGATTTTCAATACCGCGCCTGGCACGTTTGGATGGGGGAGGGCGGGAGAGCAGTTAGGCTCCGGCTCCTCCGCTCCCAGCACCGCGTCCTCCTTTCGGCAGTCGCTGTTGCTCGGCAGACGCAGGGGGCTCTGGGCACTACCGGCTGTATTAAGAGATTCGCGGCGGGTTTTCTCCGGGCCCCCAAACACTCCCGCCCGCCAAGCGCTGCCTGCGGGGTTGTTAGGCAGAAGCCCCTAACGCCAGGTTGCAGTCCTTCCTCCTCCTCGCGCTCGCGGCTTAGGGTCAGTTTCCGCGACTCTTCAGAGTCTATCTGAGTGGGCGCCTGTGCTGGGGTCCCGCCCCAGGAAAGGAGAGGGACCGCACGGAGAACGTCACCGCGCTTACCAGACCGCACGGGCACTTTGCACGGGCCAGCTGCGCGTCGGTCTGGAGACAGCGCGCCCTGGGTAAGGAATTCCGCAGCGGGTCTGAGCGGAAGGGCAGGCGGGGGCGGGGCGGGGTGGGGGGCGGTGGTTAGGGCTCCGGACGATGGGATCCGCGTGGAGTTGGGGGACCCTCAGGGCGGGGCGGCAACCGAGGGAAACTGAGATGAACTCCAGACATCATCTGTGCCTAAGGTCGGCTTCACGCCTTGCTTTGGCGAGGAGCTCGGTGGGACCGGACAGCACCTACCGCCTTGTTCCTCACCCACCCTCCAGGAAAGCGGAGGCACTCCCCCGGTCTCCCTGAAGGATGGGTAAAGGGGAACCTTGGAAGCAGCTGCTCTAGTCGACTGGAGCTAAAAACTGGGAAGGAAAAATTGGGCGAAGGGTGATAAGCCACCTCTATCGCCTACCTTCCTCGCTTTCTCCGCCCCCCGCCCCCCTCCCTTTTCGTAGCTGCTGACGCGCTGGTGGTGTCTATTAATCATTCGCCAGCCCACAGCCGCGGCAGTTAATGGCTGTGCCGCGCGGGGCTCCAGTCTCCCGGCCTCCCCTCTCCACGCTCGCTTGTGCCCAGGCGCCCGGGAGCCGCGAGCGGCTGCGCACCGGCAGCCGCCGGGCGATGCGCTCCGCCGGCAGCGGTGGAGCTGCGCTTCCTGCAGTCGCTGAGCGCTTCTCCCAGGCGCCGGGCGACTGGGAGCTGCGGGCGGACCACCCGGGTGCCGAGTGAGGGCGCCAGCGGCGGGGGTCGCCCGGAGAACGCCCTAGCCCCGGCAACCCCACCGGCCCCCATCAGCTGAGATGTTCCCCAATGGCACCGCCTCCTCTCCCTCCTCTCCTAGCCCCAGCCCAGGCAGCTGCGGCGAAGGCGGCGGCGGCAGGGGCCCCGGGGCCGGCGCTGCAGACGGGATGGAAGAACCGGGGCGAAACGCGTCCCAGAACGGGACCTTGAGCGAGGGCCAGGGCAGCGCTATCCTCATCTCTTTCATCTACTCCGTGGTGTGCCTGGTGGGGCTCTGTGGGAACTCCATGGTCATCTACGTGATCCTGCGCTACGCCAAGATGAAGACGGCCACCAACATCTACATCCTCAACCTGGCCATCGCCGATGAGCTGCTCATGCTCAGCGTGCCCTTCCTGGTCACCTCCACATTGCTTCGCCACTGGCCCTTCGGCGCGCTACTCTGCCGCCTCGTGCTCAGCGTGGACGCGGTCAACATGTTCACCAGCATCTACTGTCTGACTGTGCTTAGCGTGGACCGCTACGTGGCCGTGGTGCACCCCATCAAGGCCGCACGCTACCGCCGGCCCACCGTGGCCAAGGTGGTGAATCTGGGCGTGTGGGTGCTGTCGCTGCTCGTCATTCTGCCCATCGTGGTCTTCTCGCGCACGGCGGCCAACAGCGATGGCACGGTGGCCTGCAACATGCTCATGCCCGAGCCCGCCCAGCGCTGGCTGGTGGGCTTCGTGTTGTACACTTTCCTCATGGGCTTCCTGCTGCCCGTCGGGGCCATCTGCTTGTGCTACGTGCTCATCATCGCCAAAATGCGCATGGTGGCCCTCAAGGCCGGCTGGCAGCAGCGCAAGCGCTCGGAGCGCAAGATCACCCTGATGGTGATGATGGTGGTGATGGTGTTTGTCATCTGCTGGATGCCTTTCTATGTGGTGCAGCTGGTCAACGTGTTCGCGGAGCAGGACGACGCCACGGTGAGCCAGCTGTCGGTCATCCTCGGCTACGCCAACAGCTGCGCCAACCCCATCCTCTACGGCTTCCTTTCAGACAACTTCAAGCGCTCTTTCCAGCGCATCCTTTGCCTCAGCTGGATGGACAACGCCGCCGAGGAGCCGGTCGACTACTACGCCACGGCCCTCAAGAGCCGCGCTTACAGCGTGGAGGACTTCCAGCCCGAGAACCTGGAGTCAGGCGGCGTCTTCCGCAATGGCACCTGCACGTCCAGGATCACGACCCTCTGAGCCCCGGGTCCGAACCGGGGAGCCTTGAGCCCAGAGAAGGGGAGAATGAGGAGAAAGGGAGGCCGGATGCGAGAGGCGAAAGGACCCCAGGCGTCGGGGTGCGAGAATAAAAGTGGGGCCAGGACACTGCGCTTCGGGTGGAAACCCAGGAAAGGCGCGAGACAAACGTGGACCCGGAGCTTTGCTTATAAGCTGGCAGACTAGCGGGCCCCTCTTCCGCTTCTTCCTCCCCTGCGCTTGCATTTTTCATCCCTCTGTGCTCCCCCTACCCAAGGCAATTTCGGTCTTTCTTTTCGCCGGTCCTGCAGGTGCAGGTGGTGAGCTTATAAACGTCTCCAACTCGGCCCGACCCTCAGCCCCGCCAGCCGTTGTTTCTGTTTAAGCTGAGCCACGGTTACCGCCACAGGTTTCCCTCGGGAAAACACAGCTCGCCCTCAGCCGCGCCCTGCGGCGGCCCTCGCTCGCCGGGATTCTGCTTGATGCCCCTAGCGGAGCCTGGAGAACCCTCGCTCTCCCTCTCCGCAGCCCTCTTTTCAGGGAACTCGGACTGGAAAAGGATCTAGGCAGCGGGTCTTTCCTCTCACTCTCGAGTGAAGGAAGGTGCGCGCATCCCATCCCCAAACCTCCCCCCACCCCGACTCCCCATCCACCCAGAGCGGAGCCAGGTGCTTAGTAAAATCGGTCCCGCGCTTCGAGCCCCAGGCATTCTGCGATCCTGTCCAAACCCCCTCTTTGGAGCAAAAAGGAGCTGAGAACAAGTGACTAGGGGTTTTAAAAAAGATTCCGGGGTTTGATGGGGGAGGAAGGCTTGTAATGGAAGTCACCCTCCCGCCTGGTTCACAAAGGGCGCTTTTGGTTTCAAAGACCAAGCGCAGGGGGACTTCTGGGGCGCTCGTCTGCCTTAGGCCAGGCGGGACAGGGTGCGCTTGCCCCGGGAGACGCCCGGGAGCGCAGGTGCAGCTCCACTAGGCTTTCTCCCTCACCCTAGCTCCTGGAGGTGCCCATCCAAGAGTCACAACAGGCACCAGGCGGGGACCTCGGGTGATGCCTTCCCAGTCTTGGCCAATCCCGACCATGTCACCGCCACCTGCAGGCTAGAGGGTGCGGTCTGCCCGACCCCTGAGGGCTGCTGCCTTTCAAGCGGTGCCTAATAAGTTATTCTCTTGCTTAACATATTTATTTATTTATTTGTGGTGTTTGAAAAATGTGGTCTCTGCTTTCCTTTTCTCTACTTGCCCTAGCCCAGGGCCTTTTCTTCAGGATATTGGTGGGGCCGGCCCAGAGGCGGCAGAGGACCCCCAAGGTCCCCTCAAAACCTCTCCTTTTTGCTAGGCCCTCTTCTTTGATTCTTTCCTCTAGCCTCTCTGTTTTGGCTTGTCGTCAGTGAAGTTTGCAGAGTTGTCCCTACTTTTCTTATGTAGTCTCTTGTTTTAAATAATGTGGTTTAGCCTCCTCCCATGCAGAGTGGAAAGTCCCAGCTTTCAACATCACCCTATATATGATTTGAATATATATGTATGTATTCAGTATATATATATACACACTATATTCAAATCAAAATAGACTCACATACTAGATACATTTATGTTGCTCCCTTGTCATGAGTCCATGAAGCAATTGCCAAACACAGTCACTAACTGTGACAGGTGTGAGACTGGCTAGAATGCTTTTAGATATGAGGGTTCAAACAGCCTGCCCTCAAACTTGGAACTCCACAGCCTGATTTAGACAGACTTTAGTAGGCACTGAGGATGTCCTTGCTTATGTACCTGCTTCTTCTAGGTTCTCAGCATAGGTGATTCTAACATAGAATCTAGGTAACACCGGCACTTCTTTTGAAGACGTTGAAAGTAAATTAATTTGGGTCTGTGTTTTATCTGACCAACTTCATTGGAAGCCTGAGCAGGGCAAAGACCAATAATTTTACTTCTTTATATTACCTGGGTTGCTTTAGGATGCTGGCTTCTACATAGTAGGCATTAAATACATGTTTGTTGGTTGACTGTTTCAGTAAACCAGAGTGTATTACAACACTCAGGAGTTCTCAACATCTCGGGTTCTCAGGTTCCTTCATTAACATGATACACAATAGTTGAAAATCACTATGGAAAGATGTTTTGTGTATATTTGCTTCAAGAACATTGTGCTTTCCTGAAAGGAGTAACCAAGAGTTACAATGTCCCTTAAAGTTTTATTTAATGAACAAATATGCTTTTGGTCATAAATTTGAAAGTTTAGATCTGTCATTTAAAAATCATGCATATTATTACTCCTTTGGAAAATAGATTTTTAATAGTTAAGGACAGTGAAATTTACAAATAAAAGTCGTGATCATTATCCTCTTCTGGGGACACAGATCTAGTGCTCTTAACCTGTTTCCATTGTAATATTGACTAAATAAACAAATGTATTATGTTGTTGCAAGTTGTCTGACTTTGCAATTTGAATCTTCCTGTTTCAACAGATTACTTCAAGACACACACATACTGGCTTAGTTGTTCTTTGTTTCATTTAGATATTAAAAAGTAAGATTTCTGATTACCTTTGGAATTTTTACCAAGATTGGGGTTATAATTTTACCTATTTTTTGAAGTCTGTTAGTTCTGAGAAAGAAAAAACCTGAGTCAGTATGAATAGGAAACTGTACTTCTTCCTCTGTGGTTTGCTGTGGTTACCAGACGAACTAGATGATATCACAATCTCTCACAGATTAAACTACTGGCTGCCCTCATTTATGACCTGAGACTCTGTTATGAGAGTAAGTAATTGCTAATTTACATCCCCGGAAAGGGTAATGGAAAGGGAAAAAAAGTGATGTCCTAAAGATGTTGCAAAGGGCAATGGATAAAGGAAATACAAAAAAATCAGATCTCAGCTTAAAAGAAGAAAGATGTTTTTAAATATTTTTAATTGCAGAAAAGTCACACAATAGAAAACATACTATCTTAACCATATTTAACTGTACATTTTGATGGCACCGAGTACGTTCATGTTGTTATGCAGCTCTCACCATCATCCGTCTCACCTTCCTAAATGGCAATTCTGTCCCCATTAAACACTAACTCCTCATCCCCCCTTCCCACCCACCCCCATCCTCTGGCCCATTGCATCTATTGATGGACTTCTGGACTCTATGAATTTGACAGTTCTAGGTACCCTGTGTAAGTGGAATCAAACAGTATTTGTCTCACCTAATGTATACTGGAGTGCATTTTTAAGATGACCTTAATACATGTCTTACAAACAGACTGTACCCCTCCTTCCCCGCTCCCCACCCATGCAATACAGTAGGCCCTCACCAGCCATCTACTTCATAGCAATCCCACTCCTGGGCATATACCTGGAGTAAACCATAATTCCAAAAGATACATGCACCCCAATGTCCATTGCAGGACTATTTACAATGCCCAGGACATGGAAGCAACAACCTAAATGTCCATCAGCAGAGGAGTGGGTAAAGAAGATGCGGTACATATATACAATGGAATGTTACTCAGCCATAAAAAGGAGTGAAACTGTGCCATATGCAGAGATGTGGATGGACCTGGAGATTGTCACACAGAGTGAAGTAAGTAAAAAAGAGAAAATTAGCATATAGGAATGCATCTATGTGGAATCTAGAAAAATGGTACAGTAAGACATATTTTGTGCTTTTTTCAGTGATGGCCATTTCCATCCTTGGAAGAATTTAAGAAGGTACTAAAGGAGTTTTTTTTTTAAAAAAAAAAAAAAAACATTTTATTTTCACAGCAAAATAAGGAAAAAGGAGTATTTTCCAAGCAGTGATTCCAGAACCAGGGTGGGGGGATTGTGGGCTTCAAATACCTTCAAATGCCTTGTAACTCTAGGCTTTATAGTTCTACACATAATCTCAGTATGATTAAGAATAGCTGAACTGTTGCTCTTTCATTATTTTTAAAAGCTATAGCAAGGTGGCAAATTGAACTCATAACTCCGATGTGCAGAGAAAACATTCTGTTCTTTTTGTTTTAATTCATCTGACCAACCAAGCCCCTTCCAGCTGGTTGGCTGGGAGGAAAAATTAAATAACTGTTCAAACATCCAGCTGAGCTGATAATTTAGCCATTTTCAGAGAATTTCAAATTTTTATTTAAACATGTTTCAATTCTCTTCACTGGCTTCCCTTTCCTCTTTTGTTATCTTAAAAGTGGCTTTAGAGTGAACTGGGAGAGGCTTTGTGTCCTAATGGAGGAGGGAATGAGGTGGGGTCCTTGGGAAAGGGGTCCCGTCTGCCCTTTGATCTCTGGGAAGAGGGCATTTGTCCACTGGGATGATCCTGGTTGCAGTTTGTTTCAATCGGCAGCTTCCGGAGCCTGTGATCTGACTTCTCAGCTTGGCGAGGGTCATGCCTCAACTCCTGTGGGCTACAGCCCTCTCAGGGTCTTAGGGGTCCCCATATAGCCTCCCAGTCTGGGGTCTCTGCCAAGACTCTGCCTCTGCCAAGGAGTGACCTGGCCTTGCCACAGCAGGCAGCCTCCTGGTGAGCCTCTTGGCTCAGTGACCAGAGGGAATCCAGTGGCTCTAGACTGGTGACCCTCAGGATCTCCTCGGGCTGGTAAATTTTTCTGTGGCTCTGTCTCAGGTCTTTTGCATTTCTTGACAAAGGTCAACCTCACTCATTAAAAATGTTCCATACACCCTGCCTCCCTGTTACATTAGACAAAGAGCACAGGACTTGAGTCATTCAGATTGATTAGCCTTTGATGTATTGCGAAGACTAAAGGACTCAAGTCCTGTGCTTTTCCTCTAGTGTAATAGGGATGCAGTTAGATTTAGCCTGTGATGGCTTCCCAGGTGGTGCAGTGGTAAAGAATCTGCCTGCCAGTGCAGGAGACGTGGGTTTGGTCCCTGGGTTGGGAAAATCCCCTGGAGTAGGAAATGGCAACCCACTTTAGTATTCTTGCCTGGAAAATTCCATGGACAGGGGAGCCTGGCAGCTACAGTTCACGGGGTCACAGAGAGTCGGACGTGACTGATCAACTGAGCACGCACACATTGCTATATTGAGGCAGGAGAAAAAGAATTTGACAAATCTCTGTGCAACCCCCACCCCCACAGCCTCCTCTTATTTCCAAGCCTTCTCTCATGGCCTAGAAGTTGGTGATGAGCCTCACCTCAGGGTGAGACATGGCAATGAAACATGATTTATGGAGGAACATAAAATGTATCAGTTTAATGTCCACGCTCTCTCTCACTGGGAACCTCGGTGTTCTCAGGGTGGAATTTCTGAGGTCATCTTTTCCCACAATACCCCAAGATAGGATCATATTTGAAAATCTTTGATGCCTCATCCAATTTAACAGTGATGATTGGAAAATGCTGAATGTATAGTTTGGGCTTGAGAAATAAAAAAGCAAGAAGTTCTCCTGGAGAACAATATAGAAAATACATTTTAAAAAATTGTGATATATTCCCAGTTTATTTTAAACAGTAGAGATAACATATTCATATCAGTGTTTGAAAAAAAAACGCTTTATTAGAAGGGTTATGTCTTGCAAATCTTATCTTGCTCATCCCTTCTTTATTCCAGCATGCCACATCAGACAAGTTAGGTCCTTAACTGTTATGACTGATAGGCAATCACATAATTGTTACAGTGGTGTGTGCTTTAAAAACAAGGTATCACAAAGCTGCTCTCTTATTGCACCATACACCTCTGAGCTCATAAGAACCTCTTCCACATATTCAGATGAGTATCTTGCTTTTCACTGAACACATTTCATTTGTTGGTGTTAAAAAAAGGCAGAGAGGTTCAGGATTGTTACATGGCTTCCAAGAGTGAGGCAAATGCTGAGATAATGTTGTAAGTGGTTATTTACTGCTTTGCTGACTATCTAGAGATGGGGTACTATAGTAAGTGTACTTCTGGAAGCAAAATCCAGCTACTGATTTTACCCATAAGAAAAAGGATGATGTTTCTGCAATGACGATATAGTTGAGAAAGCATGTGAACAGAAGCAACCAGTTCAAACAAAAATATCAAGACGCCTGCTTGTCAAACTGTTGGGTGGAGAAAAACATCATTGCAAAAGGAGTTATAGCTTTTAAAAGCCCTTTGGTAAAACATTCACTTTGATGATGAACTTAACTATTGTCAAAACATATATCGAATGCAATCTTTTTGGCCTAAAGCTGGAAATATTATACTTATTTAAGACTGAGACTACAGGCATGCTTCTAAAATTCTTTGGAATAATAATGAGCTTAAAACTCTAAAAATAAATACCTCTTTAAGCCAGACTGATTCAAGTCTTCTGTTTTGATTGGACAAAAAATATAAAAGAAAATGAGAAATAGGGAATGCCATCAGCTAGCACAGTATCTCTGCAGTAGAATTTGACCCTCTGCCCCTCCTCAGCACCTACATGCCCAGACCAGACACAGATGATGACCTCCAGTGCTCCCAGCCTTAAAAATTTAAGAAAGACTTACCATGTATCAGAGTCCACTTGGAGGAAGACATACTATGGAGATGCTGTAGAATAGCATGTACAGAAAAAGTTCTGACTTTCACAATAATATCTGTATCAAAAGACAACTAATACTTCATTTAAAGAGAGAGAGAGGAAAAATTCCAAGACATCATAGGCAAGCAGGAAAATATTTTACAATAACACATGTGACTGGCAAGACTCTTCTAGGAAAGGTTGTCCAAATATTGATGAACAGTAAATCTCAATAGTGTTCTTTCTGTCTCTATAACCCTTGAACAATTCATTAATCTACCTAATATTATTAGCAGTGGCAAAATGTCTATTCAAAGTCAATAATTAAGTTAAACATCCTCCTTCATGTCTAGTGAGCCACTGTAACTAGCAAATCAAGAAAATGTCTGCACATCTTTTGCAATAGACTCTCAGGTCTCCCTCTATATAAACTCTGTGTGGAATCTGAACTTAAACACATGCAACCTAATTAATGAAGCCAAAAGAAATTTCTTAGGTAATAATTGGTGAAACAGAGCTTCAAACCTCTGCCCACCACCTCCTTTTCAAGTTCCCATTTCTTAACGCTTCTCCCTTCAGCCTAGTACTCTTTTTTCTGACTTTCCTCACCTCTCCCAATAGAGCTCTTCTCAGAAAAGGATTTCTTTTGATTTGTAGTTTACCCCACTGACAAGGCTTCGGGTGTTATTTTCCAGAAGCAAGGGTTTTTAATAAGGATGTATTATCAGAAGGTCAGGCAGCCAGCTGTATCCTTGAAATTACATCTGTTTCCAAAGCAAACATTTCTTAACAAGTGGCCCACAGCCCTGCAACAGAATCACCCAAGAACTTATGAAAATGCATATTCCCTAAGCTCTATGTTAGAGACCTTGATTCATTAGGTCTGGGATGAACCTTGGTATTTCTGAAGTACTTAAGGTGTGATATCTACCAGTTTAACTGTTAAGAGCATGGAGTTTGCCATCAGCAGATGTAGCTGTGTTTTCTTCACTGGGTGATAATGGGCAAGGTAATCTCCACACTCAGATTGTGCTCATCTGTAAGATCAGGATGATAATACCTCCTTTACCTGATATCATGAGACAACCCATGTGGAATGCCAAACCGGAATGAAAACCTAACTAGCTCACATAACTGAAAATTCTTAATGAAGAACTCATGGTGTACTTGGTCTGTAACTCGGTACAATATATCTTTTTTCAGTTTCCTTTTCTCAACTCTGACTTTCACAATCTTGGCTCTATTCTCAGATTGGCTATTCCTGTGTAATTACAGACAGCTGCAGAAAACCGAAATGATATTTTCCAGGTTCAAATTTCAGGGGAAAGAGGAAAAATGATTCTCCCTGATTAGACTCAGATCATTTATCTGTTGGGAGGTGTGCCTCCCCATGTGTCCCTCACCCTCTGTGTTCCTTGCTGGGTATGCAAGAATATGAGGCGCTAGCCAATTTTTACCTAGATTATTTCTCAGAGTTTTGTTTTTAGCAAGCAATCTTGAGTAAAGGCAAAGAGAAGGCTCGATTACTGCTCACTACAATTCGATGGTTTCCCCAAGATCCGTGTCCCTCAGCTGTGACCCAGGCCCATCACTGCACAGCATCCATTTGGGCTCACACTGCCTCACCCCCGTGAGGATCAAGGACAGATGGAAGTATTCCTAATCACGTTGCTTACCGGCTGCACCCTGAGTTACAACGTTCTCTGTCTCTGACCCAGAAATCTTGTGTCTTCTGCTGGCCTCTCTGAAATAGCAAAAGAACAACTTACTAGCTTGTAAGTAGAATAAAATAAAATTCCAGATCCTGATAGAATCTACCACTGCACCCATTAGCTGGGCCTGGGGATTATGGTTGGCTGGGCCTGGGTGATACACACTACCTTTGGAGCTGGGAGTGTCAGCTCTACCCAGAAGAGGGAGGGGCAAAGAGACAGATCTCAAGAAGAAAAATTGTATACAATTACCCCAAGTAGATGATGAAAGATACGTTATGTGGCAAAAATAAAATTAAATAAAAATCGACAGCTGTCTAGCACAGATTTAGGAGCCAGATATGTGTGTGTGCATGTATCAGACAGCATATTAAAAAGCAGAGATAGCACTTTGCTGACAAGCGTCTGTATAGTCAAAGCTATGATTTTTCCACCTCAGCTTCCCAGGTGGCAATAGTGGTAAAGAACCCCCTGCCAACGCAGGAGACTGAAGAGGCTCGGGTACGATCCCTGGGTGGGGAAGATCCCCTGGAGGAGAGCATGGCAATCCACTCCAGTATTATTACCTGGAAAATCCTATGGAGAGAGGAGCCTGGTGGGCTGCAGTCCATGGGGTGGGCAAGAGTCAGACCCAACTGAAGCTGACTTGGCACACATGCATGGTTTTTCCAGTAGTCATGTACAGACTTGGTGAGAGTTGGACCATAAAGACAGCAGGAGGCCAAAGAATTGATGCTTTTGAATTGTGGTGCTGGAGACGACTCTTGAGAGTCCCTTGGACTGCAAGGAGATCCAACCAGTCCATCCTAAAGGAAATCAGTCCTGAATATTTATTGGAAGGATTGGTGTTGAAGCTAAAGCTCCAATACTTTGGCCACCTGATGCAAAGAGTTGACTCATAGGTAAAGACCCTGATGCTGGGAAAGATTGAGGGCAGGAGGAGAAGGGGATGACAGAGGATGAGATGGTTGGATGGCAGCATTAACTCAATGGACACGAGTTTGAGCAAACTCTGGGAGATAGTGAAGGACAGGTAAGCCTGGCATGCTGCAGTCTACAGGGTTGCAAAGAGTTGGACACAACTGAGCAACTGAACAACAACATATATATATGGATATCAAATGCTATTATTATTATATCTGAAAGAGAAAGTAAAAAACAAAAGTGATTCAGGTTTTAAAATTCTTCTGTTTGATCTAGTCATATATTTAAGTATCAAATACTTTAAATATACAAAACTTTACTTCATTTCTTTAAATACAAGCACATATGAAAGCTGAGCAAAATTCATTTTTATTTATGTAATGAAATGATAAGGAACACTCATCATATTATTTATTTTGGAAATTCAATATATTTCACAAGTTATACTCATGGATTCCATTTGACATCAAGAAAATTTATCACCCTGTGCATCAGATCCTACATCTTTAAAACGAGAATAACTAGATGGCAATCCAGATTAGTAACAATTTATTGCCTTCCCATAAGATTAATAACATTATTTAAATATATTTTAAAATCAACTTATAAAGGCATTTTACTATAATGCAGAGCATACAGTTAAGCATATGAAGATCGTATTGAGATCAGGAACACATATGAATAACATGGAGTGATATACAAAGGTCTGGAGGCTGGCTCAAGCTATATTCTATCATCAGCAATTGGGAAAATGTTTGCTTTAAATACAGGTTTAGGTAATAGAAATAAGATAGCCCACCACAGCCAGAAATGGGTACCATGATTAGTAAATAATATCCAGATATTTGGATTTCCTTCTGTTTTACTGCAGCTTACAAATATATGTGTGCTACATATTTGGGGCCTGAAACACCATCATGAAGATAACCAATGCCCATGAATTAAACTGACAGTTTCAGTTCCCCTCAGATTTTATAGCAGTTACATAAAACTGTCAGTGTCCAGAGTTTAAAATATAGCCGCAGAGCAGGCAGGAAAGAATAGAGAAGTAACATTTTTTTCAGTACCTACTTTGTAAGTGATACATTTTGCCAGATGCTTTGCATGCTATCTCATTTGGTCTTCACCAAGATTCCTATTAACTAGAAGTCTCTATTTCTCTTACAAAACAAATATATATATATAGAGAGAGAAACACACAAAAAATATCCTTTTAAATGGCACACAGATTCAATTCCACAAACTACATGGAAACGGGAAAAGTCTGACTATTGCCTCCAGTTTTACAAATCATAGTGTCCAAAATCAAATGTCAAAATGTACCACTCTACTCACAGTCTGTACCTAAGGAGAAAAAGAAATGAAATAAATTATTGGTAAATATTAAAGAACTGAATTCTCCTCACAGAGACCATCAGATTGCCTATGAGAAACACCAGTTTCACCTCTAAGTTAAACGTGGCCATGTCAAGAACTGCTCCAAGAGAGAGCTGTGATGAAGTAGGTGGAATTAAAAATCAGAATGCCTACGTTAGAATCCTTGCTTTGAATATTAGTGGTTATGAAACTATGGGCAGGTTATCCACTCACGCTTCATATATCTTAATTTAAAAAATAGGAATAAAAACAATTTCTGTCCCATAATGTTAGCAACTGACAGTCTTTTCAGCATTTTTAATATACTTTAATAATCCTTGTTTATATAAATATCGGAGATAAGATAGTTCAAGAACAATGAAAACAAGCAAGTTTTCTTTTCACTTATGAAGATACACTAAACATATACCTATTATTAGGAATTATATAATTAAGTAACATTAAAGCAATTATAACATGCATGGGAAGTTGCTTCAGTGGTGTATGACTCTTTGCAACCCCACAGACTGTAGCCTGCCAGGCTTCTCTGTCCATGGGATTCTCCAGTCAAGAATACTGGAGAGGTTCGCCATTTTCTCCTCCAGGAGATCTTCCTCACCCAGGGATTGAACCCAGATCTTTTATGTCTCCTGTGTGGGCAGGTGAGGCCCTTTACCATTAGCACCACTTGGTAAGCCCAAATAGATTTTAGGACATTAGTTAACAGTTGTAATTTTTTCCCTTTCTATTTAAACTGGTAAGCTGCTCCACTGTAACAATAGTGTAAAGTAATTGAAAAGTATTAAACTAAATCTTTTAATCTGGTACTCTGCCAATTCAGAGGTCATGTCATTTATCAGGATACCAATTAAATAAATACCCTGAATTAGTCAAATGAATAGAGTCTGGTTAAGGAAACATGAGAGACTCAGGAAAAAATTCTTCCCAGATATTAAAAAGTGATTTATTAAAAAAGAAAACAACTTATTTTCTTATAAATTCTTCTTGTAAATTATCTCATTGAATCCATGAGCAGGAGTAGCATGCAAAACAAAAGAGGTAAATATGCAAAGCACAATTTCAAACAGCTGTGGACACTTTTAAGCTGTGGCCTGCCAAGTTTTGTTTTTTTTTTAAATGAGTGCTCTCTCACCTGCAGCTGCATCTCTCATTTCATTTGCAAACCAAGGCTGGATCCATAAAGAATTAAATTGATGACTGCAGCCATTCCAATCCTACTCCTATGGCAATACCTTCTCCACAATGAGAATCTCTAGAATCATCACAACCAATATCCAGTTACATCCCATTTCAAAAGGAAATAAAACCGACTCCACCTGAATGTATATTCAAGCTTTCCTATCATTTATTTTCTAGCAAAGAGCACTGGGGAAGCCAAGGAGCTGCATTTGGTAAGCCAAGTGATGAATTCTTACAAAGATGGTGAGCAGCATGAGGAGAGAGAAAGTCAGCCAGGATTTGCTTGGGCAAGACCTAAATCTTGACCTCTCTTCCTAAAGCAATGATGGCAGGAACCTGATCTCCCAGGCGTATTCCATTAGTCAGTCTACAGGTTCCCTCTGGGCCATTCATCTTGGATTCCTCAGAGCCTAGCCTGCCATCTGAATGGTCACAGGACCCAGGATTAGGAGCTGGAGTTGTGAAGCTCATCCACTTAATAGCTCGGGTAAATGACTTCATATCTTCACCTTAGCTGTAGTTTCCTCATCTGTAAAACAGGGGAAATATTAATAAAAGAACATATATCATAGGGTTTTTATGAAGATTAAATAAATAAATATTTGTAGAGTACTCAGTATAAGACTTGGCACATGGGGAGTTTTCTAAGTGTTCAGCAAAATACAATTACTTTAAATTGATGGATATATTAAGACAATGTAAAGTCTTAAAGTCACTGATTTTGGTAACTGGGGCTATTACATCTTGAGGGTTTCTTTTAGTTTTCTGGACTCTCACTGACCAACTATCTTTTTTTTTCTTTTTTAAATCATTTTTTTAATACAAGCTTTTTTTTTTTTTTAAGCTGCATCAGCATCAGGTCTTAGTTATGGCACAAGGAATCTTTGTTGTGTCACGCGGGACCTTTCACTGTGGCACTCGGGGTTAGTTGCCCCACAGCATGTGTGAACTTAGTTCCCTGACCAGGGATTGAATCTACATCCTTTTCATTGCAAGGCAGATTCTTAACCACTAGACCACCAAGGAAGTCCCTCAACCATCTTTTCTAAAGTACAAGTTATGATTGGCTTATTATGAATTCTCTAATCCTAAGCATGCTGGCTTCCTAATGGGAAATAATAACAATGGTTCCTGAACCTGGCTACACAGTGAGGACACTTAAGAGTTTGAAAACCATACATTCCTAAAGCCCAGTTTAGGAAACTTGAAAATAAAGCCCAAACATCATTTGGAAACAAGTTTTCTGATACAGGTGGTTTTACTAACTGGTATTGAATCTCAACTGTAGATTTAAAAGACTCCATAAAGGAAAGTGTTGTATTTCCAGTGAAGAAATTTAAGGTGCAGTGATCAGCCTCTAAGTGGTGGAGGTGTATTTTGTAATATGGGACCTTTTCTGGTCCTTCAAATTGTACCACACCATCATCAGAATTGCCTGGCCCTCCAGTGGCTCTTTAGAAGACTTCTGTAACTCTCCTAAGTACAAGAGCATTGTTGCCAACCCCTCTTTTACTGGTATCATTTTCAAATGTGATGGGAAATATTAATCCTGACATTCTTCCTGCAAGACACTTCTCTTTATGGGAACCCAGTTTTGTAAATGTGTAAGTTTCTGTAGCTCCCTTGGGTCTTGGTTTGTGCCCCAGCAGTTATTTAAATCAGAAAAAAAAAAAAAGAATACATAACATCCTTAATTATAACCTTTTCTACTGCATTTTCCTCTAGTTCTCTCACATGATTAGCATATGCAATACAAAATCCCTGAGCAAAAGGAGACTATGTTTCTTCAATACTTTAGCTCATTAACCATTATTAACATGGAGACCGTGCTGGGGCTTGAGGAAGCTGTGCTTGTGACTGGTAGGAATCGTGTGGTGGTGAAGACAGTGACTATTACTCCATTATCCTTATTATGATCTCCTGGCTATAGTAAAAGATGCTTCAAATAAGTGGTTTATTAGTGTTCAGATAAAAATCATAAGGTCTTGCTGGATATTTAAAACCATGATAGAAAAAATGAAATGAAAGACTAATGACTTGGAAAAAAATCAAATGACAGATAAAACTATAAAGGGATAGTGTAGAGGTCTACATTTAATATATCAAAACAATATTTAGCTGAGGTATAAAAGTATAACTCAACACTGAATAAAAATTCAAATAAATGTAGTATTTCATTTGTTTCCCATAAGCTGCATAACACTAGAAAAATACACACTGACCAAATAGTGTGAAATAGAAGACATTTTGCAAATAACGCTCTAGAAATAGGAAATCTTTTTTTTTTTGGTCAAAATATTACAGAAGGAAAACAAACACTTAAGAATCTGACAATTTATTTCTCAATTCTTTGGTAATATATAATGACTTTTTAGTACTGGAATATATTTTTTCAAAAGTCACACCTATTTACTCCTATTTATGATCATATTTTGTCACCATTTGAAGACTACTTCTGAGTTAGAAAACACATATTTTAATATTATGTCCAGTAAGTTAAAAGCTCGAATATTATTCTTAGAAATCAAAGATTAGTGATAATATGACTTTGTAAATAGCCTGATTTTGCATCTGTGTTTTAATTGCTTGTTCTCAACCATGCTTCATTTCTTTTAGAAAAATGACAAATTTTGACAGCAAATTTGTAAATGTGTATCCTTAAATTAGTATCTTGTTTGAAAAGATTGTATTCAATTTATTTCCTCACTGGACTAACGCCCTACCTGTGGGTTAACAACCCTAGACAAGTGATATTGGTTAATAATACTTTTCATTGCTGAGGAGTTATGAGAAAAAAAAAAAATCCTTAAAAGTAGTTTTTTTTTTTACCTTAGTATTTGACTTTTTAATGAAAGCTGTGCAAGTCATCATCTGTATTGGCCCAAAAAGGCCTTTGTTCTTTAGGGTGGAATATTATTTGTCCTGTGTATAGTGCTCAGATGCAGCAGTTCTTTGGTGTGAAAATGAGACAATATTGAGAAATACACATTTATTTCACATATTAAGAGAGATATTTGGCAAGACCTTGTGTTGTTATCTTTATTAAGCAAATTCTGGCTTCTACAAGGGGACATGACTCTTTAGATTATCATGAAAAATTGCTCTGAATTTCATGAATTGTGTAATTAATGATTGACAGATTATTTTAGTTGATTTAATTTTGGTTTAAGAAAAACTAAATTAAAAATTTACTCAAGTTTTCTAGATTCTCATTTCTAGAATTTATTTTCCATCTCAGTGTCCAGAGTTAGAGAAATGATTAATCAAAGTTATAAATTAAAGAAAGAATTCACATAATTTATGGAATATGTGTTATTAATATGCTTTGCATTAAACAATGCCACAAAAATAATCTAGAACTGCACTTAAATAAGTATATTTAAGTTTAAATCTTAACATTTAAGCTTTAATTTGGAGTAGACAAAATCATCCTTGTGGTGTATTTGTCTTTGATTTAGTGAGAAATCTTAGGCTTCAAAATCACAGCAGATGGTGACTGTAGCCATGAAATTAAAAGATGCTTGCTCCTTTTAGAAGAAAAGCTATGACCAACATAGCTTATTAAAAAGCAGAGACATCATTTGCTGACAAAACTCCATATAGTCCAAGCTATGTTTTTTCCAGTAGTCATGTATTGATGTGAGAGTTTGAGCACTGAAGAATTGATTCTTTTTAATTATGGTGCTGGAGAAGACTCTTGAGAGTCCCTTGGACAGCAAGGAGATCAAACCAGTCAGTCCTATGGGAAATCAACACAGAATATTCACTGGAAGGACTGATGCTGAAGCTAAAGCTCCAATACTTTGACCACCTGATGTGAAGAGTTGACTCACTGGAAAAAATCCTGATGCTGGGAAAGATTGAAGGCAAAAGGAGAAGGGGACAACAGAGGATGAGATGGTTGGATGGCATCACTGACTCAATGGACATGAGTTTGAGCAAGCTCCAGGAGATGGTAAAGGACAGGGAAGCCTGGTGTGCTGCAGTCCACGGGGTTGCAAAGAGTCGGACATGACTTCGTGACTGAACAACAACAATAACTCTGTCACTGACAGCGAAGAGCTTTTCTTTTTTTAAGAGTGGGTCTTGACCTATAAAGGATAAGTATTACAGTTCCTAAGTTAGTATTTAAAAACAAAGATTGAAGTAAATGCAGTGATTTCTAAAACTTTATTGAATTCTAGACCCTCTTTGAGTTTAAATGGAAAAGAAAACCAATCTTATTTTGAGGATGAGTGAAAAAATTTCCATTCACATGGCATCAAATGTTTTGACAATCATAGCAATGCAAAGAAGATGTAGTTGTTAATGAAAAAGTATTAGTTTTTACTGTGCAAGCCATTATTAATTTTCTCATTCATGCAAGAAATCTTTTTAGTTGCTTAAAACTGTGAACAGGATAGGCAAATTCTCTACTTTCGTGGAATTTTTAGTGGGATGAGACAATAAACAAATACATTAACAGCTATTACAATAGACGAGATAGAGTTTCTGAAAACTAAAATTGAGTTGTCAGAAAATGTCCTTCTGCAGGGCTTCTATTTAAATAAGACTTAAATGACATGTGGGAGATTGAAGGAAAGGGAATTCCCAGCTGAGGACCTAATATGGGAATACCGTAATCTGGGAACACATTGGGACTGGGCAGAGAGGATGAGCAGGAGAGGAGAAGTGGACAGTGAGAAAGGAAAGTCAAGAGAGAAAAATGTCTCTGGAAAGATTTGTCACCTGTGCCAAATGCTTATGAGAAATCTAGTAAGACAAGGATGATCAAGGGACCATTAAATTGGATAGAGTGTAGGTTGTTGTTGACCCGACACAGTACAGTTTCAAAGGAATGGGGATAAAGGCCAACTGGAGTGGGCTGAGAAATGCTGGACTGGAAGAAACACAAGCTGGAATCAAGATTGCTGGGAGAAATATCAATAACCTCAGATATGCAGATGACACCAGCCTTATGGCAGAAAGTGAAGAGGAACTAAAAAATCTCTTGATGAAAGTGAAAGAGGAGAGTGAAAAAGTTGGCTTAAAGCTCAACATTCAGAAAACGAAGATCTTGGCATCTGGTCCCATCACTTCACGGGAAATAGATGGGGAAACAGTGGAAACAGTGTCAGACTTTATTTTTTGGGCTCCAAAATCACTTCAGATGGTGACTGCAGCCATGAAATTAAAAGATGCTTACTCCTTAGAAGGAAAATTATGACCAACCTAGATAGCATATTCTAAAGCAGAGACATTACTTTGCCGACTAAGGTCCGTCTAGTCAAGGCTATGGTTTTTCCTGTGGTCATGTATGGATGTGAGAGTTGGACTGTGAAGAAGGCTGAGCGCTGAAGAATTGATGCTTTTGAACTGTGGTGTTGGAGAAGACTCTTGAGAGTCCCTTGGACTGCAAGGAGATCCAACCAGTCCATTCTGAAGGAGATCAGCCCTGGGATTTCTTTGGAGGGAATGACGCTAAAGCTGAAGCTCCAGTACTTTGGCCACCTCATGCAAAGAGTTGACTCATTGGAAAAGACTCTGATGCTGGGAGAGATTGGGGGCAGGAGGAGAAGGGGACGACAGAGGATGAGATGGCTGGATGGCATCACCGACTCGATGGACGTGAATCTGGGTGAACTCCGGGAGATGGTGATGGACAGGGAGGCCTGGCGTGCTGCGATTCATGGGGTCGCAAAGAGTCGGACACGACTGAGAGACTGAACTGAACTGAACTGAACTGAGGAAAGACAGGAATGGAGAGGAAATGCAGGCAACTTCAGTCAACACTTCTGGAAAGTTTTCTTCTGAAAAGGAGCTGAAAAATATAGCAGGAGCTGGAGGGAGGAATCAAGAGAACATGTTTATGCTAGTGGGAGTGATTAAGTCCAGAAGGATAAAGCAATGAAAAGCAGGAATATTCCAGGAAGAGGGTCCTGGAATAGCAAAGCATGGGCTGGAGAGCTTGTGCCCAAGTGGTGACTTTGGTGGAAGCTGGCACACTCCTCTCTTACAAAGGAAGGCATGAGAAAACGGGTGCACCGAGGGTGTTCCACACCCTGGGGTGGAGACTGGCAGTTTGAGGAGACAGGAAAATCACGGCATGGGCTCATCTGGAAGAGTGGGAAGTGAGCATCTATTAAAGTATTAAGGTAACAAGCAGTACTGAAGACCCGGTAAGGATCCATGATCATGAATTTAAACTGGAATCGGTCGACAGAAAGCACGTGCTTTTCTTCAGACTTGTTCTGTGGCCAGTGTGGAGTAAGAGCTAGTGGGACAACCGGCGTTAGAGTTCTCTGGGGGAAAGTGAACTGGAAGAAAAAGAGGGCAAGAGAGTTAACTTTTGAAAAGTGAATGGACCTAGAGACTGTCACACAGAGTGAAGTAAGTCAGAAAAGAAAAAACCAAGTACAATATATTAAGTCATATATGTGAAATCTAGAAAAATGGTACAGATGGACCTATTTGCAGGGCAGGAATAGAGATGCAGACATAGGAAACAGATGCGTGGACCTGGGAGCTGGTAGGGTGGTGGGATGAATTGGGAGATTGGGATTTGCATATATACAGTACTGTGTGTAAAGCAGCTAATGGGAAGCTGCTGTGTAGCACAGCCTGGTGCTATGTGATGGGTGGGATGGGGTGGTAGGTGGAAGGGAGGTCCAAGAGGGACGAGATATAGGTATTATGCTGCTGCTGCTACTGCTAAGTTGCTTCAGTCGTGTCCGACTCTGTGCAACCCCATAGATGGCAGCCCACCAGGCTCCCCCATCCCTGGGATTCTCTAGGCAAGAATACTGGAGTGGGTCGCCATTTCCTTCTCCAAGGCATGAAAGTGAAAAGTCAAAGTGAAGTCGTTCGGTCATGTTCAACTCTTCGCGACCCCATGGACTGCAGCCTACCAGGCTCCTCCGTCCATGGGATTTTCCAGGCAAGAGTACTGGAGTGGGGTGCCATTGCCTTATAGCTGATTCACTTTGCTGTACAGCAGCAACTAACACAACACTGTGAAGCAACAGTACCCCAACAAAAAAGCACATAGATATACGATGATATAGTTGAATAAGGAATAAAGAAAAGTGAGAGAGATCATGAAGAATGAACAAGAGTGAAGACTGATGATTTTGGTGTGATCAAAGCACAGCCGGAGTAGGGATGAGAGAACGTGAAGGGGAGTCAGGTTTGACAATCGGATATAAAACTCAGGGACAGTACAGTAGTCAGTGATAACAAGGTCCAGGGTCTACTTGTGGGGGTGGGTGGTTGTGGTGTTACAAGATAGGGGGAAAGGACACTGAAGGTGAGGAGGGGAAAGGCCATGTGAGCAATGAGTTTTTCTCGAGGCTCTTGAAGACATCGATAAAGATAATAGCTTAAGGAGCAGAAAAGATGACAGATTCACATACTGACATCTTCTGTGAACAAAGGAAGGTACCAGAGGTCAGCAGATGGCAGCGACAAGAGAGGTGAGATAGTCTGACATGAACTGCAAAGAAGACTGAAGGCTTCGGGAGGGATAAGTACGAAGAGGAAAGAGACACGCACCTCACTACTGAACCCCAAGAGTTATCTGTGCGAGCGGACGTGCTAAGTTGCTTCAGTCCTGTCTGACTCTTTGTGACCCTATGGACAGTAGCCTGCCAGGCTCCTCTGTCCACTGGGACTCTCCAGGCAAGAATTTACTGGAGTGGGTTGCCATGCGCTCCTTCAGGGGCTCTTCCCGACTCAGGGACTGAACCCACGTCTCTCTTGTCTCCTGCTTTGGCAGCTGGGTTCTTTACCACTAGCTCCACCTAGGAAGCCCCAGGGTTATCAGTATTAATGACTAAGTTATTCTCTTTGAATCTAAATAAGTGATATCATGTGAACACTATAATATCTGTTCTACCAAAAGCTATAGCTAGAAAGGGATAGGATTGATTAGAGTTTAACACTCATGTTTCATTTTCATTATATTACATAAAGACATTTAACCTCACCCATTCACAGAGGTACTCTGGAGAATAACTAGCTGTTCAACACACAAGTGTTTGAAATTATAGTATATTCAACTCCATTATTCATTTTAAGATTTGCTTGTATGAAACTTTGACATTGTAGGGAGGTATGAAGAATTGTGAAACAAGTACTAGAAAATACTAGACTAGGAAGAAGTTACATTCCCATAGATTACATTGCATATTTATAATTTCCTTTTCCCTCTTAAATAGTGAATATAACAATTTCACACTAAAGAATGTTCTCTTCAGCTGTGTGAAGCTAATAATGCAAAATTATCAATATATCTGGGGTAAAATTTACAGGAACAACTTAAAATACATACTTCTCTTAAGCCAAATGTATTGGCTCTGTTGATACCCTATGATACATCCATTTCTATCTGTCCTTTTGAAATAATGTATCTCACAAGGAGGATAAGCAGAAAACATATTATACAACACAACTGTTTGTTTCTTCATTTCACGTTCATGATTACCTGAGTCACAGATGATATATGATCCAAGCCAGTAACATATGTCTGGGCCTGACAGAGGACATTTCTCATCTTCTGAGTCCAGGTTACATCTTCAGCAGCAGGTGTTATGAATCTAAGTGGAGTGAAACAAGCTTCTAAATTTCCTTCGCAGGTTCAACATACTTTCAGAGTGTTTCAAGGGACCAGAAATAAAAGGAAGATTTTTGTCTTTCTATTCTAAACCATGGAAGTCTAGCTTACCGCCAGACTTGAAAAGCTTGGATAATTCATTTTATTTTTGTAAAAATCATTTATATTATTATATTTATGGGTCTTTGTTGCTGTGTGCAGGCTTTCTCTAGTGGCGGTGAGTGTGGGCCGCTCTCCGCTGTGGTGTGCTGGCTGCTCACTGCGGTGGCTTCTCTCAGTGTGGATCACAGACTCTAGGTGTACAGGCTTAGCTGCTCCACGGCATGTGGGATCTTCCAGGACCAGGCATCAAACCTGTGTCCCCTGCATTGGCGGGCGGATTCTCAATCACTGATCCAGCAGGGAAGTCCCTCCTTTTATTTTATGTGGTGCTTCTTCTTTTGGTCAGAGGCCAGTTACCTGGCTCACCTTTCCTGTCCTTTGCCCCAACCCTTTCCTCTGCACATATTTGATCCTGTTGGGTCACAGAGGTGTGGGAGCAATTCCTCTACCCCCAGTGATTGCTCATACCTCCTCACCTTTCCTGGTGCTTCAACTTGCTCAGCATCTAGAGCCTCTGGAGCATTTCAGCACGTTCTTCAATGTGCAGGGAAAGCACTGCCTTCCTTGTGAAGCCCTTCCAGCCCACTGCTGTCACCTCTCTCCCAGTCAGTCATCCCTTTGTCCTTTCATGTGCATTTGGAGATACATAAGTTACTGCTAGAGTGGCCATAAAACACATCATCCAAACCAGGGCATTTTTGAGCCCAAGGCAGTCCATTCTTAATAATTATGCTGGGACACCAGGCGTGAACTATGACCGCCTTGGCTAGCCAAGATGTGTGATCAGCCTAATTACATTATGTATGGCACTGCATGGTGGAATCATCCTCATCCTGCATTGTTCGTGAGGGCAAGATTGTTTTGTACCTCATGTCACTGATGTTTAAATACTTTGTGGATATCTACTGCCTTGCTATCACCTTTCTTCTAACAAAGGTGTCTTTAGGGAATCACCGAGCCATACTCTTTGTAGTCTTCTAATTTTGGCCATGCCGTTTGGATGGTGATGAACCTCCCTGCTTTGCCCCATGTGGATAGGGACATGACTGAAGTTCGATGGGTCAAAGTGGCACAAGTCCCTGGCCAGCCCCCTTCCGTCAGTGATTGGTTCAGATCTGCACATGGTAGTCTAATTAGAGGCAGTCTTAGGGGTTTTGTTCCTACCATGAAGGGGAAAGTCAACTTTCACTTAGTTGCTATACTGTGAGCCAGTCTGGGGACCATCAGCTCTAAGGAGAGCTACTCATGAGAACGCAGGGAACATGGGAGAAAACAGAACCAAGAATGGATCCCCCCCAAAACCACTGGAGCGTTTGTCTCCAGTATTGCCTGAAGCTGCACTTTGTTTACTCTGCACTTTGGAGTTACATGAACCCATAAACTCCCTTTTCTCTAAAGTCAGTTAAGCCGTGTTTTTTTGCAGGAAAAACAAAACAAAACAAAACATTTTTTCTTAACTGAGGCCTGGGCCATTGGAGGCACTTTAAGTATTCGGTGAATGAGTTGAATGAATGGAGTCAGGGTTCCTTGTAGGCAGTCTCAGGACTGGGAATGACCAGAGGTAACCTCCCACCTGTAGTTCCCAGGAGCCTAGAGTCCGGTGACCTGTCTTGCAGGAGTGTTGTCCTAGCAGTGCTTCCTTTAAGGAGGAGCTCAAGGTAGTAAACAAAGGCTCTCACTTTTGTTTGTTTCTTTATTTTTCTACTTTATAGGCTTTTTTTCTTTTCTTTTTTTTGCCATTGGTGACTCAATAGTACTTTGGGGACAGCCAGTGCTTAAGAACTTGCCGGCCAATACAGGAGACGCGAGAGACATGGGTTCGATCTCTGGGATGGGATCCTTTGGAGGAGAGCATGACAACCCACTCCAGTATTCTTGCTGGAGAATCCCCATGGACAGAGGAGCCTGGTGGGCTACATGGGGTTGCAAAGAGCTGGACATGACTAAAGTGACTTAACATTCATGCACAGTGAGGTAAAATGAAGTGTTATCTCTAGCTATTGCTTATAAATGTAACTAACTCAAGGTCTGAAGTACAACATCAAGATAAAAACCATCCTCTCCCAGATAAACTAGGAGTTGGGGATTAAAATATGTACACTACTCTATATAAAATAGGTAAACAAGGACCTACTGTATAGCACAGGGAACTGTAATCAATTTCTTATAATAACCTATAAAGGAAAAAAAATCTAAAGAAGTATGTATATATATATATATATATATATACATATACACATATGTATAACTGAATCAGTTTGCTGTACACTGGAAACTAACACAAGATTGTAAATTAACTATACTTCAATTAAAAAAATCTTCTCCCCAATAATTCTTCTACCCCTTCTTTTACCAAGACAAAGGAACTTTATCCAGGCACATACACTTTAGACAGCCAGTTTTGTCTCAGTGGTTCCTGCATTGCAGGTGGATTCTTTACCAGAGTCACTGGGGAAAATATCTATTAGGAATAAACTTTATTTGGGGGACCCTTGGATAAAAATTCACCTTTACTCCTTTGAATGAAGCACTAAATAGTATTAACATTAGTATATAAAATGATAGGTTAATATCATCTCACCAACCATCAGTTATTAACCAACTTGGCTCTAATGACCCACGTAGGTGGCAAGAGCTCTTACCAGTGATGACTGTGATGCAAGAGCTCTGGGGCTACACTCCAGAGGCCCAAAGGACACCGTCTCCCTTCTCCCCTGTGACTTTGCCAGGTGGCTTACATTACTTCATGGGGGTGCTGCTGCTGCTGCTGCTAAGTTGCTTCAGTCATGTCCGACTCTGTGCGACCCCATAGACAGCAGCCCACCAGGCTCCCCCGTCCCTGGGATTCTCCAGGCAAGAACACTGGAGTGGGTTGCCATTTCTTTCTCCAATGCATGAAAGTGAAAAGTGAAAGTGAAGTCGCTCAGTTGTGTCTGACTCTTAGTGACCCCATGGACTGCAGCCTACCAGGCTCCTCCGTCCATGGGATTTTCCAGGCAAGAGTACTGGAGTGGAGTGCCATTGCCTTCTCTGACCTCATGGGGGTATTGATGTTAAATGTTTCCAAATCTGTTCTTCACAGAGTTTAGTCATTTTTAGTGTCATAATTTAGAGCATATTTCCCCCTAGCTTAAGTCTCTTCACTGGATTTTCATTCTCTCAGAATAAAATCCAAGCTCCTTGGCATATTCTGTAATGTCCTGCCTGCCTGGTCCTACCATATGCAAATAGTATCAGTCACAGTCTTGCTCAATGAACTCTTGGCCAGAGTCTTCATCTAACATCTCAAAAGTGCTGTATCCATCTCAGCCTCAGGGCCTTTTGCACATGCTATTCCTTCTGTCTGGAAGTTTGTTTTTTGTCCTTCCTCCAACTACCACCCCCCACTTTTTCTTGCTTTAAAGCGCTTATTGATTTGGTAATTGCACTTTCATGGGCTTGCTTATTTAATATCTCTCCTCCCTCGTGTGTGGGCTTCCCAGGTGGCGCTAGCGGTAAAGAATCTGTCTGCCAATGCAGGAGATGCCAGAGACGCGAGTTCAATCCCTGGGTCGGGAAGATCCCCTGGAGTAAGAAATGGCAACTCATTTCAGTATTCTTGCCTGGGAAATTCCATGGACAGAGGAGCCTGGCAGGCTACAGTCCATGGGGTCACAAAGAGTTGGACACAACTATTCATGCACCCATACATCACACACACTAGAGTGTAAGCTCTGGGAAGAACAGGTGGAAATCTGGTCTGTTTTTTTTAATCACTCTGTTCACTGGCACATAGAAGATACTCAATAGATATTTGTTGAAATATAATAAAACCATATGATGGCATACATTTCATACACTTCGGTCAGGAACACCCTCCCCATTCTAAGTGACCCGCAAGAGCACTGTCCTTTCTACTCTAGTCCTAGGTACATACATGCCCCTCAAAGACTTTTTAAAATCATAAATACTAGAACAAAAAGATACACTGGAGATACTTTCACAGATGGAAAACTCAGGTTTCTACAGCTGAGGGACTCACCATGGGAGAGGTCTCTTCTTCACGCCTCTGGGTTCTTTGAAAAGGGGATTTTTCCTAAGCACTCCTGCCTTCTTACTTCCCCTTGGAGGTCGAGCGAGTTGATTGGAGTGAGTTGGGGAGGAGCTAGGTGTGTGGGTTCAGCGTCAGCCCCTCTTTAGCGTGGAGCTCTGTCGCAGGGCGTGTACCTTCTGCTCCTCCTCCCCTCAAGCTTGCAGGATTAGGCTTTGCTGTGGGAGGCCCACTGCTGGCTAGTTGGGCTTTTGACTGGGTATCATGAGGCAGGGTTGTCTAATTCAGGCTCCATATTCTCAGGGCCATGGTGCCTACACATGTCTATCTTTTCTTAGCTTTTTGGCTGTGCTGGGTCTTCGTTGCTGTGCGGGCTTGTCTCTACTTGTGGAGAGTGGGGGCTACCCTCTGGTTGCAGTTCACAGTCATCTCATTTTGGTGGCATCTCTCCAGGCAGATCACGGGCTCTAGGACACGTGGGCTGAGTAGTTGTGGCTTGCGGGCTCTAGAGCACAGGCTCAGTAGCTGTGGATGAGCTCACTTGCCCCTCGGCATGTGGGATCTTCCTGGACCAGGGATGGAACCTGTGACTCCTGCATTGGCAGGCAGATTCTTTACCACTGAGCCACCAGGGCAGCCCTGTCTTTCATTAGTTTAAAAGGGAATCGTTTTCTGATTCCTCTTCCTGTTTGACTTGGTTTGTAAGTGGGTGAGCTTCGGCCCCTTGTATCTCAACACCAAAGCTCCACAGCTGGTCAGGGTTAGGGACTAGAATCCCAGCCTCCCCAAGATCCAGCTCTGATTTCCAGGGTCAAGTGCACACCTCAGTCAGCATCACCCCAACTACCTTCCCAGATACCCTGGAACTGCCTCTCCTACGGTCAGCACCCCAAGCCAGGGCTGCAAGGGGCAAGACTGTCCTCGGATCCGAGCTTTCCCTCCACTGATTTTGGTTAAAGTCATATTTATAATAATTTCATCATGAGACTAGTGAAATAAATGTTCATAGAACCAACTTTATAGAAAAATTGGGTAATGATCAGATTAAAATAAATATAAATATCTCATTATGAGTTACTCTGGTTACATATACATTGTCTATTATCATGTTCATTTTTACTTTTCCCCCAATTATTTTGTCAGTTCTCTAATTCTGCGTTTTTATTTTAGATTGTTTCGTGCAGCCTCTTGAAAGCTATCATTTCACTGACATTTATCTGGATATGAGATCAGGATATTAGCCCTCTTGTGGTTGATGCATATTTCACTTAATCTTGACTAAGAAGAGACTGTAGTCTGTTTTATTATTACTATAACATTAATACTTTTAATATAATAGTTCTAACGAACAAACAGGTGAAACTTTTGCATGTTTAAATGGAGTATAAAAAAATTGTTGGGTATAATTATGACCTTACTTGTTGAAACAAATACCTTCTCTAATTATCCTGTTAGAAAGGGGAAGAGAAAATCACTTATGAAAAAAAAATCGAAAGAAACACGTCTTCCTTGAGAATCCTTAACCACTCTCTATTGTTGCAACTTAAAAAGAAAAATAATAATAATATAAATAAAATAAAACAGCAAACAAACAATACTTTCTCCTATGTAGTCATGCTCTTTTTCTTTAGTGGCTCAAACGGTTAAAGCCATTTCACATTGTACCTTTGGAGAAGCAATAGGGCAATGGATGGTTTTCACTGTCGTATTCCTTTCTTTTCAGTTAGAAGACTGACTGTCTAAACCTTTTCCTGTGTCAAGGTGGTATATGTCCTCCTCAGTTTGGAGGCTGTGTGCTATATTTTGGAGACTCAACTGACTTCAGTATAGTTAGATCTAGAACTTTGATTTCTCATATTTTTGTTTCTTCCTACTATCAATCAGCCAATAATTATCCACAAAAGAATACCCTCTGAATGTAGAAATATGCTAGATCTTAAAGAAACCAGAAAAAAGTTTTCTGTTTTTAGTTCATACTAGCTCAAAGCTTACCATTGGGTTGGAACAGACAGATGTGTCTTGCTGTTCCTTTTGTTTATTTTTTAAAATTAATTCTTTATTTTAATTGGAGGATAGTTACTTTACAGTATTTTGATGGTTTTTGCCATACATTTATATGACTCAGCCATGCTCCTAAACCCCCCTCCCGCCTCCCTCCCCACTCTATCCCTCTGGTTTTGTTTCAGAGCACTGGCTTTGGGTGCCCTGCTACATGCGTTGGACTTGCCCTGGTCATTCCTTTTGTTTATTTTAAAGCGACAATGCTACACCCTTACTTACACTAACTCCAGTTAATGCCATTGCCTGTATTGGTTGGGAGTTCCGGCTAAGCTGCTGAGAGAGACTTCAAGAGACAGGGGCTTGAACCTGATAGAAGTTTATTTCTCTTTCCCACAGTTGTCAGGAAGTGGATGATCCAGGTTGGTGTAGTGGTTCTGCCCCACGAAACCATTCATCAACTCGAGTTTCTTTCATCCTGTGTTTCCACCATCCTCAAGGGCATTTTCCTCATTTTCACGGTCAAAGACTGGTCAATGCATACGTGTGTCTCAGCCTTCAGAAAGTAGACATTAAGCTGATGACATGCACTTTCACTTTGCATAAGTGTAATACACATTACAGTATTTACTAGTATCCAATTCTTTTCTATTGATAGGCACATGGAAGATTACAATTCTTCATTTGTGTGATTAGGCACAGCCATGTGACTAGTGTTGACCAGAGGGACAGGAGCTAGCGTAGCATGAGTTACCTGCGTGCCAAGGTTTTCATTAATGGGGCTTGATTCTCCAGCCCCTGCTCCCCTTGCCAGGATGACCAAAAAACATGTTGATGTGCAGATGTGACAGTACCCTGTGGGGTACCTTTGTCAAGTTTACAATTAACCTCTTTATTTGAACCTGTATACCTTTTCTTGTTCAAAATCTGTTCTCGAGATTGAGGAGAATCAAAGAATCAAAGATTGAGCAGAGAAGGGCTTCCCTGGTGGCTTAGAGAGGAAAGAATCTGCCTGCAATGCGTGAGACCTGGGTTCGATCCCTGGGTTGGGAAGATCCCTTGGAGGAGGGCATGGCAACCCACCCCAGTATTCTTGCCTGGAGAATCCCCATGGGCAGAGGAGCCTGATGGACTACAGTCCATGGGGGTCAGAAAAAAGTCAGACACGACTGAATGACTAAGTACAGAGCAGGACCTTATGGGGCCTTCCTGGGACAGGCCTTCCCCCATCTCCGCTCTAGTTCCTCTCAAAGTACCTAGATACTAGTATTTGATGCAAATTTCCTGAATTGTTTTGCAGATGCGAAAACTCCCCACCAAATGGAAGAAGTACTTGAAGACCATAAGCACATACCCCAGGCCTCCTGGAGCCTAAGGACTGATGATGTAAACCCCTGGGATGATGTAAACACCCTGCTGCCTCACCATTGGTCAGAGAACTGTGCACAGCTGACCACATAACCTGCAACCCACGCCCTTCAACTGCCATTTAAAAATGCTTTGCTGAAACTCTTTGGGGAGGTCTAGACTTTTCAAGGCATGACTCACCATGTCTCCTTACATGGCCTTGTGATAAACCTTTCTCTGCCCCAAATTCTGACATTCAGTTTGGCCTCACTTTTAACAATCTGAGATGGAAACCTGCAGGAATCCTGAGTGAATGTGAAGAAGCCCCTGGGCTTGCAACAGACTTTTGTGAGCAAGAAATAACCTTGTGCTGTTTATTCCACAGCATAAAGTATCCCCCTCTGATTTTAAAGCAGATGCTGTGGACGCTGTACCCATGATTTCTGCTCACATGTTATGGATGAGAACATTGTTGCACGGATAGTCCTGGTTCAAGGGCCAGCAGGGCTGTGTATACTCCATCACTATGGAAACAGAGAGGGCAGGTAGTTGGGGACAGTCGGCACCTTGCTTACTTGGAATGTTCTCCTCCCACGCCTTGCTCTGCGCACAGCCCACATTCTCCAAAGCACAGCCTTCTGCAGACTCCTCAACATTCTACTTTCTCTCTCCTCTGAATTCAGATTGTTCTGTTTACAACCTTTTATTATGTGTTATTCATTTTAAAAGGTATAGAAGGACTTCCCTGGTGTTCCAGTGGTTAGGGCTCTCCATTTCCAATGCAGGGGGCACAGACTGATCCCTGGTCAGGGCACTAGCCTTGGGGCATGGACAAAAAGTATACACACACACACACAGACACATATAAAAGTCAAAGGTTTTGGACTACTCACCCACATCCAGGCATTGTGCTGGCTGTGTCCTGAAGACATAATCTCTAACTTCCAGACTTGAAGTTTCCCTTGTCTAGCATGGTGCCCTCCCCAAATGACAAGGCTAAGAAATATCCTTTGGATTTTTTTTTTTAATAATTAAAAAAAATTGTTGGCTGTGCCAGGTCTTCATTGCTGTGCAGGCTTTTCTCTAGTTGAGGCAAGTGGAGGCTACTCTCTTGTTGTGGAGCCTGGGCTCTAGGGCGCCCAGCCTTCAGTAGTTGTGGTTCCTGGGCTCTAGAGCACAGCCTCAATAGTTGTGGGGCATGGCTTAGTTGCTCCGAGGAATGTGGGATCCTCCTGGATCAGAGAGGGAATCCACATCTTCTGCATGGGCAGGTGATTCTCGACCACTGAGCCACCAGCAAAGCCCTTCTTTGGTTGAGTATATGAAGAGTCAGCAGTATAAAGGCAAAGTATTTCAGTAGCAGTGCCCTACTGGCAGACCTGGAGAAGGAAGGAAAATCCTGAGGTAGACTTCAGGGTTTGTGAAGACAGGGATCAAGTCTGTCTTGGATCCTGCCTTATCTCCCTCCAGTGCCAATCACTGGGCCTGGCACAAAGCATGTGCTTAATATGTCTTTGTTGTTTCCCTGGGGAATATGAGGCAAGCCTGATGGGTGTCTACAAGAATCTTGGGACACAAGATTGGACCAGTACATAGCGTGGGGCCACATTTTGAGTAGTTGGTCATGGATTTGGGGTCTTCATGTGCTAGAAAATAAGCTGTTTTGCTTTTTTTTTTTTTTTTAAAGGGAGCCACAGAAAGATTAAACTGGTTTGCTAAGTGAGTTTAGATATAAATATTAAATTTTAAAAAATGAGTAAATTGGGATTACAGTGATAAAAATCTAGGCTGGGCTGGCTTCAACACAATGGTAGACTTCAACACAAAAGGGCAGATCTGATGCACATTTCAAAGGGAGGATCAACAGGAATCTGTGACGGAGAATTTAAAGGTTAAAGAAAGAAATGAAGGGATGTCCCTGGCTGGCCAGTTTAAGACTTTGCCTTCCAATCAATGCAGGGGGTGCAGTTTCGATCTCTGACAGGAGAGCTAGAATCCCACATGTCTTGTGGCAAAAAAACAAAACATAAAACAGAAATATTATTGTAACAAATTAAATAAAGACTTTGAAAATGGTCTATATAAGAAAAATCTTAAAGAAAAAATTGATTGCAAAGAGCAATTGAGGGTTCCAGCCTAGAATTCTGAAATAAGCACTGTATCATTAAAGAGATAAATGTTACAAAAGACACCTGTGATGAGTTTAATTTGAGGCCCTGTTGTATCTGCCCTGGGGGAGGAACTCTACAGCAGAATGTGGAGTAGGCAGCTGAGGCCTGGAGAGCAGGTGTTGTCTGTAATGAAGATATAGCCTGGGGAGCCACATTCTGTGCAAGACCCAAACAGACCTCTGCTCAGCTTTGATCTTTTCCAGCATATGTGATGGTAAACAGGACAAGTCCTCAATACAACTGTCAAGTGGGCCTTGCCCTCCTGTGTACCCTTCTGCTAATGGATCTCCTGGACTGTCTGTAAGGGCTGATGTAGAATAAGGGACAGGAAGATGCCAGATCATCCAAAGGAAGGGCAGGGTAGAGGATAACTGGAGGGCTAGAGAGGGCTTCCCTGGTGGCTCAGAGGTAAAGAATCTTCCCGCCAATGCGGGAGACCCTAGAGATGAGAGTTTGATCCCTGGGTTGGGAAGATCCTTTGGATTATGAAATGGCAACCCACTCCAGTATTCTTGCCTGGAAAAATCCCATGGATAGAAGAGCCTGGAGGGCTACAGTCCCTGAAGTCACAAAAAGTCAGACATGACTGAGCTATGGAGCACAGACAGAGAGTGGCAGAAGGAATACATCCCTGAAAGAAAGGCATGGTTGCAACTGCAGAGGTCTAAAGAAGAGGCACATAGGCAACTTCTAAAGAGCTATAGAGATAAAAGATGTGTGCATGTACATGTGTATATATAGTCAAATGCAAATGTACTCAGAAGAGATCAGCAAAAGTATCTCCGCCCACCCGCCCTGCCCTTCAGCTGTGTTTCAAACCATCTACCTATTCCTCCATTTATTCAATAAGGACTTAGTACCATTTACATGCCTGACACTGTGGATGTGGAAAAAAACAGGCAGATGTGGTCTCTGCCCTTACAGACCTATGTATTAAAGGTGATACAGATAATGAATACATACAAATTAATTAATTCACTAAGATCGTGGTAAGCGAAAAGGAGGGGGCTATGTGCTCTTAATTCTATCAATCTTGCCTGAGAGTAAGAGGGCAGATACACCCCTGCAGAAGCAGGAGGCACTCTGAGTCAGATCACTGGGAAGACTGGTGGTCTGGGGCCCTGACCATGGACCCGCAGAGCCATAGCCACCTCCCACACCACCTGCAGTCCTGGCCCTGAGACCGAAAGGCAATCTCGACGAGAGCAGAGGTCTGCCTTCAGCTTCAAAGGCTTGGAGATATTCACCAGCATTCTCCTCACTTGTTTCCAATTTTAATCTGTAAGTCTGTCTTTGGGTTCAAGAAATGAAACAAAGGGACATGAGGATGGTGAAAAAGTGGGCGATCAAGAAGAGACAGTAACAGGGGAGGCTATGGGTGAGAGCAAAAGGACTACAGATATGTAAATTATTTTAAATTTAATTTCTGTTTTCTCCTTTTCTAAGTTTTTGGATCATGAATTTGTTGGGTTACTGAGTCTGGACTGGTATTGCTGGCTGGGAGCACTAAAGATCCTAGCTCCATAGACTCTGAAGTATCTGAAGCCAGTGTGCCCAGAGACCCTGTTCTCCCCAAGTTACAGCTGTGGGACTATCTTGTTGGCTAAGTCCTTCTGCCAGGGGATTGTATCCCCAGGGACCAAGCCCATTGCCATATATCCTTTAGCTTAGGGGTCACGGTCTGCCTTGGATTTGCTCCCACCTTTACTCCCCCAAACAATGGCAAAACTGCTGTTGGAGCTATCAGGACATCTGACACTGATCTTCAGAGGGGAGGATATTGGGCAGGCTTCATGGAGCAGGCAGGTGTTGGAGGATTTTAGGAGAAACAGATGCCCTCTGGATGTCTCATATTTTAGGCATGTCTTTGTAAGAAAAGAGATAGTCTGGGGAGAAAGAAGTGTTTCAGTTCTTAGCGATGTTGGAGGGTATGTGTGAATATGAGAAAGTCAGAATTTTCGGGATACATATCAGAGAACCTGACCTCAAACTTGTCTGAGTTAATACATATATATCATGAAGTGAAAACGGAATCTGGGAGAGCTTTGAGTAAATATAATACATAATATAGTTACTACAGTGACAGAGGATGAGATGGTTGGATGGCATCACTGACTCAAAGGACATGAGTTTGAGCAAACTCCAGGAGATAGTGAAGAACAGGGAAGCTTGGAGTTCTGCAGTCCACAGGGTCAAAAAGAGTCTGACACAACTGAGTGACTGAACAACAATAATAGTTACTAAATTATTGTTAAGGATTTAAAAAGTATAGAAACTTGATTATTCAATATAAAAATTGATATTAATTTAAACAAATTTATTATAATTTCTTCCTATGTATAATTTATTTAGAAAACCTCTATTTATAGCTTGCAATGTAAAGGCAATTTGTTTTTTTTTAACAAAATTTGTAAGGTGTAGTTTCTCAAGATTGCCAGGAGAAATATCAATAACCTCAGATATGCAGATGACACCACCCTTATGGCAGAACGTGAAGAGGAACTAAAAAGCCTCTTGATGAAAGTAAAAAAGGAGAGTGAAAAAGTTGGCTTAAAGCTCAACATTCAGAAAACGAAGATCATGGCATCCGGTCCCATCACTTCATGGGAAATAGATGGGGAAACAGTGGAAACAGTGTCAGACTATTTCTGGGGGCTCCAAAATCACTGCAGATGGTGACTGCAGCCATGAAATTAAAAGATGCTTACTCCTTGGAACGAAAGTTATGACCAACCTAGATAGCATATTCAAAAGCAGAGACATTATTTTGCCAACAAAGGTCCGTCTAGTCAAGGCTATGGTTTTTCCAGTAGTCGCGTATGGATGTGAGAGTTGGACTATGAAGAAGGCTGAGCCCTGAAGAATTGATGCTTTTGAACCGTGGTGTTGGAGAAGACTCTTGAGAGTCCCTTGGACTGCAAGGAGATCCAACCAGTCCATTCTGAAGGAGATCAGCCCTGGGATTTCTTTGGAAGAAATGACGCTAACGCTGAAACTCCAGTAATTTGGCCACCTCATGCGAAGAGTTGACTCATTGGAAAAGACTTTGATGCTGGGAGGGATTGGGGGCAGGAGGAGAAGGGGACGACAGAGGGTGAGATGGCTGGATGGCATCACTGACTCGATGGACACAAGTCTGAGTGAACTCCGGGAGTTGGTGATGGACAGGGAGGCCTGGCGTGCTGCGATTCATGGGGTCGCAAAGAGTCGGACACAACTGAGAGACTGAACTGAACTGAGTTTCTCAGTTCAACAGCGTACAATATAGTAGAGGTGATGAAAAATATGTATACTGGTAGCTAAAATAAGAATGATTTAAATGAAGTGATGAGAGATTTCAGAGAATTGGTTTGAGCCTCAGGTGACTGGAGAAAACATCTTTCTGGAGGCAGCATTTAAACTAGGATTTGTACTATGGACACATTTTAGCACAGGCCAGCTGGCGTTCCAGGTAGAAGGAGTTTGTGTTAAAATTACAGAGCTGCGATAAACCAACACTAAGCAACTCAAACTGGCAAAAAAAAAAAAAAAAAAAAAGAACAAAAAACAAAAAAAAACCAGAATAAAACAGGAAGCAACTCAATAAGGTCTGGGGGCCCTGGGTGAGGCTCATGAGTGTGGACTTCAAGGAGAAAGCCTGGCATCCTTTCGAGCCACAGAGCTGAATGTTGCAGTGGTGTGTTATGAAGGTCACACTGATAACAGGCTGGGGTAACTCTCCAGGAGGAGAGAAATGAAGAGGAAAAGGGGAAAGCAAGGAGATAAGGTTCCTGTTTGTGGTAGTGACTTAGGATAGGGCAGACTTAATGGCTTCCCTGGTGGCTGAGTGGTAAAGAATCTGCCTGCAATGCAGGAGACATGGGTTTTATCCCTGAGTTGGGAAGATTGCCTGGAGAAGGAAATGGCAACCCACTCCAGTATTCTTACCTGGAGAATTCCATGGTCAGAGGAGCTTGTTGGGCTATAGTCCATGGGGTTGCAAAGAGTTGGACACAACTGAGCGACTAAACTACGGCGACAGACTTAATGGAGGGGTTTCCCTGGTTGCTCAGACAGTTAATAACCTGCCTGCAATACAGGAAACCAGGGTTTGATCCGTGGGTGGGGAAGATCCCCTGGAGAAGGAAAGGCTACTTACTCCAGGATTCTTGCCTGGAGAATTTCATAGATAGAGGAGTCTGGAGGGCTACAGTCCATGGGTTCGCAAAGAGTCGGACACAACTGAGCAAGTAACACTTTTACGAGACTTAATGAATAAGTAATCCAAAGGGAAGGGCAGTGCAGAGAGGAAATTTAAAGATAACAATGAGACAGAAGTCTCAAATCATTGAGAGGAATGTCAAGACCATAAATAAAAGGGTCAGTCATCCCACTCCTGCCTACCCTATGACCTCAAATAGGGAAAAGGTGGTGTGAGGGGGTACAGATAAAGGCCCTAACTGCTGAGAGCAAGGATTTCCTAGCATTGGTCCATGACTCTTGAGTCACCTGCCAAATACAGGAGAGGGATGAATAAGAAGGTGTTATCCTGACCTAGCTTCCACATAAACCCGAGGAACTCAGTCAGATGTGACTCAGCCTTAGGAACAAAGAGATTGCAATCCATAAAAAAAACTCCTTAGCTTCTTACCCTCTCAAGGAGGAGGGCCTCCTGTTAGAAGGAAAAACCTGGCAGATTTGCTATATAATGGTCTCAGTAATTTAGCAAGTCTTAGTTTGAGAAAAACTGTCACGGACACTACAGATTTCTACCCATCTCTCCCTCCCCATTTCCACAGGGATGTTGTAAGGATATAGAAAACAATATACTACATGTAAAAAAATTACTTTTCTATAAAAAATTCCTATGTAGGATATTATAGATCTATAAAAAGTACTACATGGATATCACAATATATCAGAGAAATCTGGAATTATTTTGTTTTGTTCCTCTCAGTTTATATTCAACTTTCTTGCAAAGAGACTGTAAAGGAGTGTGTTTATGGTTTATCATTTTTAAGAGCTTTCTATACATGTTGATGAGGGGAGTAATAGGAAAGAAAATACTTTAAACCAAGCACAGCATACTGGTAATAGTCGTGTGGGCCAGACAGACACTCTGGACACTGTTGAGGGACCCACGATCACAGCAGTAGACAGTCAGGCCACATGGGGCTTGTCCAGGTGCCAAATTACAGTCCCTGCCTCCTGAGACACTACTATGCCAGGAAAATTTACCTACTGAAGCGGTTCATATTAAGGACATGTTCCTACCCAAGGCTTTGAGAAAGAGCCTTCTGGTTACTTTAAGTATCCACTCATCTAGTAGCTGCTGGCTGATACTGCATGCTCCCAGTTCTGCCATTTGAAAGAAAAATATGAGAATTGGAAACAGATCATTTAAAAAATAATGAGTATTACTATTAGCTCCCATCACATCCTCATATCATATAACAAGTTAGCATACTTGGGAAAAAGAACAAAAATACGTTTATCTTAGGGGCAGCATTTTCTCTCTTTGGACATATTTAAATGCTTTTGTTGTTGTTGTTGTTGTTGTTGTTGTTCAGGGTTACAGACCTGTAGACTTGTTTTCTTTTTTGTTCCTTGACTTGGTAACATTTATTCAATATTCTTTGAAATTAGCAAGAATCAGAAGAAGCACATATCAATCAAATATAGCCACAAAAATGTCCTGGGTATAAATAAAGATGCGCTATGAGATATACTCACTACTGAAGGAATTGATACGCTCTTACAGTTACTACCTCTTAGCAAGGAACAACTCCAACATAAATTTAATTTACTCACAATTCAAAAATCTTGACTGGTAGAAGAAAATACAGATTCAATTTGATTGCAGATTGCCTCACTAGACCCTGTCATCAAGTATGTTTTCAAGGCCTAGCTTGATGACTGTTACGAAAACAACAGGAAAACAAACTCAAGAGAATGTTTGACTTGTTTTCTGATTCTCAGCACTCTTGAGTTACATTCACTAGTTTCCAATGACATTAATAAGACTTCCTAAAGCTCTTGTCTGAATAGTGGTGGCTCAGTGACTAAGTCATGTCTCACCCTGTGACCCCATAGACTGTAGCCCACCAGGCTTCTCTGTCCATGGGATTCTCCAGGTAAGAATACACGAGTGGGTTGCAATTTCCTTTTCCAGGGGATCTTCGCGACCCAGGGCTCAAACTCAGGTCTCCCGCATTGCAGGCAGAACTTTCTGTATTGCAGATGGATTCTTTACCAACTGAGCCACCAGGGAAGCCTTTATAAATATCATGATGAGGGCATTTCATAGCTTCCTTCCTCAATCTGCCACTAGGGCATTTGAGTGCTTACTCTACTTCCTTTGTGGCTCAGGATCTGCCGCAATGCAGGAGATGTGGGTTCGATCCCTGGGTCAGGAAGATCCCCTGGAGGAGGGCATGGCAACCCACTCCAGTATTCTTGCTTGGAGAAATCCATATACACAGGAGCCTGGTGGGCTACAGTCCATGGGTTCACAAAGAGTTGGAGACGCCTGAGTGATTAACACTTTTGACTTTTCTCTACTCTACTCCAGGTTACTGTAATAAGTCTCTATATTCATTTTCTCATAACAATTTTATGAGGCAGTTAACAGTACCTCTAAGTTACAAAGTTAAAAGCATGTATACTTCTTTCTAAGATAAAAGCTAATGAAACATATGTATGAATAGAAATTTATTTATTTCTCAGTAACAGAACTCAGTTCTTAAGCATCATTTCCATTGATGACAGAAAACTTAATCTTGCCACACAGAGGCCAATTCATGTATTTCTGATTTTACTTAGTGCTTCCTGGTTAACTGGTCACTCTATGATTCTCTTCCTTTCATTTCTGCAAGTATCCATGGGGAAAAGATGAGTTCTAGGAAGTATATATATTATCCTGGCATTATAGGATAGATGATTAGTCCTATGGTCACTAGATCTGTCCAGCCTGGTTGATAGTGGGACATACAGTCTTCAGTGGTTTTCAGCTGTCTACATCTGTGGCAGTAAGGTACCAGTTCCCCTTTCAGTTAATTTTTGTGTGTTGGGTCTATTCAGGTTATTCAGTGTCATGATTACTCCAACCCTAAGGTTTCACAAGATCCATAGGACAACTCTCAGACAAAAGAACTTTAGCTTCTCTCTCACACCATTCTGTGAGTTTGTCCATCTAGATACCCCTCTTAGACACTGCTATTCTACAACATCAGCACCAAGTTTGACTGCTGTTTCTCTAAGAGGTTTTCAGTTCCCCTGGGACTTGCCCTGGAAAGTAAGGTATCATTTCCCTTTACGCTCATTACCCTCCAGTCTGTCCAGTTTCTATCACCACATGCCCCACTGCACCCAAAGCAAACACCCACTTAGGGAAACTTATCTGAATACTTCTGTTTCATTTCTACATATTTTTTTTCCTTTATCTTGCTGGTAGAATTCTATCTTATTTCAGGAATTATGACACTTTCCAGATCTTTCTTCTGAAAAGGCCTAGAAACAATGACCAATTCTATAGCAGTGAAATTCTTACAGAGTCCAGATTGCAGTCTTGAAATATCATCTTTCATTAAGAGACACCAAGACTTCCTGGAGAAAGGGCTAATTCCAGATCTGGGGCAGGAAATATACATAATGAGCCTGGAAAGTCTTGTTACACCAGATGGCAAGGAAATCATCATAGGACACTAGAATCATGTCAAAAGGACTCAGGGGTCAACTTAGGGAGCTCTCACTGGCCAAAGATAGGAAAATTTGAGTTTCAACAAAAATATGAATGGCAATTGATTGGAACCCATCAAATATGTTCAGTACTGTAAACTCATCTTAATAGTTAAAATATAATTGATCTTTTGACGATTAGAGGGAAATTAATTACCTAAAAATTGATGAACATAAAGAAATAAGTATTTATTCTGACTTTCTTACATATGGCATGTATAATTTGATAACCAACTAGTAAAAGAAAGAAAGTGTTTCCTTATAAAGGTTCCTAGGTGATTCATGAAAAAAAATAAGCCCCATTTTGTAACCCTGATGAATTAATGTATCTAAGCTTTAAGCATGAGTGGCTGCTAAGAGTAAAAAACAGACATTATATGCTCTTGTTAAGGAAAAACACCACTGCATTTAGTCTTGTCAAAGATATGACAAATAAGTCTGTTCAAGCCTCTGAATCTAAGTATCAATCTTCAGGAAATATAGGAGACAGAAGAAAATGTCAAAATGCATCATGAGTATGAAATCAGCAAAATTCAGACTGCGGTCATCCTGACAGGTCAGCTCAGTTCAGTTCAGTCTCTCAGTTGTGTCCGACTCTTTGTGACCCCATGAATCGCAGCACGCCAGGCCTCCCTGTCCATCACCAACTCCCGGAGTTCACTCAGACTCACGTCCATCGAGTCAGTGATGCCATCCAGCCTTCTCATCCTCTGTTGTCCCCTTCTCCTCCTGCCCCCAGTCCCTCCCAGCACCAAAGTCTTTTCCAATGGGTCAACTCTTCTCATGAGATGGCCTAAGTACTGGAGTTTCAGCTTTAGCATCATTCCTTCCAAAGAAAGCCCAGGGCTGATCTCCTTCAGAATGGACTGGTTGGATCTCCTTGCAGTTCAAGGGACTCTCAAGAGTCTTCAACACCACAGTTCAAAAGCATCAGTTCTTCAGCGCTCAGCTTTCTTCACAGTCCAACTCTCACATCCATACATGACCACAGGAAAAACCATAGCCTTGACTAGACGGACCTTAGTTGGCAAAGTAATGTCTCTGCTTTTGAATATGCTATCTAGGTTGGTCATAACTTTTCTTCTAAGCACCCTCTATTCTCCAGACATAGTGGGAATGGAGAAAAGAGAACATGAAACTTTGGTGTTGAGGTACACACAATTGCATCGAGTGGTTTGCAAACTTTGATTAAAATCAGAGTTACCTGAGTAGGGTTAAAATCTATAGAGAGAGATTTCAAAGCCCAATCTCTAAAGACTAATCTAGTAGGTCTCTGAACACATGCATGCCCACACAAATGCCTGCATTTGTGATTTCAGATGTAGAGCAGTTTCAAAATCATCTGAAAGGCTCAGGTGCAGCTGTTGGAGTAGAGGCTGAAATAAAGTGGAGCTTGTTAGAAGTGAGGAGAGCAAGGAACTGAAACACACAGGCACTGGAAGAGTCATACACAAGGACTCAGAGACTACGGCGCCGCTTCAGTCGTGTCCGACTCTGTGCGACCCCATAGACGGCAGCCCGCCAGGCTCCTTCGTCCCTGGGATTCTCCAGGCAAGAACACTGGAGTGGGTTGCCATTTCCTTCTCCAATGCATGAAAGTGAAACTTGAAAGTGAAGTTGCTCAGTCGTGTCTGACTCTTCACGACCCCAGGGACTGTAGCCTACCAGGCTCCTCCACCCATTGGATTTTCCAGGCAAGGGTACTAGAGAGGGGTGCCATTGCCTTCTCCTTAGCAGGACTTAGCCAGAGAAAAAGACTGTAAATCAGGTTCCAAGTTTTCCTTCTAAGAAAATGACTGAACAGGCAGCTGTGAAGTAAGTGCAGGGGCAGAGGGTTTTAAGTAAGAAAGGAATCAACCTAAAGAGGTTGGAGAAATAATGAAGTGATAGTAGAGAAATATTCTGAGGAAGGACACTGACCTTAACCTAACAGAGCTTTTAAGAGATCATGCTTGGTTGGCTCGATTCTGCCATGGGTTCGAAATTTTATGAAAAATGTCACAGCCAGAAAGCAAACAAAATTATATGGAGCTTGGTCTGCAATTGCTATTTGTCAGGAAGTCAAATGTGAAAACATACAGTGTTCTGTAATTCTTTCCTGATTTACTTATATGGGGAAGTAATAGGAAATAGCAGTTAAGTTATTGAGCTGACACCTATTTATTCTTCACTAGGGCATTTGGACCCCCAAATGTGTTATGTCACCATTGGCAACGTGCATAATAAATTAGTGATGCAAACTCTCTTGTATTGTAACAATGGTACAAGTACCTACTTTAAGACAAAGTATGTGTATACACATACACAGAGGTAGATATAAATACTTCTGGATACAGATAGTACTAGCTACAGATGATTTACATTCAGTTCAGTTAGATAGTCCATGGAGTTCTCAAGGCCAGAATACTGGAGTGGGTAGCCTTTCCCTTACAGATAGGCTATTTTTCACCTTACAAAAGAAAGTACCATATATTCTATTCAAATAGTTACCTTCTCTGTGGAGAGGTTTTATGGGAAAGAGCAAAGATAAAATACTACAACTGAGGTGAACTGAGACACATTCATTCAAACAAGCTGGGTACATTGGGTAAGCCATCTACTTACCTGATTTTAGTTATCTTTTTAAATGATTTTACATAAAATTTCCTTGAAAGTTGTTAATTCTAATTCATTTGTGATTTTGCTTAAATTTAACTGTTTAAACATACATTTAGTATATGAAGCAAATTACCTATTACTTTACCCCTTTACTGTTACAATACTTCATATAATGTGTATATGTACATATCTAATACATTACATACTCAAGAGCATCCCAATGATTTTATGTCAATCATAGTGTAAACTTCTTCCTTGTTTCCAATCTTCCTGGCTACTTAGCTTGTTACTCTATCTCCATCTATGCACCAACCCCCAAATATTTCATTTTAAAGTGCTAGCATATTAATAAAAGTGGGATATTTTCTGCGGGATGGTCTCAGTCTCACTAAATAGGGATTATCATTACATCTTGATTGTTTTTTAGAAGAATGCTCCATTTAGACAATTTTCTAATATCCCAAGTCCTAACAAGATGATAGATATTTATATTTCCCACTTATTTCTTACACTATTAATTCTTATGGGAAGCTGTTTGCCTATTCTACGTGCCTTTGCCCATGCAGAATCTTGTTAACCTGTAATCATTCCAGTATGGGCATGTATGGTCACTGCACACAGTTTCATGATGTGGGGGTAGGAAGTGGTATGGAATTCAAATTATCCTATGGGTTAAACAGTGCTCAAGAACCTAGCAACTGTGGAGGAAACCCAGTTTACTTTTGTTTTAATGTACCCAGAAGATTTCAAATCAATACTCAGCAGTAACACTTTACTTGAAAATTAACATTGCCATAATTGGAAGTGAGGATCAGCATCCTGATGTTTGGGAAAGGTCTATTTGGTTGAGGAGGCATTACACAGAGGAGTACAAAAAATGGAAGAGGGAAACACAAATCATGTGTTTCCTTGAGCAAGGACACTCAGTAAACACTTGAATTGGTGGTCAACTATAATTTGCTTCTAGAGCCAGCACTCTCGCAACGCTACAGTTTGGATTTATAGCAAGCACGCAAGTAACAATGACTTTGAAAATAAAGTATAAAAGAACCAAGGAAAAAGTTCTTAAAGATCTACTCCTCATTACAAGGACTTTCTCCTTCCTGTAAAAGCAGGAAGCACTCTTGTATTCTCAGCATGCCCCTCTGCTGGTCTTACTCCTCTGGGAAACCAATGATATTTGAGCCTGGGTTATCAACAATACTTTATTTTTTTTGCCTGGGAATTTCAAACCAATAGATTCCCAGCCAGCCAGTACAATGTAAACAGAAGGTTTCCTTTCCATTTTGATTAGAAAAAAAAAAAAAACTTTATTTGCTTCCCATGTCATAAAAAGTTCAACCACCTCTTCAAATTCCCCAGAATAAACACAAGAAAATAGCTCTCCCCAGTAGGATCCTGGCCCCCCTCTACTACCTTGAGGCCCTTCCACTTCCTCCATCTTCATAGAAGGGAGTGTTCAGCTCAGATCCGGCTCCTCAGTATGGAATAGAGGGAATTTAGTGGGCAGAATTTCTGTAGGAATTGTCAGCCACACAAATAAGTTCCTCTTTTCCCTTTTCACTAAACGTGAAAACCTACTCACAAGGAGTGCTCACTGTCCCCCATTTCCCTATGTGTCACCAGAGCCAAGAGAGGACCCCGTCAATGAGGCTCCCTCTACTCTGTCCCGCAGACCACAGTCCCCGGCCTTCATCCCATCGTCCGTGCAACGTGCAGAGCTGGAGCTCAGAGGAGCCACCTCAGCATCACCCTCCGTGCCTGGCGAGGCCAAAGGCCCCTTTCTTTGTTGAGGGGAAGGGCTCCTGTGGAAGCAGAGTTTGAAAAGCCCCAGCACTGTCACGGTCAGTATCACCAACACTACTACAGCCATGCTCACAAGTACGAAGACCACGGTGGAAGAATCGAAAGACGGGGGGTTGTCCGAGGGAGACGTAGCATTAACCTTGGGAAAGGCTGTTCCTGAAGAGTTCACGTCCGCCTTTACCTCTGTTTGAGGGGACATCTGAAGGGTAGATAGCGTGCTCTGTGCTCCCCACCGAGGTATCTCGGGAAAAGATGCTGTTGCACTGCCTTGTCCAGGGGCATTGGGTATCTCTCCTGGCCTCTCCTGGACACTGGGTGACCACGTTCCCTTCGGCGCGAGGCTGGCTGCAGTGGCTGGAGGGTGCCAGGTGAGCACCTGGGTCCCTCCAGGGGTCGGCTGTCCTTCCCCATTGGTTACACAGGAGCGTCCGTCTTTCCCCAGCACGAAACCCTCAGCACACTCGCAAGCAAAGCCTCCGACGTCGTCTAGGCAATCAGGGAGCTCAGCGCACTTGCCAGCCCGTAGATACCTCCCGGGACAGGGACAGAGCTCGGCCCCGGAGGGTATCCCTTCCCAGCGCGCGCCAACCTCGTCCGCGGTGCAGGTGGCCGTGATGGAGAGCTGCCCAGCGCAGAGCGCACTCACCTCCGTCCCCGGGGGACTGAAGTCCAGCGCCGCGCTGTGCAGCTGGAAGGGCGCGCGGTAGCTCAAGTTCGAAGCGGCCCCGGGGAGCGGTGCGGGGCACACGCTCTGGAACTGGTACTTGCACAGGTAGCCGTCGGCGCGCTGGTGGCATCGCATCTCCTTCCAGCCCGCAGGCTCGATTCCCCCGGTGGCCAGGAGTCCCGCGCACCTCCGAACGGTGCAAGAGCGTTGGGGCTCCTCCACCCACTGCAGCGTGTCGCTTTCCGACCCGCCGACGTCGGGGGACAACCAGGAGAAACCCCGCAAAGGCTCATTCTCCAGGGTGCAGACGGATCGCCGGCGCTCCAGGGCCACCCAGAAGAGAAGGTCTTTGGAGCCCCCTCCCGGCCCCGGGCCCACCCGCAGGAGCGCGAGCACCGCGCGGAGCTCCGTGCCCCCGCGCACCGTGCTGAGCGCCCCGTGACGCAGGTTGCAGGCCTCCTGGGCCTCCTGCCGCTTGAAGGTAGCGTGGTGCAGGCTGTAGCAGGCCCCCGAGGCCAAGCAGCCCGCGCGGTCGGCGGTGGGGTGCTCGCCACGGCCGGGCCGGGGCCAGAAAGCCTGCCAGAGGAAGCACAGGGCGAGCGCCGGCCTCATCTTGCAGGCCCAGCGCCCACAGCTGCTCCCAGCTTGGGTCTGTACCGTCAAGAGGGCGTGGGGATGTCCCGGGAGCGCGGGCACCGCCTCCCACCGCTGGCTCCCCCCGCTTTCCGCTCCCCCACCCCACCCCCGCCTGTCCCTTAGACCGCCAAGCCTCCCCTCCAGGGTCCCGGCGGCAAACCGCTTCCCTTAGGCCTCGACAGGAAACTTGTCCGGAGCTCTGCGAGGCCCCGCGGGCAGCCCTGATTTATTCTGGGGTCAGGAACACAGCTGGCTTCAGGGCACGGGGAACGCTGTCCGCCCGAAGGTCAACCACCCTGGTGAGGGCCGGAGAAATAGAAAAGAAAATCGCCCCTGGGAAGAAGCGTTTATCGTTTTTCCCCCAGCTCAGGGAGTTTCGCAGCCTCAAACCCCCAAACATTTTGGCGAACACTGGCAGGAAGGGCTGGAGAAGAGGAACTCGCTGAGCGCCCACGCCCGCCCATTGTGCTGCGTCCGGAGCCGCGGAGTTGGCCTCACGACAATTTCTAGACGGCTCCGTCTCCGTCAGTCCCGAGACTCGGGGTTGAGGGTGGGGAGGGGATGGGGGAATCTTATGCGAAATATAAGCACCTCCTCTCGCCACCAGGGGCAGCACTATGAAAGCCCTGGTCTCTCCTTGGCTCCGCTTCAGTGCTGTCGGAGCCGATATTGCAGTGCGAATTGCTAGTCAGGGGATGAGATGGTTGGATGGCATCACCGACTCCAGGGACATGAGTTGGTGCAAATTCCGGGAGATTAATGAAGGACAGGGAAGCCTGCCATGCTGCAGTCCATAGGGTCGCATAGGGTCGCAAAGGGTCGGATACGACTGAGAGACTGAACTGAACTGAATTGCTGGTCAAAGAAGTTCCTTTCTGGTATCTGAAAAGGGAAAGCCTGTTTCTTCAGGCAAGGCTCACCTTAAAACTTTGTTTTTCGCTTCCATTTCTTTCTCTTTGAAATGGGCTTATTAGTTCATTCAGGAAAGGAAGTGTGTTTCTAGGCCTAAATGAAAAATAACAAGCGTTGATCTTAACTGTTATGTTAGGTTCCTTGCCACTATATTGATTCATAACTTCTTCAAGCTTATAGGTTATATATAAATGATATCATGGCCTGTTTGAGAACAACTACCCCACATAGGATTTTATCCTTCAACTATTTTAATATCATTTTCTTCTATGATTAAGTGCAAATATTTGTAGCAGTAAGTTATAAAAGTCCCCTCTAAGGGACACTAGAGTTCAATATCCTTAAGAAATTAAAATATTTATTACATTAGTATGTGAACTGTATACTGTAAAAAAATACCCTGCAGCTTAAAAAAGCTTAAAAAGAGACGGGTCCATTTCTTCAGAGTTCCAAGGGCTGTTTTGTTTTGATACAAATCCTTCGACTCAGTTGGAAGCAGAGAGGAATTAAAGGTGAACAAAGAGAGTTAAACGGCATGGTCTGTGAAAGGATTTTCTTGTTAACAATTTAGACAAAATGCATCATTTTAGAAAATTATTGCCTACCTTGGCTCACGGTGACCAAATAACTTTCCATCAGAAGTACATAGTTTCAACTAAGCACTCTTAACCATGCCTGATGCTTGTAAGTATCTATAATCAGAATGAAAGTTTGGATTCCACAGGTAATGCACACCAGGCTCTTAAACTCACTGTTGCTGGATTAGACTGTCAGGTTAGTAGGAGGGGCAGGAAGGAAGCTCTCGGGACCACATTTGTGTGCTTCTACCTCACTTTAGACATGACCCAGCCACTGAACAACAACCACCACCTCACTTTCATCACTTCTCACTCTTCTTTTGGAAATTCTACGTACTGTATCTTAACAAATGATAGTAAACACCAAGAATCATCATCACACTTATGGTGCTTTTGTTGACTGTGGAGTCTTGCAGCAGGATTTCTCTCCTACCCTTGCTGTTTCCCCATTTAAAGGACATTCAATAGTCTTTCATTTCAGATGCCCTAGAGTCACCTTAAACATGACTCTGCATTTAAATTAAGTATGTTAAGGAACATGGAAATCTAGAAATCTAACTGAATGGATTTTAAAAATACCTAATTACTTGGGCCAACTCTCTATACCTTTGCAGTCTAATGAATGCATGTTTGTAAATGTGTCTATGCAGTGCTGTATATTTTACCAAAATAAAACTTTCTACAAATCTAAGTAGTCAGTGGAAATTTCTTAGATATTTTAAAAATCACTTGAGTTGTGGTCAGGGTTCCAAAGTAAGAAAGACTAAATGATTGAAAAACTTATAGTAAATGCATGATTTCCCTATGGGCATTCTTCCTAGAGAGGTGGGATATTAGAAGTGAAGATAGTGGCCATAATGGCTGCCTATCGCAGTCCTGGCTATGCCTGTGATGATGTGAGAAAAACAAACTAGGACAAAATAAGACATATATCCTTTTGTAATTAATTACTTTGTATTGACCTATGTTAAAGTTGAACCGTAAAGAAGACTGAGCACCAAAGAATTGATGGTTTTGAATTGTGTGCTGGAGAAGACTCTTGAGAGTCCCTTGGGCAGCAAGGAGATCAAACCAGTCAATCGCAAAGGAAATCAACCCTGAATATTCACTGGAAGGATGGATGATAAAGCCGAAGTTCCAATACTTTGGCCACCTGATGCAAAGAACTGACTCACTGGAAATACCCTGATGCTGGGAAAGATTGAGGGCAGGAGGAGAAGGGGGCGATAGACGATGAGATGGTTGGATGGCATCACCAACTCAGTGGACATGAGTTTGAGCAAACTCTGGGAGACAGTGAAGGACAGGGAAGGCATGCTGCTGTCCAAGGGGTCGCAAATAGGCAAACACGACTTAGCAACTGAAAAACAACAATTGACCTATACACCACTAACATATTTTGAAATGTATAATATACCTGAGAAAACTAAAAATGAATGGATGCTTTAATTTTTAATATTTTAAATTTATTATTGATTTTTATTAACAGCTCACTTGATTGAATATTTATTCTAGCAATAGCAGGTTTAGTGCTCCTGAATGCCATTGGAGGTTGCTGTTACTTATGTATCCTCTTCTCAGAAAGAAAACTGAAATGCAGAGATCATGTATGGATAGTTGGTATGCCAAGTGAACAAGGATGAACTCAGAGCCTGTGCATTTATTTTTTTTAATGGAGGTAAAATTCACATAACATAAAATGAACCATTTTAAAGACGCTTACTCCTTGGAAGGAAAGTTATGACCAACCTAGATAGCATATTAAAGAGCAGAGATATTACTTTGCCAACAAAGGTCTGTCTAGTCAAGGCTATGGTTTTTCCAGTGGTCATGTATGGATGTGGGAGTTGGACTGTGAAGAAAGCTGAGCGCTGAAGAACTGAAGCTTTTGAACTGCGGTGTTGGAGAAGACTCTTGCGAGTCCCCTGGACTGCAAGGAGATCCAACCAGTCCATCCTAAAGGAGACCAGTCCTGGGTGTTCATTGGAAGGACTGATGCTGAGGCTGAAACTCCAATACTTTGGCTACCTTATGTGAAGAGTTGACTTATTGGAAAAGACCCTGATCCTGGGAGGGATTGAGGGCAGGAGGAGAAGGGAACGACAGAGGATGAGATGGCTGGATGGCATCACTGACTTGATGCACATGAGTTTGGGTGAACTCCAGGAGTTGGTGATGGACAGGGAGGCCTGGTGTGCTGCGATTCATGGGGTCGCAAAGAGTTGGACACAACTGAGCGACTGAACTTAACTGAACTGAAGGTGTACATTTAAGGTGATTAATTAGTACATTCTCAATGTTACGCAACCATCACCTCTATCAGTTCCAAAATATTTTGATCAACTCAGAAGTAAACTTGAGGACTTACCTGGTGGTCCCGTGGTTAAGAATCCACCTGCCAATGCAGGGAACATGAGTTCAATCCCTGATCTGGGAAGATCCTACATGCGGCTAGGCATATAAGCCTGAGAGCCACAACTACTGAGCGCCTGTGCCCTAGGGCCTATGCTCCACAAGAGAAGCCAGGGCAACGAGAAGCCTGAGTGCCACAAGGAGGAGTTACCCCTGCTCAGGGCAACTAGAGACAGCCCTAGAGTAGCAATGAAGACCCAGCACAGCCAAAAAAAAGAGAGTAAACCTTATTCCCAGACTGTTTTTATTTCCAAATAATGCTATTACTATCATAATAGGATACCATTTTACCTCCACTGGATTCCAAATATTTGAAATGCTGACAATAGAAAGTGAAAATCTATAGCCTTTTTTATATATTACAGATAAGAGTAACAACTTTGGGAATGCTTGCGACTTTTTCCCAAAATTGAACATTCATATACTGTTTACCTCAGTATAATTTTCATGCTCAGGTATATAATACTCAAGAGAAGCTTGCACATGTACAAGAAAACATATAAAAGGATGCTGATAGCAGCATTGTTCACATTTAAAAAAACAGAATTAATCCAAATGTCAAACAACAGATGACAGATCAATAACCTATGATACATTCACTCAATGAATATTATATAGCAATCAAAATGAATGAAATATAGTTGCAAGTAGCAATATGAGTTAATCTGATCAGTATTCTGGTAGGAGAAATGGTATTTGATGTGGGCTGTAGTTAGAGTCCTAGCTTTTGATTTGGATAGTGGGTTTGTAGGTGGTTATTCCATTATTAAAAATCAGTAATTACATAATTAATAAAATAAAGAAAAGTGGCTTTATCTGGACAAATGATGAATGACATGAACCAAACATTATAATTAATCTGACTCTGAGCAGCTGAATTCCAAAATGTAAGGTATAAACAAAATAAGATGCTAGTTATATTTTCAAGAAATATTGTCAGTATATTCCCTTTGATCCCCACATTATTTTGAAGGTAACACATTTCTAAATGTAAGCTAATTATTAATCTGAAGAAGCATAATAAAATATTTGTTTCTTTTTTAGACAATCTGTGTATTATTACTTAGAATCATGTATGATATTTATTTGTTCATTCATTTATACAGGGTCACCCCATCCAAAGAACTAGAGACCATACATAAGGAGAATAAGTTTAGCCCAATATTTTCATTTGATTATTAATTTCAAAATGTCAGAAACAATGATGAAGAAGGATAAAATTTCACTAATCACATTCAAGTTATAAGTTTATAAAGTTGTCAATCTCACTGAATAAATTCTGCTACTGTTGAAAGAAAACAACATCTGTGTCTTAGCATATTTCAGAGATCACCAAAGATATATAAAAATACTTCAGAGGAAATTGAAAAGGAAACAACATTCCATTAGGAGAACATGGCATTCAGAAGCTAATCTAAGCTAGAGACCAAGAATTGTAAAGATTCATTGCCTTTTAGAACTGTATTGAACCATAACAAAATGTGTATTGGACCTTAACAAAATGTCTATTGAACCTTAACAAAATGATCAAAGATCATTTTCTTTATATTTCAAACTGAGTAAATTTTTAATTCTAAGTCTCAAGTATATGTGATAGTACTTAAAGAAGGATAAAATTTGGTAATTTTATTTTCTGAAAATACAGCCTCTAATCATATTATGTACATGTCCTAATCAAGATGTAGGATACGACCCTTAATGCACAGATCATACAGACTCTTAACCTAACAAATTCACATAACACTTGAACAGGTAAAGACTTCTTTTAGGTAGCATCGTCTTTAAGTCGTCTGCATACATTTATATAAAGTCACTCATTTCAGAAACGTAGGTCACAATAACAGGTACTCATTTGGTTTACTACAGAAACAAGAAATTTTAAAAGACATTAAACTTTATGCTCCTTCGTTCAAACTGCTCTCTAAACAGAGGCAGTCCTGATCATGTTCCATGTGCCCTGGAGGTAATATAGAAAATTATGCTCTAGTGGCCATTACAGAACTAGTACATGTCCCCATTGCCAAGTTTATAATCAAGAAATAATGGAGGTATGACTCATGCACACAAAAGCCTTGTTATAATCCAAATGCCTACCAAGTTCTAAAGTATAAATATTTATCTAAGATTTTTTTTTAATTGCCTACAGAGCCAGTTTATGTGCTACACTTGAAAATCAGTCTCACTACTTTAAAGTTACACACACACACACACACACACCCCTCTTACCCAGACCTTTTTTTTTTCCTACTGATCACAATGAAGGTGAAACTTGTAGGGTTAGCTAATAACATCCAGCAGACAAACAGACTACAGTCGTATGGAAGCAGGGGGATGGTATGTGAATTACAAACCTTTTTCTTAAAGATTTGCATCTGTCTGATCAGGTCCTAGTCCTGGGCCCTTTTCTCTTTCCTCTGGATACTTTCTTTCAATTAATCTCATCTCATATCATCCTATGGTTTGGGATATCATCTGTATGCCAATGATGCCCAAACAAATCCACACTGGTTTCTCGGCTAAGCTCTAAATTCATATATCCACCATGTACTTAGTATTCGATATCTCATATTATATTTCAGATTCCCATTTCCTAAACATAACTTTCGGAGAAGGCAATAGCACCACACTCCAGTACTCTTGCCTGGAGAATCCCATGGGCGGAGGAGCCTGGTGGGCTGCAGTCCATGGGGTCGCTAAGAGTCAGACACAACTGAGCGACTCCACTTTCACTTTTCACTTTCATGCACTGGAGAAGGAAGTGGCAACCCACTCCAGTGTTCTCACCTAGAGAATCCCAGGGACGGGGAAGCTTGGTGGGCTGCCGTCTATGGGGTCACACAGAATCGGACACGACTGAAGCAACTTAGCAGCAGCAGCAGCAGCAGCAAACATAACTTTGGTTCTTACATCCTGACCCAGGTCCTCAGCTCACCTTCATCATTTCAGTAAATGCTCCATCTATCCTTTAAGATGCTCACCATCACCTTCCTCACCTCTTTTTTTTTTTTTTTTTTCTTTCTTTCTTCATATTATTTTATTTTTTTTTTTTATTTATTTTTTTAATTATTTTTTTTTTTTTAATTTTAAAATCTTTAATTCTTACCTTCCTCACCTCTTATATGGGTTGTGTTTTTTTAAATTTTATTGTAATTGACAGAAATCCAACTCAAATTAGCTTAATGCTAAAAGGAATTATATGATTTGTAACTGGGAAAATCCTGGAGTAGTTCCAATAGTCGAATGGAATACTGCCAAAACCACAGCAGCCAGGAGGTATAATCACACTAGGGTTTGTCTTTATCTCTCTCCCTTTCTCTTCCCTCTTCATGGCTGCATCCTCTCCTGCTTCCTTCTGTCTTTATTCAAAAGACCTGAACCAAAAAACTGGCAGTTCTCATGGTATACCCTTGTAACATTCTACTAAAGAAGAGCCTTCTCCTCTAGCTCCATTAGTAAAATTCCGGGAAAAGATTCTGATTGATTCAGCTTCAGTAATATGCCAGTCATCTGCTCAATCATTAGAGCCAAAATGCTAGGACTCCATGATTAGTGATTTCCTTCAGGGGGAAGCACCTGTACCAGAGGTTACGTGTAAGAAATATTTTAAGTCTACAGTATACTTTGAACGATCTAGTTTTATGTCTCACTACAATCCCTGGTGGCTCAGACGGTAAAGCGTCTGCCTATAATATGGGAGACCCAGGTTCAATCCCTGGGTAGGGAAGATCTCCTGGAGAAGGAAATGGTAACCCACTCCAGTATTCTTGCCTGGAAAAGCCCATGGATGGAGAAGCCTGGTAGGCTACAGTCCATGGGGTCGCAAAGGGTCGGACACGACTGAGCGACTTCACTTTCACTCACGATCATTCTAGTCCACCCCTATCAAATATCTTCTTGCCATTCTGCCTCCATCGTTCTGAACCCCATATGAATTCTTCAGACTCATCTGTATGATCTTTAAGAGCCTTAGTCTGATTGTCTCTCTTCTGTGTATACCTCTGTTGCTCCTAAAATAAAATAAAGCCCAAATCCTTATTGAGACCTTTCTCTTTCTAGGTTATCCTCTTGGCAACCCAATCTCCATTTTCCCACCAAGTTAACTCTCTAGCTCCAGCCATTCTGTGATACCAACCTATTTTGTTTTCTTCATAGAAATTATCTTGTTCATTTATTTGATTGTTCTTGCCTGTCTCTCATTCAACACAAGCTCCATAAGGTAGTACTTGTCACAGATGAGTAAATGAATATATGACTGAACCCACCACCATTCTCCCCCTTGCTCATTGTACTCCAGCCACACTAGCCTGTTCTCTGTTCCTCCAAAACATCTCATAATTCTTACATGATTTCCCTTGATTGACCTCATTCTTCTCTTGTCTGTTAGATTTTTTAAAATTATATCATTGAAAATTGTGGGATAAAATGTACATAAGTACCTGAAATACTTATGGACAGTTTTATAATAAATAAGAAGCCACCATCCCAGTCAGGGAATGGGAACAGTTTCTGATTACAGCTTCGTTAAGATATTTCCTTTCTCCTCTGTTCAATCCCAAGGTAACTTCTCCTGCAGTTCTCTGACCTTAGGAGAGGTTTATTTCTGGTTTATCCTGACATTGAGGATGTAGCTCAGCTGATTGGTAGGAGGTTTCCTTGGGTGGGAGTGAGTCTGGACATTTGTTCTTCTCTCCTTGTAAAGCTATAAAAGTTCAAGATCACCAGGATTGGCGGCAAATGTCCAAGGTCAAAAGTAGGCAGTCACGGCACTCACTTAGGTTTCCATGTTCTTTCTAACCCCTTAGAATTCAACCTGGTTTTGTGTGTGTGTGTGTGTGTGTGTGTACACATATAGACAAACATGAGTGCGTGTATATTTCATTGCTGTTGTCTTCTTTGAAAGGGATGATTTCTTAATTCAAGTTCCCCATGGCTCAGAGGTTAAAGCGTCTACCTGGAATGCAGGAGACCCCGGTTCAATCCCTGGGTCAGGAAGATCCCCTGGAGAAGGAAATGGCAACCCACTCCAGTACTCTTGCCTGGAGAATCCCATGGAGGGAGGAGCCTGGTAGGCTGCAGTCCATGGGGTCGTAAAGAGTCGGACACGACTGAGCGACTTCACTTTCACATTTCGCTTTCAAAAACAAACACTGAGACAAGGATTTTGGAGCTCTTCATAGTAATTTATTTGGAGGTGACGCAGAAGTCACTGACAACAAATGAGACAGGCAAGTTAATGAATTGTGACTGTGGGCAACTAGGGACCAATACTGGAGGGAACCATCTGAGAATCTATGAAACCCAAGTGTGTCCCACCAACGGGTGGTGAAGCAGTACCAACTAGCTTCAAGCAAGCAGCTCCAGGGTATTTGGCCTTAGGCACTCCCAACAATCCCTGAACCAGGTCCTGCACATTCTGATGTAGAGTAAAATACCTTCAGGCAGAAAGACACCAAAGGTGTATGTACCACTCACTACAGTTGGTCTCAATAACTCAGTCTGCCACATTCTAAACTCTTGTGGCTTAAACATGAGTTTAAACTCTAAACTCCTGTGGCTTAAAGTCCTCACTAAACCCTGAAGTATATATGAGGTTCCCCACTCTATTTGATCTCATGGATGCTTGTGCTTTTCCCTTCTATAATTGTGTGATACGCTGTCTATGTGCTCCAGTACCTCACTACGCAAATGTCAAGAACACTGGCATTAAAAGGGACTAGTTGTGTTTGTGTTCAATCGTGTCACTCTTTGCAACCCCATGGACTGGAGCCCACCAGTCTCCTCTGTCCATGGGATTTCCCCAGCAAGTATACTGGAGGGGGTTGCCATTGCCAATTCCAGGGGATCTTTCCAACCCAGGGATCAAACTGGTATCACTTGTGTCTCCTGCCTTGGAAACACAGAATCTCAGCACCACCCCAGACACAAGGAACTAGAATTTGTACATTAACAAGATCCCCAGATGATGTGTATGCATGTTAAAAGTTTGAGAAACGCTGCTCCACTAGACTGAATTTCCTTGGGGGCAGCAGTTGTGCAGTCTCTCTTCTTCAGCATTTATCCCAGGTCCCTAGCAATGGTAGGTCTATGGTAGGCATTCAAGAAATAACACTCACACATAGTGCGCATGTGTGTAGACACACATAAAGTGCTGGTGATGTAGCAAAGATGCTCTATATTAAATAAGTGAACACATGCGATTTTCTAGCTTTTTGTCATGAATCAGATCATTATTCCATGAGGCCAGCAGTTCTAGGCCTGTTGGCTAGTGTGTCTCTTAACAAAGTGATTGGAAGCACTACTCTTCCTGTTTTAAGAAATTCTTGTTGTAACAAAGGGGGCGGCATCTCTCTTTAGGCCTCTAGAGGGCTTACTGTGGTGCCTGTTCCAGCGCTAGTCGAATACTCTGATCTGGTCTGGTAGGATTAGTATGATAAGTGTGCTTGGTCATTAGGGCATGCCTTAAGTCTGAGAGTGTGCCTTTCTATTGGTGCCTATGGAATTTTCACTTCACAGAGCTGGAAGAGGGAGAGGGGGGAAAAATCACAGCTACTTAAATTCAAATCCCATTAGGCTTATCTGTTATCACTTTGTAAGTACTAGGGATAATCAGCAGTTACCTTAGCATTTACCTTGTAGAGTCAGGGACCCTGAGATTATTATTAGCCAGACTTACTATCTGGCCTGTTTTAGGGGCTGTGTATCTGAGAAATTCACACACTCTTGCACAACAGATTCTATATTGGCTTGTCTATTCCAGAAATGTGATTTATTCTTACTATTATAAGACATTTCAGATCCATTACCTTCAGAAGATTTTTGACTTTCAGATTTAGCATCAGGAATTTTTGTTTTAAAATAGCAAAAAAAAAAAATAAAATAAAATAAATAAATAAAAAAAATAGCAGTGATTTCGGCAAATGTATGCAATAAAATTGGATGCCATATATCTTTTTGGTACTCTACCTCTTTGTTTTGTCCTGCATTTACGTAATATGACATAATTTATTATAGTGGGGAGACTAGGAAAAGTACTGCTTGCTATACTATAGTTACAGTCACACACATCTATGAAATACTGAAGATCATGGTTACTATATTTTTGCTAAATTATACCTTTTGTGAATTTAGCGTGAATTTTGTGTCTTGCTGTAGATTTGGCTTTACAGTTATTGAAAGATTAGGATACTTTGTAGCAACCCTACTTTCAATATCTCATATTTAGCATAGGAATTCACAATTTTAAGTGTATTTGTGAACATGTCATTGCTTAATAATAACCCTTCCTCATTCACTCTGTGTGACTGGATAGGTGTTGATTGGGAAATCTCACTGGGGAATCCTCTTGAGGATTATAGTTTTCTTGGTCTTCAATTTAGCAGGGTCACCCTGAATTGCAGGAGATGAAACTGGAGAGTCAGGCAGGGATTTAGAAATGTGTTGTCCGTTACAAGCTGGATAGTCTTGAATGACTGCAGGATTCTTGGGTTAGTATCTGAATGTGCCTTCAGGACCAGGACAGGGAGACCTGGAGGAAGGTTGCAGTAAGCCTCTGACAGGCTTTAGGTCTTCTGCCCAGTGGCTTGGAAAACCAGCAGAAATACTTGCCATCAGGGAAAAGGTTGTGGAAATTCCTCCTCACTCATTCCTGAACCTCCTTTGTGAATATTTGGAGAGTGGAGAGAGTGGGGTTTCAGCACAGAGAAGGCTTTGCCAGCAGAGCAGGAAACCCTCTTCCATTCTCTGTACTGAGAGAATTCAGAAAAAGGCTCAGCAACAGACAGACACACAATGACTCCGCTACACCCGGGAGCCCCAGTCCAACAGGGGAGAGGGCAGCTCCCCTGGCCTTTCTCTGACTCTCTCTTCCTGTTGTGGAGTATTAGCTCTGCCTTATCCCTCTTTAAAGACAAGGGTTAAGAATTCAATTTGCCGGCCTCTCTCTTGGAATAAACATTTACCTTTGTTAATCTCAGCCTGGAATAGATTCTTCCTTCTCCAAATCTTCTCCATCTGAGATATTATATATATATATATATATATACACAAAAATTTATCTATAAAAATGTATTTTATTTGTTATATATATATACATATACATATATATACATATATATATGTATATATATATATATATATAGGTCAACAGGGAATGCATATAAAATTCTTATTGTTAAGTCTATGTTTATGTTCAGGAAATTTGTTCTCTTCACCTTTTGAAACTGCTCAAGAGAATACTCTGGATTCTTTTAAAAGAGCACAGAAATATGAGGGCAGTGTTAGAGGCCAATATCCTTTGGATATTTTTGAGTTACTGACATCCCATCAATATTAAGAATTGGACCACAGGAGGCTTTATAGGACAATCAAAGGATGAAAGAAGATAAAATTATCTTAAATTCAGCTTGGGGCAGCTTAATGAAAACAAAATATTAAGTGCAAGAAAGAAGGCCAAATAAAATATATTAAATTTCCTAATATTTTTTCTTACTACTTCATAGTCAATTTAAAACTGATATTCAGGCATTTTATGAACAATGAGAATACTTAATTCATCTGGATGAAAACTCAGGGGAGTGATAAGGTTAGAATGGGTTTTATTACTCAACACTCCATCTTCTCCTCCAAGGCTCTCCACTGAAACACTGGGGTTTACAGGTTCCAGTATCATTCAAGGAATCTGTCAGCTGAGATGCTTAGCAGCACCCTGTTCAGTTCAGTCCCTCAATCATGTCTGACTCTTTGCGGCCCCATGGAGTGCAGCACGCCAGGCTTCCCTGTCCATCACCAACTCCTGGAGCTTGCTCAAACTCATGTCCATTGAGTTGGTGATGCCATCCAACCCTCTCATCCTGTGTCGTCCCCTTCTCCCCCCGCCTTCGATCTTTCCCAGCATCAGGGTCTTTTCTAATGAGTCAGTTCTTTGCATCAGGTGGCCAAAGAAAAAATTTGAGATTCAGCTTTAGCATCAGTCCTTCCAATGAATATTCAGGACTGACCTCCTTTAGGATTGACTGGTTTGATCTCCTTGCAGTAGCAACACCCTGTAGGCACCCAATGATACCTCACACTTTAAAAAAAAGTCGTAAAAGACATAACATAAAATTTACCATCTTAAGTATTTTTAAGCATACAGCTCAGTAATCTTAATTATATTCACACAGTTGTCGACTATTAGTGGTAATACAGAATGGTGTAGCTGCTATGGTATGGCAGTTCCTTGAAAAATTAAAAATAAAATTACCATATAATTCAGCCTGTTGTAACTTGAATTTGAGTACAACACCAACTCAACTACCAAAATAGAGCTTTTCTTTTTTTTTTTTTTTTACCCCTGGACCATAATGTAGCACTCCCCGATGGCAGGAGATGACAGAAAGAAAGCTTTCAGTCACACAGGTCTGAGTCACTGACATTTCCCTTGTTCATCTCCTTTCTCTGGTGAGACATTAAATCCACTTATATTTTTCCATCATGCTTTTATCTTTCACTTTCTCCAATCACATACAATTGACTACCGGAATTCTGCTCATGGAAACAGCATCCATGAGGTACACAAAGCATCAAAGGCAATGGAACTGAAATGGAGAACTCATCATTCATTCATTCAGTGTATATTTATTGAGCATCTCCCACATCCTTAACACTGAACCCTGTATTGAAAATCTAGTGATAAATAAAACAGAAACGTGTCTTCACTTTAAAGGAATTTATGATCTCATGAAAGACAAAAAATTAACAGATAGTTACAAAGTGTGATAAGTGCTATGAAGAAAAGCAGTTCAGTTTAGTTCAGTCACTCAGTCGTGTCCGACTCTTTGCGACCCCATGAATCGCAGCACACCAGGCCTCCCTGTCCATCACCATCTCCCGGAGTTCACTCAAACTCATGTCCATCGAGTCAATGATGCCATCCAGCCATCTCATCCTCTGTCATCCCCTTCTCCTCCTGCCCCCAGTCCCTCCCAGCATCAGAGTCTTTTCCAATGAGTCAACTCTTCACATGAGGTGGCCAAAGTATTGGAATTTCACTTCAGCATCAGTCCTTCCAATGAACACCCAGGCCTGATCTCCTTTAGGATGGACTGGCTGTAAAAGAAGATTTCAGAGAACACATTCTTGACCCACTGATCCTGGAGGGGCAAGGATACACTGAGGACAAAGGGTAGGCAGGTATAGTAGAAACAGGATCAAATTCTACTGGAGGAGTGAAGGAGAATGGTAGCTGAGCATCAAGTCTGTGAACCCTCAAGTGAATATTCAGTTCAGTCTCTCAGTCATGTCCAGCTCTTTGTGACCCCAAGGACTTCCCTGTCCATCACCAACTCCTGGAGCTTGCTCAAACTCATTTCTATCGCGTTGGTGATGCCATCCAACCATCTCATCCTCTGTTGTCCCCTTCTCCTCCTGCCTTCAATCTTTCCCAGCATCAGGGTCTTTTCCAGTGAGTTAGTTCTCCACATCAGGTGGCCAAAGTATTGGAGCTTCAGCTTAGCATCAATCCTTCCAATAAATATTCAGGGCTGATTTCCTTTAGGATGGACTGGTTGGATCTCCTTGCAGTTCAAAGGACTCTCAAGAGTCTTCTCCAGCACCACAATTCAAAAGTATCAATCCTTCAGCTCTCAGCTTTCTTTATGGTCCAACTCTCACATCCATACATGACTACTGGAAAAACCATAGCTTTGATTAAATGGACCATTGTCAGCAAAGTATGTCTCTGCTTTTTAATATGCTGTCTAGGTTAGTCATAGCTTTTCTTCCAAGGTCTTTGAATTTCATGGCTGCAATCACCATCTGCAGTGATTTTGGAGCCCAAGAAATAAAGTCTGTCACTGTTTCCATTGTTTCCCCATCTATTTGCCATGAAGCGATGGGACTGGATGTCATGATCTGAATGTTTTGAATGCTGAATTTCAAGCCAACTTTTAAAAGTGAATAGTAGAGCTTCCTTTTCAGGGGTGTTGGGTGCTGAGAACACAGTAGACAGCACAGGCATATACCTGCAGTCAATGGAGCCTTGAGTTCTGTCAGATGTCTGACCTACAGCCACAGTACTTGCCTGAGGGTTTTTTTTTTTTCCCATGGAAAGACATTTTATTTTAAATATGGCAGTGTATACATGTCAATCCCAAATTCTCAATCTATACCTCTCCACAATCCTCCTCTCTTGATAACCGTACATTCATTCTCTAAGTCTATGAGTCTGCTTCTGAGTTTTCTAACATCAAAACTGTCCTGCCTTTAGACTGAAGTTATCATCACTTCATGCCAAAATTCCCATAAATGTCTATTTCAGGTTAAGATCTTTGTCCAAAGGAGAAACCACAGATATCCTTGAACCCTCCTCTTTCTTTCTTCCACGACCAATTGATTACTCTTTCCTATGGCTCCCACATTAGACACGTCTCTTGAATGTATCCTTTGTACTTTCTCTGTTCCCACTACCTCTGTTCTATATCAACTAGATTCCTAGCTTCCGAACCTGGTCTCTCTACTCCTGTTACGCACCCCTACCTGCTCCCACCTGAGCACACTCTGACTTCCACACTTCCTCCAAGGTTATCACAAAGCTCAGATCCACTTAGGTACCCTCTTTTCCCCATTCCTTCTCCCAGCTTAAAAAAAAATCTATGTGGCTTCTCATTTCTCTCTAACAGAAGCAGGAGCCTTTGCTGTATGAATATATCACCTAGTATTATTTGCTATTGTTTCCTGTGTGATAGTTGTAGTTTCTCAACGGCATTTCATGGTCATTAATTTGACACTTTGGACTGCATCCCACCCTCCAGAGCAACTAGAATAGCAGTAAGCAGGTTGTCTGATTAATATCAACAACTAATAAAGGAAGCCCATGGGTCCTGTTTTATCGCTGGAGGCTGATAAGAACCATGATTTGACTTTTCATAATTAAAATAATAAACGCTGGCTTATCTGACCAATCAGAATGTCTGGTTGCCTTCGGGGGCTAGCTGCCTTTGTTTTGAGACCTTGGTCTGTATACACCGGAGGTATTTTTGTGAGAAGAGTGTTAATCCCATGTTAAATCATCCATTCATTACATCAGACACTGCTCACAGAGTTCAATGCACTAATGTGCTCTCCTTTCAAAGCATTTGGGCGAAAAATAGCTTCAAGGTATAAATCTTTTGGTTCTCTAAAATATAAAGCAGACAAGTTAAACATGATACCAGATTTAAACTGTGTACATTCTCAAAGGAATTCAAGTGGAGTTCCCTCTTATTAGTACTGGACACAAGAAGAGCCTAGAAAATGAATCCTCCATTGACATGGTAAGGGAAAGAATTGCTTTGTTTCTTCTTTCTACTAACACACTCTGGGGGCCTAACCCCATGCCTGCAAAGCTTCTGGTGACTTTAACTCTGTATCTTGAATCATCATCAGGGGTATACTGTACTAATACGTTTTATTAATTTCAAATATTCTGAAGTCTTCAGTGAAAAAAGCCAAACACTAAAAACTGCTGAATTTGGCAACAACTATCTCCACCTGAGACTCATTAAGGTAACAATCAAGATGCTCTTTAGCTAAAATTGGATTTAGTTTGAATTTCACCATTAGGAAATTCCCTTTGATTTTAGATACACCACCTCTTCTCAGGAAATTGTTTCACTTTCTTCCCATCATGAAGATAAGGAGGAAATATTTTTTTTCTTTACATTGTGTTTAAATCTTCTCTCTCTCTTTTCTTCTTTTCTTCTTTTGGCCACACTGCATGACTTGCAAGATCTCAGTTATCAACCAGGGGTTGAACCTGGGCCACAGCAGTGAAAGCACGGAATTCTAACCACTAAGCTAACAGAAGCAGAAGATATTAAGAAGAGGTGGCAAGAATACACAGAAGAACAGTACAAAAAAGAGCTTCATGACCAAGATAATCACGATGGTATGATCACTCACCTAGAGCCAGACATCCTGGAATGTGAAGTCAAGTGGGTCTTAGGAAGCATCACTACGAACAAAGCTAGTGGAGGTGATGGAATTCCAGTTGAGCTATGTCAAATCCTGAAAGATGATGCTGTGAAAGTGCTGCACTCAATATGCCAGGAAATATGGAAAACTCAGCAGTGGCCACGGGACTGGAAAAGGTCAGTTTTCATTCCAATCCCAAAGAAAGGCAATGCCAAAGAATGCTCAAACTATTGCACAATTGCACTCATCTCACACGCTACTAAAGTAATGCTCAAAATTCTCCAAGCCAGGCTTCAGCAGTACGTGAACTGCGAACTCCCTGATGTTCAAGCTGGTTTTAGAAAAGGCAAAGGAACCAGAGATCAAATTGCCAACATCCACTGGATCATGGAAAAAGCAAGAGAGTTCCAGAAAAAGATCTATTTCTGCTTTATTGACTATGCCAAAGCCTTTGACTGTGTGGATCACAAGAAACTGTGGAAAATTCTGAGGGAGATGGGAATACCAGACCACCTGACCTGCCTGTTGAGAAACCTATATGCAGGTCAGGAAGCAACAGTTAGAACTGGACATGGAACAACAGACTGGTTCCAAATAGGAAAAGGAGTACGTCAAGGCTGTATATTGTCATCCTGCTTATTTAACTTCTAAGCAGAGTACATCATGAGAAACACTGGACTGGAAGAAGCAGAAGCTGGAATCAAGATTGCCGGGAGAAATATCAATAACCTCAGATATGCAGATGACACCACCCTTATGGCAGAAAGTGAAGAGGAACTCAAAAGCCTCTTGATGAAAGTGAAAGAGGAGAGTGCAAAAGTTGGCTTAAAGCTCAACATTCAGAAAATGAAGATCATGGCATCTGGTCCCATGACTTCATGGCAAATAGATGGGGAAACAGTGGAAACAGTGTCAAACTTTATTGTTTTGGGCTCCAGAATCACTGCAGATAGTGACTGCAGCCATGAAATTAAAAGACACTTACTCCTTGGAAGGAAAGTTATGACTAACCTAGATAACATATTCGAAAGCAGAGACATTACTTTTACGACAAAGTTCCGTCTAGTCAAGGCTATGGTTTTTCCAGTGGTCATGTATGGATGTGAGAGTTGGACTGTGAAGAAAGCACTGAAGAATTGATGCTTTTGAACTGTGGTGTTGGAGAAGACTCTTGAGAGTCCCTTGGACTGCAAAGAGATCCAACCAGTTCATTCTGAAGGAGATCAGCCCTGGGTGTTCTTTGGAAGGAATGATGCTGAAGCTGAAACTCCAGTACTTAGGCCACCTCATGTGAAGAGTTGTCTCATTGGAAAAGACTCTGATGCTGGGAGGGATTGGGGCAGGAGGAGAAGGGGACGACAGAGGATGAGATGGCTGGATGGCATCACAGACTTGATGGACGTGAGTCTGAGTGAACTCCGGGAGATGGTGATGGACAGGGAGGCCTGGCGTGGTGTGATTCATGGGGTAGCAAAGAGTCAGACATGACTGAGCGACTGAACTGAACTGAAGTGAAGCCACCAGAAAGTGAAAGGTAAAAGTGAAGTCGCTCAATCGTGTCTGACTCTTTGCGACCCCATGGACTGTAGCCTACGAGGCCCCTCCGTCTGTGGGATTCTCCAGGCGAGAATACTGGATTGGGTTGCCATTTCCTTCTCCAGGAGATCTTCCCAACCCAGGGATCGAACTCGGGTCTCCCACATTGCAGGCAGACGCTTTGCCATCTGAGCCACCAGGAAAGCTCACCAGAGAAATCCCTAAGTCTTATCTAACTGCTTTTTAACTTGCTTAAAATGATAATTTCCAGAGGATAAATGCCTAGATATAAGAAAAAGCAATAGTTATGACAGGTCAAAAATTATATTAATCTAGTATTTAAAAAATCCACTTGGAACAACTTTCAACAAGAGAAATCTTTTCATTCTTTCCCAGTAGAGTGGAACCACACACTAACCTCTATTACTGGAAAGCTGGACTTTCCACAGTGGGGAATCACCTTATACCATGTAGTTGCCTACCTTGCAACCCCATGGACTGTAGCCTACTGGGCTCCTCTGTCCATGGGATTTTCCAGGCAAGAATACTGGAGTGGGTTGCTATTTTCTTCTCCAGGGGAACTTCCCGACCCAGGGATTGAACCCAGGTCTCTCGCATTGTAGGCAGACGCTTTACCGTCTGAGCCACAAGGGAAGCCCTACCTTGGCCTAGCTGCTGTCTATTGTGATGTTTGTTTTTCTGATATATACCCATTGTCTCTCTGCCACCTACCCACACTGCTTCTTCAAAAGGAATTACTTCATTGATTTTTGGTGGTAGTATTTACTCACTTTTAATAGAAAATATCAGTATGGTAGGAAGGATTTGTCTGATATTTAGAATTTTTGGACGAATCCCTAAGTCATTTTCTCTGAATTAAATAAAGAAGTGCATCTTCCTTTAAAATTCAGAGTACATCTCTTAACACAGAATTAGGCAAAATCAGCACATTCATTATTACATACCATATTCATAATCTTACAAGGCAGTTTTCGAGTGCTTTCTAGTTTGTATGCTCCTGCCAGTTATCCTTGTTTCCCTTGTCCACATCTATAAAGGAGTTTTTAATGTTTTAAGTGAGTTAACTGAGATTTTCCGGTAAAGTTAAAATACAAAAGCGGTCTCACAGTTTAGAGAAATGAAAACCTCCTGTTATAGACACTGATTTTAATGGCATGTGGTCAAAATTCCTAAGAGTTTTATTCTAAAAAGTTCTTATAAGAACATTGTCCTAAAACTTTCCGAGCTATATTCTTTCCTTAAACTTCAAGTGATATCATACTCATATGTATTCTTGTCAAATGCTGTTCTGGTTATAATTAATCATCACTAGTGTGGAGTATCATCAACGATAGGAGAAGAGAATTGGAGGAGGTGGTGAGATGGGGAAAGTGGGAGAATAAAGGGAAGGGTAGGGGTGGCTTCTGCTTATTCATCTGCTGTTCTATCTGCCAACAAGTGGAGAGATGGCATTGATAGGGTAAAGCTTCCTCCTTACCTCCATTCCCAGGCCTCCACAGCAGGAGACTCAACTGCAGACATCACTTTTTAAGGACCCACCAAGAGAAGGCTGGAGAGTCAGGCATGGAAATGAGTTAAACATGGTTGCTATTGACACATGATATCCCACTGTTGGGGGCTGGACTGGGTTTTACCCGGCCATGCACCGGGAAAAGTATCCTAGAAATGCATGATGTTCACCACGGCTTGTACACATACCGTGGGTTATTAGTTTGTCCTCCATTGGGGAAATAAAAATGGATTTAGTGGGGAGGCCACTGAAGAGAGGGAGAAATCCTACACCACTCTTCTTGTTTCTGACTCAGTTAAATAAGTCATTTTTACTTTGGGTTCTAAAAATTAAAGAGGCAGAATTCTTTTTAGCAAATAATATGTAACAATTAATTTTATGTTCCTATTACAAAATAAGATGCAGTTTGACTAAATAAACAAAATCTAGGACTGAAGTAGCTTATGACTGTGACTTTTTTTTTTAAACTTCATGTTGATGGAAAGCTATTTATAACATTGAGAATCTGAATAGTGTCTTTGTTGAATTAACAAATTATTGCCCAAATGTTTAAAAAGGGTATTTTATTACATTTAGTAATGCCTTGAAAAGGTAGGAGATTTCACAAATGAACAGGGAAACAAACACAAAGAATGTTACATGGACCATTTATTTTTTAATAGCTATGTCTGAGAAATGAAATCTGACTGTTGACTGTGGGTGGTGAGTGTTGCCATAGCAACATATTCCTTAGGCAAAATTGGAGGGGGATCATGGTGACGAGGGTAAAAGTCAGGAAACAGACTCGTTGAGATAGGTTTGGGGACAATGTGAGACCATGGATATTTTAATTCAAGGTGTGCAAGGGAGAGTAGATCTGGGAGAATCAAAGATCTGAGAGATGCAATGCAGTGCATTGGTTTAGCATTTGAGGATTTACACGATCCGGTCATTTTGGTTCACACAGAGACAGTTCTTGCAGTAGGCACGTGGAGCAAAACCAGTCAAAAGGAGAACAAATTAAAGACTCTTTTCTCACACATAATAATAACAGGAGCACACATCTATTTTGTCAGGTGCTCTTTTGAGTAATTTACACATATTATTTCTTACAATCATCATAAGAACCCTATGAGGAAGGTAATATGTTCTCCCCATTTTATAGATGGGGCAAGTGAGGCAGGGGGAAATTAAGTAACTTTCTTAAGGTCATGAAACTGGTAACCGGTAAAGACGAATTACACCCAGACAATGCCTCTCTGAGTCAGTGCTGCTTGAACTCCTCTGTTATGCAGCCACTAGGCTTAAATGCAGCACCTATGAATGAGGAAAACATCAGTTTTTGTGAGGGGTCTCTGTGTGTGCTGTGATAAGTTGCTTCAGTTGCGTCTGATTCTGTGCAATCCTATGGACCATAGCCCACCAGGCTCCTCTGTCTATGGGATTCTCCAGGCAAGAATACTGGAGTGGGTTGCTATGCCCTCCTCCAGGAGATCTTCTTAACCCAGAGATCAAACCCACATCTCTTATGTCTCCTGCATTGGCAGACAGGTTCTTTACCACTAGTTCTACCCAGGAAGCCCTGTGTGGGCTCTATTTTCTATTTTCTCAGACCTTGAAGATCATATTGAAGGAAGGAGGATCTTAGTAGCAAAATCCTTGAGGAAATAAACAATAAGGTACTTCTTATTCTTTTAAAAAGAACAGAAAAAGAGTGTTGGGGAGAGTCAGGGACTATAGGCTTGAAGCTATTTTTGCTCTTAAGACCTGTCAGTAGAGCCTACTCAACCAGTGCTGCAGAAAGAAGGTCCACGGTCAGAAGTTACAATGCTCTGAGCTCACGGTCATCCTCCAGGTAACCAAAGGCAAGCCGTTTTAACCCCTTTGTGCTTTAGTTCTTGTCTTTCAAAAATGAAAAATAATAGCTGGCTGCTTTTGTTACAGAGGTGTGAAAATCCAATGATGCGGTGAATGTGAAAATGGTTCATAAACTCGACAGGACAAAGCAAACATAAAAGGAGTATTATTAGAGTTAATGACCGTCAGCATTATTTGCAGCTTTTCTTGGCCTTGATAATGAGTGTGCATGTAGTCACTTATCTAGGGAGGATGTAAGACTGGAATCTGGTTTTGAAAGGCAAACAGTTCTGGCTGGAAGGTTATTCACAGTATAGAGAAAGAGGTCTGTTTAAAATGGCTTTGTAGGATATGTAGCTCTTATAATAAAAGCCAAGATGTAGTGACAGCTTACCACTTGCCAGGCACTGTTCTAAGCACTTTTCGCCTGCTTTAGCTCATTTATTCCATACAATAGCCCTATACACTAGGTACCATTTCTATTTTCCCAACATTCATAGATAGGGACTCTGGGGAAGGTAGGTGAAAAATAAGCTTATTCAAGGTTTCAGAGATAGGTTACAAATGCAAGTCTCAAAACCTGGCATTGAACTCGAGAGTCAGTGCTTTTAGCTGCTTTATTGTCCTGCCTCTATGTAACATACTCTCAGTACATTAAACATAGGGTGTATGCGCAATGCATCAGCATATGTGTGTAAATTATTTTTATTTATTTTTTGTTTATTTTCAGTAAAAGGAAAAGAAGCGCTTTCTGCCTAGGTGATACACATGTTTTACTATTGAGAGAACTGGAGAACACTAATTCTTGATTTCACAGTTGGACAGCTTTATGAAAATAACAATAAAAGAGAAGCAGTTAACTTTGAGCTGAGGCACCCAGGTTATGCCATGAACTATTCAACTGTATTAGGCAGCAGCTCTGGATGCCAAATGCTCCCCATAGTGAAGTTTGCATAGGTCAGGGTGCCTGCCTTCTGGGAGCTTTCAGACTAGATGTGAAGACAGGATGTGTACATGGCAGGAAAAGTAGCAAACCAGAAGTTCAAATAAAACACTAAAAGCTTTGAAAGGAATATCAGTGGTTGTGCTAGAGTTGTGGGTGGGGCATGATTGTGACTTGGCTTACACGCCTCTTTGTGTCTGTCAGTAACATTCTCATTTGTTCCATGATCTCTTCCTTTGGTTAGTATGCGTTTGCAGGTCACTAACTCTGCATTCACTCTGCCTGTGTCTCATGGGCTTCTCATTTACTCATTATCCACATATGCCATGTGTTTTTGCCTGTATATCGTAAGCTACCCACTTACTACTTATACTTAACATTTCTTGTGCATTTCATCCATCTTGTTTGTTTTGAGGTTTTTATAGCAGAAGTGAATATTATCAAATAACATAGTGAATATATTAGAAGATAGGATGTGAAATGATCTGTCTTCAGTGCCTATGTAAATTTCATCCAGAAGCAACAAAATGTACTAACCAGAGGTAAGGGGGCCAAGGATAAGCCTAGGGGAACGCCAACAGAGCAAAAAGGAGAAGGCAAAAAACGTCAGAGGGGAAGGAAAACCAAGATTCCACGATAAAACGTGCCATGAAGTCAAACGAAGAAGCTTCAGAAGAGAGTCCCCAGTGAAGATGCTGATAAGAGAGAAGTCTTCCCCAGAAGATAAAACCTTTCCAGAGCTTTGACCTTGACTGGCTTTCAGAAAACAACGGCAATAGGTAAGCAGTAGTGGAAGTGAGGAGTATGGACTTGGGATGACCGATGGCCTTGTATCATGTACCGTGGAAGTTAAATGCACAGGGGCTGACATCCATTTAATTAAGCCCCAGCTTGTGTTCTGGCTTTGGACAATTCATTTAACCTCTCAAGACCCAATTTCCTCAACTGTAAAATAGGATAAAAATAGCACTCATAGAGTTATCAAATGAAATAATGCATATAAGTAAGGACCTAATTAATTGCAGCTATTATTTTTGTCTACCAGTTTTCAATGAATATCAGTGAAAAAAACATTCCAAATATGGGAGAGTTTGCTCAGAACAGAATGAGAGCTCCTCTACTGGACACAGCATCAAGGTTAGCATGTAAGACAAGTATGGAGGGAAGGATCTGGACTGAATGTGGGGAAAGAGAGTGGTTAGGGGTAGACAGGCTACTGCCAAAGCCAGATCTTCAGGCAGGTTTCCCCTAACGCTTTCCCACCTCTGACATGATTTCATTAGTCTATAGGCCTAGAACAACATGATTAAACTAAATACCTTTATTCCTTCCTCAGTGGCTGTATCTTTTGGACAGTAACAGAGACTGCTTTATACATGATCCAGATTCATGATAAATCCCTCCCTTATTAATAAAAGAAAAAGTTAGGTGGGAGTCACAATCACTTGGGCGTTATTTTATTTTCAAAGGTCTAGAAAATAGTCCAGAAGTATTTCTTTTCAGGTATTGCCCAATTTCTCTTTAAGAAAAAAAAATTTTGGAGAAATAAGTTAATTTGCAAAATCCTCTTGTTATCATCTGAATAAAAATTTATTTCTAAAAAGTATTCACAAGCAAACGCACTACTGATAGTTCAATCAAAGTAGTTCACTTGTAGATACTTAGAAAAAACTTAAGGTCATAGACCCATTGATTCCTTTGGAATCCTACAAGGGAAATTTAATCTTGAGTTCAAATTCACTTCCATTTTCTCCCACCGGGTTTCTAGCCGCCCATTACAATTCAGCTTTGCTGGTTTAGTTGTGTGAGGGAGACAGATGACAGCAGGATTCAAGCAGACGTGGTGTGGTGTGAACTGAAGGAGGACAGGCGAGTTGGAGATAACGCAAAGACACTCCAAGGGCACAACTACTGAAACACATTTGAATCAATGTGAGACACCCCAGACTCACTAACTAGATGAAGGAACCTACTGACATAGAAGAATGGCACTTCAACACAGACATCTTGTTTTCTGAGATAAAAGTGATAGACTCAAGTTATACCAACCAGAGAAAAAATTCCAAGTGCGATATATATAGATGAAGACTTGATTCTTTCCAGAAGCCAGATAATTTAGAGATAATAATTTAGATAATTTAAAGATAAGTAGGACTTATCCAAGGGCTTCCCTGGTGGCTCAGAGGTTAAAGCATCTGCCTGCAATGCAGGAGACCTGGGTTCGATCCCTGGGTTGGGAAGAACCCCTGGAGAAGGAAATGGCAACCCACTCCAGTATTCTTGCCTGGAGAATCCCATGGACAGAGGAGACTGGTGGGTCGCACGGGGTCGCAAATAGTCGGACATGACTGAGCGACTTCACTTTCACTTTCAGGACTTATCTCAACTTCTGTTTATGAAGGAGAAATGACATACATAGATCCCCACTTTTACCCATATGTAAATAATTTAATTATAGTCAAAAGGTGATTCCAATAGCCACAGAATAAATACTCTTACAGTAAACATTTCCTTAATCCGTCTTCAAGTATTTTTGAAATATTTATATTTGAAGGCACTTGGAAAAGAATAAACACAAGTTGTGTCATGTACCCTGGAATATCTGATTAAAAAAAGAAGACACAGTAAAACTTCTTGAATTTGTACTCTGCCTTGCTTTTATAAAATGGGACCTAATATAACATGCACTTTTAGAAAATGGAATTAAGTACTTGGTGTAAACAATAAACACTTTTCTTCAACCTCAGGATGAAGAATAATATTTTTGGACGTAATTTCAGTAGTGTTATTTGTATGGAAATAATAAAAAGGCAAATTACATAGAACTGTTGCAATTTCTCTTCTTAGAGTGCCTGAATTTTCCAAATCGAATTATTTCTTAAAGCAGTATAGATATGACTTAATAAGGGAATATGAAGGAGCAATAGAAAAGATCACTGGACATTAAAATTCCCCTGGAAAATCTGGATAATATATGGCAACTGCATTTTTTCTGTTTAAATCAATTTTCTATTTTCATCAAATAATACACACGCATGGCAGTGTCAACAGCATACAAGTCTGTTACTAAGCCAATACTCCCCTGACTACGGATCCCTATTTCCCACTCCCCTCCTCCCACAGTTTTGTATTTTCCTTTGTTGACCTCCATGTCGTTAAGGGCTTCCCTAGAGGCTCAGACGGTGAAGAATCTGCCTGTAATGCAGGGACCCAGGTTCAATCCCTGGGTCTGAAAGATCCCGTGGAGAAGGGCATGGCAACCCACTCCAGTATTCTTGCCTAGAGAATTCCATGGACAGAAAAGTCTAGTGGACTACAGTCCACGGGGTTGCAAAGAATCGGACACAACAGTGACTTAACATTTTTCCATGTCATTAAATAAGTCGTTTATATTTTAACTTCAAGATCTTCCAGTTTTAGACTGAAGGAGAATGAGGACTTAACTCTTCTTTGACCACCACCAACTACTTATGGGCATACTTTCCTGACTCTCATGTCTTATTATGGTTCTATGTTTCTTTTAGAATAGTTTTAGATTTACAGAGAAGTCACAAGGATAGTACAGAAAACTTGAGTATTCCATGCACCAGTTTCCCATATTACTAAATGTGCTCTTTGTTCATTAAGCACCCTGGTGTCCTAGCCTTTCCTTCTTGAAGAGGTCTCTTAGAGGCCATAGATGGATGCATCTCTGAGTCTGCTAGACTTCTTCAGTCTTGGGAACTGCTTCTACGTTCGTCTCTTCTCTTGTACTGTTTTCTTGCTTCCTGGCGCCTATGTCTGTCTCCATATGTGTGTCTTTCTCGCTCTCTTTTTTGTTGACTTCTTCATTTTCATGGAGCACATCCTCCAGGGAGACCTTGTGTGTTTGACAATGAGTTTCGCTGACTCATGCATTTAGTGGGTACTTGTTGGGTTTCAAGTTTTAGGAAGAAAAAGATGTTCCCTTAGTACTGTGAGCCACTGTTGTTTAGTTGCTCAGTTGTGTCTGACTCTTTTGCAACCCCATGAATTGTAGCCCACCTGCTTCCTCTCTCTGTGGGATTTCCCAGGCAAAAATACTGGAGTGGGTTGCCATTTCCTTCTCCAGGGGATCTTCCTGACCCAGGGATCAAAGCTGCTGTTGCTGCTGCTGCTAAGTCGCTTCAGTTGTGTGCGACCCTGTGCGACCCCATAGACAGCAGCCCACCAGGCTCCTCTGTCCCTGGGATTCTCCAGGCAAGAATACTGGAGCGGGTTGCTGTGTCTCCTACACTGGCAGGCAGATTCTTTACTGCGATACCTGGGAAGACTGGTATTGTGTGTTATTACTCAACTCTTTTCTATATTCCAGTTGTGTTTACAATATCCAAGCCATTCTTCTTAATTCTTCTTATAAAACCTATTTTTTTCTTCTTGGATATTTTTAGAATCTTTTATGTCACCAAGACTGGCTTCTAAAACCTGTCTCTGCCCTGATCTCTGAATATTATAGGAATCTGGTCTGCTCTTTTGGATTGAACAGTAATGAACTAAACAGTGCATTGAAAGCTGTGTGTCCAGGTATGTGACCGCTATCTGAAGGCCTTTCTATCATAGACCCTCCAGTGTCAGCTAGTGCTTAATTGTCTTTCCTCTGGACTAGTTAGACTAGTTAGAGTCCTCAGAGAAGGTGCTTCTAACCTCCAATCTGGAGGGCAAAAGTCTGGCTGCTCATCTTCTATTTTAACATACAATCCTCCAAAGGCAGGAGATAGTATATTTTATACTTTGCAGAGATTAAAACTCCTGGGATGAGGAAGAGCTGCCATCGAGCTTCACAAGGAAGGGGAGAGGACATGAGGCTTTCACTCCTTTTTTAAAAAGACTATCAATTATAAATTAATTTATAGGTACCATTAATTTGAATCTTTTGAGAAATTCTTCTCTATAAAATAAGTTGCTCCTCAGATGCCCACTGTCAATTTCAGATTTAACTTTCTAGCCCATCTGCTTTCCAGTTTCCCACAATTTGCCACCACTGTGTCCTCCTCAATTATCTTTGTCCTTATTAAGCTATTTAAAAAATCCTTTTCTTGTTGTGCTACTGGGATTTGAGCAAGGAATGAAAGCTAATCAGTTCAGTTCAGTCGCTTAGTTGTGTCCGACTCTTTGCGACCCCATGAACCACAGCACGCCAGGCCTCCCTGTCCATCACCAACTCCCAGAGTACACCCAAACCCATTTCCATTGACTCGGTGATGCCATCCAACCATCTCATCCTCTGTCGCCCCCTTCTCCTCCTGCCCCTAATCCCTCCCAGCATCAGGGTCTTTTCCAATGAGTCAGCTCTTTGCATCAGGTGGCCAAAGTATTGGAGTTTAATGAACACCCAGGACTGATTTCCTTGATGGACTGGTTGGATCTCTTGCAGTCCAAGGGACTCTCAAGAGTCTTCTCCAACACCACAGTTCAAAAGCATCAATTCTTCGGTGCTCAGCTTTCTTTATAGTCCAACTCTCACATCCATACATGACCACTGGAAAAACCATAGCCTTGACTAGATGGACCTTTGTTGGCAAAGTAACGTCTCTGCTTTTTAATATGCTATCTAGGTTGGTCATAACTTTTCTTCCAAGGAGTAAGCGTCTTTTAATTTCATGGCTGCAATCCCCATCTGCAGTGATTTTGGAGCCCAGAAAAATAAAGTCAGCCACTGTTTCCACTGTTTCCCCATCTATTTGCCGTGAAAACTAATGCATATGGTCAACTCACCATTTTAACAGGCATAACCCTCTTGTTGGCCCAATTAGAGCAGATGCTTTAGAAAGGAAAATATATATTTACATATCCGTTTCCTCTCATTTCATGGGAAGGCAGGGCAGAAATTAGAATAAATGCAGAATATTTAATGACTTTTAGATTTGCCTATGATCTGTAACGGGGATCTGTATTCTCAGTTCATAAACCTTTCCTGTTTAAACTTCAGTTTATTCGAACATTATGACTCATTAAAGCACAAGAGTGCATGAGAGAGGAAAGCAGTTGAATCATGCTCCAAAACAACTCTCAATGTTTACTGGAAAGTTTGTTTTTTTTTTTTTTTTTTAAAGGAGAGAAGTTTAAGTCTCCAGGATGCTTATCTTGGTACTTTCAGATCAAGGATGTTCACACAACGACTGAATAAACACTGTGACTAATGATGACGACAAAGATTCTGATATGATAAGAAAAACAGAAATCTTGGAACAAAGTAACTTTGGAAAGAATTAAGGATATCCTTGAGACATAAACTTTTTCACTATATGGTTAGGAGTATACTCACTCATCAATTGCATAATTGCATTAGACAATTTTTTCTTGAATAATCATTCTGGGATATTGTCTCGAATGATCATATCAGTTTTAAACTACACTGTATTCAAAATTGGTCTTCCCTGGTGACTCAGGTGGTAAAGAATCCACTTTTAATGCAGGAGACCTGGGTTCGATCCCTGAGTTGGGACGATCCCCTGGAGGAAGGCATGGTAACCTACTCCAATATTCTTGCCTGGAGAATCCCCATGGACAGAGAACCCTGGTGGGCTACAGTCCATGGGGTTGCAAAGAGTTAGACAAGACTGAACAACAGCACAGTATTCAAAATCATAAGAGTATTTATTTATGATACAGGCTCAAATTTACCTCAGTTTTAAGCAATATCTGGATTGTTTCTTTAGATTATTTACATCAAAACAATGTATAACAATGAGATGAACAAGATTAGCTTTCACCTTTTGAATTGGAGATTTTTTCTGTGCAGAATTTTTTGCTTTTATTCTCTTTGAAGAAATGGCAGCACGGCCCATCTTAAATAATTATGCTCTGTTCTAAATGCCTGTCTCTGGGAAAATTAGATCTACAGATAGGACTTATAATAGGAGCAGCCTTTCATAAGGATAATTATATAAGAGTTTCCAAAGTGTTCATATCCTCTAATTTTTATTTCAAGGAATTTTTCCTTGTCTCAGTTGAGGACCTTTTAAAGTGTATCCTGCATGAGAGATTATTCTCTTTGTTACGGAAATCTGAGACCATAAAGCTCCTAAATGAGACTGTGCCTCCCTTCACAGTTTCTGCAGTGCATATCTGCTCTTTAACACTCTTTCACAGATAAGAAGCAAAAAATTAAAAGGGAGAGAGCCGTTATTAAAAGAAGGAAAAGCTGCTTAAACATTTTATAAGGCTAACATTTATGAAAAACATTAGGTCAAGAGTTTCTTCTTAGAAAGCATGAGCCAGAAACATGGTTTGGGTGCAAGAGATCAGGAACCACTATGTCCTGAAAGACGACACTGATACTAGAGAATTTTGAGTCCATTATTTGGGTTCTACTGTGTGACTTCCGCTGCAAATGGCCCCTGAGATATACTGATAAATCAGGGCTTTATTGCCTATTTTTTAATGGCAGTGAAGAAAAATCTTAAAACTGCCATAAGCTGGATATGGAGGTAGGAACACCAAATATGAAGCAGACAGCTGCCAAATTTGGGAAAAAATCTTTTACTAAAAGAAATGCTTTGAGGGAAAATGTGGAAGATTCCAGCCCCACTCATTGGGTTACCTCAGTCTCTTAACTCTTAATGGAATTAGTGTCAAGAGCATGTGGGATAATACATAGGTTGTGGCTTCCTCTGGAAAACACAATCTGCTCCCAGACTGGTTAAATAAATCACATTATATTCAAAGGCTGGAAGATAACTGGAAAAAATGCTTGAAAACCATTTAATAATAAAGACACTCACTGCAATTATGAGTAACATGATATAGAGATAACAGAATTTATCATGCAGAATTAAATAGGGAGAGTGTGATGTAGTGTTATTCCTCAATAAACGTGAATGGATAAAATGAATACTTTCTCTGAGGAAGTTAAAAATGCCAAAATGAGCCTGAGAATACATTTTAAAAGTTGAATAGATTAGTACTTATTCAAGGTATTGAAATTATATTCAAAGACTTTGACAATACTTAAAAAGAAAGAAAGAGAAAGAAAGGAAGGAAGGAGGGATATATTTAACCAAAAAATGTTTGCAGGTGATTTCCATCAAACATTCAAAGAATAGAAAATACATTTTAAAAATTGTTTCAGGTAATAAAATAAAAAAAAGATGCTTAGGCATTTTATGAGACTAGTATAAACTTGACTTCAAAACTAGATAAGGACAGTTTTATAAAAATTGAAAAATCCATGTCTATTTTACTTATTAACACATGGAGAATTTTAAATAAATTATTGCTAACTGAATTTGATAGGATATTAAAAATATAATACAATATAATTAAGAGGGGTTATCTCAGGAATGCAAGGAAAAGTTCAATATCAGGGAAATTTATTAATGTCATTTACCAAATTGTATCACAATTAACAGAGAAAATAATGCAGAAAAGGTACTTAATGAAATTTAATACGTCATTGAGACTAAGAGAAAAATCTCAAAAATGAAAAATTGAAGAAAACTTCCTTAATTTAACAACACCTTTAAACCAAAGCATACAGTACATTTTCCAACAAAAAATATATTATACACATTTCCTTTCAGTTTGGGAATAAGACAAAGGTGCTTGCTGTTTCCACAAAGCTTCAATGTAATATAGCCTGGACATCCAGGTCAATTCAGTATATGAAAGGAAAGGATAATTGAAGGAAAATGACAAAACCATTGTTATTTGCAAACATATGATCATCTACATAGAAAATCAACAAAATTTTCAGATAATTTATTAGTGTACAGGAGCTTAACAAGTTTACTGAAAACCATATCAACTTATAAAAATTTACCATATTCCTTTCTGGCAATAATAGACAACTTTAAATTCAAATAGAAGATAATACTGTAGCAACAAAACCTATAAAAATTTTAGAAAATAAAATAAAGAGTAAAAGATCTTTATGGAGAACTTTAAAAAACTTTACAAAAGAATATTGAGAAAGTTGTGAATCAGTGGAGAGGTACGTTATGCTTATGAATGAAAACAGTTTAAGGATAAGTCTACAATTATGATGTTATTTTAATTAAAATTTCATAAAGATTTTGGAGGAAGCCACAAAACAATTATAAAACATATTTATAAACACTGATGAGCAACTAAGGAACCATTTCTAAATGAAGAGCAAAGAAGAAATAATTTGCTACATAGTTATAAAAACAAAAATAATGTGGTAGTACATCAATAAATAAAATAACAGAAATAAACAAAAGGGCTCTGCATAAGTAATTCACTCCACTCTGTTATGATTTAGAGAGTACAATTAACTCTGTGTATCTGAAATATAAGAAAATAATAAGAAAAAACCACTGTATATAAAATATATATGTTGATACCAAAGTAAAAAGGTGATGAAAAGTACTTGTTTTTCATTAAAAAAACTCTTTCCTTTTTTTTTTTAAATTGGAAAGAATAACAAATATGTTAATAGAGACTATCATCAATTGTTGGAATTATGGGAGCTTTTTATTCTTTTCTGTTTTCCAAAGGTTTATAGACTAAACACGTATAATTATTATATTAAATAGTGTTCATCTTAAAAAAAGAAAGGGAAATGATATAAAAGGAACAGAATTTCGGATGATGGCCAGGAGCTTACTAAAGAGAAAGTGAAAGGTTGAGTAGTCCAGATGGGGTGAACACAGGTATTGAGGCATGGGTGAAAGATTATGGCAATTCAGGGAACTGACAGAAATTCAGTATGCCTGCAGCATGGGATATACATCTGGATAAGTGGTAGAAATGAGGCTGAAGAAGTCTATAGAACTCAGATCAAGAATAGCATGTATTTCAAACTAAGAAGTTTAAAAATAGAAGTCAATGAAAACTTTGAATGAGGAAACGGCAGGTTGGGTCTGACATTGCCAGAAGTATTGAGAATGAATCGGAAAGGCAGGATAAAGGAGGAGAGTTAGGAGGCTTCTGCAGGTGTTTAATTTAATGTGGTAGCCAGGGGAACAGAATTGAAAGGACAGCTCTGAGATTCCAAATGATGGCACATGTGGATTCCATTAACCAAGATAGAAAATACGAGAGTGGAGAAAAGGAACCCCCAGAACATGAGAGTCGGTGTGTGAAATAACACTTGATGAATAAGGTTAGTTTGGTACATGGTAAATGTGACATTTTCTGAACCAGAGTTATGAAACACAAACTCAAGCTGTGTTGGCATATATATAATTACTGTAGGATAGTCTAAGAACTCCCCGTGCTAGCCTGAAACAGGATAAATTGAGGAGACGATTTGTCACAGTAGAGGTGGTGGTGGTGTGTGTTCAGCACTTTTCATTGATAAGAAAGGCAGAATATGGAGACAGCAACCAGCGCACTACTAGACAAGTAATCCTTCACATGGGGCACAGACTTGGTCTCCCTTAGCCTGGATATAAAATCTCCAGTGAGGTCAGAGCTCTAGTTCTGCTTGTCACGTAACCTCTTTTATTGATACCTGGAGAAAGAAAGAGAGAGAGAAGGAGAGAGAAAGACAGAAAGAAGAGAGAGAGAGGTGTTTTTGCAGATACACTGATCCAGATGAAAATTTTTATATTTATATTATAAAATTGGAAATTTAGTTAATGTTTCTTATAAACTCACTGGAATTATTCAGCTCCCCTATCTATGGCTGACTTTGGAGTATTAGACAAGATCAGGTTTACGAACCTAAAAGGCTTGAGGCTCAGGACTGACCCAGGATAAATTCACCCCATTCCACCCTGGGAGATGTCTAGGCAGCCAACCTACTGGGTTTCTTCTGACCAGCTGAGATGTACGTGAAACATCTAAATGAAATTGTTTAAAAGCTACTTGGAATTAGAATAGATTTGGGCTAAAGAAAGTGGCCTTGGAATGTTGGACTTCATAGATGTCAGATGCTGCTTTAGAAAGTGAGGTGCCCCAGGAAGAGCACGAGAAGTGAGAAGAAAAGCAGGTTAGGAGTGAAACGTGCATAAGACTAACATAAAGGAATGAGGAGAGACAAAGTTCCCTTTGGGTTTCCCTGGTGGCTCAGACAGTAAAGAATCCACCTGCAATGCAGCAGACCTGGGTTCGATCCCTGGGTTAGGATGATCCCCTGTAAGAGAGCATGGCGACCCACTCCAGCATTCTTGCCTGGAGAATCCCAGGGACAGAGGAGCCTGGCCACAGAGAGTCGGACACCGCTGAGTAACTAACACACACGCATCAACGGGTCAACGATCCAGGCAAATATTTTGTGTTTCAGATTTAAGTGAGAATGGTGGTAGCAACAAGAAAGGAAAGTACAAAATGACTGTGAGGGAGATTGTAAAAATACAGCAATCTAGCGACCCTCAGCTCTCACAGTCATTTTGTACTTGCCTTTCTTTAAATTAGCACAACTCTCATTTCCCTGAGAGCTTCCTGTCCTGAAGGCACTGGTCTATCCACCTGTACCCATCACCTGAGCTAGATTCTGTTGCATCAGCTGAATTTGGAGAAAGCCTTGCAGTGAAGTGTTACCACAGCAGGTAACCTAAAAGGCTAACAAGAATTGTGCTACTTGACTGATTACTTCCCACTGATCTGGAGAAGGCTAGACATTTTTCATCTGGGAGAAACAACCACATTTCAGTTTGGTCAAAGTAACCAACATATTTATACACAGATAGAGCAAGTAAATGCCTTCACCCATTCAATCAAAATCTGCATAACAACCATTGGTAGCCTAGAGCGGTATTCTTAAGGTCTGATCCTCAAAACAGCAGCAGCAGTGCCTGGAGACCTGTTAGAAAGGCATATTCCTGGCCTCCGCTCAAATCTAGTGAAGGGGAGGGCTCAGCAGTGTGTTTCACCAAGCCCTTTGCCAAATTTACCAAGAAGTTTTCAGATGATAAAAAACAAACTTTATCCTGTCCTCTACCCAGCAAGAATTACTGGGTGAGCAGCAATAACGGGCAAAGTTTGTTGAATGAACTAACGAATAAGGGAATGAATCAGAACCCATTTCTCCCAGATCCTAGCAAGAGAGAAAAAATAATAGACATAGTTCTTATTGTCCAGAATCTGATAAAGCAATTTGGCATGTGCCTTCTCTGTTAAGTACAGAAATCACATCGCATTCCTTTTTTATTTTTTTTCAACCATACAATTCTACACTTGTAGATAGCCCTGGAATTTTCATTTTTCCTAATGGCAACTCAATCTCTAGATAATTTCAGAAGCACCAGTTTCAAAATGTCTAAGATACTAATGTACTGAAACTTAATCTCATGTTTTCAATAATTTTGGTATTTTGACCTTGAAATCATGTAGACAGAAATTCGCAAGGCCAGGAAAGAAAATTTTGTTTGAAAATAGCTATGTTAGATGACATACAAGCCTCCTTGACCAGAAGATATGTGACTCAGAAAAGGACTGGAGATGGAGATGTTCCTGGACTACCTTAAACGGATTAGGTCCCCAGGATCAGTGCCTTTCTCCATTCTGCCATCCCCTCCCCTACATCATCCTTTGATTTTGTGTTTTATCTGTTGTCCCACAGCCACCTCACTTACTACAATATTTCTACCCGACTTGAAGAGGAAGCATTTTTTCCTTAGGGCTTCCCCAGTGGCTGAGTGGTTTTTTTTGTTTGTTTGTTTGTTTTGTTTTTGTTTTTAAATCTGTCTGTCAGCGCAGGAGATGCAGGCTCAATCTCTTTGTCAGAACAATCCCCTGAAGGAGGGCATGGCAACCCACTCCAGTATTCTTGCTTGGGAAATCCTATGGACAGAGAACCTGGTGGGCTATAGTCCATGGGGTTGCAAAGAGTCAGACACGACTTAGCGATTAAGCAGTATTTTTTTTCCCTTGAGAATGTACCCTTTTCATAGAGTGGATTGTGGAGAAGGGTTCTAAACAGTTATTTGCTGCCATCCCCTCTCTCACATCCCATGAAATCTGCAAGATTATGGGGAGCCTGATGTTATAGGGTGAGCCAGCTACATATTGTAGTTATCAACAGTAAGAAGTTAAGGTCTTTAAGTTAACCATGATGAGGACGCTCTATATTGAACCCCTGCTCTGTGAGTATGTGAAGGGGGTTTCTGAGACCTGAATAGGGCAGTGGGGAATGTGGAGGAGGACTTGAGGATAGGGAGGGAGGCAGGGAAGAAAGCCACCAGCAGCCTGACCTCAGCTTAGTAGTATGACATTTTGAAGCTGTATGTTGCCTCAATACAATAGGAGAAAGATGAATTTTGGAACTCATGGCAAAACAAACAGCACTGCTCTCGTAATCCAAACTGCTAGTGCTCAAAACCTTTATCAACCTTCAGTTGATAAAATGCAAAAATCACTCAGTGACCTGAAGAGTACAGAGCATTAATGAGTCGCCAGCTACCAAGTCTTGAAGAATAATTCGGCATTGTAAAACAACTTGATAAAAAAAAGTTCTCCAATTGTTCTGTTGTTCAAAATCTTTAATTGGGTATTGAAATTCAGTTTTATTTTCTTTGGGTTTGAAGCTGGGTTTTATCTTCAGGAAATAACCTGGAAGACTATTCTTATTCATTTCCTGCTTTGAATACATCAAGTTTCAATCAGGAAAATGAAAAGGGAGGAAAAGAATGAAGTATGAAGTCAAATAGAAGACTAAAAGATGGGACTCAAATAACTCTCTGGAAATAAAAACAAAATATGCTAAAATCAGTTACAATGTGCTAAAAAATTAAGCAAGGAGGAAAATCAAAGCAAGACTTTTATTACTAAGTTCTTTAATTATGCAGAATATTTTTCAGGCTTTGAGTGTGAACGCAGACAGGTATTAATGCCTTCTAGTTAAACTCAAAGAATAATGTCTATCTATAACAATGCTTTATCATGATATTGCTATACCATAATATAGTTTTCTTTTTCCCATTTGGTATTAAATATGAAGCTAATTTTTATATAAAGTAGGGAATGTTAGGAAAAGAATGTTAGAGGCATGTGTTGGACATCTGAACTCAAGTAATAGGAAAGAAAACAAAAAGAGTACCCACTACCCTCACAGAAAGGAAGTACAAATACTTCCATTTCTTAAATCAAACTGGCTGGTACCAAAAACATTGCTGCTTCCATGCAATGATATCTCCGGTTTTGCTTCAGTTGCTATCAGCTGATCTCTCAGTGTTTGGTGCAATGCTTACTTTCAGCAAATGCTTCTTCTTTTCCCTCCCACACAGGATGTGAGAATCAACAGTTCATCTCAGTAGGTTCCCCCATCAGTTCTCGATCCCATGAGATAAATCCCCGAAGTTTGCTAGTCCCACAAGCACTGTGTAAACCTACTGAAAATCCCAAGTAATGGAGTAAACAGCATCCTGTGGCTTACTGATTTGATTGTAACAGTTCTCAAATCCTTTCCTTTGCCAAAATAATTAACCCCAGCACAATCATAAATGCTGAAAATTTCATGAGCATATTAAAAGTATCTCATGTATTATAAATGTTTTCTTTCTACATTCAGCTCAACTTTTCGAGTACTAATTATTCCCAGAATATTTCTGAATTTGTTTGTTAATTCACTTGAGATCAGTGGACTATAACTGCATTCTAATGGCTTAGAATATTCTACTTATCTATCTCTGATTGTGCGTAGTCAATTATTTCAACATTGGTGATTGTGCTCTTGTAATAAGTTCAATAGAAGAGAAACTCCAAAGAACCTGGACTCTTACTTATGAAGAAAATTTGGAGTATAGTTGTCTTTTGTAAGGATGCTTATAGGTTTTTTGGGACTCTTTATGTATCTTACTGGAGAAGGCAGTGGCACCCCATTCCAGTACTCTTGCCTGAAAAATCCCATGGGTGGAGGAGCCTGGTAGGCTGCAGTCCATGGGGTCGCCAAGAGTTGGACACGACTGAGCGACTTCACTTTCACTTTTCACTTTCATGCATTGGAGAAGGAAATGGCAACCCACTCCAGTGTTCTTGCTTGGAGAATCCCAGGGACGGGGGAGCCTGGTAGGCTGCCGTCTCTGGGGTCACACAGAGTCGGACACGACTGAAGTGACTTAGCAGTAGCAGTATGTATCTTACTATCACATTGAGAAAACTGGGTTCAGGGAAATTTATATTATTTTTATGCTTTTAGTAATGTCTGGGTAAATGGTGTTCAGTATCTCAAATGCCTACAAGACTGAAGGATTTCACTTTCATCCTCTGGAAGATAGTCTACCTCCCCCGAGTTGCATTCATTTAATAAACATTAACTGAAAGTCACCAATTTTTTGAGGCATTTTTTTTCATCTTGAAGGACTATGAACAAATAAATACCTTAGTCCTCATGGAACTTATATTCTAGCAGGGAAGAGCAACAATAAACGGATCAACCTGATACACAGCATCAGGTAAAGATGAATGTTATGAAAACAATGGGGGCTTCCCTCGCGGCTCAGAGAGTGAAGGATTAGATGGGTGATCAAAAAGGTTTCTTGAAGAAGGTGGCATTTGAGCAGAGAAAGCAGTTTGTGCTTGATTTGTGGCTCCTTCTGGAATGACTCACTAAACCTTATAGTTCTTATTTGTCTCGCTGATACTCTAGAGCCCTGCTAATGGCATTATAGTCAACATAAGCCCTGTATCTGCATAAGGGTCTTTCAACCACTTACTGACAGTTTCTTTCTATTACTGAGACCCTACTGGATTTTTAGCACTCCAGGTGAGTTGTGAGATCAACATTAGATTCCATGACAGTAATTAAATATTAACATAATTTTACTATAGCACATATAGTATATGATGATGATATTAATGATAATATAATAAAAGGCAATCAGGATAAATTTAAAAACCAATGGTAAATATACAATTTGCTCTTATTTTAGATACTTCATTAAAACAAGGACTTAAAATTCTACATACTGCTACTGCTAAGTCGCTTCAGTCGTGTCCGACTCTGTGCGACCCCAGAGACGGCAGCCCACCAGGCTCCCCCGTCCCTGGGATTCTCCAGGCAAGAACACTGGAGTGGGTTGCCACTTTGTTTTCCAATGAGTGAAAGTGAAAGTGAAGTCGCTCAGTCGTGTCTGACTCTTAGCGACCCCATGGACTGCAGCCTACCAGGCTCCTCCACCCATGGGATTTTCCAGGCAAGAGTACTGGAGTGGGGTGCCATTTATTTTCCTATTATTGTTTCTATAAAAGTAAATTTCTTAAGACTTTATCACATGTTGATTATCTCATGTTGACTACGCTAAAGCCTTTGACTGTGTGGATCATAACAAACTGGAAAACTCTTAAAGAGATGGGAATACCTTTACTTGCCTCCTGAGAAATCTGCATGCAGGTCAAGAAGCAACAGTTAGAACAGGACATGGAACAATGGACTGGTTCCAGATTGGGAAAGGAGAACATTAAGGCTGTATAATGTCACCTTGCTTATTTAACTTATATGCAGAGTACATCTTGCGAATTGCTGGGCTGGATGAAGCACAAGCTGGAATCAAGATATCTGGGAGAGACATCAGTAACCTCAGATACACAGATGACACCACCCTTATGGAAGAAAGCAAAGAGGAACTAAAGAGCCTCCTGATGAAAGTAAAAGAGGAGAGTGAAAAAGCTGGTTTAAAACTCAACATTCAAAAAACTAAGATCATGGTATCTGGTCCCATCACTTCATGCAAATAGATGGGGAAACAATGGAAATGGTGAGAGACTTTATTTTCTTGGGCTCCCAAATCACTGCAGATGGTGACTGCAGCCATGAAATTAAAAGATGCTTGTTCCTTGGAAGGAAAGTTATGACCAACCTAGACAGCATACTAAAAATCAGAGACATTACTTTACCAACAAAGGTCTATCTAGTGAAGGCTATGGTTTTTCCAGTAGTCATGTATGGATGTGACAGTTAGACCATAAAGAAGGCTGAGTGCTGAAGAATTAATGCTTTTGAACTGTGGTATTAGAGAAAACTCTTGAAAGTCCCTTGGACTGCAAGGAGATAAACCAGTCAAGCCCAGAGGAAACCAATCCTGAATATTCATTGGAAGGACTGATGCTGAAGCTGAAGCTCTAATACTTTGGCCACTTGATGCAAAGAGCTGACTCACTGGAAAAGAACCTGATGCTGGGAAAGACTGCAGGTGGGAGAACGGGATGACAGAGGATGAGATGGTTGGATGGAATCACCAACTTGATGGACAGGAGTTTGAGCAAGCTCCGAGAGATGTTGTGAAGGACAGGGAAGACTGGTGTGCTGCAGTCCATGGGGTCGCAGAGAGTCAGACATGCCTGACTGACTGAACAACATGTTGATTGTAATAGAATATGGTAGACCACTACTCAGTAATAGCTTATTCCACATTTGATGGATAATTTTGAAATTGAGTCATTTACGTACAAGCTGAACCTCCAACACTTTGGCCACCTGATGCAAAGAGCTGACTCACTGGAAAACACCCTGATGCTGGGAAAGATTGGAGGCAGAGGGAAAAGAGGGTGACAGAGGATGAGATAGTTGGATGGCATTACTGACTCAGTGGACATGAACTTGAGCGAACTTCAGGAGATGGTGAGGGACAGGGAAGCCTGGCGTGCTGCAGTCCATGAAATCTCAAAGAGCCAGACATGGTGACTGAATGACAACAAGTACAACCTTATTGCTTTTTACTGAATGTATCTTTCTCCACTGGTTTCTTTGAAAGCATTCAGATTGCAAGTGTTCTGGAATACTTTCAGTTGCAAAGAATAAACTGCCAGGTATAACCCAGAGGCCTTATAGTTCCAAGTTTCCTGTGAGGACTTCAGTGAAGCAATAGGGCAAATCCTAATTTACAAAGATGCTGGGGGACAAAAATATACTCTAAGTGCTATAATAACACTGTTCTGTCTCATCTCTATTTATAATGGTTCTATTCAGTTAGATACACTATTTGATTTGGTTATTTTCTAAACCTGATTGATTCCTCATCTTGACTTTTTGTTTTACTTTTTCCCATGACTGTTCATGATATTTAAATAATTTCAACTAATCGATAGGAGTTTTTTCCCTTTTAATTATGGTTATTATATTAAAGAATTAATTAGCTTCTATCATAAAAATAATAAAATTAAGTCTAAACTAGGTCATCATTCTTTGTTAGTTTATAAAAGAATGCTTCAGTAATCATAACTGCTCAGTAAAGTTAATTCTATTGTCTCATTTGTTATTGAATGTCCTTTTTATTCATTGACCTTTAAGATAATTAATTGTTACTAGTCCAAGGAATACAAGATCCCAAGTACTTTTACTGTGAAAATTTGGCTAATTCATCAAATAGAAAAATCATCTTTAAAAGAATGTTTTCTAGCATAACTCTTTGGGCAAAAGTTAGTTGATTCTATGTTTTATTAATGCTAATTGAATACATAGTTGATTGAGAACTCATGGAAAGTATGAGTACAGAGTCTTTTTTTCAACAAAAAACTTGAACTGAATAATCTAGAATGATCAGGTTACTGTTTATAAGCTCAACAGGGCCTTTCACCATAGATATCTACGTGTGTGCATTCTCAGTCGCTTCAGTCTTGTCCAACTCTTTGTGACCCCATGGACTGCCACCTGCCAGGTTTCTCTGTCCATGGGAGTTTCCAGGCAAGAATACTGAACTGGGTTGCCATGCTCTCTCCCAGGGGATATTCCTGACCCAGGGATCAAACGCATGTCTCTTGCATTGCAGGCAGATTCTTTACCTACTGAGCCACGTAGGAAGCCCTATAGATACCTGTATGCTGTATATTGTGAAGATAATTTACTTAACACTTTTAATTTTGCCAGAAATTTCCTTCATTAAGCTTTAACTATTTAGATGGGTAAACTGAATTTTGCTTGAACAGAAAAATAAATAGCAGATTCATTCTCGGTAAGAATTTATCTTTTGATCCATGAGACAAAAATCTGGAAACACAGAAAAGAACATGATGCAGACTGCTGCCAGTTCTAGTAGTTAGAAGAGCAACTCAGAAGGAGTTGGATCAACAACACAGAATTTAAGCAAAAATTATCAAGGAATCATAGAGTAAAAGAATCTTGCAAATGCTGAGTTTAAAAAGATACCTTAAATTACATGAAATAATCAACTACCTCCCCTAAAAATCTCTCCTAAAAATTCCTAGTAAGTGACTGTCTTCCAGCGTATGATTAAACACACACAATGGCAACTCACTATCACACTTCTATCTTTCATATTTCTATTACAAAGTAATTATAATAAAAATCAAACCTGCTGGTATTCATCCTAGTTTTATCCTCAGAGGGGTTAAATAGATCCCGTCTTCAGATAGAAAATATCAACCACCCACCTATGGAGCTAAATGAGGCTACCATCCTCCCCTCATTCTAGAGTCTAGAAACCATTTCTATTCATGTGGCCTAGAATGACCTTAGCTTTCATAGGTGGACATCACCATTTGACATGAAGTGAGCTCAGGCAGTTTTAATAATGTTGCTGTCATGTCCTATATCCCAATTAAAATGATTCAGAGTTGAATTCATCATCCTTTTGAGTTTGTAGCTTAATTTTTTGGTTTTCTACAAATCACATCACATATGCCAATACCCTGAGTCATATGCTTATAATTTGGCCCAAACGACAAACATATTGAAAAGTTACAAAGATTACCTAGGCAACTGATGCACTCCTAGAAACTTCTAGATTTATGTTAAACTTTCAGTTTGATGCAGTACAGTCACCTAACCAGTTTGTAATCTACCTAATTATAGTAGAATTTAGCTATTTCTGAATTGATGCTTCTGAGCTGTGGTGTTGGAGAAGACTCTTGAGAGTCCCTTGGACTGCAAGGAGATCCAACCAGTCCATTCTGAAGGAGATCAGCCCTGGGATTTCTTTGGAAGGAATGATGATAAAGCTGAAACTCCAGTACTTTGGCCACCTCATGCGAAGAGTTGACTCATTGGAAAAGACTCTGATGCTGGGAGGGATTGGGGGGCAGGAGGAGAAAGGGATGACCGAGGATGAGATGGCTAGATGGCATCACTGACTCGACGGACGTGAGTCTGAGTGAACTCTGGGAGTTGGTGATGGACAGGGAGGCCTGGCGTGCTGTGATTCATGGGGTCGCAAAGAGTCGGACACAACTGAGCGACTGAACTGAACTGAACTGAACTATTTCCCTAAGAACTGAAACATTGAGATGCCTTCTATATATATAAGTTGATATCCAGAGAACTTGTTATGTACGATTATCTTTGAACTTAATAATACCATCAAAGAAAGAAATGGAATTGTTCACTTTTTGTTTATTTTTTCTCCTCCTTCCACAGTCCAGTCAGCAACAGATATGGCTGATTTTCTTCTACCTATTGATTTAATCCTTTCCCTGCCATGATCTCACTGACCTTTGTCCAAGAATATTTCACCTCAGTTTATCGCCTCATAACCAGAGGTGGATTCATGTTTGAGGAGATCTGGAGCTTATTTTCAGGGCCTTTAAGAAAAATAATAAAAAATTCAAAAATAAAATTCTGTATATTGAAGGTGACCTTGCAAGGAAGAAAGCGGAGCTTAGCTTCACAGAAAAGTTGCTTCTGGGTTCACTGATTGTCAATTTTTAGAGTATCGTGGTCACAAGACTGACATGGTTCCTGACCCCAAGGCACTTGCATTCTAACCACAGGAAATAGTTCTCTTGCATGAAGGTCAGCAGCAGATGATGGCCTTCAGGTGCTGATTTAATATGAGCACAATGCTGGCACAAAAGATGGGAAGTTAGACTTTAAAACAAACTGATTGATGATCCTTTTCCTTTCTCCCTTCTCCCCTCCCTTTCTCCCTTCTTTCTTTTCTTTCTTGCTGTTTTAGTTCTAGTGTTTTGTTTGTTTGTTTATTTAAACTACTATTCCTAACTCAGTTGGTAAAGAATCCGCCTGCAAGGCAGAAGAATCCAGTTTGATTCCTGGGTTAGGAAGATTCGGTGGAGAAGGGATAGGCTACCCACTCCAGTATTCTTGGGCTTCCCTTGTGGCTCAGCAGGTAAAGAATCTGCCCACAATGCGGAGGCCTGGGTTTGATCCCTGGGGTGGGGTGATCCTCTGGAGAAGGGAAAGGCTACCCACTCTAGTATTCTGGCCTGGAGAATTCCATGTACTGTACAGTCCATAGGGTCTCAAAGAGACTGAGCCACTTTCACTTTCATTTATATTCCTCTTCATTCTGACTCACACCCCACCCAGAGCTACATTTCCCAACTTGACTTCATGTTTTAATTTAAGAATCTGCCCCCTGGGAAGCTATTTTCCAAACTTTTGATTCCTAGACTGCTGTCTTCCTAGTCCCCTCTCTGCAGGGCCATCAGCACCACTCGATAAGCAGGCAGTGAAGTGTGCAGCTGAGAAAAGCAGGGACTAGAACTTCATGCTTTGTGCTTTTCACAGTGGCCTTGTTCCCTGTTGTGGATGGATGTCAGGAGACACTGTGTGAACATATTTGTGGTTCGATGTTTTATAAAAGCCAATATTTGTTATGATGATGAGTATTTAAACATCAATTTATTACCTTAAATTGCATATACATGAGACATTTGAGATTTGCTGTATACCAAGCTCTTTCTGAATGGCCACTTTTTTTTTTTTTTTAATTGACGTATAGTTGATTAACAGTGCTGTGTTGGTTTCAGGTGTACAGCAAAGTGATTCAGTTATACACACACATCTATACATAAATTCTTTTTCAGATTCTTTCCCACTATGGGTTATTACAAGATCTTCAATATAGTTTCCCATTCTATATAGCAGGTCCTCGTTTATCTATTTTCTGTATCAGTTCAGTTCAGTTCAGTCTCTCAACTGTGTCCGACTCTTTGCGACCCCATAAATTGCAGCACACCAGGCCTCCCTGTCCATCACCAACTCCCGGAGTCCACTCAAACTCATGTCCATTGAGTCGGTGATGCCATCCAGCCATCTCATCCTCTGTTGTCCCCTTCTCCTCCTTCCCATTTTATGTGTAGATATAAATTATATATATATATATATATGTGTGTGTGTGTGTGTGTGTGTGTGTGTGTGTGTGTGTGTAATTAGTCACTCAGTCATGTTCGACTCTTTGTGGCCCTTTGGACTGTAGCCTGCCAGGGTCTTCGGGCCATTGGATCCTCCATGTAAGAATACTGGAGAGGCCTGCCATGCTCTCCTCCAGGGGATCTTCCCAACCCAGGGATCGAACCCGTGTCTTTTGTGTCTCCTGCACTGCAGGTGGATTCTTTACCTGCTGAGCCATTGGGGAAGCTCCAATTCCACATATAAATGATATCAAACGATATTTCTCTTTCTCTGTCTGACTTACTACTTAGTATGATAATCTCTAGGTCCATTCATATTGCTGCATATGGCATTATTTCATTCTTTTTAAGGCTGAGTAATATTACCTTTTATGGCTGAGTAATATTCCATTGTATATATACATACACTGCATTTTATCTTGAATGTCCACTCTTACACTGTGAAAACATATTCTGATAATACTACTACATTCTCTCTTAAAATTTAAGGCAGTGAAAATGAGCCACCTGTATGAGGAATAAAAAGAAAGCATTTAAAATGCCAATTTCTAGGTCCTTTTCCATTATGTGGTGGAGAGAGTAGCAAAGGCCTTCATGGAAAATGACGGGGATAGAGGTTCTCAAATCTTACAATCACTGGGAAAGCTAGATAAACAGACCACTAGGCCTCAACTCCAGGAGTTTCTTATTGAATCAGTTTAGGGTGAAACCTGGGAATCTGCATTTCTAACAAGGTCTCAAGTGACTCTGAGTTTGCTGATTCAGGCCCTGGGCTTTGAGGAGCACTGGACGAGGCCTTCCCACAAGCTCTGTGACATACACAGTGGCAGACTACAGGCTCATCAAGAACACCATTCAAGCTGATGCCTCAGCAAACCTACAAACCACAAGTCACAGATTTAATAACGCTTCTATGTGGTCAATTTTAAATCCATAAATGCCAAGAGTCTACTAAACTTTATCTTCCTTTTTATAGTTGAGAGCTACACTGAAGCTTAACCTTTGTCTCTTTTATAAGAGACACATTTTTTTAATTCAAGTACCTAAACAATATTGTAATTAACATGATGAAAATATAGTGACAAAGAACTAGATGTGAATATAAAGTTTCTATGTAGATTTCCAACTGAATACCTGTTTCTGTGCATTAGTTCTTACAGTCATTTATTTTAAATCTGTTGCAGTGTGGGAAGGACTGCAACAATTTGAGTGACCAAATTTTGCTTGACTATTTACATTAACAAACAACTGCAGAATCTCAATGACTTATAATGATACAGATTTACTTCTTATTCAGGTTACGAGACATCAGTGGATCCCCTGCAGCTCCACTCTACTTATCTTCTCATCCCTGGGACCCAGGCTAAAAGGAGCAGTGCCTATCTGGGTGTGACACTGTCATTGCAAAGGGAGGGAAAAATGGCTGAAGTACACTATGGTTCTCAAAGCTTCTGCTTGGACACAGAGTAGACCACTTCTGTTTACACTCCATTGGGCAAATAGTCCCATGACCCAGAGTGATGTCAGTGTGTCGTATGGCCATACGTGGGGGTATATAATCCTGTAAGTTGGACTCTAGATAACTGGGAAGAAAAGTACAGTGTTACATACAAGAAACTAAGCTTTTCATTTAGCTCCAAATAGTCCAGAGAGTATGCCCAGGGATTTCAGAGATTGAAATAAGATTCAACAAACAACACAGGTTTATTATCTGCCCACTTTGTATTAGGCTAAAAGGACAAGGTGAAAAGGACAAACTTAAGAGAGAAGTGTGTTCTACGAGTCCTGATCAGTCCACCCCTGGACACAGAAACTCTTTGGTTTCCCACCTGCAATGCAGAATTAGAAAACATCCCTAATCCTCCAGGAACATTACAAGGATTCATTAATTTTCAAAGAGGTTAGTAATTTCCCCAAAGGTATTTTCAAGGTTCTGTGTCCCCTCAGAAAAAAAAAAAAAAAAACTGCTCAAAAGTCTAAATTTATTTTTAGTTGTTATTAAATTCATGACATTGTACTTACTCAGAAATTAAACCTGAAAACATAATTTCTGACCTTGTTAAAGTGATTTTTAATTGCTTAAAAATTTTTTTGTACTTTGATAGATTATGTATTCACTATTAAATGAATAGGATCAAGAGCACTTGGTAATAAAATTAACCTTGATCTCCTTTCTAAACTTAATAGAATTATCCTATGTGCTAGTTAATATATATAATTAATACTTACAACAACACATTTTACTCCTCTGGCACAGTTTTCTACTCACCTATTTTCTATGAATACTCAAATATTTATTTACTGAAATTTTTTGTTTTCTAAGAAAGAAATTAGAATTGCTCTTTTATGACAGGCATGCAATGTACACTTCCTGATCCTTTCACTGGTGGCTTGCTGATAAGACAATGTAGTGAATGATGCTATTGAATTTTTAATCTGCCAATTTTCAAGTACTGAGTTATAACATAAAATTGAGGATGCTATTTGCTTACCAGCTGCCACATGGAACAGGACAACTTGTAATTTCTGTGACTATTGGAATTCAACACTAATGGAGGGGTGCCCAAATTTATCTAAGTGACAATTCAGAACATCTCTCAGGGGTCTGAGACAAGAACCATGACAACAGTTGCCAGTGTGAAAGGAGTCAGCCAGAAAAGAATAATTTCTTAGTGGAGTGCAATAGGTGATAAGTAATAGAAAACAGCAAAGCAACATGGCTATGATTTTTCTGGACCTATATGTACATTTCCTTTTTCTATTAAATTATGCTTTTACTAACTCATTATTAGTAGATGGCATGTAGACCATCAGAGATTTTCCCATGTACCATATCATTCTTTTCTGAAGGCTTTCTGGTCATTATTCACTTTAGAGATAAGAAAATTAGACTTCAGAGAATTTAGGCACCTTCTCCAAAGACACATCTAGTTAAAAAAATAATTGAAACTTCCCTGAAATCAGGTCTTCCATTTCACATTCTGCCTTTATACTAAACCTTGGCTGTCTACTACTGATTTTTAAAAAATATAATCAAATTGCATTGCAGTTAATTTAGTTCCCTCATCAAAATTTCTGAGGGCAATGAATCAATTATGTTTCTCTCATGTTACTACGTGGAAATGATCTGTATGTCTTTACGTGCTCATTTGTCAGAAGTGTTTAAAAATAGTACATTCTTGTTTCTAGGCATAGTCTACTTACTGTAGCAGGTTTGGTAAATTTCCAGTTACAAAAAGTATTTCTGACATGCATCTTTAGGTTGGAGTTTGCTAGAAGGTTCCATCAGATATCTGAATCACATTCCCCACAACTGAGACACCAGATTTGAGTGCACATGGTGTCAGGAAGCAACAGTTAGAACCGGACATGGAACAACAGGCTGGTTCCAAATTGGGAAAGGAGGACGTCAAGGCTGTATATTGTCACCCTGCTTATTTAACTTCTATGCAGACTTCAGTAGGGTTAGGGTTAGGGTTAGGGTTAGGGTTAGGGTTAGTCATGTCCTACTCCTTGTGACCCCATGGACTGCAGCACGCCAGGCATCTCTGTCCATCACCAACTCCCAGAGTTTACTCAAATTCATGTCCATCGAGCTGGTGATGCCATCCAACCAATCATCTTCTGTCGTCACCTTCTCCTCCCACCTACAATCTTTCCAGGCATCAGGGTCTTTTCTAAGGAGTCAGCTCTTCCCATCAGATGGTCAAAGCATTGGAGTTTCAGCTCCAGCATCAGTCCTTCCAATGAGTATTCAGGACTGATTTCCTTTAGGATGGACTGGTTGAATCTCCTTGCAGTCCAAGGGACTCTCAAGAGTCTTCTCCAACACCACAGTTCAAAAGCATCAATTCTTTGGTGCTCAGGTTTCTTTATAGTCCAACTCTCACATCCATATATGCATGCCTACTAGAAAAACCATAGCCTTGACTAGATGGACCTTTGCTGGCAAAGTAATGTCTCTGCTTTTTAATATGCTGTCTAGGTTGGTCATAACTTTCCTTCCAAGGAGTAAACGTCCTTTAATTTCATGGCTGCAGTCACCATCTGCAGTGATTTTGGAGCCCCCCAAATCAAGTCTGCCACTGTTTCCACTGTTTCCCCATCTATTTGCCATGAAGTGAGGGGATTGGATGCCATGATCTTAGTTTTCTGACTGTTGAGCTTTAAGCCAACATTTTCACTCTTCTTTTTCACTTTCACATGGACTTCCCTGGTGGCTCAGACAGTAAAGCATCTGCCAACAATGCGGGAGAACCGTGTTCAATCCCTGGGTCAGGAAGATCTCCTGGAGAAGGAAATGGCAACTCACTCCAGTATCTTGCCTGGAAAATCCCATGGACGGAGGAACCTGGTAGGCTATAGTCCATGGGGTCACAAAGAGTCGGACATGACTGAGTGACTTCACTTCACTTCACTTTCACTTTCATCAAGAGACTCTTTAGTTCTTTGCTTTCTGCCATAAGGGTGGTGTCATCTGCATATCTGAGGTTATTGATATGTCTCCCAGCAATCTTGATTCCAGCTTGTGCTTCCTCCAGTCCAGCATTTCTCATAATGTACTCTGCATAGAAGTTAAATAAGCAGGGTGACAATATACAGCCTTGACGTACTCCTTTTCCTTTTTGTAACCAGTCTGTTGTTCCATGTCCAGTTCTGACTGTTGCTTCCTTACTTGCATACAGATTTCTCAAGAGGCAGGTCAGCTGGTCTGGTATTCCCATCTCTCTCAGAATTTTCCATAGTTTATTGTGATCCACACAGTCAAAGGCTTGGCATAGTCAATAAAGCAGAAATAGAAGGTTTTCTTGAACTCTCTTGCTTTTTCAATGATCCAGTGGATGTTGGCAATTTGATCTCTGGTTCCTCTGCCTTTTCTAAAACCAGCTTGAACATCTGGAAGTTCATGGTTCACGTATTGCAGAAGCCTGGCTTAGAGAATTTTGAGCATTACTTTACTAGCGTGTGAGATGATTGCAATTGTGCAGTAGTTTGAGCATTCTTTGGCATTGCCTTTCTTTGGGACTGAAATGAAAACTGACCTTTCTAGTCCTGAGGTCACTGCTGAGTTTTCCAAATTTGCTGGTATATTGAGTGCAGCACTTTCACAGCATCATCTTTTAGCATTTGAAATAGCTCAACTGGAATCCCATCACCTCCACTACTTTTGTTCGTAGTGATGCTTCCTAAAGCCCACTTGACTTCACATTCCAGGATGTCTGGCTCTAGGTGAGTGATTACACCATCGTGATTATCTGGGTCATGAAGAGCCTTTTTGTACAGTTCTTCTGTGTATTCTTGCCACCTCTTCTTAATATCTTCTGCTTCTGTTAAGTCCATACCATTTCTATGCAGAGTACATCATGTGAAATGCTGGGCTGGATGACGCACAAGCTGGAACCAAGATGGCTGGAAGTAATGTCAGTAAGCTTAGACTCAAATATGCAGATGACACCACCATTATGGCAGAAAGCAAAGAGGAAGTAAAGCGCCTCCTGATGAAGGTGAAAGAGGAGAGTGAAAAAGCCAGCATAAAACTCAACATTCAAAAACTGAGATCATGGCATCCAGTCCCATCACTTAATGGCAAATAGTTGGTAAAACACTGGAAACAGTGACAGATTTTCTTTTCTTGGGCTCCGAAATCACTGCAGATGGTGACTACAGCCATGAAATTCAAATATGCTTGCTCCTTGAAAGAAAAGCTATGACCAACCTAGATAGTATATTAAAAAGCAGAGACATTACTTTACCAATAAAGGTCCGTCTAGTCAAAGCTATGGTTTTTCCAGTAGTCATGTATCAGTGTGAGAGTTGGACCATAAAGAAGGCTGAGCACTGAAGAATTGATGCTTTCGAACTGTGGTGTTGGAGAAGACTCTTGAAAGTCCCTTGGACTGCAAAGAGATCAAACCAGTCAATCCTAAAGAGTCAGTCCTGAATATTCACTGGAAGGACTGATGCTGAAGCTGAAGCTCCAATACTTTGGCCACCTGATGGGAAGAGCTGACTCACTTAAAAAGACCCTGATGTTGGGTAAGACTGAAGGTGTGAGGAGAAGGTGACGACAGAGGATGAGATGGTTGGATGGCATCACTGACTCGATGGACATGAGTTGGAGCAAGCTCCAGGAGTTGGTGATGGACAGGGAAGCCTGGCATGCTGCAGTCCATGGGGTCACAAAGAGTCGGACACAACTCAGTGACTGAACTGAACTCAGCTGATATATCTATTATCACTCACCGATAATACCTGTCAAAGCTACCTGATAAAGTGAGTGGTCAATTAGGACTGGCAAAGAGATGCATTTTAAGAAAGACAGAGTTGTTAAATTTTTAGTCAATTACTTTCTCCTGGTCACCTTGCTAGATCCTATGAATAATATCATGGGAAATTTGCTCTAGAGAATATACCATCCAGGTGAAGAGACAGTACAAATACATCCAAGTTAGCTAATGATGCACATTAATGAATTCTTTCACCATATATTCAACAAACATGTATCAAACAGCAAACTTGCACCAGTTACTATGCTAGAGGTGATGGATACATAAAGGAACAAAATAGAGGAGATAACAGCATAGATATTAAAGCAGCATGGATGCTATGTGTTCTCAAAGAACAAAATATGAGAATTCATTATAGACATTAAAGCAATATAGATATCGCATACTTTGGACAAATGGAGGATTATCCTGGTATTTTCATGGAAGGCCAGCTGAGGGCCCAAAGAATGAGTAGAACCAAGGGAGAAAGTATTTTAGATTAAAAGTATAATACATGTAAAGTAAAGTAATGCTCAAAATTCTCCAGGCCAGGCTTCAGCAATACATGAACCACGAACTTTCAGATGTTCATGCTGGTTTTAGAAAAGGCAGAGGAACCAGAGATCAAATTGCCAACATCCGCTGGATCATCAAAAAAGCAAGAGAGTTCCAGAAAAACATCTATTTCTGCTTTATTGACCATGCCAAAGCCTTTGACTGTGTGGATCACAATAAACTATGGAAAATTCTTCAAGAGATGGGAATACCAGACCACCTGACCTGCCTCATGAGAAACCGATATGCAGGTCAGGAAAAACAGTTAGAACTGGACATGGATCATCCCCGTGCACCAGCCCCAAGCATCCTGTATCCTGCATCAAACATAGACTGGCGATTCGTTTCTTATATGATAGTATACATGTTTCAATGCCATTCTCCCAAATCATCCAGAGGGATGATCCAGAGGGATGGTGTGGGGTGGGAGGTGGGAGGAGGGTTCATGTTTGGGAACTCATGTACACCCGTGGTGGATTCGTGTCGATGTATGGCAAAACCAATACAGTATTGTAAAGTAAAATAAAGTAAAAAAAAAAAAAAAAAAGAACTGGACATGGGACAACAGACTGGTTCCAAAAAGGAAAAGGAGTACGTCAAGGCTGTATATTGTCACCCTGCTTATTTTACTTCTATGCAGAGTACATCATGAGAAACGCTGGGCTGGAAGAAGCACAAGCTGGAGTCAAGATTGCCGGGAGAAGTATCAATAACCTCAGATATGCAGATGACACCACCCTTATGGCAGAAAGTGAAGAGGAACTCAAAAGCCTCTTGATGAAAGTGAAAGAGGAGAGTGGAAAAGTTGGCTTAAAGCTCAACATTCAGAAAACGAAGATCATGGCATCTGGTCCCATCACTTCATGGCAAATAGATGGGGAAACAGTGGAAACAGTGTCAGACTTTATTTTTTTGTGCTCCAAAATCACTGCAGATGGTGACTGTAGCCATGAAATTAAAAGACGCTTACTCCTTGGAAGGAAATTTATGACCAACTTAGATAGCATATTGAAAAGCAGAGACATTACTTTGCCAACAAAGGTCCGTCTAGTGAAGGCTATGGTTTTTCCAGTGGTCATGTATGGATGTGAGAATTGGACTGTGAAGAAAGCTGAGCGTTGAAGAATTGATGCTTTTGAACTGTTGTGTTGAAGACTCTTGAGAGTCCCTTGGACTGCAAGGAGATCCAACCAGTGCATTCTAAAGGAGATCAGCCCTGGCTGTTCTCCGGAAGCAATGATGCTAAAGCTGAAACTCCAGTACTTTGGCCACCTCATGCAAAGAGTTGACTCATTGGAAAAGACTCTGATGCTGGGAGGGATTGGGGGCAGGAAGAGAAGGGGATGACAGAGGATGAGATGGCTGGATGGCATCACCGACTCGATGGACCTGAGTCTGAGTGAACTCTGGGAGTTGGTGATGGACAAGGAGGCCTGGCGTGCTGCAATTCATGGGGTCACAAAGAGTCGGACACGACTGAGCGACTGAACTGAACTGAACATGTAAAGTTATAGATGGAAATGAGCAAGACTCATCTGGAAAAGAGTAATGAGTAATTTATTTCATCTATGATAAAGGAGGATGTGGGAGAAAGGTGTTTAGATGAGTCAATGGAAGGATTTGAATTAATTAAAAGTTAATAAATTTAGCTATCTTAATAGAGTGGGGCACCAGTAAAGTTACCAAACAGAAGAACAGAATGAACAAAGCAGCAGTTTAAGATTAAAGATATGAAAAATGGATGTAGTAAAGGGGTTGAGGAAGAATATCAAGAGTGGATAAGAGTTAATAATACTGCACCTGGGAGGCAGCTCTAGGGAGTCTTCTGGGGTATGGAAAAGTATGGCTTGTTTTGTGGTTGGTTAAACAAACATATACATAATATACATACACAAAAGTGTCAACAAACTGAACACTTAATACTTGTTTACTTTTTAAAATTTTTTTAATTTTTTATTTAAATATTAAAATTATTTTTTACCAAGTTGTGTTGGTTTCTGCCATACAACAAACCAAATCAACCATAACTATACATATATCCCTTTCCTCCCTAGCCTCCTCCCCTCCCCCAACAACATCCCTCCAGGTCATCAGAAAGTGCCAGACTGGGCTCCCTGTGCTACTTGGCAACTTCTCCCCAGCTATCTGTTTTTCACCCACTAGTGTATATGTGTTGATGCCACTTTCTCCATTCATCTCACTGTCTCCCTCCCCTACCGTGTCCACAAGCCCATTCTCTACATCTGTGTCTCCACTCCTTCCCTGCTGCTTACTTTGAAATGTTTTCAGTTCAGTCAGTTCCGTTCAGTTGCTCAGTAATGTCCAACTCTTTGCAACCCCATGGACTGCAGCAAGCCAGGCTTCCCGGTCCATCACCAACTCCTGGAGCCTGCTCAAACTCATGTCCATTGAGTTGGTGATGCCATCCAACCATCTCATCCTCTGTTGTCCCCTTCTCTTCCCAACTTCAATCTTTCCCAGCATAAGGGTCTTTTCAAATGAATCAGTTTTTCCCATCAGATGGCCAAAGTATTGGAGTTTCAGCTTCAACATCAGTCCTTCCAATGAATATTCAGGATTGATTTCCCTTAGGATGGACTGGTTGGATCACCTTGTAGTCCAAGGGACTCTCACGAGTCTTTTTCAACACCGCAGTTCAAAAGCATCAGTTCTTCGGTGCTCAGCTTTCTTTATAGTTCAACTCTCACATCAATACATGACTCCTGGAAAATCCATAGCTTTGACTAGATGGACTTTTGCTGGCAAAATAATGTCTCTGCTTTTTAATATGCTCTCTATGTTGGTCATAACTTTTCTTGCAAGGAGCAAGTGCTTTTTAATTTCATGGCTGCAGTCACCATCTGCAGTGATTGTGGAGACTCCCCCCCATATAAAGTCTCTCACTATTTCCTTTGTTTCCCCATCTATTTGCCATGAAGTGATGGGACCGGATGTCATGATCTTAGTTTTATGGATGTTGAGTTTTAAGCCAACTTTTTCACTCTCCTCTTTCACTTTCATCAAGAGGCTCTTTAGTTCTTCTTTGCTTTCTGCCATAAGGGTGCTGTCATCTGCATATCTGAGGTTATTGATATTTCTCCTGGCAATCTTGATTCCAGCATGTGCTTCATCCAGCCCAGCATTTTGCATGATGTACTCTGCATAGAAGTTAAATAAGCAGGATGACAATACACAGCCTTGACGTACTCCTTTCCTGATTTGCAGCCAGTCTGTTGTTTCATGTCCAGTTCTAACTGTTGCTTCCTGACCTGCATACAGACTTCTCAGGAGACAGGTCAGATGGTCTGGTATTCCCATCTCTAGAAGAATTTTCCACAGTTTGTTGTGATCCACACAGTCAAAGGCTTTGGCATAGTTTATAAGGCAGAAGTAGATGTTTTTCTGTAACTCTCTTGCTTTTTTGATGATCCCACAGATGTTGGCAACTTGATCGCTGGTTCCTCTATCTTTTCTAAATCCAGTTTGAACATCTGGAAGTTCATGGTTCACATACTGTTGAAGCCTGGCTTGGAGAATTTTGAGTATTACTTTGCTAGTGTGTGAGATGAGTGTCATTGTGCAATAGTTTGAACATTCTTTGGCATTGCCTTTCTTTGAGATTGGTATGAAAACTGACCTTGAAATGTTTTATTTCAACACAAAAAAATACAAGAACAACAGAGTATTTCTAGAGAACAGGGGGGATGGAGCTGGAGTAATTTCTTTCCCTTATGTCTCATTTCCTATCCATCTTTAAGTCAAAATGATTCTACCTTTCAAACATATCCTAAATCCTAACACTTCTCTCCAGCTCCACCACTTCCTTCCTATGGAATGATGTTCAAGTCAATGACGTCTCTTAGCTAGAATATTCCAGTGCATTCCTAACTGCCTTTCTCTTCTACTCTTCCCCCTCTTCCTGCAGTGTGTTCTTGGTACAGAGACTAAATGCAAATCTTTGTGATCACATTGCATCACTCCAGCTGAATGCCCTCCACTGGTGGCCCCCAGGAGCTGATCATTTAACTCATAGTACGATACGACCTTTTAGTTCGGATTTACCAAGCTCCATGTAACCTGGCTTTTGCCTGCCTTCCCCAGATCTTTCCACATTATTCCACCCCGCTCTATTCTAGATACCCTGCCCTTTCTTTTCCTCAAACATGGCCCACTTATTCTCAGTTAGGGTTTTGATGAGCTCTTCTTACTCTGGCTGCAATGCTTTCCCCTGATATTTCCTGGACTCTTATCACATTAATTTCTGTTTAAATGTCACCTCTTCAGCTACCTTTACATTTTAGGAAAGAGAAACAGACAATAACTAAGTTAATTACATTTTAAAAATCAATGTTAATAAGTGCTATGTAGAGAAATGAAGTATAATGATGTGATGGTGTGACTAGGAAAACCTTTCCAAAGATCTGCTAAATGATCCCTCCTGACCTCTTGATTGCCATATCCCCTACTGTGGTATCACACAGAAAATATCTGACAGTCTTAGTTATCACACCATCTCTTTTCAAAATGCCACTTTTTAAAGCTTCTCTGAAGATCGCTAGAGCACCCAAATTATCTGGAAAGAAGTTCCATTAACCACAGCTTGTTCTTGCCCACAGAGTCTAAGAGATTACACCCTGTTTTGAATTGCTAAAGTGATTCTGCTAGGCAAATCACAAACTATTCTATCAACCCGATGATAGTGAAAAGGCAAACAGGCAATTCCTTCCTCCTTTTCTCCATCTGTGGAATGAGGTTAATGAGATGTTGCATCTTATGACAGCAGTCTTTGTAAAAAGAGTTTGGATATAAACAGAAAGAATGGACCTGTTTCGTCTTAAATATGTGTCCCATTTATGCATTTTGAGTCATCATAGGGCTTATGGATTGTGCAGAAAATTTCTGTACATTTGTAATGATTCTGACAAGTAAACAAAATGGTCTACCACTGGCTAGGTCTAGAAACCTGATCATCAAACTTCAAGACACTGCCCTTAACATAAATCTCAGAGTCATCCTGGCTTGTCTATAATGAGTTGAGATATTTTAAAAACAAATCTAATGTCATATTGAGAAAAATTAAATCACCTTTGAAAAAAGTATTATTTGGAACTCAAAAGGAAAAGCACAATGGAATATAAAGTCTCAGTTTTCTGCATTACGTTGCTTCCTAATGGATAGATATGTACAATCAAAAGAAGAATATGTTAAGAAAATTTGTCACTACTGCCAAATAGTACTAGTGCTACTTTCATAAAGTCATAATATATGTGATGAAGAACTTTTTCCTTCATGTTTATTATTATAATAGGTTGAAATGAATATGGATTGTTTCTTGCTGTGTGTGTATGGCATGTCACCTGATTGCATTACAGTTGTAATATTCTAATCATTATAAAAATTAACTTTCATTATGCTTCTTTTTTTCTGCTTGTTTGGTAATGCTACTAATTTTATAATATTCAATTATGATTCACTTTCTGGTCCTTGTAGTTCCCTTAGGGGCTTACTTACATAATAAAGAATAATATTCTTATTATGCTATCGAGGATTTAAATGTAAAGCAAAGTGATTATTATTAAAAGTGTCAATCTTTTACCTCAGGTTGTCAGGTATCTTCAAATTTAGAAGATCAAAAGGTAATTGAATACCTGATTTTCAACTGAGTCTCATGTGCAGCAAAAAAAATGAAAGCATTATCTGAAAGGTTGAAGCATTTTTTCATAATGAAAACTGTATTGTCAAATTTCTCTTTTTGAAAGCATTTTAAAATATTTCACAGAATTCTTTTCATCAGATGTGTGTCAGGAAAGAGACCATATCATTGGGATGAGATCTCAGCATTATTCAAAAATGGGAAAAGGCAGCTGTAACAAAACTAACATTTAAATTTTGTACATTATGCGAGAATGAAGTTAATACTATTACTAGGCTACTGCTGTGAAAATCAGAATATCAACAGTTAGATTAATGTCATTTTACAACTGACTCTAAGAATATATTTTCTCATGTTTTGACTTAAAAAGTATCAATCTAAAGCCTTCATTTTTACAATATTCATCAGAGCAGTGACAAATGATGATTAAATTAAGTTCAACCTGGAACACTGCCATTTGTCCTATTTTCTATTAAACATGGTCTGTATCTTACGTAGTTTTTAAATGCCAGGCACTATGCCAAGTATATTACATGCGTCAGTTATTACAATACCCTGCGAAGTAACTATGAGCTGGATGAGGGTAAGCAGTCCATCTCTTTTGGTCACTGATAATACATACAACTTAGAATTATGGCTGCCACATAGTAGGGATTCAATAAATATTTGTTGAGTTGAATGAATTTTGCACAAGGCAGGTAAAAGTGCCTATATACATAAATGAAAAGTCATATTCCTGTTTGGTTAGATTTTTTTTCCTTACCTTTCATCCCTATGGCAACATATAACTGACTTTCCAGAAAAATAAAACAATTTCTCTTAGGTGGAGGGAAAAAAAAAAAGACTAGTTCTATATAACTTCTTAGTTTTCCTCTGTGGGTTTACAACACACAAGCCTCCAAGATGCAGATGAAATAACAGAGCTAATGTTAGTTGCTCAGTCATGTATGATTCTTTGCAACCCCATGGACTATAGCCTGCCAAGCTCCTCTGTCCATGGAATTTTCCAGGCAAGAATGCTGGAGTGGGTCTCCCAACCCAGGGATCGAACCTGGGTCTCCTGCATTGCGGGCAGACTCTTTACCATCTGAGCCACCAGGGAAGCCCAGAGTAGAGGATAAAAGGTACCAATGGCTGGGGGTTGTTATGATACTATAAGTGCAGTTTCAGAAGGCTCTGAACATAGAAAATTAATATTTTGGGGGGACTCTCATTTTCAGGGAACTTGGGCTGGAGGCTAGAGATCTGATGGAGTTCCTGACTCTGGGTGGCAGTGGTAACAAAGCAGTCAGAACCATGAGGAGCTTCTCTTTCTAAACATCCTATTGAACTCAGAGCTTCAGCCCATTGAGTTGGTCCCAAATGATCAGGAAAGATGGTTGAGAGGTACTCTTGAGTAGACTGTAGGTAGCCATATTAACTTACAGATCACTAAGCCACCTTTATATCATTCACTATAGTCAACGTTTTGTTCTATCCACAATCCTAGATTGTGGACAGAAGAGAGGCTATGAAAGCTTGTAAAGCCAGAAATCGGAATGGGTGAGGTCAAGACACCAGAGAGCTCCCTGCACAGGCCTCTCCTGGGGTTTACAGACCACTGGGCATTAGTGGAGACACTCTTAGAATGTGTGCATGCATGCTAAGTTGCTTCAGCCTTGTTCGATTCTTTGCGACCCCATGGATTGTAACCCACCAGGCTCTTCTGTCCATGGGATTCTCCAGGCAAGAATACTGGAGTGAGTTGCCATGCCCTCCTCCAAGGGATCTCTCCAACCCAGGGATCAAACCACATCCCTTATGTCTCCTGCATTAGCAGGAGGGTTCTTTACCACTAGTGCCACCTGGGAAGTTCCCCTCTCTTAGAATGCAGGTGTTTCATGGGTGTGGGGAGACCAAGAGGAGAAAGAAAACATTGGTGATCCAGAAAGTGAAGATCCAAAGATCATATTAGAGTTACCCAGACTTCTCTTTACAGCCCTTTCCCAAGCCCCTCACCCTACAAAGCATCCACGTCTTTTCTTTAACACAGGCACCACATGTTTATGAACCACATGCAAGAAACTGAGTTGTTAAATTCTGACAGAATGAATACCAGCAAACTTAAAGAAGACAACTGAGTTAGAGAAATGCTTTAATATTAAAAGCTGTTTCCCTGAAAATGCAATCCCACAATCCTAGTGTTAGCTTTTGACTTAAAGTTTCTGTTGGTAATCCCCAGTTCTGAATATGTTCCTTAATCTATTCTTAGTAGATCTCTAGCCAGGAGTTTGAACACATGGGAAAAAAAATGAAAGGAATTTCCAGGGAGTATAAATACAAAGCCTGTTGGTTTGAAAACTTGTCCCTAAAAGAAGTATTAATATTTAATATGAATATTAAAATCTTGTATCATTTTCTTTGGGTCACTAAAAGAGAAAGGAAGCAACCCTCAAATGTTAATAATGACTTTTTAAAAGTAATTTTAAAAGGTCTTAGATTAAAAATCAAGCAGTTCTCTAAATTTATTGTTGGAGCTGTTTAATATAATTTACTATAAATTCTCTAGCTTCTTGTTAGCTTCTTTAGCTTCCTGTTTTGTTAAACGTATACATGTGACACCCTTCCCCCCCCCCCCCCCCCCACATATACACACATGATTATATCATGAGTATTCTTGCAGGTCACTTTCCACATGCCGAGTTTCTAACCTCTTGATACCTTTCTAAGGCTACTGACAAATAGCAATTGCCACTGGCACAAAGCTAAAGGGAAATTGTAAAAATAATATTACATGACCTTGAGATCAATCAATAATATGGAAAACTTGCTGGAAAATAAATCATTATCTCTTTAGAGCTTTATTGGCTCTGATTTAGATGCCTCTGTCCTGACTTTCCAATTTAAACCTGAGTGAAGGATAAGTAACCACCACTTCCTCATTTTTAAATGGGTTATTTTGGTATCATCCTTTACTTTCCTTATAGGAATTTTCTAAGGTTACTAAGACCGCAATTAAAACAAACATAAAGTTGTAGAAGTTTTGGGGGAAGTTCTGTGTAATCATTACAAACATCCTTCTGAATTATATTGTGCTCGTTGCATGAAATATGAGAAGCAAAACAGGTATTCATTTTTAAAAAATAGTAGAGTTTTTTCTGACTTTTGAAAGTGAAAAAACATTTCTACATCCAATAGATTATATAAGTGGTGAACATCTAAAGGTGATGAAAAAAATGTTTTGAGACTAACACCAAAGAAGAGTTACTATTAAATAGAGCTTTCTAACGAAAACAAATCTTTATAGACAAGATATTCAAACTGAATTGTAGTGTCAGAGCCTAAAACTGCTTCTAGCATATCATAAGGGCTCAGTAAATATTTGCATAATTAAATGCATTTTATTGATAGGTAAGAGCTATATATGTTAAAAGTGGCATTTTGTTTTGGAGTATAGCCAATTAACAATGTTGTGATTTCAGGTGGATAGCAAGGGGTATCAGTCATTTATATACGTATCCTTTCTCCTTCAAACTCTCATAAAAGTAGCATTCTTGTTATCTTTCATCCCCCACCCCCCCCCACACACACAGAAGAGTGGGCTGTTTCAGAAAAAACCATTATCTATTGAACTATTATACTTCCTTTATTTTCTCTAAAACATTGGAATAATATAACCTTATAAAAGCAAGCCACTAATTAGTCTCAAACATGACATAGTATTCTTTTAAACTAAAGCTTTACTTGAATTTTTTTTTCAAGTAGACATGAGTAGAAAGCCTAAATATGGATAAAACTAAAATACAAATTTTAAAATGAAGTTGTCCACTAAGGAAATTATTTAATGTCTGACAGTAAGTCATCTCCTATTTTTATTATTTCCTTAAGTAGTAAGATAAAAGCCTGAGGCAAGTATTGTATCTAAAATCAATTAATCCCAAAGCCAAATATCCTTTAAAGCTAAAATTTTATATGACATTCTGCTACCTAATTTATTTCAATGGATTTTTCTGATCACTAATATAAATGAATGTGATTTAAACCATTCAATATTTTCTGTCTGGTAAGAACATTTTTTACATTTTAGTACTGAATGGATGATTTCTTTTTGCTATCAAAGCCAACAGGATTACAGTATAACAAGGATAATTCAGATATAATTGACTGAAGCATTTATTCTTTCTCCTTGTGCTACTATTTATCTTTGGCCTCTTCATTATTAATCTGTGTTCCTATTTCTGGGAAAGAAAACAATAAGGAAATAAGGTAAAATTAAAAGAAACAATTTACTAACTGCTCAAAAGTGATGAAAGATTAGATGGGAAGACTGAAATCGGTCCTGAAACAAAACCCATAAAGGAATCTGAATTTTTTAGAAAGATGATAAATTATACGAATGCTGTGACATTGGCCCCTTGCACAACACTGGTCTTAGCAGCAAGTCTCTCTCTGCAGTTATCAAAAGAGGTAACTTGGTCCAGGTTTGAAGATAGAGGAGGTGGTGAAGGAGTGCTGATATTGAATCTTCTCACAATAAAAATTTATATTTAAAAATAAATTATGCAATTATAATTTCCCAACATTCGAATTTTTTTGTTTAGCTTGAGTTTTATATTAGTTGTTTTAAACAATATACTCATATTTATTGAAAACATGTGTAAATTGTGAACTTTATGTAACACCCAGAAAATTGTTGTCTATTTGGTTTCAAACCTATTTGTGCATAAATATTTTCTGAGTATTATTCAATGTTTGCAATCAAGAAGCAACTGCTTTGCAGTTCAACATGTTGGTTAGAGTATGGGATATGTGAGACTTACTAAAAGGGCATTATCTTGAAAGATAATTGTAAGTATTGAACCTCGACCTCTAGGGCAAATAAGCCCATGAAATTGAACTAAAGTGCTGGGGTGCATGATATGTGAAGTGGAAAACTCTCAGAATTATACTGACTTAAGTGGGTTTCTGATTTGTATATGAACTTGATCATTTGCTATTGATTTTTCAAATCACTGGCTACACAGCTAGATAGGCATAAATAACAGATAAGTCTTAGTTTGTTTTGGATATTAAAACTCTATTTCAAAAGTTACTTTCATAGAGTATAAGACACACTGAGATATTGAGATCCTAGAGCTAAGTTGCTTCAGTTGTGTCTGCCTCTTTTTGCAACCCCATGGACCATAGCTCACCAAGCTCCTCCATCCATGGAATTCTGCAGGCAAGAATACTGAAGTCGGATGCCATTTCCTTCTCCATGAGATCCTAGAGCTGATATATGTTTTATGGTGAGTGTATGAATCTGTATATTTAAGTCTGAGAATCTTAATGATTTATGGGTTACTTAGCATCTTTGGTTAAAATTAAATGATAATGCTAACGAATTTTCTGTCATGGATAGGAATCTTACAAATAGAATTCCCATTGAGTTATGTATAATTTTTTCCATGGTTTATAATTGCATGCTTTAGCTTGGCTGACTACTTCCAAGGTGTCTCACTGGGCACAAGGAATGACATAAGAAAGTGTCCAGGTTTTAGCCAAAGAAATACAGGTAATCATCATGTTATTCAGTACACAAATCTTACATCAATATTAGCTACCATTATTACTCCTATACAATAACTACTTTAAAGATTCCTACTGATCGCAACTCATACTAATGATGGGTTTGATATCATATAGCTAGATAAAGGTAAGTAAATACATATGTTCATTTCCATGAAAAAAAAAAAACTTCTTTTTTGACATCTATGGGAGATTATTCTGTTGGACAATGTTATCTTGAAGTAGGAAAAATGGGTCTTGCTCTGGAGAACAGACCAAAGAAGCTGAAGTTGAACAGTTCTATGAAGATCTACAAGACCTAGAACTAACACAAAAAAAAGATGTCCTTTTCATCATAGGGGATTGGAATACAAAAGTAGGAAGTCAAGAGAAACCTGGAGTAACAGGCAAGTTTGGATTTGAAGTACAAAATGAAGCAGGGCAAAGGCTAACAGAGTTTTGCCAAGGGAATGCACTGGTCATAGCAACACCCTCTTCCAACAACACAAGAGACAACTCTACACGTGGACATCATCAAATGGTCAATACTGAAATCAGATTGATTATATTCTTTGCAGCTGAAGATGGAAAAACTCTATACAGTCAGCAAAAATAAGACCTGGAGCTGACTGTGCCTTACATCATGAGCTCCTTATTGAAAAATTCTGGCTTAAATTGAAGAAAGTAGGGAAAACCAGTGGGTCATTTAGGTATGACCTAAAACAAATCCCTTATGATTATACAGTGGAGGTGATGAATAGATTCAAGAGACTAGATCTGGTAGACAGAATGCCAGAAGAACAATGGACAGAGATTCTTAACATCGTACAGGAGGCAGTGACCAAAACCATCCTCAAGAAAAAGAAATGCAAGAAGGCCAAGTGGTTGAGGAGGCTTTACAAATAACTGAAAAAGGAAGAGAAGTGAAAGACAAAGGAGAAAAGGAAAGAAACACCCAACTGAATACAGAGTTCCAGAGAATAGCAAGGAGAGATAAGAAAGCCTTCTTAAGTGGCCAATGCAAAGAAACAGAGGAAAACAATAGAATGGGAAAGGCTAGAGATCTCTTCAAGAAAACTGGAATAAAAAAAAGAAATATTTCATGCAGAGATGGGCACAATAAAAGACACAAGTGGCAAGGACCTAACAGAAGCAGAAGATATTAAGAAGCGGTGGCAAGAACACACAGAAGAACTATATAAAAAAGGTCTTAATGACTCGGATAACCAAAATGGTGTGGTCACTCACCTAGAGCCAGGCATCCTGGAGGGTGAAGTCAAGAGGTTCTTAAGAAGCATTACTATGAACAAAGCTAGTCGAGGTGATGGAATTCCAGCTCCTATTTCAAATCCTAAAAAAATGATGCTATTAAAGTGCTGCACAGAATATGCCAGCAAATTTGGAAAACTCAGCAGTGGACAGAGGACTGGAAAAGGTCAGTTTTTATTCCAATCCCAAGAAAGGCAATGGCAAAGAATCTTCAAACTACCAAGTACAATTGCACTCATTCACATGCTAGCAAGGTAATGCTCAAAATTCTTCAAGCTAGGCTTCAGTAGTATGTGAACTGAGAACTTCCAAATGTACAAGCTGGATTTAGAAAAGGCAGGGAAACCAGAGATCAAATTGCCAACATCCATTGAGTCACAGAAAAAAGCAAGGGAATTCAAAAAATCCCATGTACTTCTTCATTAACTACACTAAAGCCTTTAACTGTGTGCTGCTGCTGCTGCTAAGTCACTTCAGTAGTGTCCGACCCTGTGTGACCCCAGAGACGGCAGCCCATCAGGCTCCCCCATCCCTGGGATTCTCCAGGCAAGAACACTGGAGTGGGTTGCCATTTCCTTCTCCAATGCATGAAAGTGAAAAGTCAAAGTGAAGTCGCTCAGTCATGTCCGACTCCTAGCGACCCCATGGACTGCAGCCCACCAGGCTCCTCTGTCCATGGGATTTTCCAGGCAAGAGTACTGGAGTGGGGTGCCATTGCCTTCTCCCTTTAACTGTGTGGATCACGACAAATTGTGGAAATTTCTTAAAAGATGGGAATACCAGACCACCTTACCTGTTTCTTGAGAAACCTGTATGCAGGTCAAGAAGCAGCAGTTAGAACTGGACATGGAACAATGAACTTGTTTAAAATTGGGAGAGGAGTACATCAAGGCTGTATACTATCACCCTACTCGTTTAACTTCTATGCAGAGTACATCATGAAAAATGCTGGGCTGGATGAATCACAAGCTGGAATCAAGATTGCCAGGAGAAATATCAACAACCTCAGATATACATATGATACCAGTCCAATAGCAGAAAGCAAAGAGGAACTAAAGAGCCTTTTGATGATGATGAAAGAGAAGAGTGAAAAAGCTCACTTAAAACTCAACATTCAGAAAACTAAGATCATGGCATCCAGTCCCGTCACTTCATGGCAAATAGAAGGGGAAAAAATGGAAACAGTGACAGATTTTATGTTCTTGGGCTCCAAAGTCACTGAAGACCTCCACTACAGCCATGGAATTAAAAGACGCTTACTCTTCAGAAGAAAAGTTATGACAAACCTAGACAACGCACTAAAAAGCAGAGATACCACTTTGCTGACAAAGGTCTGTATAGTCAAAGCTATGGTTTTTCCAGTAGTCATGTACAGATGTGAGAGCTGGACCATAAAGAAAGCTGAGCACTGAAGAATTGATGCTTTCAAAACTGTGGTGCTGGAGAAGACTCTTAAGAGTCCCTTGGACAGCTATCCTATTTCTGCCTATTTAGCCAAAGAATAAAAGATACTAATTAAAAAAGATAAAGCAAACAAACAAACAAAAATGAGTCCTTTGGACAGCAAGGAGATCAAGCCAGTCATCCTAAAGGAAATCAGTACTGAATATTCATTGGAAGGACTGATTCTGAAGCTGAAACTCCAATACTTTGGCCACCTTATGTGTAAAGCCAATCTTTTGGAAAATACCCTGATGCTCAGAAAGATTGAGGGCAGGAGGAGAAGAGGGCAACAGAGGATGAGATGGATAGATGGCATCACTGATTCAATGGACATGAGTTTGAGCAAAGTCTGGGAGATAGTGAAGGACTGGGAAGCCTGGCACACTGCAGTCCATGGGGTCACAAAGAGTTGGATATGACTTAACAACTGAACAACAACAAGAATTTTGAAGTGACATATTCAATGAATAGTTTCCATAAGGAGGTATTTACAACAACAAAAAGGAAAGAATAGACCTCTTGGTATTTTCAGATTTCCAAGCAGATGTGTCCAATATCCATCAAGGGACGAAAGTACTCTCAGTGAAAACCACATAATTTTCAATATGCATTTCAGCTGCAGAAGTTATTATGATTGCAGTTATATCTATAATTTCAAATATTAAAATCTTATGAGGGAATTAAGCCTCAATTTGTTTAAATTCAATTTGACACTAACAAAAATATGTGTCTATTGAGAAAAAGAAGTAAAGAAAATATAGCATGTGAAGATCATCTAGAAAGGTAGATAACATAGCTCACATCTTCCTCTCAACTGGAGTGAAAGGAGAACAATGAGAGAGATAGCTTTTGGGTTAATAATTCATGCAAATAAAAAGTTAAAAAGGGCTTATGGCTAAACACCATGAAATGTTAGCTTGTAACATTCATCCCCAAAGGGATACCATCCAAATTCATATGTGGCAGTTGTGAAAGTAAGAACCATGGCTTCCATAGCTGACCTCCATAGCCGACCTTGAATAAAATTACTTTTTTATTGCAATTCAATGTAAAATTTGCATAAAACATAACACTGCTTGTTTCAACTGCCTTATTTAAATAATTTCTCAGTATTTATCCAGATATACTAGTTTCCAAACATCTACTTTGCCAATTTACCTGAAATTAAGGTAAGCAATTTTTGATAAACCTTATACAAGTCCATGTTCTGTTTCCTAATTCTTTAGATTTTCTTGGATGAACCTCAGAATAAATGCACCATTAAATAATATGAAGCAGGATAAAATGTGCTTAATAAGCTTTCAAAAGAGAAGAAACTTCTGATATTTCCATAGTAAAAAGGCAATAAGCTATCACTATGCTAAGATATAAATTGTTATTGTTTAGTTGCAAAGTCATGTTCAGCTCTTTTGTGACCCCATGGACTGTAGCCTGTCAGGCTCCTCTGTCCATGGGATTTCCCAGGCAAGAATACTGGAATGGGTTGTCATTTCCTTCTCTAAAATGTAAGTGGATACCCTAATAAAAAGGAAAATACTTCATTTTCAGGAAAATTCTTTCAAAACATTATTTAAACTGCATCATCTAAAATTGCTAGCAAAAGTGCACAAATGCCAAAAGTGGTAAAAACAAATAATATGAACTTAAAACATTTTCTAGGATACTATGTGGGTCATTTTAGTAGGTGGCAGTTTATTCACACCATCAGTAAATGTCTCCCTGACGGTTGATGGAATTCATTGAGACCAATAAACCTCAGCATGAAATATTAAGGAAAAATGGGACCTGTTATTTGGACAACTATGTGGTCTCTAAGTAAACTTACAAGGAAAATGGAACAGCCCATTAACAGGAATGGAAATGATAGTGAGGTGTCTGCGGAACGGTGAGATTTAATTCATTAGTACTTGGCTTTAAAGGTAATTACTTAAACACGTGGTTGGAGCACATGGTGCTTTAAACTGCATGATTCAGACATTATGTTAACCAGGGTGCTTTGACCTTCTCTACACACATAAATCTGAGGAAGGAAGTCTATTCTAGATAATGCCTGATATAGCGTATTTTGTATTGTATTGATTACAGGAATATTTGTGAAAGCAGTTTGCCAGTACTGAATACTGCAAAGTGCTACCTAATTGGACCCCAAGTAAGCGAACTCAATTGTACCCTCTAACATGAACATAAAAGCAAAACCCAAAGATAAGCTTTCCTCTGCTATAGGCCATGTCTGGGTAACTGACCTAACTGAGCTGTTGAACAATGAACCTATTTCTGAACCCAAGTTTCTTCCATCTAACATATAAGAACTTCTTTAAGTATATTTTCAGATGCATGGCTGATTTACCTTAACAGCTTCTGGGAATCCATGGGCTGCATCTACTTAATGACAGGTTGAATGAAAAGCACCTATCACTGGATAAGGCACTGGAACAGCATCTCCTACTAGATAGTAGTATTAAGGGTATTCATCACTTTGGTACAAGTGAAGTAGGAATTCTGTACATAGCAAATGGGTTCTAAGTACATATACAGCAGCCAGAGTAAATGGTCAAATGATGGTCAGGTCACATCAGACCTTCACTGAGAACCCTCCACTTCTATATGCAACACGGTATTCTCAATTAGATCAGAATCTAGGGAAAAGGACATTAGTGGAAAAAACAGACTAATCCCAGGGAACTCTGTAGTTTAGTTGGTAGTACTGAACAGTGCCAGCTTCTTAGTTTTGGAAAATGCACTATGGTCATATAAGATATTCACACTATAGGAGATTATTCGAGATTGTTATACTATCTTATCAATTTTTCTATATTTTTAGAATTATATAAATATAGATATACTTAGGGGCAATCCTAAGATGGAAGAGGAATAGGATGGGGAGACCACTTTCTCCTCAACAAATTCATCAAAAGAACATTTAAATGCTGAGTAAATTCCACAAAACAACTTCTGAATACCGGCAGAGGACATCAGGCACCCAGAAAAGCAGCCCATTGTCTTCGAAAGGAGGTAGGAAAAAATATAAAAGACAAAAAAAAAAAAAAAAAGAGAGACAAAAGAGGTAGGGACGGAGCTCCGTCCTGGGAAGAGAGTCTTAAAAAGAGAGAAGTTTCCAAACACCAGGAAACACTCTCACTGCTGAGTCTGTGGCGAGCCTTGGAAGCACAGAGGGCAACATAACAGGGAGGAAAACTAAATAAATAATTAAACCCCACAGATTACATGCTCAATGGTAATTACATACTCTCGCATCGGAGAAGCAGCGCAGATGCCTGCATCCGTCACTAGCAAGTGGGGGCTGGGCAGGGAGGCGCGGGCTGCATTGCTTGAGTAAGGACTCAGCCTGAATGCCCCGAGGGCAATCTGAGGGAACTAACTTGGGCTAGCAAACCAGACTGTGGGATAGCTACCACGTGAAAATCCCTAAACTAAGACACTGCCAGGCCTGCGCACAGAACAAAGGACTGTACAGAACTAGTTGGCTGCAGACCATTCCCCTCTGGTGACAGGCAGCCAGAGCCTGAAGGGGGCAATTGCAGCCCCAGAGAGACAATGTCTACCAAACTGCAAACAGGCTTCTTTGCTAACTAAGACTTCTTGGGGTTCTGGACAGTCATCATCCGCCTGAGAAGGTGCGCCGGTTGTACATCCAGAAAACCGAGTGGCAGGGACGGGAGAGGCAATAAGTTGCAGTGACCGTGCTCACCAAAAACCTCATCATCTGAGCTGCTCAGACCTAGGAAGGGCACAAAACGCAGGCCCAGTGGAGTCTGTGCCTCTGAGGACTACCCGAGTGCCTGAGCCTGAGCGGCTTAGACCTGGGAAGTGCATGCAGCCCAGGGCCGGCCTCAGACGGTTCCCGGCGGAGCAACCTAGAGCCTGAGTTGTGTGGGCAGGGAGGGCACACGCGCCATGAGTGGGGGCAGGCCCAGTGTGGCTGAGACACTGCGAGCACATGCCAAACAGTGTTATTTGTTTGCAGTGTCCCTCCCTCCCCACAGCACGACTGAACAAGTGAGCCTAAAAAAAGTGTCCACCATCGCCCCCCTTGTGTCAGGGTGGAAACCAGACACTGAAGAGACCAGCAAACAGAAAAGCTAAAACAGAGGGAATCGCCTTGGAAAAGACAGGTGCAATAGATTAAAACCCTGTTGTTAGTAATGACTACATAGGAAGGGGCCTATAGATCTTAAGAAATATAAGCCAGACCAACGAACTATCTGAAAATGAACTGACCCCACACTGCCCACAACAGCACCAGAGAAAGTCCTAGATATATTTTTACTATTTTTATGATCATTCTTTTTTTTAACTTAAAAAATTTTTAAGTCCTCTATTACTCCTTTAATTTTCATTTTTATAACCTATTATTACTTTTCAGAAAAAGACCCTATTTTTAAAGCAAACTTCATATATACATATATTTTAAAATAATTTTTGTGACTTTTTTTCCTTTTTTTTTCCTTCTTCTTTTCTTTGATATTGTATTTTTGAAAATCCAACCTCTACTCTAGATTTTTAATCTTTGCTTTTTGGTATTTGTTATCAATTTTGTACCTTTAAGAACCCAATCTTCAGTACCCATTTTTACTTGGGAGTGAGATTATTGGCTTGACTGCTTTCTCCCCCTTTGGACTCTTTTTCTCCACTAGGTTGTCTCTGTCTCCTCCCTCCCCCTTCTCTTCTCTACCCAACTCTGTGAATCTCTGTGTGTTCCAGATGGTGGAGAACACTTAGGGAACTGATTACTGGCTGAGTCTGTCTCTCTCCTTTTGATTCCCCCCTTTTATCCTCCTGGCCACCTCTGTCTCCTTCCTCCCTCTTTTCTTCTCTGTATAACTTCATGAACATCTCTGAGCAGTTCAGAATGCGGAGCGCATATAAGGAAGTGGCTACTGTCTAGCTTGCTCTCTCCTCTTTTGATTCCACCTCATGTCATTCGGGTCACCTCTAATTCCCTCCTCCCTCTTCTCTTCTCCATGTAACTCTGTGAGCCTCTCTGGGTGTCCCTCACTGTGGAGAAACTTTTCATCTTTAACCTAGATGTTTTATCAATGGTGCTGTATAGAAGGAGAAGTCTTGAGACTAGTGTAAAAATAAGACTGAAAACCAGAAGCAGGAGGCTTAAGTCCAAATCTTGAGAACATCAGAGAACTCCTGACTCCAGGCAACATTAATTGATAGGAGCTCATCAAACGCCTCCATACCTACATTGAAACCAAGCATCACCCAAGGGCCAACAAGTTCCAGAGCAAGACATACCACGCAAATGCTCTAGCACTACAGGAACACAGTCCTGAGCTTCAATATACAGGCATCCCAAAGTTACCCCCAAACCATTGACATCTCATAACTCATTACTGGATACTTCATTGCACTCTAGAGAGAAGAAATCCAGCTCCACCCACCAGAACAATGACACAAGCTTCCCTAACCAAGAAACATTGACAAGCCGCTGATACAACCCAACCCAGAGTGAGGAAACTCCACAATAAAGAGAACTCCACAAACTACAGGATACAGAAAGGCCACCCCAAACTCAGCAATATAAACAAGATGAAGAGACAGAGGAATACCCAGCAAGTAAAGGAACAGGATAAATACCCCCCCAAACCAAACAAAAGAGGAAGAGATAGGGATCTACCAGACAAAGAATTCCAATTAATGATAGTGAAAATGATCCAAAATCTTGAAATCAAAATGAAATCACAGATAAATAGCCTAGAGACAAGGATTGAGAAGATGCAAGAAAAGTTTAACAAGGACCTAGAGGAAATAAAAAAGAGTCAATATATAATGAATAATGCAATAAATGAGATCAAAAACACCCTGGAGGCAACAAATAGTAGAATAACGGAGGCAGAAGATAGGATTAGTGAAGTAGAAGATAGAATGGTAGAAAAAATGAATCAGAGTGGAAAAAAGAAAAACGAATTAAAAGAAACGAGGGCAATCTCAGAGACCTCCAGGACAATATTAAATGCTCCAACATTCGAATCATAGGAGTCCCAGAAGAAGAAGACCAAAAGAAAGACCATGAGAAAATACTTGAGGAGATAATAGTTGAAAACGTCCCTAAAATGGGGAAGGAAATAATCACCCAAGTCCAAGAAACCCAGAGAGACCCAAACAGGATAAACCCAAGGTGAGACACCCCAAGACATATATTAATCAAACTAACAAAGATCAAACACAAAGAATAAATATTAAAAGCAGCAAGGGAAAAACAACAAATAACACGCAAGGGGATTCCCATAAGGATAACAGCTGATCTTTCAATAGAAACTCTTCAGGCCAGGAGGGAATGGCAAGACATACTTAAAGTGATGAAAGAAAATAACCTACAGCCCAGATTACTGTACCCAGCAAGGATCTCATTCAAATATGAAGGAAAAATCAAAAGCTTTACAGACAAGCAAAAGCTGAGAGAATTCAGCACCACCAAACCAGCTCTCCAACAAATGCTAAAGGATATTCTCTAGACAGGAAACACCAAAAGGGCATATAAACCCGAACCCAAAACAATAAAGGAAATGGCAACGGGATCATACTTATCAATAATTACCTTAAACGTAAATGAGTTGAATGCCCCAACCAAAAGACAAAGACTGGCTGAATGGATACAAAAACAAGATCCCTATATATGTTGTCTACAAGAGACCCCCTCAAAACAAGGGACACATACAGACTGAAAGTGAAGGGCTGGAAAATGATATTCTATGCAAATAGGGACCAAAAGAAAGCAGGAGTGGCAATACTCATATCCGATAAAATAGACTTTAAAACAAAGGCTGTGAAAAGAGACAAAGAAGGACACTACAGAATGATCACAGGATCAATCCAAGAAGAAGATATAACAATTATAAATATATAAGTACCCAACATAAGAGCACTGCAATATGTAAGACAAATGCTAACAAGTATGAAAGGGGAAATTAATAATAACACAATAATAGTGGGAGACTTTAATACCCCACTCACACCTATGGATAGATCAACTAAACAGAAAATTAACAAAGAAACACAAACTTTAAATGATACAAAAGACCAGTTAGACCTAATTGATATCTATAGGACAGTTCATCCCAAAACAATGAATTTCACCTTTTTCTCAAGCGCACACGGGACCTTCTCCAGGATAGATCACATCCTGGGCCATAAATCTAGCCTTGGTAAATTCAAAAAAATCGAAATCATTTCAAGCATCTTTTCTGACCATTATGCAGTAAGATTAGATCTCAGTTACAGAAGAAAAACTATTAAAAATTCAAACATATGGAGGCTGAACAACACACTTCTGAATAACCAACAAATCACAGAAGAAATCAAAAAAGAAATAAAAATATGCATAGAAATGAATGAAAATGAAAACACAACACCCCAAAACCTGTGGGACACTATAAAAGCAGTGCTAAGGGGAAAGTTCATAGCAATACAGGCATACTTCAAGAAACAAGAGAAAAGTCAAATAAATAACCTAACTCTACACCTAAAGCAACTAGAAAAGGAAGAAATGAAGAACCCCAGGGTTAGTAGAAGGAAAGAAATCTTAAAACTTAGTGTAGAAATAACTGCAAAAGAAATAAAAGAGACCATAGCAAAAATCAACAAAGCCAAAAGCTGGTTCTTTGAAAGGATAAATAAAATTGACAGACCATTAGCCAGACTCATCAAGAAACAAAGGGAGAAAAATCAAATCAAGAAAATTAGAAATGAAAATGGAGAGATCACAACAGACAACACAGAAATACAAGGGATCATAAGAGACTACTATCAGCGATTATATGACAATAAAATGGACAATGTGGAAGAAATGGACAAATTCTTAGAAAAGTACTACTTTCCAAAACTGAACTAGGAAGAAATAGAAAATCTTAACAGACCCATCACAAGCACGGAAATTGAAACTGCAATCAGAAATCTTCCAGCAAACAAAAGCTCAGGTCCAGACGGCTTCACAGCTGAATTCTACCAAAAATATAGAGAAGAGCTAATACCTATCCTACACAAACTCTTCCAGAAAACTGCAGAGGAAGGTAAACTTTCAAACTCATTCTATGAGGCCACCATCACCCTAATCCCAAAACCTGACAAAGATGCCACAAAAAAAGAAGATTACAGGCCAATATCACTGATGAACATAGATGCAAAAATCCTCAACAAAATTCTAGCAATCAGAATCCAACAACACATTAAAAAGATCATACACCATGACCAAGTGGGCTTTAATCCAGGGATGCAAGGATTCTTCAAATTCTGCAAGTCAATCAATGTAATTCACCACATTAACATATTGAAAAATAAAAGCCAAATGATTATCTCAATAGATGCAGAGAAAGCCTTTGACAAAATTCAACATCCATTTATGATAAAAACTCTCCAGAAAGCAGGAATAGAAGGAACATACCTCAACATAATCAAAGCTATATATGACAAACCCACAGCAAACATTATCCTCAACGGTGAAAAATTGAAGCATTTCCCCTAAAATCAGGAACAAGACAAGGGTGCCCACTTTCACCACTACTATTCAACATAGTTTTGGAAGTTTTGGCCATAGTAATCAGAGCAGAAAAAGAAATAAAAGGAATCCAAATTGGAAAAGAAGAAGTAAAACTCTCACTGTTTGCAGATGACATGATCCTCTACATAGAAAACCCTAAAGACACCACCAGAAAATACTAGAGCTAATCAATGAATATAGTAAAGTTGCAGGATATAAAATCAACACACAGAAATCCCTTGCATTCCTATACACTAATAATGAAAAAATAGAAAGAGAAATTAAGGAAACAATCCCATTCACCATTGCAACGAAAAGAATAAAATACTTCGGAATATATCTACCTAAAGAAACTAAGGACCTATATATAGAAAACTATAAAACACTGGTGAAAGAAATCAAAGAGGACACTAATAGATGGAGAAATATACCATGTTCATGGATCAGAAGAATCAATATAGTGACAATGTGTATACTACCCAAAGCAATCTATAGATTCAATGTAATCCCTATCAAGCTACCGACTGTATTTTTCACAGATCTAGAACAAATAATTTCACAATTTGTATGGAAATACAAAAAACCTCGAATAGCCAAAGCAATCTTGAGAAAGAAGAATGGAACTGGAGGAATCAACCTACCTGACTTCAGGCTCTACTTCAAAGCCACAGTCATCAAGACAGTATGGTATTGGCACAAAGACAGAAATATAGATCAATGGAACAAAATAGAAAGCCCAGAGATAAACCCACACACCTATGGACATCTTATCTTCAAAAAAGGAGGCAAGAATATACAATAGATTAAAGACAATCTCTTTAACAAGTGGTGCTGGGAAAACTAGTCAACCACTTATAAAAGAACGAAACCAGAACATTTTCTAACACCATACACAAAAATAAACTCAAAATGGATTGAAGATCTAAACGTAAGACCAGAAACTATAGAACTCCTAGAGGAGAACATAGGCAAAATATTCTCCAACATAAATCACAGCACAATCCTCTATGATCTACCTCCCAGAATACTAGAAATAAAAGCAAAAATAAAATGGGAGCTAATTAAAATTAAAAGCTTCTGCACAACAAAGGAAACTATAAACAAGGTGAAAAGACAGCCTTCGGAATGGGAAAAAATAATAGCAAATGAAGCAACTGACAAACAACTAATCTCAAAAATATACAAGTAACTCCTGCAGCTCAATGACAGAAAAATAAACAACCCAATCAAAAAATGGGCCAAAGAACTAAATAGACATTTCTCCAAAGAAGACATACAGATGGCTAACAAACACATGAAAAGATGCTCAACGTCACTCATTATCAGAGAAATGCAAGTCAAAACCACAATGAGGTACCATTTCACGCCAGTCAGAATGGCTGTGATCCAAAAGTCTACAAGCAATAAATGCTGGAGAGGGTGTGGAGAAAAGGGAAACTTTTTACACTGTTGGTGGGAATGCAAACTAGTACAGCCACTATGGAGAACAGTGTGGAGATTCCTTAAAAAACTGGAAGTAGAACTGCCTTATGACCCAGCAATCCCACTGCTGGGCATACACATCGAGGAAACCAGAATTGAAAGAGACACGTGTACCCCAATGTTCATCACAGCACTGTTTAAAATAGCCAGGACATGGAAGCAACGTAGATGTCCATCAGCAGATGAATGGATAAGAAATCTGGGGTACATATACACAATGGAGTATTACTTAGCCATTAAAAAGAATACATTTGAATCAATTCTAATGAGGTGGATGAAACTGGAGCCGATTATACAGAGTGAAGTAAGTCAGAAAGAAAAATACCAATACAGTATACTAAAGCATATATATGGGATTTAGAAAGAGGGTAACGATAACCCTATGTACGAGACAGCAAAAGAGACACAGATATATAGAACAGTCTTTTGGACTCTGTGGGAGAGGGAGAGGGTAGGATGATTTGGGAGATGGCATTGAAACATGTATAATATCATATAAGAAACGAATCGCCAGTCCAGGTTCGATGCATGATACTGGATGCTTGGGGCTGGTGCACTGGGATGACCCAGGGGGATGGTAAGGGGAGGGAGGAGGGAGGGGGGTTCAGGATGGGGAACACATGTATACCTGTGGTGGATTCATGTTGATGTATGGTAAAACCAATACAATATTGTAAAGTAATTAACCTCCAATTAAAATAAAAAATTTATATATATATATATATATATATATATATATATATAAAAGCAGAGACATTACTCTGTCAACAAAGGTCCATCTAGTCAAGGCTATGGTTTTTCCAGTGGTCATGTATGGATGCGAGAGCTGGACTATAAAGGAAGCTGAGTGAAGAAGAATTGATGCTTTTGAACTGTGATGTTGGAGAAGACTCTTGAGAGTCCCTTGGACTGCAAGGAGATCCAGCTAGTCCATCCTAAAGGAGATCAGTCCTGGGTGTTCATTGGAAGGACTGATGTTGAAGCTGAAACTCCAGTACTTTGGCCACCTGATGAGAAGAGCTATCTCATTTGAAAAGACCCTGATGCTGTGAAAGATTGAAGGCAGGAGGAGAAGGGGACAACAGAGGATGAGATGGTTGGATGGCATCACTGACTCAATGGACATGGGTTTGGGTGGACTCTGAGAGTTGGTGATGGACCGGGAGGCCTGGCATGCTGCAGCTCATGGGGTTACAAGAGTCAGACATGACTGAACAACTGAACTGAACTGAAATGCTCATAAATAAAGATAGATGTTTATAAAATTTATCCAGATCCAATATGGGCAAAATTATGAGTGTGTCATGATGGTTGATGGTGGACTACACTGTGTCAAACAAGAGGAAGGGTACTGTCATTCTCTAATCCCTCTCCTGCCACCCTCAAAAGAGTCAACAAGTAAATGTCAAATGCAAATGTTAGAGTATTCTATACTAGTATATTGTGTAAGGAAAAAATACGCAGTTTTTTTACTTTTCTTTTTGGTCATTACCTCTGGGCAGTGTTATTTATCACATTGTGTAGTTACTGGTGAGAGCTCACAAATAGCAATACTGAATACTCATGTGTGCTGTCATTGGAAATGGGTGATTTGGAAATTCTGGCCCCAAAGCCAGTGGGATATTACAGCTTAAGTCTTTCTAATATCATGATCTCAATTGAGACCTTCAATCACCTATGAAAGTCCTGCCTTCCAGCTTTAATTTTCCACTCTTCTGTTTTATCTCATGTTTTGTTAAACAATTTCTCAGCAATTCCTATGGAGGTATCATGAGTATATGTTCTCCACTCTCAAGGAAATGACTCATCCTGGCCAGGAAACTTGGGACACATTTAGAACCACCAGGCATTTTCTTAGATTGTTCTACCCTATCTTGGACTTCCTTTCCTTCCCAACAATATTTTTCTACCCTCTTTAGCGCCAATATTATTCATGATAGAGAAGTCAGGATGCTAACTAAACAGACATTCAGAAGAAAAAAGCATCAGGTTTTAGAGACAAACTATGCATAAAGGTTGAGGGAAGTATGGACCTGAAGACAATTTTTCAGGACTTTGGTGTTTTAGAATTCACTAGAAAATACATCTATGCATATCTGTCTGTGTGTGTGTATGTGTGTGTATACACACAGAGACATAGATTGAGATTAAGATTATATAAAGAACTTGCTCTTATGTTTATGGAGGCTGAGAAGTCCCAAGATCTGTAGCTGATGAACCGGAGAGCCGATCATATCAACTGATGGTTCTACTCCAGTTCTGAGGGCCTGGGAACCAGGAGAGCAGATGGGATAATTTTCAGTCCTAGTCCAAATTCAAAGGCAGGAAAAGACCAGGGATTCAGTTCAAAGTCATGCAGAGAGAGCAAATTCTCCCTTGCTTGCCTTTTTTGTTCTATGCAAGCCTTCGATGGACTAGATGAGGCCCACTCACATCAGAGAGGGCAATCTGCTTTACTCAGTCTACCAATTCAAACATTATCTCATTTGAAAACACTTTCACAGACACTCCAGAATAATGTTCAGCCAAATACCTGGGAACCTGGAAGCCCAGTCAAACTGACACTGAGGGTAGTCAGGTGAATTGTGATGTCTCCACTAACAGGAGGAGATAAGAGAGTTGACTTCTGAACATGCATGGTATGAAGCTGCCATGGAATATCCAATTGGAAATGTTTTTCAGAGCTCAGGAAAGATTTTGAGACTCTAGATTCAGATTTGGTGAAAGTTTAAGTCATAGAAATGGATGAAACTAAGAAGAACATATAGATTCATTAACTGCATCATTTATTTATTATTTTTAAAATTGTTTTAAAGTCTTCATTGAATTTATTACATTTCTTTTTTTTTTTTTTTAGAATGTTTTGGTTTTTTGACCCTGAGGCTTGTGGGATCTTAGCTCTCCCCAACCAGGGATCAAACCTGCACTCCCTGCATTGGAAGGCGAAGTCTTGACCACTGGACCACCAGGGAAGTCCCAACTGCATCATTTATTGAATATCTATTATATGATAGGTAAATAAGAAACACTAGGAATATAATATTTAACAAAATAAAGACAAATCTTACCATCAGTTCAGTTCGGTCGCTCAGTTACATCTGAAACTTTGCGACCCCATGAATCACAGCACGCCAGGCTTCCCTATCCATCACCATCTCCCGGAGTCTACTCAAACTCATGTCCATCGAGTTGGTGATGCCATCCAGCCATCTCATCCTCTGTCATCCCCTTCTCTTCCTGCCCCCAATCCCTCCCAGCATCAGGGTCTTTTCCAATGAGTCAACTCTTCGCATGAGGTGGACAAAGTATTGGAGTTTCAGCTTTAGCATCAGTCCTTCCAATGAACACCCAGGACTGATCTCCTTTAGGAATCTTAGCATCAGTTCAGTTTAGTTCAGTTGCTCAGTCATGTCCGACTCTTTGCGACCCCATGAATCACAGCACGCCAGGCCTCCCTGTTTATCACCATCTCCTGGAGTTCACTCAGACTCACGTCCATCGAGTCCATGATGCCATCCAGCCATCTCATCCTTGGTCGTCCCCTTCTCCTCCTGCCCCCAATCCCTCCCAGCATCAGAGTCTTTTCCAATGAGTCAACTCTTCTCATGAGGTGGCCAAAGTATTGGAATTTCAGCTGTAGCATCATTCCTTCCAAAGTTATCCCAGGGTTGATCTCCTTCAGAATGGACTGGTTGGATCTTCTTGCAGTCCAAGGGACTCTCAAGAGTCTTCTCCAACACCACAGTTCAAAAGCATCAATTCTTTGGTGCTCAGCCTTCTTCACTGTCCAATTCTCACATCCATACATGACCACAGGAAAAATCATAGAATAATGGAGCTTAAATTCCAGGGAGGGAGAAAGATATCAAGTATATAAACAAATGGATTATGTCATCAAAAACGTGGTAAATGCAACAAAGAAAAATTGTGTCAGTCTATAAGCAGATATAACAAGGGAATATGACTTAATCTGGAGGGACTGGGAAGACTTCCATGGAAAGTGATACTTTTACTAAAACCTGAAGATTGCATAGACTAAGAAAAAGAGCTTGGTGATGAAGGAACCAAAATTCAGCTTTATGTGTGGAACATTGTAATGAAGAAGTGTCAAGTAACAAGTCTATAGACATAGTTAAGGTCAGATCACACAGAGCCTTCTAGGCAGTTAAATTGTATTTAATAGGTTAAGCTACTAGTAACAATTCTTTGATTACCACTAGTAATAGTATGCAACCACTCCTTGTCATGGCTTCATGGTAAGCCCAAGATATTTCTTTTTCCCTTGATTTTGGGTTTGACCATGTAACTTGCTTAGGAGGTGAGATGTCAGCAGATTCAGTACAATCAGAAATCTGAAATGTGCAAGCATGGCTGGGCTTAGCCTCTTGGACTTTCACCATCACTACGAAAAGGATATGCCCCAAGCCAGGCTATTATTAGTCAGTAAAGAATGAGAGAATCATGGAAATGATCTGGAGTCAACTTGTCTTTGGAACTAAGCCCAGCTGAATTCTGGCTAGATAATCTGATCTCCAGTCAACTTGCAGACAGGATGTAAAATAAATCATTGTTCGATACCTCGGAGCTTTGGAGTGGTTTGTTACATAGAAAAAACTGACTGATACACAGGCCTTAGGTTTAAGGGAATTGTTAAAGGAGAGAAACCAGAGAGAGAAAAAGGCTAAGAAGAATAAGTCAGAGGTAGAAGGGAAGCAATGAGGGAATCTGTTGTTGATCAATCGCTAAGTTACGTCTGACTCTTGGTGACCTCATGAACTACAGCATGCCAGGCTTCTTTGTTCTTCACTATCTCCCAGTGAAAGTGAAAGTGTTAGTTGCTCAGTCATGTCCAACTCTTCGTGATTCCATGGACTGTAGCCCACCAGGCTTCTCTGTCCATGGAATTCTCCAGGCAAGAATACTGGAGTGGGTCACCATTCCCATCTCCAGGGGATCTTCCTGATCCAGGGATCAAATCAAGGTTTCCTGCATTGCAGGCAGATTCTTTATTGTCAGAGCCACCACTGTTTCCTAGAGTTTGCTCAAAATCATTAAATTGAGTCAGTGATGCTATCTAACCATCTCATCCTCTGATGCCTCCTTCTCCTTTTCCTTCAATTTTTCCCAGCATCAGAGTCTTCCAAAGAGTTGGCTTTTTGCATCAGGTGGCCAAAGTATTGGAGCTTCTGCTTCAGCATCAATCCTTCAACGAGTATACAGGACTGATTTCCTTTAGGACTGACTGGTTTGATCTCCTTGCAGTCCAGGGGATTCTCAAGAGTCTCCTCCAGCATCACAATTTGAAAGCATCAATTCTTCAGGGTTCAGCTTTCTTTATGATGGTCCAACTCTAACACCTGTACATGAATACTGGAAAAACCATACCTTTGACTACGTGAACGTTTGTTGGCAAAGTGATGGCTCTGCCTTTTAATACACTGTCTTGGTTCAGCACAGCTTTTCTTCCAAAGAGCAAATGTCTTATAATTTCATAGCTGCAGTTACCATCTCCAATGATTTTGGAGTCCAAGAAGATAAAATCTGTCACTGTTTCTACTTTTTCCTGATCTATTTGCCATGAAGTGATGAAACCAGATGCCAAGATCTTAGTTTTTTGAATGTTTAGTCTTAAGTGAGCTTTTTCACTCTCTTTTTTCTCATCAAGAGGAAAGCTTCCTCAGTGGCTCAGTGGGTAAAGAAGTCACCTGCAATGCAGGAGTCACAGGAGAATTGGATTCGATCCCTGGGTAGGGAAGATCCCTTGGAGAAGGAAATGCAACCAGCTTCAGTATTCTTGCTTGAAAAATCCCATGGACAGAGAAGCCTGATGGGCTACAGTCCATGGAGTCACAAAGAGTTGGACACAACTGAGCAACTAAGCATGCATATCATATCAATGAGGGAATAGTGTTCAGGAAACCAGGATGGAGGGAATTGCAAGGCAGAAATTTTCAAATTCCACAGAAAGATCACCTAGAATGCAGAGTAAAAATAAACCACTGACGTAGTAAATTAGAAGTACTTTTTGATGACTTTGGGAAAAGCAGCATCAGTTAGTTTGGTATAAGCAGAAAGCATTTTTCAGTGGGATGAGAAATAAGGGGAAAGGGAGAAAGTAGAGGCACGACCTGTAGACAACTCCTGAGTGGAGCAAGGAAATAAAAGAAAGCGGAGTCAAAAATAAGACAAGGACCAGCAGAGCAAACCTGAATTGAATTTGTTTTTGAATTTGCCAAGCAGAAGGACACCAGGTCATTCAAGGAGAGTTCAGTGGGTCTCCACAAGGTGACAGAGGAAGGAATAGATATGAGGCCAAATTATGTTACAGTCACAGGCTTCCCTGCCTGAGCGCTGAGTTGTGTCCGACTCTTTGCAACCCTATGGACTATAGCCCATCAGCCTCCTCTGTTTGTGGGATTTCCCAGGCAAGAATACTGGAGTGGGTTTCCAATTCCTCCTCCAGGGGATCCTCCTGACCCAAGGATCGAACCCATGTTGCCTTTGTCTCCTGAATTCCAGGCGTATTCTTTACTGCTTGAGCCATCAGGGAAGACAAAGGGGGAGTTCATTCCACAGGAGAAAGAATTCTATGTACTAATTTCTAATCGGTTAAGGGAGGATTATAAATTATCACTTGGACTGATCTTAAGTCTGATGTACATAACAAAAGTATGACAAGGGTTTTTAAGAATCCCAGAAATGCTTCCTCAGGATAGAAAGGTGTACTGGGTATTTTCATATGCACTTTCACACGCTTGGGGCTTGGCAAACATTTCTCTTGCCCCAGGCGAGGACTTGAAGGGACCGTATGTCAAGGATACTGCTTTTAGAGCAAAGATGCTTTGAACAGATTTCTAGTTTAAAGTATTTGATGGGGAGAGTGAGAAAGTGACAAATTTATGAAATACTGTGAGACCAAGAACTTCAGGAAGAAGTGGAAATACTCTTTCTTGAACATGGCAGGTGACCCAGAATGGAACTGAGGTTGAGAGTAGAAACGGACGGCTGAGAAACTTCACGCCCCATTGCCTCTGCTTTCTCTGAGAAGTCCAAGGTGGACCATCTACTAAGAGTGAAGGGACTGTAGATTTATCCTTTTTGTGATCACCTTCTTGTTCCAAATACATTTTTAAGAATGCAGTTTTGCTCACAGCAACTTTTACACATCTCAGTTCATTTCATATTTTAACCTTCCTGACAGTCTAACTTAATCTAAAGTTCATGAATAAACATGGGAGTGTAAGTTAATTAATAAAAATTTGGAAGGCAATATGGCAATTCGTATCAATAATGTTAAATATTCATACACCTCGAGTTAGTAATTCCACTTCTATGAATTTACAGAAATTAGAAAACAACACACAAGATGGTAATTGAAGAATTCTTTGCATTAGTTATCATATTAAACTGAAATACACACTGATAGGGATTTTTAAAGAGAAATTAGAGCATGAACATACAATAGAATTCTATGCAAAAATAAAAATTACAATATGGATCTATGCTTATGCCTGTAATAGTATTGTTGAATCAAGAAAAGTTAGGGATTAGTAGCTTGATACTATATGTGATTCTATTTACATAAAATTGTTTATATTGGTGTGTGTGTGTGAGAGAGAGAGAATGAGAGAGAAAAGTAAATAAAGATTAAAATGCTAACTACTTATTTATTGGTTGAAGGATATGGAGTTGCATTTACTTTCTTCTTTTTATTTGTTGTACTGTTTGAATATTTTATATTAAACATTTATCACAGGTGTTATATAAAGAATGAAAGACGGCTTCTATGCATAGACTAGGTTGTTTATTTCTTTGCTGATACATTAGCTCAAAAGCAACCCCCAGCACCAAACTCGAATTTTAACATATCCAATTATTTTCAAAATAGAGCATGCAAGCAGATTTTTAGCTAATTAAAGTCTGTCTGCTCTGCTTACCCTACATACCTTCACTGGACAGCGGCAGCCCATCATTATCCATTGATAAGATAGAGCCTGGTTATAAGACCCCAAGCTGCTATGGCCCTTTGGGGCTCTCAGACCCAGAGACCCCCTGACATTTCACAGTAACACTGTCTCGAAGTGGAAGCCTTCCTGTGATCTTCTTCTCCTCCAAGAGTCTCTTCCCTCCTCCCTCCCATTTTGGATGCCTCCTTGCCTGAAGCCTCTGCAGGTCTCAGGCTGTGAAGGACTTCCCCTCCCACAGCCCTGTATGTCACTCTGCCTTCCATGGCATTTCTTTTACATTGATCAGCCCTCAAAGTCCTTGAACTCTCTACAATAGGCATTTGTAATAGCACATAAAAATAATACAACAGTTTTTAAAAGCATTTTTTAAAAGAATTTAAATGGGCCCACACCCTGTGCCAGGAGGAAACTGGGCAGGCTCCAGCTTTCAAGAAAAGCTGCCTTGCAAAACAAGGACCCAGGGGCTTAAGCCTCCAGTCAGAATCTCAGCTGCCAGCCAAAGTCAGAGAGGAAGTATCTTTCCAGGACCACAAAGTCACTTTGTCCTGCTTTTTGATCTCAAATACCCTTTGTTTTTAATATTACCCAGCCTCCGTGACTGGTAAGCAGGCAGTGGATATTCTAGATGTCATTTCAGGCCAATTGTCCTGTTCTTAACCCAAGTGAGTCATCATGGACCTCCCACAACTTCTTCCCTCCCCTCATGTGATACTTGATCCTTCTATAAAAGCTCACAGATTCATTTGAGCATTGTTTTTCTTCCTCCTACCCTGTCAGCTTGCAGGCCAGCAAGCTCCCACATTCCTCCCCTCAGGGAAGCTCTCCTTTGGAAAGAGTCTTAATCTTGGTGTCTTCAGTCATGCTTTAGAATCCAAATGCAGTGTGTGGATACAATCTGAATCTCTTGGATCTTTCTCTACTTGCAAGATTGAGAGTTGTTATTTAATTTTCCAGCCCCTACTCCATAAATAAATTTTTTTGTGATCAGGTAAAATCTTGATTACTAACTAGGAAATGATCATCAATTAATACAGGACTTTGGTGGCTCAGACGGTGAAGAGTCTGCCTGCCATGCAGTAGACCTGGGTTCGGTCCCTGGGTCGGGAAGATCCCTGGAGATGAGACTGGCTACCCACTCCAGTATTCCTGCCTGTAGCATTTTATTGGATAGAGGAGCCTGGTGGCTACAGTCCATGGGGTTGCAAAAGGTTGAACATGACTGAGCAACTAAAGAAAAGATTATGAAGCATACCATAACTCATATCTCTATTCCTATATTTCAGACTGTACTGCAAATGTGCAAATTTAACAGATGCTGTTGTTCACTTGACATGCAAAAGAAACACACAGTTACTATATACTGAACCTTGATTAGACTCAAATAGATGAGATAGGTGTTAAGAGTGATTCTCATTTTTCACTGAGGAATCCGACTCTCCTTTGAGAAAGCAGGAGAGTTGCGCTAGAGTGAGAGGGAAGGTAGTTATGGAAAAGGCAGACTAATTTCCCGAATGCCAATACCATGATCGTTGGAGATGTTCCTTGATAATCTTTGCCTCCTTTCTCTTCAAGTAAAAAGTGGTCGGTGTTTGTATTCCTCACGTGAGGTAGTTTGTGATTTAAACAACAGGGGGGTATGGAAAATCACATTCAAAAATTCATTTTGTCTTTATCCAACTGGACAAAGAAAAACCAAAGAGGTATCTGAAGTGAATTTCAGTCCTTGTAAGCTTTGCAATTTCTCTCTCCTAGCCCTGTTGCAAAGAGTGATTGCCAGGTGAATGGACCTTTGTGGCATTTTAGTAAAAACCATTTTGATAGAATTATATGTTTCCTTTTCACCCCAGATCTCTTTTTCCATATACTTCTTGTTCCTGCCCTTGTCTCACTGTGCACTGGAAGTGATTTACTCAGGCTACAGAAAGTCACTCAGCTTCTTTCTAAATGTCAATACTAGGAATTTTCTCACATTTTTAGAGCCATACCATGGTTAAAAAGACTTCCAAATCAGAGACTTTAATTACTGTCACTACTGAGGGCACACCAGCCTCTCCATAATGACTAAGTTAACAGGCTTCAAAATACCGTTCTAACAGCAACCCAGGTTTTTCAAGCATTAAGCGGTTTCATCATTGCCTTACTTTCATTAAAAAAAAAAAAAAAAAAAAAAAACACCTAGGAATATGCTTCAAAGAATAAACTTCAAAACTTCAGCTTTTACACTTGGTTCACTGTTGTATATAATTAACACATTCTTGTTCTCTTCTCAACTTAATTTAGAACAGCATTAAATTCCCATGCAACCCACAAAAGTATAAGTAGTTTATTGTAATGCGGTTAAGAAACTCAAGTGTGAGTCGGCAAAAGCTTCACCCAGAGATAACTGGAAACCGACTTGCCAGGAATGGGCTGATGCAGACTTGTGAAGAAGCAGCTTAGCATGTCTCCCATTTGGTTTGGAGTATTGGTTCTCTTCCAAGTACCCTCAGAGCCATGTCGTCCCCATCACTGGCTTGAAAGACCCCCGGGATGTGACACGCCTCCCCTCACAGGAAGAGTATCTTCCAGCACTCACACCGCAAGGGATCGCTTTACCGACTGAGCAACTTGATAAACCAGGCGCTACAGAAGCCACTTGAGCAGTGGCCTCTCGAACACAATGTCTCTTCCTCGTCGTCTATACCCATTAGTGATTCTCCTGGGAGCAATTTCCGTTCTGGGGACGAAGCCATCTTCTTCCTAGCTTCCCACTAAATATTTCTCAGTATTTAAAAAAAAAGCCACGTGGTAATAACAATAAAATAACAATCAGTAATAACAATAACAAACACTCAGAGGGCACTTATTTTGTTTCAGAACAGTGTCCAAAGTGCTTTGAACATGCATTAACTCATTTGATCATCATAAAATTTCTATGAGGCTGGTACCGTTATTATCTGCTATTTTACAGGTGTTTTTGATGACGTGTGCCTATTGCTTTCCCACTGACTTAAGAGTCCCTTTCTCCTACTTAGAGTCCTATAACAACATGCAAAAGCTTTTTAACAGTAAGTAGAACATATTTCAGTCTTGCCAGTGTCAGTATGTGCTGCTGCAAAATCCCTGGCAGGAGAGGATAGAAGGAGTCAGTGCATGGTGAGTGGAGACAGAACTAGACAGAGGTTCAGACAGCATTAGAGGTCTCTTATAGCACAAGGAGGGGACTTGGGGATTTCTTTGCCTCTTGCGGTTTTAGGATGTCATCTAATTTTTGGCAATATTCTGAGATGCCCTCTAAAGATATCCTTTAAGGAAGAACTGGTGACAAAAATTCTAGGAGGGAATGGCATAGATGTCTAGTTGCTGTCTCAATATCCATTTACTCTTTCTTTCTTTGTAAGAGACCTCCGATTACATAAGATGGTAATGTCTGGCTGAAATGATGTGTTTCTCAGCTTCCCTAGGTACCGAAGTGGCCATTAAACTGAGCTATTACCTACAATATGAGCTATTAGGTGGAGAAGACAGACAGCCAGGAAGTGGCACTTTCCCTCTCCTCTTTCCTTCATCTTGCTTCCCTGAATGCAGATTTGATGGACGGTTTCCCAACACCATATTGGACTACTGGGATGACTCTGAGGATGAAATTCAAATGCCAGGAATGGAAGGGTAGAAATAAAAATGCAAGGTGGGTCCCTGGCGACCATGCAGTCACTACATTTGGAAAACTGCAAACGCTCATACTGATTTTATGTGAGGTAAATGCAGTACACTGGAGAAGGAAACGGCAACCCACTCCAGGATTCAACAGCAAAAAAGCAATACATGGTCATGTGTTTAAGCCGCTGTTACTTCTGACTTTTTTATATATGATTATAACATGATTCTAAATGAATACACAAAGTCAACTGGGGGTTTTATGGGCAGAAGAACCTTTCTTTTTTTTCTTTTTTTCTTTTTACAAGGCAAGAAAACTTAAAAGACTCCTCTATCAATAGCTTGAGGAGAAAGGCCAAGAGATGAAATTTGGGCCGAGAACTTCCCAAGCCCTGAATGGGGGAATTAATCTCTCTACTTCTTAGTTGTCTCATTTCTGAAACAAGGATGCTAAATTTGATATCATATTAAGGCTCCTTTACAGGTTGAAAATCCTATAAATTTTTCAAGTTAGCAAGAACAAGACACATGCCAGAATTGCTCGCCAAACCCTGCTAAAAGGGCATCAGTCTGAGTGAACTGGATGATTTCCTCCTTGTAGAGATTGGGGTACCTGAATTGAATTCAACTGAAATCCTGTCTCAGGTAGCAGGGCCAGTAGGAGATGTCCCTTTGCACAGAGTTGCTACTACTTTTGAATCAGATCATGGTTGCCATAATCAAGGACCATTTATTTGGAACAAACAGAAGCTCATTTAAGCTGAAGCTAAAGCATTCCTTATCCAAGTAATATAGAGATATCTTACTGAGTTGGCAGGAAGTCCCAACAGGGAAACTGGGCTAGAAAGTTGAGAATTCCCTTTCTTCTCTCTGGTCAAAGTGATATGCAATCTTTGCTTTCCTTGCCTGCTTCTCACTGCTGTCTAGCTTTCTCTACTGCAGTGCTTACGAGGTAGAAAAAAAAAAAAAAAAGGCTTTCTCAGCTCTACACAATCTCATTTTCAAGCTAATACACACACTGAGACAGAATTCAAATTGTTAATGAAGTCTGTTTGGCTCAGTTTTCATTAGTGATGGCCCTGGGTTTAAGGTCATGGGCAGGGCTTAGGGGCTGGTTCTTTAGGAAGGAGCATGCCTGGGGAGGGATGACTTGGATCTTCAGAGAAACAGCAAGAAGGTCTTCAAGCATTCCTCTCTAGGAGGGGATTCCTTTCTTCACAATCGAAGAGCTGTCCATGGGACTCTGCTCAAGTAGGGAAGGGCACATGACCATGCGTCACACCAAGATACCAGCTTGTGCTTCCAAACTTCCTGGAGAGGTAACACTATGTCACTGTTTTGAGTCTGTAACACCTGTTACGGATGAGCAGTAAGACGTGTGCATGGGTATACTTGGGATGATTACAGTTAATGGAAATAACTATATTGGGAAACTTTTGTTGAGAATCTAGCAGCATCCCTTCAGATAATTAAAGTGTCAGAAGCAGAATGAAAGCTGCTAATTTAACCTCTCTTTTATCTCTTCCTCTAGCTCCTCCTAATCTAACCCCTCTTTTATCTGTTTCTCTACCTGTTACTTCCATCCCTATTTTTGTGCAGACCTTATCAGTATTATTCAGATTTTTCTAATTACTATCTTAACTAGTTCTAAACTCCATTATTTGTGAAGCATCTTGATAATTAACTGAATGTTTCTAAATTTTAATTGGATGGAATTCATTATTTGAGAGCATATTTATAATTACTAAAGTGTAAAAGACATTTTAGTAATAGGCATCCATGATTATTTTCTATAATACTATAAATAAATGAGAGTGTTTTTATTTATTTTAGAATTTGGCTCAAAATAATAGTTTCCATATCTTTCATATCTCACATTAATAATTAATTTTACCCTCGAGAAGATAGGTTTTGGTCACTTGGTAAGATTTTCTGGTTTTTCAAAATTTAATTTTTCAAAAACAAAAAGTAAAGGGTAAAGTAAGTAAAAAAAAGTAAATAAAAACTTTACTTCCTTAAAGTACAGAAAAAATGAAATATAATTCAGGGAGAATACATAAGTGAGGAAGTAATATTATCTGGATTTAAAATTTACAAGTTATGATAGGTTGAATAGATCATTGAATTTTTTTTTGTAGTAAAAATTTCAGCTAGATTTTTATTATTTTTGCTATAGCCTTCATTGCTATATCATTGATTGATGATAGTATTACAAATAAAATATCCACTTAAATAGGCACTGGGGTACCTCTGTTTGTCAGTATATTTAATTTATTATGTAAAGTCACTGAATTTTAAACTTGGATTTTCATTATGTAAAGTGACCAAAACAGTATCTGAATCTACCACTCTGTGTTGCTGTTCAGTCACTAAGTCATGTCCTACTCTTTGCAACCCCAGGGACTACAGTAAGCCAGACTCTCTGTCCTTCACCATCTCCCAGAGTTTGTGCAACTTTACGACCATTGAGTCAGTGATGCTGTCTAACCATCTCATCTTCTGTGGCTCTCTTCTCTTTTTGCCTTCTATCTTTCCCAGTATCCGGGTCTTTTTCAATCAGTTGGCTGTTCCTATCAGGTGGCCAAGTATTGGAGCTTCAGCATCAGTCTTTCCAAGGAATATTCAGGGTTGATATCCTTTAGGGTTGACTGGTTTGGTCTCCTTGCAGTCCAAGGGACTCTCAAGGGTCTTCTCCAACACCACAATTCAATACTCCATATGATTACTAAATTTATCAAATAAAATAATGGTTATGAAAATAACATATAAAGTATAAATATGCCCAGCACCATACAGTGGTATCAACAGGAAATTTACCCACCTTTCCAAAACTGCCAGATGATGAACAGCAGTTGTCAGAAGCAAAAGTAGATGAAGCATAAGTAATGTGGGTCACCTGAACTGAAATTGGTGCACAGCACAAGAGTAAACAGACCTCTCTATGTTAAGTATGAGTAGTGAGACATCATGATTAGGGGTAAATTAATGTGCTATTTCATCAAGGCAGCATGTCCATGCAACATAACAGAAGACCTTTCAGAGGAGACTCTCTGTAGTTAAATGTGATGCTTACTAATCAATCATCATTTATTCTTTTATCATGTAAAGTGCCAGACCACTGATATGACAAGAATCTTATGAATTACTTTAAATGTATTCCTGATGTGTAATCAATATCTCTAGCAGACTTCAAGAATGCATTTCAGTGTGTACATGCTTATTAGCTATATCAAAATCAGACTTAACCTGAAGCCAGTATCATCAAATCATTCAAGAGCTTACTGCTGGCTTAGTAATTGTCACTGGGAAAGCTGAAGGGACAGCCTAATAGAACATAAAATTGTAGGTTTATCTTCCTCAAGTTTTATAAAAATGTATTACAGCAGACCTAACTAGACATATGAAAAAATACCATAACTCATATGAGTATTATATGCCTCCTCTAAAGGAATTTCATATTCCAAGATCAGAAAGTATTCAATCATCTAGATCGAATTGCATTAAAATTTGACTTCCTTTTCTTAAAATCTTGTATTGGTAGCTTGTTGGTGTCTGGCCCCGGCATCTGAGAACAAATTACTCGTCTCAACTGTCTAAAGATAGTCTATTCAGAGGTGTGCACATAAGCTGCGTCCCAGACCTGTCATCACGAAGAGGTAAACTAAAAACCAATACAAGCTGAAGAAACAAACTGTCAGATCTCTGACTCTAAGGGGCAACTCTATACCACTTTGCTCTTAAATCTGACACTCTTGATTTTTCCAGGAGTCTATCTGGAAATAGTGGGCTAAATGGATTCTTCTTTGCCAGTGCCTATATACCCCACCCCAGCAAATGGGCTGTCACATCAAAGAAGTGCATTGAGTTCTCCTACAGTGAAGACTTGAAGAAGAGAAAGTGTTCCTGCTCCTGAACTCATGGAAAAGAGAAACCAGCATGTGTAGGCTTAGGAAAATGATCATGGAGACATGCACAGAAAAATAAACAGTGATGAACTCTGCATGCAAGAAAGGGGTGATATACATACGGATGTATGTAACTTGTTTTTGTTTCTTCTTGCTTACCTATAGGTTCAAAATTCTCTGTGGTAAACATGTAGTGCTTTTGCAATAAGAAAAAAAAAGTATAAAAAGAAAAATCCTGCTACAGTATGGTTATGAAACACAAAAGGTCTGTTTTGGTGTATTCACTCAGTCAAGGGATGTGGTCATTCTCAGGTCAAAGACAAGGACCAGATATGAGTCTTCTCTGGTGGCTCAGTGGTAAAGAATCCACCTGGCAATGTAGGAGACATGTGTTCGGTCCCTGCTCCGGGAAGATCCAACATGCTGTGGAGCAACTAATCCTGTACGTCACAACTACTGAGCCTGAGCCCAGGAAGCGCAACTGCTGAAGCCTGCATGCCTTAGAGCCCATGCTCTGCAACAAGAGAAGCCATCACAATGCCATATATATATATATGGACCAGATATGATTTAGGGAGATGCTAGATTTCAGAACTCCAGTTCTATATTGTTTTATCCTTTCAAAATATGATAATCTCTTAAAATCACTATGTATTTATCAATATTTACCACGAACCTTACTAAAACTAGTTGTTCTTATATTTATGCAAGTCTGGTGAGAGAAGGAGTTGCTAGCTAGCCTAATGCAGGGCAATGCTTCCCTGTCCTCACAGGATGAAGCTTTTATGGGTTCATGATCAATGAGAAAAATAACAAAAATGTGATGAGCTTTTCATAAACAAAGCTCATTTAACTTTTAAACTTTATTTTTAAAAATAATGATGACACTAGTTCCTCTCCACCCCCATAGAGTCTATCCCCATTATCTCTGGATTCCATCTATTTAGGAATTTGCCTCCTTGCGAAAATATACAGACACGCACCAAGCCAAGAAAAACTGAATCACCCAATGCGCACATTCTCATCAAGGTCAAACACGGTGATGCTCTCTGACTTCTTATTTCAGCTTTCATGCCATAAACATGCCTTTTTCATGGTCCATTTAATGACATATTCTTTGTATTTTTTCTTAATGATTTTGCAATTTAAAATGGCTCCCAACCATAGTGTGGAAGTGCTGTCTAGTGTCCCCAAGCACCAGAAGGCTGTGATGTGCTTATGGAGAAAATACATGTGTTAGATAAACTTTGTCAGGCACAAGTTACAGCGCTGTTTGGCTGTGAGTTCAATGTTAATAAAGCAACAGTATATATTAAATAAGGTGTCCTTAAACAGAAATACACATAAAACAAGGTTGTGTATGACTGACCGATGAAAATGTTATGTATGACCAGAGGCCTTTTAGGTAACTAACCTTATAATTCCTCTGGGAGTAATGGTTCAGTATTTGCTAATACACTGTTACCAACAAGTTCATAGAACACAACTCTCATGAATAACAAGATATAGTTTATAAATATAATATATATGTACATAAAGTTTTTAATTTTATAGTACTATAAATTTAATAACTTGATATTCATCCTCACATATTCCTGTTTTAAATATGACATCCATACAAAATTCAAAGTCGGAACAATTCACCCTCATTCAAACATCATTTATCAAACATCTTTCATTCTTTATGAGTTTGTCCTAAGGGCACAATGATGGAGAAGACAGTGACAGGACATGCTCTTTTGGAATACATACTTTAGGGGAAGACACAGTCCACTCCCCCCGAAAAGACAAGCAAGCATATAAATGAAATGACTGGACATGGTAATTTACTTTATGAAAAGAATAAAGAAGGGACTAAGATAAAAAATGAAAATGGGGAAACTTACTGTAGGCAGTTTGGTCAGAGCAGGTCTCTGTGGGGAGGAAATGTTCCTGAAAGAAGGAATCAGCCAGTTGACAGGGGGAAGCCATTCCATTTGGATGGGAGATTTTATGTTGAGACCAGGATGGGGGAACGTGCCTGGCCCGTTCAAAGAACTAGAAGATGACCAGTGTAACTAGAAGACGATGGGATGGGAACAGAGTAGAAGTGGAGATGTAAACAGGGCACAAAGGATGCAAGAACTGTAGCCTCTGGTACAGAATGAGCTTTTACTTCATTATTATGGGAAATCACAGCAGGCTATGGCTTTTCCAGTGGTCATGTATGGATGTGAGAGTTGGACTACAAAGAAAACTGAGCACCAAAGAATTGATGCTTTTAAACTGTGGTGTTGGAGAAGACTCGAAAGTCCCTTGGACTGCAAGGAGACCCAACCAGCCCATCCTAAAGGAAATCAGTCCTGAATATTCATTGGAAGGACTGATGGTGAAGCTGAAACTCCAATACTTTGGCCACCTGATGGGAAGAGCTGACTCAATGAAAAGACTGATGCTGGGAAAGACTGAAGGCAGGAGGAGAAGGGGACGACAGAGGATGAGATGGTTGGATGGCATCACTGACTCAATGGACATGAGTTTGAGTAAACTTTGGGAGTTGGTGATAGACAGGGAGGCCTGGTGTGCTGCAGTCCATGGGGTTGCAAAGAGTCAGACATGACTGAGCGACTGAACTGAATAGCAGGATTTTAAGCAAAGCATTGACATGACTTCATTTTCACTGTAAGACCATTTTTGCTGTGGTACAGAATGGACCAGAGAAGAGAGAGCACTGAAATCTGGGGACCCAGGGAGAAGTCTGTTACAGTAATGTGAGTATAAGATCACAATGGCCTAATAGAGGTGAAGCAAGGAGCCTGAAGCCAAGAAATCTCTGGACATAAAAGGACATAGGGATGAACTGGATTCAGGAAAAGTGAGTATTCAAGGGGAGCTTTAGATTTCTGGCTTTATTACAAAGGGATAATAATGTTTACTTTACACAGTGTTCTAAAGGTTAAATAAGGTATTCCACGCAAAACACTTATCATGATGCTTGGCACACACAGTAAGTACTACATGAATATTAGCTATTATTATCAGATAGTGTATAGAAATAGGTGCTATTTTGTGTTTAAAACAGTATTTCGTAAGTAGTTAAATGTCTCTCTGGGTATGTTATCACAGGGAGTGATGGTGAATTTAAGGTGAAATTAGAATACTTTTGACAGAAGGGTCCAAGAATATTGAAATCCTGAATCATTATATCCTGCCTTCTGGTGAAGTGTCCCAGTTAAAATAACAGTCAGTTTACATCTAGAATTCGGGTCCCCAAATCCAGTCTAATTTAGACTGGACCATTAGGACAGCCTTCGTACCACACCCAGTTAGCCTGTGCGAGCTTCTAAGGGAAGCAGACTTGTTCGCTTATCCTGTGACACCGCCCTGCTCCAGTGGAGACTGCATCTAAGGTCGGGCTGTGTGACTAGGAGCCGTCCTTAACCTCTTGGGAAACTCTGCCCACCTGAAGCACAGTCATGGTCTTGGACTACTCTTAGGAACAGCCAAAGGACTCATGTGAGGTGACAAGGGAAGGCAGAGTTCCTGAGCTCCCTTCAGAGGACAAAAGGTACACTCCAAATTGACTTGGACAATTCTTTTTCTCATGGCTTGAGCTCAAATGGACTCATTTCACTCTCTGGCCAAATTAGTATAGATCCTGGAATTATCAGGGAGTAGGAATATGATATACTAATTAAATTAGCCACAGTAAAGACTGCTCCCTCAGAGACGCACATAATGAAGTCTGGGGCATGTGAGGTTGGCCTCTTTCAGATAACAGTGTTAATGGCTGAACCAGTCTACTGGCTGCAGGCATGCTCACTCACTCATTTACGGAGCGCCTGTTCATTAGACCCATCACACAACAATCCAATTACTTTTCGTTTTCATAACTTTCAACATAAGGAAAACTGGATTATATCACTCTTTCCTGGTAAAGGTGGATTTGTTTGTTTTAAAATATCAGTCAAGTTCAGTTTTGTAAATACAGCTCAACCTCTAAAATTTTAAGTACAACAGGATAGGTAACCTATCTTTTTTTATTTATCTAATTGCTTGAGCACAAAATGCTTATTTGCCACCCAGGGTAAAGTTGTTCAATGAATCATTAATTTATTTTGCTGCCTGGATCTGGTTAACATGTCAGTTCTCCCTAAGGAAGATACTTTTTACTGCCATGGTGCACTATTTATCATTTATTCATTAGATTTCTTAAAATGTGTTTGTGTTTTAAGATTAGTTACTAGGTAGAAATAATAATTTTTTAAATATTAAGGACTTCCCACGATAATATTCAAAGGTATACACACACACACACAGACACACAGCAAAGTATATATACGTTTGGAATCCTATCTTGTCACTCCGGGATGGTAGGCAATCAAAAGAAGAAACCTGTAAACATGCTGAAAACAGCAGTCAGGGAAGTCTGGAGATGCTGGCTTCTCCTATATAGTTTTCTGATTTCAGCTGCTTATGATTGCATGTGCTCATTCAGTCTCGTCCGACGCTGAGACCTCATGGACTGTAGCCCACCAGACTCCACTGTCCATGGGATCGTACAGGCAAGAATACTGGAGTGGGTTGCCACTTCCTCTTCCAGGGGATCTTCCTGACCCAAGGATCAAACCCACATCTCTTGCAGCCCCTGCATTGGCAGGCAGATTCTTTATCACTGCTATATCCTTCTTATAAGAAAAGGAGAGAAGACCACATGTAGACAGGCAGAGGACTTCCCTGCTGGTACAGCGGATAAGACTCTGCCTGCGATCCCTGATACTATGATGGCATAGATTGAATTCAGTCAATGCTTACAGTGCTGGTTAGCCATCAAAAAGGACCAGAGACAGATCACATAAAAAGAGTTGAGGAAACAACGTATATGGATGCATATCATAACTATGGCAAATTTCTATTCTAAGAACCAATTAATGCAAAGTCAGTGAGTCCTCTACTGTTTTAAAGAGTTCAGTTCATATCCATCAGAACTTAAAATACATAGTGATAGTAGTGATTAATTGCTATAGTTATCATAGCGTGAATGTACAATAAACTGGAACTCATTGGAGATGTCATCTGCTATAGTGCAAAATTCAGTAGAACATTGATTTCAGACTCCTTTAAATTACAGGCATTCATCATAGCAAACTAATTTGTCCCAAGTGACTGAGAGATGCAAACTTCTCATTATTCAAGAATTAATACATAAAATATTATATTGTTTATGTATATATACTATATATAGTATAAAATAATATACTGTATATGTAAACACAATGTATGATCAAAATAATTAAGCATAATAAAATCTAATCCTTAAAAATCTCATGCAATATAATTGAGTCTTTATTTGCTATTTCCTGAAATATTTGAATTGCTTTAAGGTTATTCTTTCAAACACCAATTACCAGTTATCTATGTGTAACACAGTATCAAAAAGTTCTGCACTAGTTTTGTGAATATCAGATAATTGGGTCTTTTCTGTATTGTGGGCCACCCAGTCCCACAGACTAACCTTAAGAATGTTTCTGTTACTCAGTCCTATTTTAGGACAATGAAATTTTTGATTCTCCTGAAATTTCACAAGTTCATTTACCAGCTGTCTCAGTTTTAGAACAGCTTTTTTTCCTCATGGTAGAACAGCTCATATCAAGTAATTTCACCCCCTAAAAAAGCACGACACAGAAAAACAACATTGAGAGTTACATTAAAATGTAATCTTTAGATTGTAAAATAACCAGGAATACAATTTCCACCCAATTAAGTAGCAGAGAACACATTCTAATGACTGCATTTCCCGAAGCTACCAGCAATCCTTGGTAAACAAACCGCATGCTAATTCACCAGGTAACTGAGAACACCAGAATAATAAAGTTCCTTTTAAGTGTGCTGAATATAAAAACAAATAAACAAAAACAATAAAAGTGTGCAGCAATCAAACAAAGCCTGTCATTTTTTGTAATGAACCATGTAATTACCAAAAAGGCTAATGTTAGTGAAGATAAAACAGAAACCTTCTAACTAAAACGTTCATAGAGCTGAAATCTGGTTAAGTTTTGTTAAAACAATAAAGCAATGGAGAACAAGCAGTGGTACAAAAGAACAAAATTTTCCACCTCCTGGGAGGAAAATTACAGAATGTGCTAACAGTGGGTGAGGAGATAGTTTACTTGGGTGGGAAAAAAAAGTAATAAACAACAATAATCAAGTCAACCAGCCAGCATCCCAATTGTTGAATCCAACTGCATCTAGGCTAATTAAAGGAGCAATGACAATGGGAAAGTATTTTGAAATATGCTTATATATACATATATATATATACATATATATGTATAAGAGGCAAACCTGAGGCATTTACGTTGACACTGACGGACATTCTTCTATCAAAATGTTCTCATTTAATAGCTTCGTCCCATGAAATAACTAAACAAGCAGCAGGCAAGCTATTCAGCTGGCCACCTAGGTGCTTGCTTCAACATTTATTAAGAAATAATGTCAGTAATATTTTTTTTAACTTGTTCTATGTTTTTAATTTTTGTCACTAATCTAGGAAATCTGAGATAGTGTAGAACTGACACTGAGAAAGTCATGCCCTGAATTACATCTTGTTATTAGTCAATGCAGTGTTTAAAGTAGACATGGTGAGTTTTTAGCCACATCCTCAAAAGATACATGTTTTTATGTATTTTAAACACAATTTTCTTTTTTAACTTGAAGTATAGTCCATGGGATTGCAAAGAGGCGGACATGACTGAGCGACTAAGCACAGCACATAGCTGGCTTACAATGTGGTTGGTTTTTTGCTTTCTTTCTGTTTTTTTTTTTTTTTTTAATTTATTTTACTTTACAATACTGTATTCGTTTTGCCATACATCAACATGAATCTGCCACGGGTGTACACATGTTCCCAATCCTGAATCCCCCGCCCACCTCCCTCCCCACACCATCTCTCTGGGTCATCCCAGTGCACCAGCCCCAAGCATCCTGTATCCTGCATCGAACCTAGACTGGTGATTCGTTTCTTACATGATATTATACATGTTTCAATGCCATTCTCCCAAATCATCCCACCCTCACCCTCTCCCACAGAGTCCAAAAGACTGTTCTATACATCTGTCTCTTTTGCTGTCTCGCATACAGGGTTATTGTTACCCTCTTTCTAAATTCCATATATATGCTTTAGTATACTGTATTGGTGTTTTTCTTTCTGGCTTACTTCAGTCTGTATAATCGGCTCCAGTTTCATCCACCTCATTAGAACTGATTCAAATGTATTCTCTTTAATGGCTGAGTAATACTCCATTGTGTATATGTACCACAGCTTTCTTATCCATTCATCTGCTGATGGACATCTAGGTTGCTTCCATGTCCTGGCTATTATAAACAGTGCTGCGATGAACATTGGGGTACACGTGTCTCTTTCAATTCTGGTTTCCTCAGTGTGTATGCCCAGCAGTGGGATTGCTGGGTCATAAGGGAGTTCTATTTCCAGTTTTTTAAGGAATCTCCACACTGTTCTCCATAGTGGCTGTACTAGTTTGCATTCCCACCAACAGTGTAAGAGGGTTCGCTTTTCTCCACACCCTCTCCAGCATTTATTGCTTGTAGACTTTTGGATCACAGCCATTCTGACTGGTGTGAGATGGTACCTCATTGTGGTTTTGATTTGCATTTCTCTCATAATGAGTGATGTTGAGCATCTTTTCATGTGTTTGTTAGCCATCTGTATGTCTTCTTTGGAGAAATGTCTATTTAGTTCTTTGGCCCATTTTTTGATTGGGTCGTTTATTTTTCTGGCATTGAGCTGCAGGAGTTGCTTGTATATTTTTGAGATTAGTTGTTTGTCAGTTGCTTCATTTGCTATTATTTTCTCCCATTCCGAAGGCTGTCTTTTCACCTTGCTTATAGTTTCCTTTGTTGTGAAGAAGCTTTTAATTTTAATTAGATCCCATTTGTTTATTTTTGCTTTTATTTCCAGTATTCTGGGAGGTGGGTCATAGAGGATCCTGCTGTAATATGTTTAACAAAGTGGTCTTGCTTGAGCTAGATGCTTGTCAGTGATGGTGACAGTGTATGAGTTGAGTGTATCATAAAAAACCTTCTTAAATAAACAGTTCTTTCAAAAAGTGCATTTATCATTAGATCAGCAATCTGTTGCTCTTTTGAGTATTACTTTTGTATATAATATAATTTAGAATTTTAGATGTCTTCATGTAGACTTTGCAAAGTGAATGCGTACATTAGAACAGATCCACCAAAGACAAGATGTGAAGGAAAACAATCATCACTGTTATTGAGTTAATAGCAGTGACTATAATAATCTGAAAAAGAGCACCCTGGAAACTCAAATCTAATTTCCCAATCCTTTCACTTATCTCCTTTCTTAAAGTGACAGGGTTTTCACGAAGAGGGTAGGATATGAGGTCAGGTTAGTCTTCATCATTTAGAGACCAAGAAGAGATGTAGGGGCTGGAGGAGAGGGAGAGAATGGTGATTAGAAGCTGGGTGCTGTAGATCCTCTGCAGTTTTTACCAGTAAAACATTCTGAGGCTTCTGTGTACAAGAAGATTGAGAAATGGAGGGAGAGGGTTTTAAACATTCTAGTATAAGTTTTCAATTGGGTCTTTCTTGATTTCCAGTAGGAAATGAAATGCTTTGAAAATTATCTTTGATTATTGAACTAAGTCTTTTTGAACACAACCCCATCCAGAACTGAGATGCCTCAGGAGCCATTAGGATTGCCTTGCCATGTCTCTGTCATTTGGAACCTGTGATGTAGAGCTACTTCCAAAAAGAATAAAAAGTCTATATACTCTTTGACTTGTCCAATGAAACTATGTACATAAAAATGGTAGCATTTAAAAATCATGACATCCCCCTACAAACAGTAGCAAGAAAGAAGTTTCAAATATTACTCTTTCTCTTAAGGAACATTCAATGATATGACTGAGTGAAGAATCAACGGGATTATTTTTTTCTGGGTGTAGTTCTAATAGTCTTACAGGAAGTGTTAGTAATAAGGTATATAATTCTTTGAGCCTCTCAAAGCTACATTTAATCAAATATACAAGAACATCTTCCAGATTAAGAGAAATGTGTGTTCAGGTTTATTTTTACCATTGTTTAAGAATGGCCATAAGGGGTTGCTTCATGTTATTATCTTTATTTAAATTTATCTTGAAACTAAATTAAAATCTATCTTAGAGACACACAGAGATCTTTTACATTTTGTACTTTCTGGATGAAACCATGGCAATCTATTTTTTCACCTTCTTATGGAAATGATCATGAGCTTTAATTTCCTCTTATCAGACTTCTAATTTTAAAGTCATTTGAAGATTCAAAGTAAAGTCCTTAGATATTTGAGATACAGCTTTTGAAGATTTGTATCTTCTCAAAGGGACCATGACAATCCAGTTATCTTACATAATGAATCACGTGAATGAATCTGTCACTGTTAAAGTACTATCCCCTTCAACAAAGGGGAAGTGATGCCTTAAGTTAAAAATCACCAGTCTTTATTCAGGAATATTTCTATTAAAATAAGTTTAAATATTTGGATAGAGGAAGAGAAAGAAAGCTGCAATGACTTCTGACACCAATTACCCAGAGTTGGGCAAAACTTGTCCGGTTAAGGGCACAAGACTGCCATGCCTTCAAATATTAACCACAAGTTTAGGAGTCCCCAGGATACCCACAATTCTTACCAGCTGGCTAAAGATGTATAGGTTTCCACTACCCCCTCAGTTTCAGTAACTCACTAAAATGACTCACAGAACTCAGAATAGTGCTATAGTAAAGATTATAGTTTTATTATCGTAAGGATATAAGTCAGGATCAGTTAAAGAGGAAGTTTGCATTGGGTGAGGTCTGGGAGGGTTCCAAACATGAAGCTAGTTACATTTTCGTCTCCCCCACGGGATGATCGGGACACATTACCCTCCTCATGGATGTGTGATGGTACACCGTATTGCCAACCAAGGACACTCACCTGAGCTTTAGTGTCTGCAGTTTTTATCAGGGTTCCCATCGTGTAGCCATGACTGATTGTATCATTAGTTCCAAGGTTGAACTCAATCTCTAACAGCCTTTCCCTGCCTAGAGATTGGGCTGGCAATCTCAAAGCTCAAAGTCCCAACCCTCCAATCACATGAGTGGTTTTTTTGGCATGACTGGGCCCATCCTGAATCATCATAAACTATCTTTAAACCCATCATAATTAACAAAGAAACTCCTATTATTCAGGAAATTCCAAGGGTTTAGAGGTCACCTCCTAGGAACCAAGGAAGAAGACCAGTCAAATTCTTTAGTACACAAAGCCTATGAAATCTTATATCTGACTAAATTTTTTTACAATCAGTTTTGAACATTTTGAGGGAAGTAGAAACATTTAGGGGAAGTAGTCTTAAATCAAACCCATAATTGGCCCTTGCCTATTGGCTTATATTCAAGTTAGACAAGAAACAGCTAACAGTTTCCAAAAATAAATATGAAACTTCCCATTAAATTCATACTATAAAATTATTACTTTCTATAACTTTTATTTCAAATAATGATGAATATGTTATATATTCCCAAAGGGAACAAATATACTAATAATTGGGTGGTACATCAGAGGGATGATAAGAACCAGGTTTTGTAGTTACTACTAGCTATGGATTCTAAATCCATATATTGAACCCAGATCTGCCATTTATTTCTGAAATGGGAAATACATTAAGCATTTTTTAATTACAAAATAAGATAATGTATTCCTTGAATATATTAAATATACAGTAAATGGGGGGCTTTCCAGGTGGCACTAGTGTTAAAGAATCTTAGATCCCTGGGTCGGGAAGATCCCCTGGAGGAGGGCATGTCAGCCCACTCCAGTATTCTTGCCTGGAGAATTCCATGGACAGAGGAGCCTGGCGGGCTACTGTCCACAGGGCAGCAAAGAGTGAGACACAACTGAATCGACTTAGCATGCACGCACAGTAAATGGATTCTATTATTATTGTCACTGTTTATATATATGAGGTAAAATATATGAGGGTTTTCTAGTCTATTTATTTGTGAATGACAACAATAACAAAAAGTTCTCTGGAAAAAGAGAACTAAATATTTTATTGACCCACACACTTTTATTGACATTCAATTATAAATCATAAAAGCCCATTGGAACTTCTGACATGTGCCAGAATGTGTGAAAATAATAAAACCCACAGGCTGAGTTGTTTAAGTTCCTTAAATTTCTTACAATTCTCCTTTTGTCCATTACTTACTCTTTCCTAGTATTTCAAAACACTGGCAATTCAGCAAATAACATAATAAATAATAGTCCCTCCTCTCAATAACTTACATTATAGTGTGGACAGTTGACAAGGCAAAAATGAAATGAATAGAGTTTTAGGAGATAAATCTATGAAAAAATAATCTAGAAAGATGAGGATAAAGACAGTTGGGTGAGAGATGCAAATTTAAATAGAGTTCCCAGGGAAGCTGCAACCTGAGAGTTGAGAGAAAGAGAACATTCTAGGCAGAAGAAACAGCAAGTACACTGGCTCTGAAGCAGAAGTTGACCAGCTTTGTTCAAAAAGCAGCTAATGAGGTCAGTGTTGCCCAAGAGGAGCAAGCAAGGGGAAAGAAGGAAGAAATGAAGTCAGCTAGGTAATGCAGGGGTAAGGGGGCATGCAGACTACATAGAGCCTAGTAGAGCCTTGTAAGTTTGGTTCTTATCTTGGAGAGCCACTGAAGAGTTTTGAGCAGAGGACTGAAATGCTTTAAAAGGATTCTCTCTGCTGTATCCAGAACAAAACAAAAGGAAGAAAGTGAAGAAATAAGAAAACTGTTTAGGATGCTGTTAAACAGGATAAACTGATATAAAAAGGATAAACTGTTTATCAACTGTTTGGGATGTTGATAATAAGCCAGGAGAGAGATCAGAGTGGTTTGGACCATGGTGGTATTGGCAGGGGAGGTGGTGTGAAAGTTTAGTTTCTGGATATATCTTGAAGGTAAAATCAGCAGGGTTTGATGGCACATTGTGAAGTTTGCAAGAAAAAGAATAACCAAGGATGACACCGAGATGTTCAGCCTTGGGAACAGGAAGCATGGAGTTGCCATTAACTGAGATGGAAAGACAGAGAGAACCGGGCTTTGCGGGGAGGGAAGGAAAGAAAGAGCCAGGATTCGAATCAACATTTGTCGATTCCAAAGCTTGTACTTTTAACTACAAGTCAATATACCACCTTTAACTTATTGGATATCTGTAATGTTGAGAAGGCTATGGTTTATATATTTTGCTTTACTAAATTCTTTCAAGAAGCCTATAATGATGAAAGTAACAATAAGGCAAACACATAATGCTTACTATGTGTCCTTAGCAGGTTTATGTCCCACACACATAGATACACACGCACACTCATACAATCTTCACAGTAATCATAGGGGTAGATAACCCCCAATTCTGTTATTTTATCATCAGGGAGAGGTGTAGAAGTGAAGACAGAGGGTTGAAGGGCTTTTCACCTCCTAGAGATAACACTAATCTTGGTTCCTCACATAGTCCTTTTAATGGATTATGGAAAATATACCTTTCAACTTTTGGTAGGACGGGGACCAGGAGTAACAACAGAATCAGTGGCAGTGGCCCACTATTTCTAGGGACTCTGCTTACAGACTCTAAAGTAATCTAAATGTATGTGTGCGCACATGTTTCGTTTCACTGTATTAGTTTTCTAGGACTGCATGACAGACTAGGTAACTTAAATAACAGACATTTATCTTCTCACAGTTCTAGAGGCTAGAACTCCCAGATCAGTTATCAGGGCTGGTTTCCTCTGAGGCTTCTCTGATTCGCTTGTGGATGGCCACCGGAAGGCCCTAGGTCTTCGATGGTTAGCTCTCTGTGTCTGTGTCCTAATCGCCTCCTCTTATAAGAACACTGGGCTTTGGATCCCAGTGACCTCACTTGAACTTAATTTCTTCTTTAAAGACCCTCTCTCCAAGTACAATCACATTCTGAGATACTGGGGGTTAGGACGGAAACACATGATTGGGGGCTGGGGGAACACAATTCAGCTCAGAACCATTAGCTCGCATTGTTATTTAAAAATCCTCTTGATGCAGGAGTTGGCAAATCTCTTTCCCACTGAGCCTTAGGTAGATTCTAAACGTCTATCAAGGGAGTGAGGGATATAGGGGGAACAGTGTAATGGCACCTGGCTCTCTTGTACTTTAATGACCTGTTTTCCTCCACCTGCACTCCATGTCTCAGACATGAGAAGAGACAGCACCTGGCTCACTCTTGGGTACTGCAATAGGGTGCTCCGTGAGGAAAGTTTAGTCAGGGGATAATCGATTAATCGGTTCTGTCAATAATTCAGGAAAACTTGTACCACCCATCCTCGGCTATGTGAGGGAAGAGAAAAATAAATGCCGTTGAAACCTGAATTTTGAAGCTAAGTTGACAGACATATACCAATGCTGAACTTTCATGTGCTGAAGTCAGTTTCATAAGATATTTTTAAAAGTTGAAATGGCCACTTCAATGTTGTCAAAAAGAATACATACTGAAATTTTCAAAATGTCTATTGATGGAAAGACACTGGAGATTTTTATTAAAAATCTACATGTAAATGTATTCCCTCAAGATTGCATTCTCTCTTCTGAAGTACAAAGCTGACTAAACTCACCTAGAAATAAACTTGATTCTTTCCATAAGTGAAATCAGTGTACTTTTAGCTAAAGGGAAAACAGGCCTTGTCTATTTTCCAGGAATTCCATAAAAACAATTGACTTACAAAAGTTCACTAAAGCAATAACGTAAAACAGACTTGCAAGCTGCTCTTAGAAATGCTTTAATATTCAATAGTTACTGTGACTATAACCCTGGAGATGAACCCACAGTGTCAACCATAGAATACACTGGAAGAACTGACTAATGGAGGGAGATGTATTTGCCACATAATTGAAAGGAGGACTGGAAGGCAGAAGCATCAGCAAATTGTAAGGTCTTTAAATTCCACTCTGAACAAAAGGCCTAAGGAGAAGAGACTTTGTAATAATCCACAGAACTCTAATATCCAATTCTGTATGCACAACCTATGGTTGCATGGGTTAAATCACTGGTCCTCCACCTTTTTTGGCACCAAGGACTGGTTCCATGAAAGACAGTTTTTCCACAGGTGGGGGTGGGGGCGGGGGTGGTTTCAGGGTGATTCAAGCACATTACACTTATTGTGTGCTTTATTTCCATTATGACTACATCAGCCCACCTCGAATTGTCAGGCGTTTGTTTGATCCTGGAGGTTGAGGGCTCTTGGGTTAAACCCACTTCTCTTTACAAAGCTTTTACTGATTCTTATTGGGGACTTGGTCCTCAGGGACCCACCTTTTCAAGGACTCCAAAGAAGGTCTTAAAGACTAGGTCTCTTCTAACTCCTACCTCATTACACAGGCCTAGAAGAAAAGCAGATCCTTAGTTTAGAATGAAAACCAAGATGAAGGTATTCTGGGAAGAGTTAGAACCTTCTAAAGTTTTTGGTAATGGAATTAAATGCTTTGGTTTGAACTGAAAAATGGCAAGTTTCAAGGTCTAGGACTTATTAGACTGTCTACTCCAAGATAAGAACAATCACAGAAACTACTTATATTTCCACAATCCTTTATAACTTATGAAGCTTTTTATTATCATTATTTCATTTAATGAAGTTTTTACAAGGGAAAAAAAAAACCTAAGATTTAGCTTCCAAAGGTCTTTGTTCGTGTGTCTGAGCTTTGGTTTCCTCATCCATGCTGGAGACAATCACATGAACTCTACTCACATGAAGGGACAGTTATGAATGTCAAAGGACACTGTATTGCATGAAAATAACTCCAATTCCATTGTTCGGCTTTATTTTTATAACAGATTCTATTAAAATATAACCTGCAAAGTAATCATGTATCATCTTTTGTTGGTCATTGATGACAAGAATGGCTCCATTGTCCTGAAACTAGAGCTGCCAAAATCTTTAAAAACAAGATGTAATTATTATATTGAGTTGAGAGAATTGGGAGCTTACAGTCATTATACCTGTGAAGATTGAAAATATAATTTAGTTAATGATCATCCTGAATATATCTAGCCACTTAGTAAAGGATAAAGATTTTAAAATTGCCAGTGAGAAAGGTAGTTATTTCTTCCTTTAGAGGTGCAAAAACCAATTTCCACTGATTGAGCACCTACTTAGAGCCAAACACTGTTCTCAATGCTTTGTATATCCCACGTTTTCATCCTTTACATGAAGTGTGTACTTTTATTGTGTGTGTGTGTGTGTGTGTGCGCGCGTGCATGTATGTGAGATGAAGGAGGCGCTGAGAGAGATTAAGCAGCTTGCAATTTACCAAAGGCTGACTCAACTAGGAAGCAATGGTACTGAGATGTGAGCCCAGATCTGTTCAGCTCTAAACCCTCTTGCTCTTCCTAATCAAGATTTTGCCACATAACAATACTGATATTCAATCACCATGTGTTCTTATATCTGAATGCAAGGAGATTTGGTAGGGCTGAAAGGATGATGCTTCTAGACATATCAGAGCCAGTATGAACATCTCTGTAAAAGGCTGCAATTACATTTGACCTTGTCTCAGCTTCCCTTCTCATGTTCCCAAGGGCTCCCTCATACTAACGCAACAGGAAGGGGATATAGGAGATTTTTCACCACAACACTTCTTAGAGAGGTCATTGTTTGTGTTTTAAAAAAAAAAAAAAGCTTGAGGAGTCATTAGAGAAGGAAGCACCAAGGTTGGAGAACTGCAGCAAACAAGGATTGCTAATATGCTATGCATAAGACAAAGGAAATTTCGTTGTTCTTAAGTAAGAGAACGAAAAACTGAAATAAAGAAGGAAAGTTAGAGAGTTGGCAAGCTTGGATCTGGAGCAACGAAAGAGCCAGAGAATGGAGCTCTTAATTAGGGAAGCCAAAATGAGTCTTGAGATAAAATAAATACATGTGAAACTGAAAGTGTTAGTCGCTAAGTCATGTCTGACTTTCTGTGATTCCATGGACTGTGGCCCCCAGGCTCCTTTATCCATGGAATTCTCCAGGTAAGAATGCTGGAGTGGGTGCTGTTCTCTTTTCCAGGGGATCTTTGCAACCCAGGGACTGAACCTGGGTCCCCTGCATTGCAGGCAGATTTCTTTACTGTCTGAGCCACCAGGGAAGCCCAAGGGGTTGTCTAATTCATTGGTTGAGGAGTATAATATAAACACAATATTCTTCTTCCTTTGGGAAAATATACTATAAAACTTAATAAGATTCAAGGGAGATGCTATGGTCTGAATTTTCGTGCCCCCCACCTCCCAGTTTGAAATTCTAATGCCTAACGTGATAGTTTTAGGAGGTGGGGGCTTTGGAAAGTGTTTACTTAAGTCCTGAGGGTGAAGCCCTCATGAACGGGATCCATGAGGACCCCTAGTCCCCTCCAACCACGTGGGGACAGCAAGAAGAAGCTGGTTATGAACCAGGATGAGGCCCCGCACCAGAACAAGACTGTGCTGGCACCTTGGACTTCTCAGCTTCTAGAGCTGTGAGAGATACACTGCGGCTGCTTATAACCTACCCAAATGTTACAGCAGCTCAAACAGACTGCCATAGGTTTGTAGATGAATTTGGAGGAGACTGGAAGTGCTGATTTCTCAGTTAGGGTCAACATAGGATAAAACAGCACATGTGCACAGTGAGGCTGGGGGATGAGGGACACAACGTTTGTATTATGTAGTCCTCTGACTGTGGCAACCTTCCCCACCAACGCCGTTTCTACCCTTCCTCAGAGTGAACCACCTTGAGAAATATTATTGCCCCTTTCCCATCAAACTTGATTATGAGTACGCTTGAACTAGGCAAACATTCTGATATAATGAATAAAAGTAATTCTGAGAATTTTAGCATTGCATGAAACCTCAGAGCTAATATAATTCTGTTCCTTGGAGCTTAATTCCCCCCATGGTGAAGTATTCTTGAAGTATCTGGTGCATAGCAAGCATTCAACAAGGGTTTGCTAACGTGCTAGATGGTACCACTATTCAACAATATCTACTTCCTCTCTTCATCCTGGGGGAAGCCTATACCATCCCCCTCATTAAACTTGGACTAGTCCTTGGACTTGCCTCGGGCAATGAGTGAGATGAAATGACATTTTCCAGTTGGAGGAGAATCACGCTAACAAGCCAGAGCCCATGGGTTTCCATATATCTCAGATGACAAGGTGAATGTGCTATACGTTTTAGAAGAGGGACATGAAATGCTTACTGATGGTCCAAGGTTAGAGAGGGCAGCATTAGAGTCCAGGGAGGAAATTACTAAATGTAAAATAAGCTAACTTATTCTAGTTTTTCTCATTGGCTACAGAGTTTTAATGAAGAACCAGAGGAAGAAGGGGAAAAGAGGAAAATTCTATGCCTTCAATATGGAAAAATACAGGAAAATGGGGTTCCTGGACAGAAAAACAAGGAACCAAGTTACCTGAGTGTCTCCAGATCATCAGAAGGAACTCAGAAAGCATCACTGCTTCTACCTCAGTCCTTAATCTTTCCAGCCACATAACACTCTCTACAAAAAAATATTTAAGTAGTATCTCAGTGATAAAGAATTCACCTGCCAATGCAGGGAACACAAGAAACATGGGTTCAGTCCCTGGATTGGGAAGATCCCCTGGAGGAGGAAATGGCAACCCACTCCAGTATTCTTGCCTGGAGAATCCCATGGACAAAGGAGCCTGGCAGGCTACAGTCCATGGGGTCGCAAAGAGTCAGACATGACTGAGCGCACACACAAAATGTTATTTAGAACTAAGCACTGATAGGTAGGATAGACTCTTAGTTTTTTAACTGTTTAGTTTTAAAAATGGCAATTTTTACTTTTGTCTTTGAAGTCAAAGAAAAGCCACAAGAAGAAAAGTGACAATTTCTTCACTGAAAGTTGGAGAGGTCATTAATTCCAAATCACACTATATGAGGGAGGTCAAATAGGATTGTGAGAAGATGCTGAAAGATGACCACACTGTAGGTCTGAGAAAAATATGGCCAAACACAGCTTCCCACAGTAATCTAAGACAACAGTGTAACAAGGACGTGTGTGCACACGGGCAGCAGGAGTTACTGGACTTAGTTTACCAGGAAAGACCTAGAAGTGAGGTGAGATGTAGGAAGTGAGGAATAATGCAAACAACCCATATTTATAAGAAACTGTCGCTGAGGTCAGGTGGAAAGGAAGCATTCTGCATGGTTAGCAGTCCCACGGGTCATATTTTAGCTGCCTCAAGTAAGGACTAAAAGAACCCACTCACACACCAAACACTGTGTCACAGTCACCTTCCCCATCCTCCTGATAATACTCCTGAAAATAACTTCTCTGGGAAGAAACACCTCATCCAAAATAGAATACAATCTACATAAATACCCTGTGATGAAAGAAAATGAGTGAAGAAAAGTAAAAAATGACCGAAGAAGAACACTTACTAGAATAATGTTGCCACAGGTTAGATGGGCAAGCAAGCATATGGTCAACAAACAGAAAACCTAAATAGAGCAATTGCTTCTATAAATCAAGGACACAGGCAGAGTTTATCTGCACTATGGAAGGATAGGGACTTCCCTGGTGGTCCAGTGGCTAAGACACTGACCTCCCAATACAGAGGGCCCAAGTTCAATCCCTGACCAGGGAGCCAGATTCACATGCTGCAGCTAAGAGTTTTGGGCTTCCCTGGTGGCTCAGAGGTTAAAGCGTCTGCCTGCAATGTGGGAGACCTGGGTTCGATCCCTGGGTCAGGAAGATCCCCTGGAGAAGGAAATGGCAACCCACTCCAGTATTCTTGCCTGAAGAATCCCATGGACGGAGGAGCCTGGTGGGCTACAGTTCATGGGGTTGCAAAGAGTCAGACATGATTGAGCGACTTCACTTCACTTTCACTATGGAAGGATAAGACAAGACAATAGAAAAAGTGAAAATACACTTAGCTAAAGATTCTTGAGAGTTATATGAAATAAAATCTGCAACACCTCTAAGAAACAAAAAGATTTTCACAAACAGAAAACATACTATTGATTCAAGTAGGAAGATTCAACATTGTTGTTGTTCAGTCGCTCAGACATGTCTGACTCTTTGCAACCCCATGGACTCAGACTCATGCTCATTGAGTCAGTGATGCCATCCAACCATCTCATCCTCTGCCATCCCCTTTTCCTCCTGCCTTCAGTCTTTCCCAGCATCAGGGTCTTTTCTAATGAGTCGGCTCCTCATATCAGGTGCCCAAAGTATTGGAGTTTCAGCTTCAGCATCAGTCCTTTCAGTGAATATTCAGGGTTAATTTCCTTTAGGATTAACTGGTTTGATCTCCTTGTAGTCCAAGGGACTATTAAGAATCTTCTCCAACATCACAGTTCAAAAGCATCAGTTCTTTGGTGCTCAGCCTTCTTTATGGTCCAACTCTCACATGAATGGATGTGAGAGTTGGACCATAAATGGAAGACTGAACATCCTGGTGGGTTAATCTAGAAATCTGATATAATTTAACTCATCATGCCAATAGGATGTACTTTGAAGCTATGAGAGAAAAAGTTAAAGCTAAAATTAAAAACTTAAAAAGCAAGAATAACCCAGAAATTTCTGAAACAGAAAAGCAATGACTAAGGAAAGGGGGAGCTAGCCCTACAAAACAGTGAGACTTATTATAAAGTGAAACATTAAAAGAGTTTGGCACTACTAAATGAAAAATCAAACAGATCAATAGAAGAAAAGAAATTCCAAAATAAGCCAACATACATTTGAAAAATTAATATATGACAAAGGAGACACTTCGAATTAACGGACTAAAGGTTAACTAGTCAGTAAGTGATGGTGTAATAATGGTTAGCAATTTTGAAAGAAATTAATTTATGTCCCTACCTCCGACCTTACCAAAACAGATTCTTGATATGCATCAAACATTTAAAAATTCTAAAGGAACTATACAAAACATCTCAGTAGAATCATACTGGTAAAAATCTTTCTAATTATGATACAAAACATAGATTCCATAAAAATGATAAATTAGATTCTACAAAAGTAGTAAGTTTTCATTTGCATTGACTAAAAAAAAGGCATTATGCACGTGTGACTGCTAAGTCATTTCAGTCGTGTATAATTCTTTGTGACCCCATGGACTGTATAGCCTGCTAGGCTCCTGTGTCCATGGGATTCTCCAGGCAAGAATACTGGAGTGGGTTGCCATGCCCTCCTCCAGGGGATCTTCCCGATCCAGGGATTGAACCTGTGTCCCGTGTGGCTCCTGCATTGCATGTGGCTTCTTGACCACTGAGCCACTGGGGAAGCCCCCAAAAGCAGTGTAAACAAAGTCAAAAGAAAAAAAGTAAATCAATTAAAAAAATGATAGTTAATATTGCAGATAGGAGATAATTTCTTAATTGACTATAAATGTGTTATAAAGTAACAATACGGTGAACAAGAAAATTTAAAAATGGGTTTGTACATCAGGGTTCTCAGTCTTGATGATTTGCTAGAAGAACTCACAAGACTAAGAAAAGTGTTATAAAGTAACAATAAGGTGAACAAGAAAGTTTAAAAATGGGTTTGTACATCAGGGTTCTCAGTCTTGATGATTTGCTAGAAAAACTCACAAGGTTAAGAAAAGTTGTTACACTCAATCATGGTTACTGTTTACTAGAGTGAAAGAATGCAGAGTGAAATCAGCAAAAGGAAAGGCACATGGGTAAAGTCCAGGAGAAGCCAGGTACACGTTTCCAGGTGCCCTCTCCCAGTGGAGTCACATGGACACACATAGTTCTTTCAGCAATGATGCAAAGTGTAACCAGGCAGGGAAGCTCACCCAGCCTTGGTGTCTAGGGCATTTACTGGGAGTTGGCGATGTAGGCATGTCTCATCTGTGCCACTGACCTCAACTACTCAGACCCTTCCCCCACCCTCCTCAGAGCAAAATCAGATGTTCTCTGTAAAGAGCAGTTAGCATAAAATATCTGATCAAATTGGTGACCCAAAGTATCAGGCGTACAAAAACACCCTTATAGGCAGAATATTCCAAGAACTCAGAATTTACCACCCAAGAGCCGGCCAAGGGTTGGTCCTAAGACAGAGCTTTCTTGGGAATGTGAAAGTGTTGAGCCACCCAGGCCAACTGAGTTTACCCTTTACTTGTTATTGGGAATGAAAAATAATATAGTCATTTTGCAAACAGCTTGGCAGTTTCAGAAATGGTAAATGTGTTATTTCCATGCAACCCAAGAATTCCCTTCCTGCACATCAACTCAAGAGAAATGAAAACACATGTGTGACTTGTGTGTGAACATTCATACATTATTCGTAATGGCCAAAAAGTGGGGAAAAAATCAAAAGGGGCATCAACCGAATAATGAATAAACCACAGGTATACCCAGTATACCCATACTGGAACATTGTTTAGCAATAAAAAGAAAAGAGTACTGTTATATGCTACAATATGTATGAATCGTAAAAGCATTAGGCTAAGTGAAAGAAGCCAGTAACACAAGACCACATATTAAAGGTTGCATTTATATAAAATGCCCATAAAAGACCAATCTATAGAGACAGAAAGTAGATTAGTGGTTTCCTGGGGCTGCGTGGGAAGAAGGAATGACTGCAAATGGTCACCAGGGATCTTTTTAGAATAATGTAAATGTTATAATAACTGGACTGCAGCAATGGTCACCGGACTGTAAACTGTAAACTTACTACCAATCATCAGATGTTCACTTAAAAATAAATTAATTGTACAGTGTGTAAATTATGCTTCAATAAAGATGTTAAATTTTTTTAAAGGTGCTGCACATCACTCTGAAATGCTACTACTTGTGGGAAAGAGTAGAGTACCTTTGGAAGCACATGCTAGAAACTGGCAACAGCAGTGGCCTCTTGAGGAAAACAGGGGCACAAGAGGCCAGGATGGGAACAAGAGATCCTCTGTAATGTATAGCTTTGTACTCCTGGGATTTTATATAATGTGTGTGTAGTAATCACTACTCAGTGACAACCTAAAATCTTCCACATTTCTTGGTGACTAGAAGATATGTGGCTGTCATTGATAGTAAGTACGTCATCAGTAGTAATGGGATTATTGGAAAGGATAGTCTGAGAGGTAAAATACTGCTTTGACTATTTTCAAAAACGATCATTTTTATATTGTAGAGTAATATTTGAGTGGCACTATCCTAGAATCAAGGGACTTGAAGGGTATGGAGAGCCTGAGCTAAAGTTCCTTGCACATTTCATTACAGTGGGAGAGCTAACCAGCCAAGGTCTTCATTTTTTTGATGCAGGAGTGATCATTTCGAAGGTTTTCGGATAGTAATGTATCACTCACACTATATTTCAGTCATTTTGCCATTATCCTTGCTTTTTGTTAGATACTATAAATGTAGCGATTCAGGCACAGAACTATTGGATAGCATGTTCAACTCACCTTCTACACTTTTTTATCTCTTCAAATTCTCAAATTCACTGTTCTTTGGAAGTTAAGTGGATTTTTTTTTCATATACATGGCTTTCCATACAACTGAAATTGCTAAATAATTTCCAAGCTTCTGCTCCATTTAGGAATGTGCGCTAATTCATTGTAACAGGTTAAATTCCATCATAATCAATTCCCTATTAATGAATATCTGTGTAATCTCAAGGATTTTCAAGTCCTAATCCCTGACTCACTTACCATACCTGATGTTGAACAGATTGCAAGCAAGTGGAAGTGTTTGAGCATTCCTTAAAATCTGTGGTAATGAAATTTCAAGATGCTTGATGAGACAGCATCCTAAAAATTACTAATACTTGGAAATTTGTAAGAACATGTCATTTAGAAATGAATCTGTGTGCTTAATGTGACTATCTTTTTATTGCTCAGAATCTGTGAATCAAAGCAGGATGCTATGATCTCTTTTTTTCTGTGACTAATACCTTTTTAAACTCTTAATCTTCCATTATGACTAACTGCCCTCAATGGTCTGGGAGATGAATATGATATCATAGTCTGAGAATATGTTAAATGATGCTTTCTAAATGGAATGCTTCATTTAACCTTGGAGACCTTCTCGAAATTTTATTTCCCACATGATAATTCTTAGTTAAGACTAAGGATGAAAGGGTAAGGAGATGGATAAATAGTACAGTATATAGCGAATTAGTTAAGAGTAGGGCTCCAAGTCAGAAAATCCAGGTTCAAATTCCAGTTTGGCTACTAACTTGCTTGTGTAAGTGGATTGAGCAGATTAACAAAATCCTTTAAAAATTCATATTCTTATATGTGTCATGGAGATAATACTAGTGTCTGCCTCATACAGTTGTTAAGAGGATTACATAAAACCATCTTTATGAAGGGTATAGTAAATTCTTCAAGGTCATTATTCAAGGTCATTGTTTTGATGGGAACTTCAAATTTTATAGCAAGAGAAGAATATAAGCTTACCCACAAAGCAGAACACCCTTATTTAAACAGGATCAAGAATTCATAGGCTATCCAGAGAGCCAAAGATATTCTATCGAGATAGCTCAAGATTAATATGAATAATGACTGAAGGACTCAGAATTGCATGGTAAGGAAAAATGGTCTCGGAATTTTAAAATTAACTATGTGAACCTGGCAAGTTGGTTAACCCTCTGAGTCTTACTTTTGCAACTATAGAACGGACATGATTAGAATATCTTATGAGAAATAAGTATGTCTATGAACAAGAAGTAGACAGCACAATTCTTGGCACACTCTGAGTACTTAATAAGTGATAGTAACTTTTACTAGGAGGATTATTATAATTACTGTTTATGTGTTTTTCAGTATTAAGAACAAGAACACATTTGTCATACAGAGTTAATTGTGAAGAGGAAAAGGAATATGTTGAAACATAGCAAATTAAGAGGGAGACAGGCGGAGCTGCACAAGGACCAGGTCACCACGGTGAAATGGGGTGTCCAGCAAATAGGCAAGTAACGCCTGCCACATTGACTTTAAGGAGACTCCTTGGCAGACCAAGAAAAGAAGAAAAGAGGAGAAAATAAATATATTGATTTCCAGATGGTAGAGTGGGTGGGAAAGGAAAGGAAAATAGAGAAGCTGAAGATAAACAACAGCTGAGCCAAAAAAAAAAAAAGAGAGAGAGAAGAAAAATCATGGCAGGATGATGCTAGGAGAGCTTGGTCAAAAGGGACTATTCTGTCTGGGACTAAAATCCTCAGGTTAGGAAGAATGATGCAAGAAAAGTATCCACAGAAACGGTGGTGGTGAGAAGAAAGCAGAGAGCCGCTGTAACAGAGGTGGAGACCGTCTGCTAAAATGTAACACAGCCTAGGCATTCGATCAAAGCCTGAGGCATGTGGAGATGACTCAAAAAGGGAAGGAAACGGAGTTCTAAGGAATCCATGCAGCACTAATCAAAAACACACGTGGAGTAAGGACAATCAACAGGAAGAAAATACACAAACGAGGACGCAAAAACCTGGAGACGCTGTCTAAGGGACTCTCAGAGAAGAAACACTGGATGTGTTCCTAGCACAAAACCAAGGCTGATGGGGAGAAAAGACAAGTAATCCTCACAGAAGAATTTTAAATAATACCTGCAAGTATTTATAGATACCTCCAAGTAAAGAGAATGGATTTAGATTTAGATTTGGCTTTAGATTTCCTAGACCTCCTACCCAGAGGGTGGGCTACACGTAGTGACTTGTTTCAACAGAATAGAGTAGGAGAAACCTGGCAAACACAACCTTAGTCAAGTGATGAAGGTTAATGTTATTATAGTGACTTCATGTGGATATCATCTCCCCTCTAACGTGATATAAGGAGACGGGCACTTCACCCCTATGGTATTCCTTCCAGAAAACCAAAACTCCATTCTAATAATAATAAAAAGATCAGATAAATCCAGTATGGAGTACATTCTGCAGGATATCTGACTCCTGGGCTTCCCTGATGTCTCAGAGGTTAAAGTGCCTGCCTCCAATGCAGGAGACATGAGTTCGATCCCTGGGTCGGGAAGATCCCCTGGAGAAGGAAATGGTAACCCACTCCAGTATTCTTGCCTGGAAAACCCCATGGACGGAGAAGCCTGGTGGGCTATAGTCCATGGAGTTGCAAAGAGTCGGACACGACTGAGCGACTTCACTTTCACTTTCAAGACTGTCAAGGTCATGAAACTGTCACAGACCACAAAAGACTCACAGAAGACTCAGAGACATGACAAGTAAACACGGTAGGATGCACCAGACTGGCTCTCAAAACAGGAAGAGGACAATGAAAAAACTGCTGCAATCCAAATAAAGAGTAGAGTTAGTCAACAGCAACCCAGTATTGGTTTTTTTAGTTTTGGCAAATGTACTATGGTAAGATGCTAACAGTGGGGGATATAGGCTGAAAGGTATTTTGTCTTTTTTTCCTATTCTTTTTAATTTTATTGATGTATAGTTGATCTGGTGCAGTGGTAAAGAATCCACCTGCCAATGCAAGAGACACAGGTTCAATCCCTGGATCAGGAAGATCCCCTGGAGTAGGAAACAGTGGACCCACTCGAGTATTCTTGTCTGGAAAATTCTATGGACAGAGGAGCCTGGTGGGCTATAGTCCATGGGGTCTCAAAGAGTTGCAACTGAGCACACACACACACATGGTTGTTTTATAACGTTGTGTTATAATGTTAGCAGCTCATGTGTTTTGCATTGGAACTCATACAAACTCTAGCTTCTCCGTAAATCTAAAATTCATCTAAATTAAAATAACTTATTTTAAAACAAGATGGTATCATGTCAAAAGGATATAGAGGTTAAATATCCACAAATGATGCCCAAATGATGATAACACTGGATTAAAATCCAAAGAATACTGACTTCCTTGATGGTCCAGTGGTTAAGGCTCTGCACTTCCACTGCAGGGAGCATGGTTCAATTCCTGATCAGGGAATTAAGATCCCACATTCCATGCAATCTGGTCAAAAAATTTTTTTTAGATAAAAGAAGATCTAAAGAATAAAATAAATATTCATGATCATATGCTGATATAAGTAAATAACTGATTAAATCTTAAATCAATGAGGAAGAAGGAAAGACTGTTCATTACAGAAGAATTCCAATTAATAAATGCCAAAGAAATGAGGAAACTAGATAACACCATTAGAATACCATAGTAATAACTGCTATGGGCATAATCAACCAACAAATGCAACATTAGTGAGAAAGTTCATGGAGAAACAGGATATTTGCATAGCCCTGAAATTTCTTGCAAATACTTATTACAAAGTGAATAAAAGGTAACTTAACAGTAAGGAAGCCTGACAGACACCATTTCGGTCACCAAGTGGTCAAGGTCATCATTATCAGTAATAAGACATGAGCAAGCATCAGAGAAACCCAAAACAGAGGACATGCTACACCTGAAAAAATACTCTTCTAAAATGTCAAGGCCATGAAAGACAGAGAAACCATCACAGCCAGAAGCGACTAAAAAGACAGGACAACTAATCCAGTGTGGAATTCTGGACTGGATACTGAACAGAATAAGGATATTAGTAGGATAAAGTCTGTAGTTTCATTAACAGTGTTGCAGCAACGTTAGTTTCTTACTTTTCATAAATATGCCACAGTTATGCTAAGATGCTGATATTAAGGGATGTTGGGTGAAAGACACACAAGAATTCTTTGTACTACCTCTGACCTTTTCTATAAGTCTAAAATCATTTTAAAATGTAAAAGTATATGCAAATTATATATACACACTCACACACACAAAGGCTAAACCTAAAGAAGATTCACTTGGGGTTTGATGTCCAAATACCATCATGTGCCCCATTTCCTCTGAGTCCTGCATGCTGGCTAACAGCAAATGCTCATGAAGCTTGGGGTGTCTGGCTAAGTCATAAGCTGTAGTCAGCACACTCTTACTACTGTAGCTGGAGAACACAGAAGGGTCTTCCTGTGGTGCTCACTGAGCCTAGGCTGCGGGTCCTCTATCTCTCTCACCTAAAACTCAGGCCCATCAGAGGAGCTGGAGAACAACAGCAGGCTTCCTGTCACACTGGGGAGAGTCTGCCTTTGTGTCCATCACGTGGAAGAAGGTAAGTCATCAGCAGCAGTACATGATTCAAAAGTCAGTTTCAAAGGCATGGGAGGGTCATGCCAAGGCTCTTGGTTTCAGTGCAGCCACAGCCCCTGGCTACCAGGGCTCAGCGGATATCAAGCTCTCTGCCATTCCTAGTCTCACCAATCAGACGGGTTACTCTTCTTACCCCTGTGAGATGTGGTGAACTCATTGCAGTTATTCTACAATTCAGTGAGAAGTTCGGTATGGGAACTTTCCTTCAGTATGTCATTCTCTTGATGATTGGATTGAAAATCCTTTCATTAAAACATAAGAATGAGGAATATGACAGTTTCTCCCCAACAAAAAGCTTCTCTCAAAGAATAAGCCACACACACAAAAAATCATCATCTCTCCATGATGATTATGGCTAAAAGATATGTGGTCTTGTTCAGAAAACAGAGAGCTGAGGATACCAAGCAAGTGAGGGAAGATCAAATTTGTGAAAGTTTATACTTCCCAAGAGAAATATAAAAGGAAAATGTGTTCAATAATATGGCATCAAGCCTGTATTAAGATGGGTAATGCTGAACAGAGAATATAAGCTCATCTATAGAAATGTGGAATGGGTTGGGAAGTAATAAAAAATTAGCTCATTAAGCCCAAATATTTAGAACTGTCCATAATAATACAATGCTTAATGCAAACACTAAGAATATGGAATATCCTCTAAGAAATTATTTGAAATAAAGCATTTATTAATATGAGAGGTAGGTAAGGGGAGGTAAGTCTTCTTCCACTCTCAAGATGCCAGAGGCCTGAGGGGCAGCTTAAAAGGTAACAAGGAGTGAAACAGATTTCTTCACCTGCAGATATGATTAATGGAGACATTTGGAGAAAAAATAAAGAAGTTAAAGCAAAAGAGTAAAGATGACTCATTAAGTAGGTGGCACCAATATAGATAGGATCAGAGCCATAAAAACACACACATACACACATACACACAAAAATAGCTCAAAGGGACAGACATGTCACAGTCTTGCATAAGGGCGCAAAATGAAGGTGGATGTAGGTATGGCCCCAAAATGGAATTTAACAAGTGATTGTGAAAAGTAGAAGTGTTTTTCCAGAGCTATTGTAAAGAGAAAGAAATGCTTAGAGAACAGAGCCATTGATGTAATTCTGAAAAGGAAAAGTCATGAGACTTAACTGCAGATGTCACAATTCATAAAATGAACAGAGTTAATTTTCTGATCTGAAGAAGGAATGGGTGAGTGATATAAATGACCTCAGAACTGCTTTCAGCAAAGATTCAGGGGGTAGCCTGGGCAAATATTTCATGGCTTTCAGCCACCTTGAAAGAAAGGAAGACGTGACCAGTGTCTTGAAACAAGGCTTGTTCACCTTGACGTGCTAAAAGGAAGAAAGGGAAGATATTAGGAAAAGAGAACACTGTCAGTGCCAACACCAACCCAAACTGCAGAGATCCTACTGTACAAGCTGAGTGATAGGGGTCCAAACAGAAGGCACTGCAATGGACCACCAAGAGGAAGTAGCTAAGGTATGCAGGAGTTGGACAGAAGGTTTTTTATAATTAGATCAACAATAAAAGCTTGAAATGAACAATAACTCTTTTAGCAAAAATACACAAAGATTTCCAGTTGAGCTTTGAGGACATCGTGTATCAAGGTGACCAGTGGAAAGAGACAAAGAAATAGAAGTGAATGGGGCTCTTTAATATATGTGGCTATCCATCAGAGAAACTCCATCTCCAATTTAGTAAGTTCAACAGAGGGATGAAAGCAGGAATTGTGATACAGAAGCAGAGGGAGCTCTCTATCTGAAGGAGATCCTGGTGAAAACTGTGAATGAGGCAAGGTGAATTTCTCTAAAGTCATCTGTGCTTATCAGTTTGCAAGCTGAGCCTTCTGATTTACATTCTTTGCAAAATCTGATTCACATTCCTTGCCTTTTCACCTTCTTCCCTACTCTTTTTTGTATGGTTGTAACCTTATTAATTTATTACTAATTAATAATAATTACTTCCTAGCCAGGGGTAAATTGTCTTTTTAATTGATTAATGTACCTATAAAGCACCTCATCAATTATTTCTACAGCATATTTGGAGTTTCCATAGCTAGCAAGGACAACCACATACTGAGAGGGACCAGGACTTTGCAGAATTCTTATTGGCTAAATTTTCTTAACCTAATTGTCCCCAGTGTGACTCACTGACTATCAGTCACCAGAAACAGGTCACAGTGGATGATTTTCAGTGAAGTAATAATAGTAGCTAATGGTTTCTGAGCACTTACTATGTGCCAAGCACATCATCTAATTATCTCTTCTCTGAAGTTCTATAAGATGTAGGACAGTATTATCATACCTAGTTTATAATTTAAAAAAAAAACAACAAAGGATAAAAAGCTTAAATAATCTGCAGATCACTGCATTAGTCTGCTTGGGCTGCCATAACAAGATATCAGAGATTAATGATTTAAACAACAGAAATTGTATTTTCTCATAGTCTGGAGTCTAGAAGGTCAAGATCAAGGGGCCAGTGGGATCAGTTTCTGGTGAGGCCTCTCTTCTAGGCTTGTGGACAGCTGCCTTCTACTGTGTCCTTGCATGATCTTTCCTCTGTGTATAGAGAGCTTGTGAGCTCTCTGGTTTCTCTTCCTCTTCTAATAAGAATACTGGACCTATTGGATTAGGGCCCATCTTTATGCCCTCATTTAACCTTGATTACCTCCATAAAGGCCCTGTCTCCATGTACAGTCACATTGGGAGTTAGGACTTAAACATATATATTTTTGAAGGGACATGATTCCAACAATAACAGTAACAAAGCTAATAAAAGAGGGAGAAAGGATTTGAGTCCAAAAGTTCAATTCCAGATCCTGTCCTATTCCAGGCTCCTCCCTCCATACACCATACACAGTACGTACTTGCTTTCACTAATTCTAAGTAAAACATCTGGCCATTCATTTTACAGTCAGTTACAGAAGAAACATCTAAAATCTGTCTCTCAGGAAAAGCAATGGCTGAATATATGTGAAAATTCATATTTTATACTTTGTGGAACTTCAACCCCTGTGAGCGAAGGGAAACGTGGTTGTCATCTGTACCATGGAGGATTGTACATTATACAGTTAGGCCAGATGATGTTCGCTAAGGCCTAATATATAGTGCATGGGCTAAGAAAGTAGTATTTGCCTCAACTGACAAGGTAAATTTGAGTCTATATGCAAGCCCAGCCCAGCTGAGGATAAGAACACTTATCCATTTATTTAGGAAGCATGCATTATACCTGCAATAGGTGCTAGCTAATACATCACTAGGCAGAACATTAGGACAGCACAGCAGCTAAGAACAATGCCTATTACCTTTTGCATAAGAAAGCATAGGAAGCGCTGGATGTCTCTGCCGTATATAACTGGGACATAGAAAATGGTGTGGTAATGCAGATATAACATGAGTGGATATCCATAGAGAAGTAAATGCATGCTGGGGAATTTAGACAAAAGGCAAGAAAATAAAAGGTTAACCCAGGAGGAGAAAACAATGACAATTCAATTGTACTGATAATTTATAAATAGAAGATGAAGTAAGCAGATATCCTTTGATGAGGAAGAAGATGAAATTAGGATTATGGGCAGTTAAAGTTTCTAAAATTGTGCAAAATGCAGTCAGCATCACTATCATGATATATCTCCATATTTTCTTACATATCTCAATTTTAAGTATACAGATCAGTGTGAAGTACTCCTGTGCACACACACAAAAAGTCAAAACAAAGGAAAACTTATCAGCAGAATATGCTTAAGAGGATGGTAATACATGGGATAACGGCTTAAACAGATATGCATTGTAAAAAGTTTTTTAAAAAAGAAATGCTTTAGGAGAAATATTTTTTAAACCTTTGAAGAGGCCACTGGAAATAAAAGAATCAGCACACAGCAGAGTCCCTGCCTGCATACTTTACATAACAAAGGATCAGCTAAAATCAATCTAAACTGGTGGTTCAGGAATGATGGTAGCTCTACCAGAGAGCATCACAGAGAAAAGAAGACAGAGAAACAGTGGGGCGTTCGAATGAGAAGACACAGGTGCATAAAACATACTTCCCGGTGTTTCAGGGAAAGGCTTCATGTAAAGGATATGGTCGTTCACAACCAGCTCTAATATTCTGAGAGATGATTACAGAAAGAGAACTTCAGTGTCAACATATATAGTATATTTTGTATATATACTTCTTTGGCTGATGTTGAATCAGAGAAAAGAGGCTTAACACTGGTCCAGGGTGTTTCCCCAATTTCTCTTAACCTGAAATCTAGAGAGGGAGATAAAATATCCAGGCCCATATAGAAGATTTAAAACCTACACACATATATGCATGTGCGTGTATACATATATGTGAGTGTGTGAGTCTTATATATACATGAGGCTTTCTGACGTCAGTGCTCAGCAGTTATTCATGTTCCATCCCACACACAGAGGTGCGTGTGTCCTGTGTGCTCAGTCATGTCCACCTCTTTGCAACCCCATGGACTGTACTCTGCCAGGCTCCTCTGCCCATGGGATTGTCCAAGCTAGAATACCGGAATGGGTTGCCATTTCTTTCTCCAGGGGATCTTCCCGACCCAGGGATTGAACCTGGGCCTCTGTGTCTCCCGCGTTGCAGGTGGATTCTTTACCAGCTGAGTCATCAGTAAAGCCCAGCAGTCATTAAGTGGAGGGTGAAATTGCCAGAAATTCCTGAAGGATGAAAGCACTTTTGAAAAAATAAAGTAAAGAAGATAAGGAATTCGTGAAGTCTTTATTTAATTTAAATTTATTTATTTTAATTGGAGGCTAATTACTTTACAATATTGTACTGGTTTTGCCATACATAAACATGAATCCACCACGGGTGTACACGTGTTCCCCATCCTGAGCCTCCTCTCACCTCCCTCCCCCTACCATCCCTCTGGGTCATCCCAGTGCACCAGCCCCAAGCATCCTGTATCCTGCATCTAACCTGGACTGGCGATTCATTTCTTATATGATATTATACATGTTTCAATGCCATTCTCCCAAATCATCCCCCCTTCCCTCTCCCACAGAGTCCAAAAGACTGTTCTATACATCTGTCTCTCTTTTGCTGTCTCGCAATACAGGGTTATTGTTACCATCTTTCTAAATTCCATATACATGCTGGAAGATTTCTGATTACAGTTTCAATTTCCATGCTTGTGATGAGTCTGTTAAGATTTTCTATTTCTTCCTGGTTCAGTTTTGGAAAGTTGTACTTTTCTAAGAATTTGTCCATTTCTTCCACGTTGTCCACTTTATTAGCATATAATCGCTGATAGTAGTCTCTTATGATCCTTTGTCTTTCTGTGTTGTCTGTTGTGATCTCTCCATTTTCATTTCTAATTTTCTTGATTTGATTTTTCTCCCTTTGTTTCTTGATGAGTCTGGCTAATGGTTTGTCAATTTTATTTATTCTTTCAAAGAACCAGCTTTTGGCTTTGTTGATTTTTGCTATGGTCTCTTTTGTTTCTTTTGCATTTATTTCTGCCCTAATTTTTAAGATTTCTTTCCTTCTACTAACCCTGTGGTTCTTCATTTCTTCCTTTTCTAGTTGCTTTAGGTGTAGAGTTAGGTTATTTATTTGACTTTTCTCTTGTTTCTTGAAGTATGCCTGTATTGGCAAGAACTTTCCCCTTAGCACTGCTTTTACAGTGTCCCATAGGTTTTGGGTTGTTGTGTTTTCATTTTCACTCATTTCTATGCATATTTTGATTTCTTTTTTGATTTCTTCTGTGATTTGTTGGTTATTCAGCAGCGTGTTGTTCAGCTTCCATATATTGGAATTTTTAATAGTTTTTCTCCCGTAATTGAGATCTAATCTTACTGCATTGTGGTCAGAAACAAAAGCCCAGGTCCAGATGGCTTCACAGCTGATTTCTACCAAAAATTTAGACAAGAGCTAACACCTATCCTACTCAAACTCTTCCAGAAAATTGCAGAGGAAGGTAAACTTCCAAACTCATTCTATGAGGCCACCAACACCCTAATCCCAAAACCTGACAAAGATGCCACAAAAAAAGAAAACTACAGGCCAATATCACTGGTGAACATAGATGTAAAACTCCTTAACAAAATTCTAGCAATCAGAATCTAACAACACATTAAAAAGATCATATACCATGACCAAGTGGGCTTTATCCCAGGGATACAAAGATTCTTCAATATCCACAAATCAATCAATGTAATATACCACATTGACAAACTGAAAAATAAAAGCTATATGATTCTCTCAATAGATGCAGAGAAAGCCTCTGACAAAATTCAACATCCATTTATGATAAAAACTCTCCAGAAAGCAGGAATAGAAGGAACATACCTCAACATAATAAAAGCTATATATGACAAACCCACAGCAAACATTATCCTCAATGGTGAAAACATTGAAGTCTTCTAAAGTTTCCATGTTTCATTTGAACAGAACTTTTGGGCAGTCCCACAGGTTATGTGGTAGAAGAAACTAGGATTATTATGAATCTATTCAAGTGGTTTTAAACTACTATCTAATTGATTTGGTTCTACTTTACTGCCACAATGCATGGAAAACTTAAATAAATCAAGACATCTTGGTGACAATTTATTACTAGTGATACATAGCAACTGATGGAATTAGGACAAATAATGGTTAAAAATTGTCCTTAGCTTTTTTCATCAAGATTTCTAAAGATTCTCCCATCATTCCTAATCAAAAATTAAGTGGGTTTAACACAAGACTTGCTTTTCAATTAAGCAAGAGTACCTTTAAGAGCGTGTCTTTAGAATTTATTTTTACATTGGGATAGATTAGTCACTATAGTAAAACTACTTCTAGTTTCTTACCTAATTTAAAATAAACATACACAATATATGAGGCTTCTCAGAAGCAGAATTAACCTGTTGGTTCAAGATGGAGAGTTTGGCATCCTTCCAGATAATTCTCTCATTTTTGGCATTTAACATGCACTTTCTCTATTGCCTGAAGTGCTTCCCTCACAGTTTTGTATTTTTATACTTTGCAGTCAGAAGTCTCTTTGCTTTTCCTTGTTCTTTCTCTCCTCTTCTTTACCCTTTCCTCCCTCTCTCCTCCTCCTCCACACCCCTACACATCTTCCTGACCTACACAATAGCACAAAGGATGATAAAATAATACAATCCTTTGGCCAAAAGACCAGGCCTAACTGACAAAGGGGCTCACTAATGTGAATTTGGAGTCAGTTCTCTGTTGTGGTTTGTTTGGTGCTCCGAATTCAGTGGTTCCTGAAAGACCCTCCAGCATCCTTCTATTTCCCCCTCACTCCCCGCACCATAGCCCTACTGATCAAGTTCACACTCCCTTAAATTCCACCCTCCCCAGGCTTCTCACCGTGCACAGCCTGCTCCTCCGCTTCTGTCCTCCTCTCACCTCTACATATGTCTCAAAACCAAGCCAGTCCGTCTTCCCACTTTGTCCCATCCCCACCCGCAACTTTGAAGGGGTGCCACCTTCTCTGTGCTCCCCTAGGGCCCTGTGTACCTTACAAGTATGGCACTGACCGCAACACTATACTTTTCCATTAACTGATCTGAGAGTCTCTCCTCTACCTGCATCAGCATGGCACCCAGCCCGGAGCAAACGCTTAATAAATTCTGTTGGATGAATGAGGATAAAGAGGGCATGCAGATAACATTTATAGAAGACACAGGGTTGGACTTGAGAGCAGTCATGCTGGATGATAAAAGCAGTTTCCAGAAGCACATCGAACAACATCTGACAGGGAGGAATCTCATAAGGGAGAAATGTCAAGTTTTGCACTTAGCTTCTAAATAATCAACTGCAGATGTGTAGGGTTGAGGAATATTAGTTTAGGTAAATATGACTTCAGGATTTATTTGACTCTAGCTCAAGCTCGTAGAATCCCAAAGTCTGAAAACACACGCTAGCCTACCTTGTTTAACCTTCCCTGTGAGTCACTGGTCCCTTCAACGCTGTGCCTGGTAAGGTACATTCTGTCTTCTATGTGAATGCTACTGTGACTTTGTCATCCAGGTGCTAGTTGACAAGAAATGCTTTTAAATAAAATAATCTTCAGTTGCATCAGTGAAAATAGAGCACTCAGACAAGGAGATAATGGTGCGGTTGTTCTCACCCCTGTTACAACATTTACCACGTTGTATTTTTGACAGTCATTTATTTCCTTTTTTAATGTCTCTATTACACTGTGGACAATTCTTTGAGGATACAGTCTCTGCCCTGTCAACTTTTATATCCCAGTATCTAGAGTAATGTACTCAATGATCAAACATTGAAAGAAAAACTGATGGCACTATACCTGTGGCAAGCACAGAGGATCACGTCAGAGAGTACAGGCTCGCAAGTCAGGCTTGAGTTAGAATATCATCCCTAACAGCTCCTAGCTGAGTGACCTCTGGCATATCCTCTAACCGCTATGGAGCAGTGGTAAAGACCCATATGCCAATGCAGGAGACACAAGAGACACAGGTTCGATCCCTGCATCTGGAAGATCCCCTGGAGTAGGAAATGGCAACCCACTCCAGTGTTCTTGCTTGGAAAATTTCACAGTCAGAAAAGGCCGGTGGGCAACAGTCCAAGGGGCTGCAGAGTTGGACACGACCGAGCACGCAGCGCAGCTAACCTCTCAAAGCCTTGGTTTTTTTGTCTGAGATAATGATAGGTGTTTTGAAGATTAAATGACAAAATAAACGTAAGCACACAGCACTGTCATTCTTCCAGAAATAACACTGACAAACCAAAGAGGCTTTAGAATGGTAGAGAAACATAAATCCATGTTGTACAGAGAAACAGCTGTGGATACCTGGCATGTTTGCCCTAAAGAAGGGGAGACTTGGGAATACAAGTTGAAGAACTATTAATGCAAATAATGACCTACGTGCATGGCAATTTATATTTCAGAAAGAAATACTTGCCACAGGCTATTTTTTATTTTCACAATACCTGCTTAACTCAGGGAGGGAGAGTAGGCATGCATTGCTATTCTTAATCTACCGATGAAGAAACTGAGGCAGAGTTGATGAATGTGATACAATCGGGGCCGACCTCAGGTGTGCAGGTCTGTGGTCCCTTTTTCTTTCTACTAGAGCTCAAAGCCTCTGCAGAGGCTTAATGCATGACCGGGAAAGCCAAAGTTAAGGTTAATGAGAGAGAAGTCATAAAGAGGTAGGTGATGTCTCAGTGGAGAGAGGAGATTTTTGGAGCAACTATCATCAACCCAAATCACAAGCGAATGAAGAGCCTTGTGAAGAAATGAGTTTCCTGTTACTTTTCATATTTAAGTAGAGAATGAATGCCTACCTACTGGAGAGACTGAGGGGGAACATTGGGCACAATGTCATCTAAGTGTCCTTTGAACACTAGCTCTGATTCTAAGTCACCTATCCATAAAATAATGAATTCTACACATTTAAAGAGCTTCCCAGGTGGTGCTAGTGGTAAAGAACCCACCTGCCATTGCAGGAGACATAAGAGACGCAGGTTCAGTCCTTGAATTGAGAACATCCCCTGGAAAAGGGCATGGCAACCCACTCCAGTATTCTTGCCTGGAGAATCCTCATGGACAGAGGGTCCTGACAGGCCATAAGTTTGCAGAGTCGGACATGACCGAACGACTTTCACACAATGACGACACATTTACAATTTCTCTACCTACGCCCCACAAGAATATTATTGAAACAACAGCAATGGCAAGTCTTTAGAGTTCTTGCAAAGGAAAATGTCATGTTAATTCAAAGTGACTTTATATTTATCAGGAAAAAACTTTACTATCAACATATCTAAGAGGTGATTCTTTGCTACTAATAACCCAGGAAAATTTCTTAACCTTCATATTGTTTATTGATATTCTTATACATTTCCTCTCTAAATAAGGCTAATCTCAAAACACTGTCTATGTAACAAGTCCCATTATAGCCTAAAATTTCTGGAATTATGGATATTACTTTAAATATGTGTTATGCAATCCCAGTTGAGATCCTCTCAACAGTGTTTATAGGCAACATACAAATTAGGCATAATTAAAGACGATGCTTCACATGTTTTAATTACTGTTCTCTTATGCAGTAGCTTGACTAAATGTGAAAATTATTTCAGGGCACAGTATTCCAAGAGAGGCACAATAATAAAACAAGTTCTGCCATTTTAATTTGCTCAACTATGTGAATGTCATTCATTTCTTTCTGGACTAAATATAATTTTTTTAAAATTCATTTTATGTAAAGTTATCAAGAGGAAAATTCATAAGGTAGAAAGAAAGATAGATTTGGATTCCCAGCAGCATGAAATGTAACTCCCAATGAAAGAAGTTTACTATTATTCCTTTCTAAGAGATTTTAAAAATCATTCCTTAATCTTCCTGCAGTTAAGTTTTTAAACTAAGAAAAACATGCCAAGTAAGAATATATTACATTAATTTAACTAACATATGATAGTGTAAGTACAAAAGAGAGTAACACATTTTCTAATTTTTATATGTGTATTTGAACACAAAGATTACAGAACTGGTAAGAGATTATCTAAATCACTCTCTAAAATTATTTCAGGCAATTCTCCAGTGGTCCAGTGGGTTAGGACACTCTGTGCTTCCACTGCAGGGGACATGAGTTCCAACCCTGGTCAGGAAACTAAGATCCTAAAAGTCTCATAACATGGCCAAATAAATAAATAAAATTATTCCCCCGATACTAAAACATCAATTTAAGTCCCACATCACTTAATTTTTGAAAACATATATGCTGATATATCTAAGAATGTATCAAACCTTGATTATTGGTGAAAATCAATCATTGAATATTTAAATGTTTAAATAGTCAAAGCTAAGTCCTTTGTATTCAAGGTAAGTTAAATGCTCTTCAACTTTTATTTAATCTTTAATAAGTGAATGTTCTCTTGAACAGGAATAGATTTCATTTTAAACTACATTTCATTCATTTATGTGCTGAATATAGAATGAAAAGTTTAAGTGATAAACCATACTGCCAAATGAAACAAAAAAGGTAGCAGTAATCTATGTCAGTTTTCACTGATTATCTGGCAAAACTCAGTCACAGATTTTGTGCTTTGAAGATGGAACAGCTATTTAAAAGGTAATTATTATATTTATAGATTTTTCATAATGCTTTGAAAGCACAAAAGCAAATAATAAAGACCTTTCTCCTGAATTACCTTAGCTCAGATATAAGCTCAAGAGCTGAGTTTTCTGATTGTACAATGAAATGTATTCTGTAATTGCCTTTTGTAAAGCTTAAGATATTTAAACTCACAGTTGGATGATCTGATTTAGAGGAAAAGTAATTGAACACACTTAAAAAATAATAGTGACAAAAATTATGCAATCCTGTGAAATAAGGGATTTGGGGTGGTTAAGGGAAGTTTCAGGGGGGTGGGAAGGGAACATATTTTGCTATTAAGAGCATCATAGAGGCCAATAGAAGAAATTTCTGCCCTTATGGTGATTGAAATGGACACATTTGGAGAAATAGTTCTGATCTTTAAAAAGTCAGCTCATTTTATTATCTATTTCACCAATACAAAGTTTCAGCAACTGTTTCTTCCATCAGAGAAAGGGTTCAAAATATTCTTGTCACTGAGAGTATCTTCCTTCAATAAGGCTATTTCTAATGATATTGAACCAAAAATATAGTTTACTAGAGTATCTGTTTCTGAGATTTCCTAGAAGATCATTTAGATGGAGCAGTGCATGTTATGCCTGATATGTATATATATATAAATTTCTAAGCACTTTCAAAGACACTGTATAATTTTATCCTTTCCAAGGAAAACAGTTTATGGCTACTTGTTACATTCTCTTCTCTGAGATGACTATGAGACTGGCCTACTGCAGAGGACGAGACACTGTGCTCTTTAGGGATTTAGTTTCACTCTTTTATTTTAAGAACAGTACATTATAGTAACTGTATTATGTTCAAGTTGACTTTTGTTTTAAATATAGCAAATGTGATCATTATATCAGATGTGAAGTACTGAGATAAATACAAACATATTTGGGTTTACCTCAGGTGGAGGAGGAAATGGCAACCCACTCCAGTGTTCTTGCCTGGAGAATCCCAGGGACGGCGGAGCGAAATGACTGGACACGACTGGACACGACTGAAGCGACTTAGCAGCAGCAGCAGGTGAAGACAGTTTGCAAAAATTTTATTTTTCTCAAGAAGAATGAGTCATACAAGTTAGAAACCTTGACACTGCACAAACGGGTAGATTATATGAATTAACTGAATTGAGAAGTAGAAGAATGATATACAGTGAAATATAATACACTCTTTCCCTCTGTGTCTGTCTGTCTCTGTCGCTTCTCCTTTCTTTTTGCTTTCAGCTGCTAAGGAAGTTCTTTCCCAGTTCTAAATTATTTTAATTTTTAAGTGCTAAATGATTATTAAATCTAGTCATTTAATATTTAAAATGGCATAAGTCCCAGAAAGAAGAAATCATGGTGGCTTTAAATGCACATATCTGTAAATTTTGCAAAGTAAATGTGGATATAGCAGGCAGAAAGGGCTTGAGGATATATGTGTGTGTGTGTGTCTGTGTGTGTAAAAATATATTTATATAATTGCAAATACATTACAAGAAGTAGCAAAACATTCTTTTTTCAAATCCATACTATGTTTTACAGGCTTGGTTTTGCTTTGGCTATTATTAATAAATATTTCTGACTCCCAAAGGCCACTGCTCTGGTACTACTGAGGGATGAAATCCCATCTGAAGAGTTCAGCATTGCCAGTTAGACCACCTGGGATCTGGAGTCCTTTATGTGAAGGTAAGTAAAGCTGCCATGTGAACACATCATGCTAACGTTCAGGGGACTAGGGTGCGGAGGAGAGTTCAAGAGACCATAGGAAAGTGGTTGGTCAAGGAATGTAAGAATATTGAAGTGCTGTGGATCTTTTATTCTTTCCTGATATTTAAAAACAAAAACAAGTTTTGGAATATACTCAACTCAACCTGGTAGGGAACTCCTAGAAATTTCATTGGGTACACATGGTTCAGAAAAGTAATGTGAAAATTCAAGATAAAGGTTATCTACGCGAGTGAGCCAGAGGGAAGGAAAAAGAATATAATGCATTCGTAGACACATAATCATTATATTGTTCTGGTCCTTTGGTCTGGACGGTGTGTCTGTGAGTAAATATTTTTATTACTGTACTTTATAATTCATGAGAGAGTGTGTGTGTGTGTGTGTGTGTGTGTGTGTGTGTAGACACAAAAAATTCTTTTGAATGTAATAACTATTATATTCCAAAAAGAAAATAATATTTAAAAATGAGTTTTATAAAATGTAATAAATACAGTTATCACTTGGAGGGTATTATACATGTTTCACAAAGATTCAAGAACTTTTCTTTCTGGGGAAATGCAAGATTAAACTCTCCACAATTGCTAATATTTTTAATTGCTTTCACTAATAATAAGGTTTTGTGTTCTGGTTTGTTTTCACTTTTCTCCTTTTTTAATGTGTCCTCCATTCTTATCAGGCTTTCAACAGCAATTTGCAGCTTACCTGCTCTCTTTGACCACTCCTCAAGTCTACCCACTAAGACTTCTGCACTCTCGTCCTTGCCTATAGGACTCCGTGATCTTCTTTGCCTGTATAAACACTGCTGAGTGCATGTCCTTCTCACTAAAATAGTAAACAAGACTCCCATTTCCCCTCCATCCTTCCCTCCCCGTCACTGTGCCTCTCTGGTGTTACTCTGAGTCTCTGCCTCTATCCTACTTCACCTGATCCTTTCCTTCACCTTTCCTTTCAAGTGGATATTGGAGGACATTTTGACCCTTTTGACATTTTCCTTCTGCACAGATAAGTTGATTTGCTACCTGCCTTTGGCCTTGAGAGAATGAAAGCTTTTGGGTGGTCTCTGTATCCGCAGTCAGCTGCTTGCAATGTTTATCATCTTTTATTTCTTGTCCCGTCTATGTGTTGTTGATTTGTCAATGGTTTCTTTTCAATTTGTTCTTCTTTGCCTCTGCAACTTCTGTTTCCCCAGGACTGTTTCTTAAGTTGTGCTGAACTGTGCATACTATATTCTTCTGTTAAAAAAACAGTCTGTCCCTTCTCTTTCTTTCACACACGTGTATTTTACAATAGTGTCCGAGATGTAGAATAGTCTTTTTAGGTTTTGTTCATTACACTTGCAAGTGTCTCCCTTGAAGACTGTGTCTGTCCTACAGTTGGAAGGGTCGGATCACCCAGGAAGACTTCTGCAACATGGTTTTATAGTCTACAAAGATGGATTACATGGTTTTGTATCTCACAGAAAAATACAATAGAATGTGTACGTCTTACACACACAGATCCATGTCTGCTGCTTTTGAATGAACTAAATAATTAGGAGGTTTCAGAAGCTGACATGCAATCTCTTACTCTTAAAAAAGTGAAAACTGAAATCGATGGCGTGGTAAAAATGCCTTTATTATATGCTGAAGAGCTCTTCATTTGCTTGACCTATGTATCATATCTGAGAGGGATTTCTGTTAAAATGAACTTCAGGAGATGATACTGTCTTCTGTGTTCCTTGCATGACTAAGTTAGCCACTGTCACAATAATCCTGTAATAAATCACCCTCACAGTATAGTGACAGACAACAAGAAACAAATACCATCACAGGGGCCGGTCTGCAGACCCCTGAGGCACTTGCACATCACATTCTCTTATTGCT